>NC_137742.1:49383512-49983512 GCF_963264785.1 Psittacula echo | reverse complement strand
CTTTAGGAGAGAGGGAAAACTTCTGCTCAAGCGTCAGTTCTTCCCTCTCTCCTGCTGAGTTGCCTGCAGAAGTGAAAATTCCAGCAAGCCTACGCTGCACATGTCCTCATGCAAAAGTAATGCAGCTTTAATGCTAAAGGAGCACTTGAAAACCAAACCTAAACGAGAAATAGAATTGGAAGCAGGAAGATGCCATAACTCACTAACTGCTTTTCCTCTTTTCTCTGCCCCCCTTTACCTTCTGTCTCCAGGTGAGCTCAATTCAGAACCAAATGCAGTCCAAGGGAGGCTATGGAGGTGGCATGTCTGCAAATGTTCAGATGCAGCTTGTAGATACAAAGGCAGGATAACCCTGGGGAAACATTTCCAGTAAGTATTGCACTGTGCTTTTTAGGCACTGATAGAGTAGTAAGAAGAACAATCATACTACTTCATAATTAGCTACCTATAAATAGCAGCATGTTATGATGCCCAATTTTACAATGCATTTCTGAGTAAAAACTACAGTGTCATGTAAGTATGTTACTCTTTTTCCACAATGAACTAGAGCTTGCCTAGACTGCATCAGTCTGCCTGTAAGCCTGTTTTATAGCAAAGATGATGATGTAGGCAAATCTTTGCAAGTGAAGTTAGTTGTGTAATTTTGTGATATGTTTAGTATACCATTATTTGCAACAGTTCCATCCATTTAAGCGTAGTTTGTAAGGTGTTGAATCAATAAATAGCAATGTTAAAAGTAGGGAAAATGGTCACTCAGAATGTTCAAAACTCAGTTTAATGTGTGGTTTTTGTCTTCCAGGTTCATGTGGGTTCCTATATCTTCTTTCATGTGTTCTCTTTTTTGCCTTGGTGACTGCTTTCTGTGCTCATGACGAGAGAAGTGATGACTCGTTGTTCACCCTTTGTGATTACTCCAGTGAAAAGTTGCTGTTCTGCTCTGATGATGATGCCATTTATGAGATTGGTCCGACCATGCCTTTCAGTGGCATGTACATGTTTGCTTCTACCAGAATCATGAACATAGAGCTGTTTAAGATTGGTTTTAGTTTTTTGTTTGCTTTTAAGGCAAATTAAAGCACCAGCCTAAGCCTCCCTAATCCCTCACAACTCCTCACAACATTCTGTTGCTTTTTAATCATTAAATCTTTTGTCCACTAAAGTCACGTAGAAATGAGTCAGTTTCCATTAATGTCTTCAATCACCTGTTGTTCATACCCATTTTTGAAAGGTCTAGGACCTGCAAGCACAAATTATTATTTCATACAAAATCAGCAGAGTAGATGACGCATGCTTTGTGAGGTTGCTTTGTATGGTGGCCCTCTTGGTGCTAAGCAGGAAAACAAAAATTGCTTACTGCAGGCTGGTGGAAGATTTTGCTGTGGCACCAAGTCATGCCTGTTTCTGACACGGGATTTGTAACTTAGCTGCTTCAGAATTATGTTTTTATTTTAGTTATTATCCAGCTGGTCTTGAAGTAACAAAGACAGAGCTTGTGTTCATGAGGCATTTGTTGTAAATGTTCCAGTATATTTATTTTGAAAGAGCTGACCTTAAGACTGTAAACCAGTGTAGTACCGTATCTAAGTGTTGTGAAAGCGCTTTAGTCTATTTAAAAAAGAAAACCATAAGTTTGGCTGCTTCTTTTTCTTTTTACAGGTTTTCTTAATTTTAGGCTGTATGGTCATTTCCAGTAGCAGCATGTCAGACTGCCTGCAATATTAGCTCAAAAGTTTAGTAGACCTCTGGAGTAGTTGGCAGTTTCTGTGTACTAAATATTTAGGGGCCATGGAAGTTGCTAAGAGCAACATACTAATCTGGCAGAACAGATGCCAATGAAAACAACATACAGGGTGACTTTTTACTAAGTCAGTAAAACGCCTTTGCTCAGGTTCCAAAGCATGTTTCTTTCACACGTTGTGAAATTGTATTTTAATATTGCACTGTTTTCGGATATCTCTATAAATGGTCCCTTTTTTTCCTCCTTGGTGGTGGTTCGAGAGAATTCAATGATTTGAGTCCTGGTTGAGTTAAATTTTTATGTGAGGAAAAAAAAACCATCCAAACAAGGCATAACTGAGCCTAGTCAGATCTGGTTTTATATGTGAGCACTCGCGTGTTCATAAACATAGATTGCTGTCAATGATTCTTTATTTTTTTTCCATACTTCCCCTGATTTCACATTGCAGCAGCTGTCAGATTGATTTAAACATGTATGAACCTACCTAGTCTTCTCTCTCAGTTCACAAACAACACACAAAATGTAGGGCCATGGTGGTAGTTTGCCTTTCCTAAATTGTATTCCAGTGGTAGGTGTCAGTTATCTGGTTCAGTAGTTCGAATTAGGTTGAATAGTCTTCACTGATTAAAGGTACTGATTTATGACAACGTAAGATCAAGATGTTCAATTCTCTGGGTGCATAAACATGGCAGTGCAGTGATAATTTTTTTTTTGTTTTTTTGGAGGTCAACATTTCCAATGCCACTTTATCAATGAGTCTTAAATATACTATGATTACAAAATTATTTGAACTTTGTCATTGGTAATAGCGGCTTAAATTTGCTTGCCAAACATATCTTGCACTTGTCAAAATGTTTTCAACTCAATAACCAGGAGAAAAAAAAAATGGCATATTTTTATAACAGACATACTTTTTTTGTACATTGTGTTCATTCTTGAATAAAGTCAGTTCAGTGTTGGCTTGGAGATATTAAAAGGAAAGTATTGACTTTTATTCAATAAATGTTTTCTTTCAGTTTGTGGCCTATACTTTTTCTTTTCATAAATTACATGTGCATTAGAAGAACACTTGCAGCTTGTGGACAAACTTGTGGTGAAAATTCTCTGAAGAATAACTTACTAGTTTCATTGACTAATTTGTAGGCTTGAGTGTTTTGACCTTTTTGTTGCCAAGTGGATTAAACCATAATTTTAGTGGCAGTTTTGTTGCATTGATTTAGTGCGTACAGCAGGGGCTTCTGAAAGGATCTTCAAGGAAAGGTTTCTTAAATACACTGGAAATCTTCATATACAGAATTTCTTTCCTTTTGACTGCAACTGGTATGTGTGTTATTCTCTTGATTGTGATACAGATTATTATGGTCATCAGACTTAATTGTGCAACTGATCATCCTAATACGCACATCTGTATTAAATATACCTGCAAGGCACAGTATTGTCTACTCTGTATTTGGCTTAATTTTTATATTTGACACTCAAAGTTAATTCATTAAGCACTAATTTAGTATTTTAAAGTTCATGACAAATTGTTTTAAAGACCAATAATGAATTCTTTAGCTCATGGCAAGTTCTTGAAATTGCCAGTTGAGGAAAAAAGAGAGCTCTAAAAGGAAAGAAAGATCAAGATAAAGCCTTGAGATACCAATCAAATAGAGGATTCTCTTGTTTAAATGTTGAGGTTATGGAAGCTTAGTACTGTCTACAAAGGTGTATCTTGAAGAACAGATGCTTTAATATAACTGTCTGTAAAAACAAACGGGTTTGACCTCTTAAAGAAGGAGCCAGCCTGCTTTCACTTTGTCTTTAGGCTGTTTAGATGCCTAAAGCAGTCGTATGAGTCAGTTTATCCCTTTTGTGCCTTCTTTAATGTAAGCGGGAAGGTGCTGTGTAAGCAGCCAAGTCTCTAAACATAGTCTTGGTCTAACATAGTCTTGGTCTAACGTACTCTTGGTCCACTGTACTCTGCTATGATTTGATAGGCCAGGAAACCCTCACCCTTCAGATCCAGAAAATTAAGTTGCTAGGAAATCTTGCCCCATCTACATAATGATGTTCTAACCAAGTACAATGCCTGTTTAGTCACAACACAATTATTCTGATTTCAGTATTCCTTGTCTTTTGGTTTTGGTGGGGTTTTGGTTTGTTGTTGTGGGTTTGTTTTTTTTTTTTTGGGGGGGTAGGAGGCACTCAACTAAATATGATACTGATTTTCAAGGTGTAATTTTTAAAGCTATTCCTATTTTGTGTATGTCCATGAGAACAGGGCCCCTTCCTACAGAACGTAAAGTTGATTTCTTTGAGCTTTATAAGGATTCTATGGATCTCCAGCACTTTATTGTATTTCCTGATCTCCATAGAAGATCTCTATGCATGCCACTCAAAAGATTTAATGAATTGACTGTACTTTCTCGCTTTATATGCCTTAAGAAATAAAGAAGTACTATGCCCACTTCTGAAATCAGCAGGAAGCAGTATAGGGTTTGCCCACAGAAAGTTTATTAGGTTTCTGTATTTGTGAAAACAGTTTAATGGAAGGTGCCTGGGGTAGTACACAGTCCCACAGATCAAAAGGTTTAGCTGAGGATTTCACACAAATTGTGATCCTGAAGTTTTTGAATATTGCATTTATTTGAATTTAAATGGTAAAATTGCCATTCTTTATTCCATATTCCTTTTTCTATGACCATGGCTATTCACTGAAGACTATGCAGTATTATACATCATATTGTTATATTATGCACTATTTACTCCAGCATTTTCATATTCCTTAAAACAGGTGTTAACATGACATAATGATGAAATCTGGAGTGAACTGCAGATTTAGTGGTATAGTGCAATTCCATGATCAGAAACAGTTACGTCAGGACACAAACCATTTTTGGAGTAAAGGATGTTGTAGGCTCAGTATGTAGGACTTCCTTTATATTAAGTCTGTGAAAACATGTTGGTTTCAGCCACAGGCTAGAGCTTCTCTATAAAGCAGTTCTGCTAACAGTAAGAAGATGTACAAATGATCATCAGCACAGCACCACCTTACTTAGGAAGTTCACCTGCCTGAGACTGGTAGCACATACACCACTTGCCACTGGGACGTTAAGAAATAGTGAGTTGAGGGGATTGACAAGCAGTGAGCAAGATTCCTTATGAAAACTTAACCATATTCTGCTTGCAAAAGTCTGTGCATTGAAGTAGAAATGGTAAATTTTAGATGGATCTTTCAGTGTTTGCTGTTAGGTGATTAAAAGCAATCTCTGTGTGTAGATGCAGTAAGCCAAAATAATGGAAGTTACTGTTAACTTGAGCAAGTAACACTTACTAAGTGCAAGCCATATTTCTTAATCATCACTGTGAATGTACAGCTCTGGCTAGATTCCTTGAAAATCAACAGAACATCCTTATTCATGATAGATGTCCTACCTTATGCAATATTGGCAAATACTAACTCAGTATTCCAGTGGGCAGATCAAAAGCGTTTATGTAATGAAGAGGAATTGCATGTGCTTTTCAGTATGTCGGAAGAAGAAAACCCATTTACTTTCACTGTATTTGTAGCATGAAGCAAACTGCTCATCTCATCACTTAATATTATTAAATCAGCTATAAATTATTTTTAAATGTGCAGTACTCAATAAATAAACTGACAACCATTTAATTGTATTTAGCATCCTGAATAATAATTGCATGGTCCTGACTGTAGTTCCATATAGATAGCATTAAAGCTTATTGAAAATGATATGCTGCATCTGCCAGTGATTAGTAGAAGTATTTCAAAGGCATACCAGTAAAACTGACTGGAACTGGTCCTGTCTACTTATTCGCACAGCCTGTGCTAGCACTGACACTGATTTGGTTCTCAGCTGAGTATTAGGTACTGACCTACAGAAGTTCAGGGTTTTTAGCCCAATTGGTTAGTTTTAACCTGGATCCACTTCTTAATGCTTATCCAGAGTACGTATGGGATTGGCATGGGATCAGAAATAATTTGTTATGGGGAACACTGATAACCCAGCAGTGGAAAAGCATCAAACTACTTCCACTTTTTGGGACTGCCATTTCCAGTTTTGCCTAGGTTATTCTGTTTGGTTTGGGGGCACAAAGCACATCGACACATTGCCAAATGGTCAACTACATCATCACCAAGAGTTAGCCAGCCTCAGGCAATGTGATTAATTTCTGCCATCAGTGCTAATTGCATCTGTCACCACTACACAAGACTTGACTTTCTTCCTTCACACAAGCTATTAGAATTTACATGTTCAGGCTTCAAACAGGTTTTTTATTAAGCCAAGAAAACACAGAGTGCTGGTAAAGCTGTCAATAATTTCCTGAATACCAAGCTTACTTAATTAAATATGATGCAGAGTGGTATAACTGCATTTATGAGGGATTGAGCTGTCATGCAAAAGGCATGTTCATTTGTTACAGCTGTTTAAGCATTTATGGGGGCTTTTCATTACATGGATGGTCTACAACCAAATTTGGTTAGTTGTTTTTTGGGGGTTTGGTTTTTTGGTTTTTTTGTTGGTTTTTTTTTTTTTTTTTTTTTTTTTTTTTAAATTGTGATCATTAGCAGAAAATAAAAGTATGGCGTTTTGTTTTGTTAAGATGCTTCACTTTTGGACTTGGCTTGTAGTAGAAGACATTCCTGGTATGCCATGACACAATGCACAGAAGAAGACTGCGTATCTGGTAGGTAACATGAAATTGGCTTACTCTGATTTTCCGGCAGCTCAATAAGGTGTTGGTATATGCAAAGGTCATGATAAGCTCCATCAGTGTAGCAGTGACTTTGAGGGTAGGAGATGTTTCAGCATGAAACAGTGAGCCCCCTGCTATGGATACATGTGGTTAATGCTAATGTACGTTTTGGCATTCCACAGCTTTTTCCACTTGTCACAATTTCACCTACCGGAGCGATTATCTCGTGTATGGTGTATACATTAAGCAGCAGAGATAATGCACGGATGTGGGGGCATTATGCAGTGTTTCAATATGAGTGCATAAAGGAGAAAACCATTTTGGAAGGTGAAAATAAAGAATCAGCAATCACATTTCAGCAAGCCGCGCTCTGGATTTGGAAGGATTGAGGACTCTGGGGAGGGCAGATACTAATATTGGTTGAGTGAAAAGAAAGGAGGGTAAGTGGGGGAGGAGGGTAAACTTTGATAGGTGTCCAAGCACTCTACCCAAGCCAATTCCCCATGGTGCTCTGTTCAAGAAGGGAGCTGTTAGTGACAGCCACAAAACCAGAGCCCAGTGCAGCAAGGCTTGTTCATTTTTCACTGTTTTGGGTAGTAGATTCCAAGCCCATTACTCTTTCTGTAAGTTGCAGCAGACATACGGTTTCCAGCTGGCACAAGCAGGATCCATCGAAACAGGCACATTAGGAGCAGCCCAGGGGAACAGGGCTGCATGGTGAGCAGAGCTGGGAAATGGGAATCTTCTTCACAATTTTCAAAGTCTGTATTAAATGAAAATTATTCTTGTTAATGTGAACACATACAGGGCAGTGCAGTGGATGCCCATGCAGCTCCACATCTCTGAAGAAAACATTCAGAAGCATGTTTTCAAACCCGTTTTCTGGAGCTGGACAACATCAAGATTGTGTTCCTGCTGCAGGTCCAAGTCCCAGTATTTCTTTATATTGACTAAACCCACCCACTTCTATTTGTTTACAACTATCCACAGTTCCACAGATGCTGTTTTCCTCAAAGACAGCCAAAATGTACCCAGCCCAGCCTTTGGATGGGAATTAAATTGCTGTGCCATGCTTTGGTTAAGAGATTCATCACTCATGCTCTGAATCACCACCACAGCCCTGGAAATATATGACAGAAGGAAACACTGTGGCTAATGCAACAGCTTTGTAAAACCTCAAACTGCAAAGTTACATCAAGATGACTGCTTACTAAAACAATTTTAAATAGGATTTTCAGCCTCTCAAAGCTTGCTTGCATACCCAAACACTTCAAGCGAAGTTAAACTGGTTTTGACCTGTATAGATGCAGCGGCCCCTACTGTCCCCAAGATACGTGCTGTGATGAGACCTAATGATTTCTTTAAGAATGAGAGCCTGATGGTTCCTGGGGCACAGGGCACTTTTCAGCCGCTGTGTGATGTGTCCACCTACTTCCTGTGCAGCAGCGCTTCAAATACCCACACAGCAGCAGTGCGGGTTCCAGCACAGGGCCAACGGGACACATGTCCCAATTCAAAGCACCAAAGCCATTTGGCATGAGGGAATTCCAGTGATCCTTGTCAGTGCTTGCAGGCATGGCAGCCACCAGCAGGCAGATCCCGGTGGCAGTGCGGTGGCCAGTGTGGTCCAGCCAGGGCTGCCACAGCGAGACTCGCTCCAGCAGGTGCAGCCGCTACAGCCCCAGTCTCACCCCAAACTGAGCGATTTGTTTGCATCACAGTCCCGGGCAGCCCTGCTACCTTCCCGAGAGCAAATCCACATAGCATTGCACTGGGTTAAGAAAACCTGTCTCCAATAAGCTTTTCTAAGTCAGGGCACTTGGCCAGCTTCACAGAGAGAAGTCAGGTCGGCCAGCTCCCTGCCCCCATTTAGCAGGATTATGCCAGCCCAGTCAGCTGATGGAAGGGCAACTGGAGCTGGTTATTCTCAATACAATAATCAGTGCTGTCAGTGCTTGGAAAACTGTGATTAAATATGTGCAGCTGCACATTTGGATCGCTTTCCCACTGAGGAAAAGAAACTCCCACACTCATGAAGAGAAAACCTCTATGGGACTGACATGCCTTCTAAATTTAAGCTTCTCTCTAACTAAGAAATTTCCACAGTCCTGTCCAACAAGCTATGCCACAGGGCCCGTAATACACCCCACCTCTTCACACCACCACCCCCCCCCAGAATTAGTATTCTTGACGTTCACATTACAAGATGTTCAACAAGTTGCAATAAATATTTGGATAATTAGAAAGTGGGCACTCGCCTTCCTGAATGGGCACTGTCTCTAGGTAAAGCCAGTTTCACAGCAAGCTGGACTGTTTCCCAAATGAGAACCTTAAATCCAATCCTCTGACCATAAATGAACCTGAAATAAGACTGGTCTTTTCTAATCAGGCAAAGAGAATCCAGAATCAGACAGTTGCAAAGAGTTTAAAGGATTTTACAAAATTAGGAATACATTTGTGTGCTTCAGGATTTCATTGCTTTGGGTTTGCCTCTGCACAACCTTTTGCCCTAGTTTCTGGTACACCACATTGTCTGTGTTTTATTCCATCTCTGTGCACTATTTAAGGTTTTCAGCTTCTGAGAACTATTTCTCAAGACTTTACATGCTACTGATGTTGCTTGTGCCCTACCCGAGGTCAGCCGTAATCCTCCCATCACAAATGGCATCATAGTGACATTTAGATGAATTATGAGGAGTATGCCGCAAGAGCTAGTGAATTTAAGTAGGTGAGGCTTGAAATAACAAACATGGAAAAATTGCCCCTAAACACCTCCTAGAATGCTCCTGAAGAAGCATTAGCTGTGTTTTGATATTTGGTTGGGGCTAACATACTCTAAAGGATAACAGCAGTGCCACATTTTGATGAGGCATCCCAGGCCTCATCCTCATGTCAGTTGGTAATACTTACTGAAAAGTCACTTCAGAGCTTCCTAGTGAGGTGCACAAACACACAGCTTATAATAGACACTTTAAAAAAGACAAAATAGTTTATTTGTTATTAATAATTATATAAATAAGCTTTTATATATATATATATACACACACAAGATATATGTGTGTGTGAAGTAATTGCCCTGTCCCTTGCCTGCGTTCTGTACCCAGAAAGACGAGACTGCTTCAGAACCATCAGGGTAACAAGAGAGTTCTCTACTGCTTCAAGCAATTACCACAAGATACGAAACAATAGATCTCCTGAGAAAAGTAAAAACAGTCACAGCACTCTTATCAAAAGGGTTCACTTATTTTTATGAAATAATTTATTTGAAAAGGGACTGCAGGAACTGAGCCAGGACAGAACAGTTTGTCTCATCAGAGGTCACTGCAACTTATACTTTGCTAATTTCTGCCAGTAAGAGCATTTAGGGTGACCTGGGTGAAAAGAAAAAGAGCCTTTCATTTCTAATACAACCTCACATACAGCTTTTAGTAATTTCTAACACAAATGTTCATCTGGTGGGACATAGGAACAGGATCAGATCTGTCCTCTGCCAAGGTGCTGCAGAGAGACAGTCCTGTTACTGTCTTGGCATGATGGAACAAACAACGAAGAAGAGGAAAGACCAATGAATTTGAACAGATAGATGGGATAATTCTTCTTCCTCTAGTTCCTATAAGCAACACCTCCAAGGGAAGTGGGGAGCAGGGGAAGGTGAGCGGCTGCAGTCATGCCAGCTGTAACTGAGAGCTCTGCCCATGGGACTGCTAGTCTGGCATTTTGCTCACATGCACTGACCTGGTATTACCAGCTCTTGGCAAGAGGCAGAGATCTCTGTGCAACCTCCCATGGTTCCAACAAGTCTCTCTCTGTCTGTGAGTGTGCCTGTGATTATCAGAGAGGTTGTTTACAACGCTAAGATGCCTCAGTGTCAGATCCAATGAAACAACATTGTCATTCTGATGTAATAACTTCTTGAGCCCTTATCGCTGAGAATAGATGTGTCAAAGACATATAATCTATTTTCCTCACAGACAGGGTGATTAACAGCAGGATGCTATTGTGAACATAGCACCATGTCCTTATCAGAGCTAAATGCTTCAGGTCTTGCCGTTTTGCTCCTGTGGTTAAATGCAAAGTCAGTATTGATTTTGATTGTTTGTGGTTCTTTACTCAGCAAGTGGGTTTGATGTTAGTATTTCTGGGTTATGGGCAGCAACAGAAAAATCCCAGCCTGGCTGTAAGTTGAAATGCACAAAAGGTGTGTGCTGCAGGATCAGTGGTGCTCTTAAAAGCCAGACACAAAGTGTGGCTGCCCAGCTGTTCAGAGGCTAAGCACAGAGCTCAGCACAGAATCACACAAACACAAGCAGGCTTTGACAGCAGTTCTTGGGAGTGAGAAAAGGAAAATTCAGAAGCTTCTGCACTTCCAGGCTCTAGCAGCTTCCTTTAATCTGGTAAACCTGCCTAGAGAGATGAAAACAGGGAAAGTCTCTGGAGTGGTCCCACAGCTGGTCCCTGAAGGAAGGAACACTTTGGGGCGTCTGCCTAGTCCTGCTGATGAAAACATGGCAGCATGCAAAGCATCAGCTGGCAGAAGACTGTCAGCACCAGGACTCAAGGAAGATGGCAGGCTAAGTGATACAAGCTTATTGTAGCTTGTGGAAAACTTATAACTGGTTTTCCTTCTGAAAGAGGCTGCTGCAGAGTTCAAACAAGCTAATTTCTGTATGTAGTGATGCCCACTGATGAACTAGAAGATGGTTGCAGAGGCACAGCCTGCCTCACCGAGGTCTGCACCAATGCTGCAGGGGCATCTCTGCTCTGGTGTCTGGAGCACCTCCTCCCCTCCTGACCTGGGTGTCTGCAGGGCTGCTTTTCTCACATATTCTCATTCCTCTCTCCTGGCTGTTGTTCCACAGTGGTTTGGGTTTGGATTTGGTTTTTTTTTACTCTTCCTCATAACGTTTTCACAGAGATGCTAGCACTGTGGCTGACAGGCTCAGAATAGACCAGCACACCCTTGGTATTGATTTCTCCCTTATGCTCGTGAGGTTTTTGGAAAATGTGTTGTACAGACATTATCCTCATCCACACAAGGGGGACTGTGAGTGCTAAGCCTTCAATACACTGCAGAGAACAGGTGCTGTAAGATATCTGTTATCCCCATACATACTGGCTAACAGTTGGCCTCCCTTTGAGGGAACACTGGTGACTTCACCTAGCAATGCAGCATACAAGGCTTCAGAGGTCTCCTGGCACTCTGTAGCGTGAGTTGTACGTGACCACCTTAGGTATGGTATTTACATCACCACCATACAGTGGTGTGAGCACCTGTGTACATCTCTGTAGTGTGCTGCTACCACTGGTACTCTACATGTGTCTCTGAGTGATGGCAACACGAACAAGTGAGAAGAACACTGACATGATGTATAGGC
Source organism: Psittacula echo (assembly GCF_963264785.1). Lineage (NCBI taxonomy): Eukaryota > Metazoa > Chordata > Aves > Psittaciformes > Psittacidae > Psittacula > Psittacula echo. The sequence continues at coordinate 49,971,701 of NC_137742.1, read as the reverse complement.
TTCTCATTCCAAGCGAAAGAAAATAGAAACACATGAATCTAGACAAAAATAATAAAACCCCACACACCCCAACTTTGCTTTCTTGCCAACACTCTGCAGCTTCGGTGAGGGTTATCTCAGATATCAAGCTTAGGGCAATTCTGTTCCTCACTGAGCATTTGGCTGTCAGTCTTTAAAAGGTCTAAAGCCCTGAAAAATCATGAATGTGAAGAAAACAGCTCAGCGTCACATTGCTTATCCACTAGATCCTGAACACTCATTAAACTTCTCTCTGTCACAAATCAGCTTACAACGGTTGGCTTGATTGAACTGAGTGAACCCGAGACTCCCCCTGTGCTCCCACCTCCACGTTGAGCCCTTCTTCTGGGCTGTGCCTTTCAGCAGAGCAGTCAGATCTAGCAGCCTGCTAAAACTTGCTCCGTGATGATGCTCTTGGAGACCTCAACCCCAAGGAGAGTGAAAAAAGGCAGCAGAAAACAACCTCCCCTCTGAAGGTTAAAACAGTGTTTTAACTGTTTGACATGGTGCTGTATGTGCCATATTGCTGCCCTCTGTGCTCCTTTGCTTCAGCTGAAACTGTAAACCCGAGCCGGCAGTGCCCATGGCTTTCTGCTGGCAACTCCACCTCCTGTTGTAGTTTCCTCACCTCTAGCTGTGAGCCTTGCTGAGGGGTGTATTAGCACCAGCTCCAGCCAGAGCCCGTGACCCACCTGCTTCCCACCAGACACACCGAGAAGCAGCATTTTACTGTCCCAAGTTAACCACTGCCTCAGGAACGCAAAAGCTCTTCTCATGTCCCTTAGGACTGTCCCAGATCTCTGAAAACCAAACTGAAGGAGTAACCAGTTCCCTTTTCCTCCTTCCCCTACAGCAAAACAGAAACAAGTTCTAACAAACACACAACCAAGAAAAGAGCTGCATGTTTTCTGCTGCATTTGGCACTCAGAAACAAGCATCAAGCACTGGTTAGGACAAAAATATGGAGGAAAATACGGAGGAGAGAGAGGAATATGTGTAATTTACACTATGATGCCTCTTTCATCAAGTCTGGCTGAATTCTGGATCTCCTTCTCTTACCTCCTTTTAGACCTGGCAAGCAGATGACCTGGCAAGCATTTCTGAAAACTATTGCTGGTTTTGGACACCTTCCATCTCTGTTACTTCCCTATAGATAAATTCAAAGAGCTGTTGTATACACCCACTTTTGCTAGATAGGAAATTATACTTCTTTTTGAAATATGTTTTCAAGAAGCAGGTACACAGGACAAAACAGCACATGCATAAGCATGTCTGGTTCTCAGGTCATGCTCCAGCCTGGTACAGGTTTTCAAAACGCTCATTGGCCCTAAGCTGCTTGTGGGAGAGGTTACATGAGATGGTATTAAGTAGTCACGCAGCAGACTAGCTTCCATCCTCAGCTCAGGTCTTCCTGCGGTGCTTTGTTCTCACATGTCTCTCCAACTTTCTTGCCCCAAAGCTGACCTTAGCAGTGGAGGACATGTGGTACCAGCATGCCATGAACAGCCCAAAGCTATAGGAGTGGGCATCACATGGAGCAAGTCACATCCACACTATCCCTAAGAGCCCCATGCTCCAGCACTGACATTTCCCACGGGAAAGCAGTCCTCCTCTGCTTGGGGACAGCAGGGCGAACAAGCTTCTCCCATCCTGGGCCCCTGAACTTGCTTTGCCTCATAGTGCTTCTCCACAAGGACAAGGTGGTTTCTAGCACCTCATGCAACAACAGTTCCTTACCAACACCAGGAAAAGAAACCTACCCGTCCCACAGCCTCGGCAACACACACTGTACAACAGCAAAGCTCACAGGCATGCTTCTCTAAATCCTCACCTAGGATCAGGAACCAGCTCTGCAGATACATTAATTGTTCTGAGAGCAGCTGTGAAAGCTACGTGCCCGATTTATAGGGCAATCACTGTTGTGATTCTTGATGAAGTCATTTACATTTAGAATACCCTGGTCAGCTACAAAGGGAGTTAACTGCCCTGTGCTTCTTGCAGCTCTGCTGCCTCTGCTGTTTCCTACACACTGAAAATGGCGGCAGTGCCACTACTGGGTGCAATTGCTCCATCAATCTAGGCACAACCCAATTTTCCACTCCCTGTTAAACACACATCTGCACACCTTAGACCATTAGAAGGTGCCATGCACATTTATCACACAGATGAGGCCTCTGCTGCCTGCAGTAGAGAGAAAATAAAGATAGCACACTGTAAAATGAAAAGCAGAGCAATGTACACTGTAGATGTAGAGCTTGAAAAATGTCACACATGCATTTAATCTACCTATCAGACTGTTTTCTTGTTCCAGTCTGTGGCAAGGTAAGCTTCAAGGTATCTGCAAAGCAATTGGTTTCTCCCCCAATCTCCTACTTGCTCCCAAACTCCTCCTACACTGGTAAAACCAGTCCAGTCTTCCTCTCAAGCTGCGCTGCACAAAACAACAGAAGATACTTGAATTAAGGCACTGGAATGGGGGCATTTTTAAAGCTCTGCTGGGGTCTGAATGGCAGCTCTGAGCTCTGGTCAGTGGCATCAGAAGCAGCCTCTCTCTCAATTCCCTTTTTCCCCTGTGTGATGCTGCTGTCCCACATGTCCAGCCCTGTGGCCAAAGCTCTGTCTAGGCTGCTACTGCTGCCACCTTACCCTCTTTGTGTCTTGCCTCCCTGCTCTGATAGTGCCCTTACAGTTTTTTCCTCCATGTGCTGCTCATGATGATTTTCCTTCCCCTCTCTTTGGCACTATTTTAACTCTGTGTTGTTGCAGCACCCTGTGGTGTGTCCCCCTCTTTCCTGTTCCTCTGTGCATGACTACAAAAGGGTACTACAAAGCACACACTATATTTTCTGAACCTTTGATGTAGGGTGGGGGGAAAATGGGTGGAGGAATGATGAACGAGCATATGGACAACACATCTGGAACTACAACTACTGGTAAACTGTCCCATAAGCATGATTATCCATATATACACAGGTTCACACCATAGCTACTATATCCTCTAGGGTCAGATAATTAGATCCTCTAGAAAAGATGTCCCATGACTCTTGCTATTATAATGAAGGTTTTTCATGATAGCAATGAAGTACTTGGCAAAAGCTCCTCTGCAGAGGTATAAACAGAAATATTTTAGCTACCAGGGCACTTTGATCTATGGCGAAACATATCCTGACCTCTGATGTTAGAATTATTTCTACAGCTCATTACCTCATTTAGGTAAGCTTCTCTTGAGTCCCATCTACCGTAGGGGAGCTTCTTGGGGCTGGGAGGTCTGAGGAAGTGGTGCATATAGGGGTGGAAATTTATGGGTGCCTGGATCACCCCTACTAAATCTATGAGGTTTTCTTCAGTGCTTGAGAAGCGGTCGGACACTTGAGGAAAGGTGCAAGGAAGATCATAGAATCATAGAATTGTTTAGGTTGGAAAAGACCTTTAAGATCAAGTCCAACCCCAGGACTGACTCATCCACCACTAAACCATGTCCCTCAGCACCACACCTGTACAAACTGCCCCTGATTAGAGTTTTACTAGGGATAAGGAAACAGCACTCTAACAGCTGATCTCATAAGAACAAATCAGTAAGATACAATGCATGAAGTTTCAGTGTTAACAGCTCCTGAGCCATCAACAAAGCACAGAGACAGACAAGACAATAGCACTGTAGATACTACTTTTGCACTTGAATTTCAATCTCTTGTGCAGAATACAGCGTTCTCCTCGGGCACTGCAGAGCTGTTTCACAAGTGGTAGTGATTGGAATGTGCCTGCTGCAAAACAAACTGCTAAGTACACAGCCAATTCTTTTCGTTTCTTTTCTTTTTGTGGTTTGACTCTTTAGATAAGAATTTTACTGGGGATGAGACAACAGCACTAGCAGCAGATCTCATAGGAACAAATAAATAAGGCACAATGCAGTGAGCTCACAGGACTGCTGTGTGAGGGTTGTGTGGAGCCTGATGGCAGCTAAGAGAAAACAGGGACTGAATGCAGTCTGCAGCTGCTAACACCAAAAAACTTCTACTGTTCACAGTACAAACATGCATAAGTGGACTCAGACAAAAGGTAATAACAAATATCTATAAAGCTCATTATCAATCTTGCCAAATTAAGAAAATCACTGCCAAGTGCAAGCATGAACATTATAATGCTGGCTCTAAAATGAGAGCAGATTGAGAGAAGGGACGCTTATTTTGAAGGGAAACTTGGAGGCTGTTTCTTGTTGATAGTTCAGGGGACTGTGGAGGAAGAGGAGAAGACCAAAGACAGAAAGGAACAGAGATTGTATCTGTATGTGTATCTGAGCTCAACTCCAAGGTAGGTCAGGTCATTCTAACCTTTTCTGTGTTTTCCCACTCTTCCTTTCCATTTAAAAGCGAGACAAAATACAAGATCTTAGTGTCACAAGCTAACAATGCGGTTGGTATGCCTCTGAGGTCTCTGCCCATGTATAAATCTTCCTTAATTGCCGAAGTCAATTGAATTTGAAAACTGCCAGAAGAGTAGGCTGCAATCCTGACATACAAGAGTGCAGAGTGCATGCATTCCCTCAAGGACAGAGAATTGTATTAGCAGCAATCTTCAGACTACATCTGCAACGTCATGCTGGTTAAATAATTGATATACTTAAACATTACTCTCGAGGGAGAACAACGGCTTCAGGACATCTACAAAATTATTCATGTAGTATCCTGGACTATTTTTTGTATTACAATTATGTCTAGAGGTGCCAGTTGAGATTGAGAACCCCATTTGGTCAATAGGCTCTGCATAATCAGAAGTAGTCACTTTAAGTTCTTCAGGGAAATCTGAACCAACAAAAGATAAAATGCTACTTTCAGGTGTCAGACCAAAAACACACACAAAAAACCCCAGCCTTTCCCCCTTCAAGAAACTTGCGTGCCTTCGGGTTGTGGCAGAAGTGAAGGAGTCAACAGGCCGAACTGAGATTTCTGCAGAAATGGTTTGTAAGTTCCTTTCATCAGTCCTTAAAACATGTCACACATACAGGCTTTACCTTCCCTTTCTATTCTATCACAGTATATAACTGACACTCACAATGAACAAGAGCTGCTAGATAAGGAGGTTTTACATCACCATAGGTTTTTCTCCAGGTGAGAGGTGTGCCAGTCCAAGCAGTTAAATTGGCACTAATCTCTAGTTCTTCTTTTTTTTCCATAAATGAACTCACTGAAACAAATACAAGCCAGAGGACTTAACACATTGTAGGTGGCATCTGATGTAATTAAAAAAGCTTGTTAAATGAAAACAGCAATGGTTTCTCTGATATTCCACCTAGAAATAGCTCTCGGGGAACTTTCACAAGGAAAAGCACTCCTTAGAAGAAAGCAACTAAAAAAGTAGGAATTAGATAAGAGAATCACCATTCCAAGGTTTCTCATATTAAAATAGCCTGCCTTCTTCAGCAGTGTACCTGCTTCTATTTGATAGACCTGGAGATGCTTGTGCATTCATTCCACATAGAATTTCCCTATGTTTTCCTTCCCTGTGTTGCTACACAATGGTGTTACGATATCTTCATAGCAAACAAACCAAATCAATTTTATTTTCCTCTTCTCTGTCACCTTACTACATCAAGATTTCCAGTGTGTTACCTTCCTCTTGGTCAGAGGCACCAAAAGTAATTCTGTTCTTCTGATGCCCCTTTGCTAAAAGTAAAAGTGATTTTTGCCTACGTTACCTTATGTCAGCTGTCCTGTTGACTGGCACGTTCTAATGCTGAACCTCTCAAAACAATGCTACTGCATTCCACTACGATAGATTGAATTACTCCCATGCATGTGAAGACACAGTTTCCATGCATGTAAAAAATGCTTGATGGAAGTACATGGAGTAGGTGGTTGAAACACAAGCTTCTCCGTACATTCAAGTATGTCTGACTACACAAAATGCAGGTGGAAATGCACACATTTCTGATTTGTCTGGGGAACTTTTAGCAGCTAGTGGTGGAGAAGAGCTCGTGAAGGCCATCACAGTTTATTCCAAAGCATTGCATTAGTAGCATATTCAATATGACAGTTTTCATTCAAATCTGTAAGACTATGGAGGGGAAAAAAAAAAAAAGCTTTAAAAAATCCTTTTTCTCTAATTTTCTTAGATATAATTCAGAAACAATTGAAAAATTTGCATTTTACCAACACTGGGAAAGCTGCTCTACGTCTTGAGACACATTAAGTTGCTAGATTTCCTGCCTCCCATAATGATCCTGTGGCATTTGGTGCAGACAGAATTCCTGAGGAATCAGCTGTCTGGGTGTCTGGTTCCTATGTGGAAACAGAATAATAAAAAGGATATGGGTCAGAGCACCCAAGCAATAATGGAGTTATTTATCTCGGTGGATGAAAATGTCAAAATTATGAGTTAAAATCATGAACTACAGGAGAAGGAACAGAGATGGTTTCCCTTCAAAGTGTCTTTTCTTAATACAAATTCCCACCAGCACGGTTAAAATTTGCGCATTTATTTTTAGCATGAAAGATAAAAATGGGGATATTAAATATATTTTATCCCAGCAGCAATTCACTCTTTTCTCTCAGCATATACTGTCTTCCAAGGATTGAGAGATGATTTTTGACAGTAGATTTTTCTAATAGCCCTGAATAGAGATTTCTGACAGTGAAGGCAGCAGATCCCTTTTTTTCTGTACATGCAACTTAGAGTCTAATTCAACAGAAATAAATCTGTCTTCCCTTGTGCTGACCAAATACGACACAACACCAAAGAATTAGCAGAAACTGCTGAACTAATGAAACATTAAGGAAGGGATGGGAAACAGGTTTACTCCCAACCAGCCAAAAGCTACAGAGCAAGATCAGCAGGTAGCAAGAATTGCATATTTTTCAATGTTCAGTTACAGAAAAAAAAGGTATATCATAGCATGGCACATGCACTGGAGACATTTTCCCTTGTGGTTACTGCTCTGAAGCACAGAGGTGCTTACCCAGAAAACTGGGTAAGGCTTTAAAGGAAGTATAAATGCAGATTTAAAAAGCCTCTGACTTCAAAGTATCAGTTTGTCTTTGCATGCACCACAGGAGTTTTTTTCCTTCTTCATGCTTCTTGTTTGAAGAATTTGACCTAGCATGAGGAAGGAAGCTTGGTAGCAAAGAGGAAAACTTTGCATCTCAACATGAAAGTGTTTAGTCCCAAAACAATTTATGGTATCTGTCTTGTAGTATATGAGACAACCAAAGTTAATAACCCATACAGAGTGACGAAGAGAAATTTAAAGAAAAATCTTTAAAGTATATTTTAAAGGTTTGAAAAAGAACATCCTAGAAGCTTGTAAAAGCAATTAAAATATTTTTCTTTAATGGCAGAAAGACAAAAATTTGGAAGCATTACTGTGCTCTGTGCTATAGGAAGAGCACAAAATGTGGACTGGGTATTAGTCACATACTATCCATTTTTGCCTAAAGCTACCACCAAAGGACTGCCTGGGACATCACTACATATGCCTTTCCACGTTTTAATCATTCCACCAAAGACAGAACCACCAGCAGCACCAGAAGAAGGCTTTTGCCAAGCAACAACTGGAGAAGATGTGCCAGAAACAATTACGTGCTGCAATAGCTATGGGAGCAGCAGATCACTGTGTAGAACGAACCTTTTGGGTTGCACACGATAACAACAGCAGGAGGGAAGCAACTGAATGTGTTGTCTGCCCAAGCAAGCCCCACTCCTTTTGGTTCTCTCTTTTTGTATAGATTACTCTCTTACTGGCTTCTAAGCATCTCTGTAGCTAAAATGCCCTATCCTAAATCATTCTGAGGAAGCAAACGTCCCAAACCTGCAGCTTGCTGGCTTCAGGCAGAAGAGTCTAAAAGCTACAAAAAAGTATTGTTATGCTGTTTAGAATCATACAATCACAAGCCCTGGGGGTCTTTGCTGTAGAAGTTTCCTGTTGGCAGTAAATCTCAAAATACTAAACAGTAACGGTGCTCTGCTGACACAGGAATTGAAACAATTTGGGGATGCTTCTCTGAGCTCTTTGACTTACTGACCTCAACATACTTCTGTCTTACAAATACAAACCTGTGAGACATCACTTTAGTTTTCCAGGATCGTCAAACCAGTCACAAATTTCCAATTAACCTGCTGACCTAGTACTTACAGATAGGATTGAATTGCTGATCAGATAAAGGGTTTGTCTGGGACAGCAAAGAGTTACCTTGTGGAACCACATAGAAGTGTTAGTGTAAACACTGCACTTGCTCCTTGTATAGCTAAATCAAAGCTCTGGGCAGCACTGTGAGTTAGGAAGGCTTGTTATCTATCTTCTCTATCTTAAAGTGAACATTCTAGATAATTTTTGTGGTAGTGTCACACAAGATAGCTTGTTTCCTGCCAACAAGTGTGGAGTAAGCACTATCCAGCCCCAAAGACGCAGACACCAGCAAAAGGGATTCACACCATTCTGACTTAGCCTGGCAGTGGTTTTCTTGGCAGGTGTAAAATCCCCCTCATCTCCTGTAGCCCATTTTTTGGACAATTCAGTAAATCTTTCCTGGTTATGCAGAAACAGGACATTTTCTCCAGAGCAGTTGCATACAACTTGGCATTTTCAACATCAAATCTACCAGACTGCTTCTACCTGACAGATATATATGCAAAGCCAGGAGTTGTTTGTGTTTATCCTTGATTATATATACGCGCAATGTAGTATGCCTTGCTATGAAGGCCTGATAACAGGCTCCAGAAAAAGATATCTCTTTATAAGAGCACATCAGCATTTACATGACAGACAAACTTCCCAGATGCAAAGGTTGTAGGAATCTGGGTTGGCAGAGGACTGTAACAAAGTTTTGCTGTATTCACCAGATCTCAGTGTCTCAGGAGTTAAGTCAGATTGCGTAAGAAAATTAAAAGTCATCCCAGCATTATCAGATAGAAATTTAGACACTTTCAAAAATGGAGCTGCATATTTTTTGAAATGAATTATACAATGATGTGATTTGTTTCAGTGGTCTTCTTTCATCTGTATTTTAGGTCAGTGCAGATATATGTACTGATGACAGGGACTTTAACATAGATATCCTAAAGATGGTGCTCAAAATCCCATGGCTTCTCAGTTCAACATGAATGGAAGCAGTTTAACACTTAAGAAGGCACTTGTGAATGGGCCAAGGAACATCAACAGGCTATTCTGCAGAACAGCTGATTCCAGACACAAAGTGTTATCAACTGCTGAGTTGATTCATCCTTAAGACGAATGATGGAGTTCCCACACTGACTAGACAGACATTAACTACACTTGCAGGAGGCTCAGCTGCAGTCACAGAAGCAGCTCCTGTTGCCTACAACCAACAGTGTCCCCTGCCGTGCTGCTGGCTATGGCGATATAGAGAGTTCCTGGTAAAATCGATGCAAGCAGTTCCTGCCCCCTTGTCCTCTGGCCTACTCCCTGTGCCATGCTCTACCCCAGTTTTGGTAGTTGTGAAGTTTGTAGGACTGTTCTACAGCCAAAGTTAAGGAAACCAAGGAACTGACTAAGGCTAAAATAACTATTAAATAAGCAAATAAAAGGCAGCAGCTTTGCTCCAAGGATCAGATATCCATGAACCAACAACTTCTAGTGAGAACAGCACATTCTCCACAGTCCTACCATTGCTGCCAGCCTGACATGAATAAATTGTCTGTGATGCAAGCCTGTATTATGAACTGAAGAGAATAAGGAGCACATACATGTTCTTGTTGGCTGCTTCTGCAGTGCTGGGGACAATAGCCTCTGGCAAAGGCTGAAGAGAAGAAGAGAAAACAACCACTGAAGCTGAAATTTCTTATGTTGGTGAGTCAGCACTCTTGGCCTTCAAGTAGCAGTGTGCATCTGGTTCAGTTTCTCACATATTTATTTTTCTTTTTCAGAAATAGCAGTATTCAAGTGATGTTTCAAATACTGGAGTGCAATTCTGTGGCAAGGGCTTGTGCAGAAAGCCAAGGAGACTTGCTCAGTAAATTGGGTAGGAGTCTGTGGCTGTTTGGTTACCAAATATTTTACTTCCTATCACTTTAGAATAATTCCAGCTTAGTTCTGGGTAGTTTTTACCAAACTTTTTCATCCCTTTAGAACATGAGACCAAATTAATCTTAAGCCACTCAGTTGTGGTGGTTTCTACTCCAGTTCCTATATATTTAGCAACAGCAACAATAATAAAAAAAGTAATTATTCTTCCTCACACTTGTGATTTATCAGGAATCTCTGGTTTTCACAATATTAGTTCATAGAATAGTAGAATCATAGAATAGGTAGGGTTGCAAAGGGCCTTAAGATCATCTAGTTCCAACCCCCCTGCCATGGGCAGGAACACCCCACACTAAGCCATGTCACCCAAGGCTCTGCCCAACCTGGCCTTGAACACTGCCAGCGATGACGCATTCACAACCTCCCTGGGCAACCCATTCCAGTGCCTCACCACCCCTCACAGTAAAGAATTTCTTCCTTATATCCAATCTAAACTTCCCCTGTTTAAGTTTGAACCCGTTACCCCTTGCCCTGTCACTACAGTCCCTGATGAAGAGTCCCTCCCCAGCATCCTTGTAGGCCCCCTTCAGATGCAGGAAGGCTGCTATGAGGTCTCCACGCAGCCTTCTCTTCTCCAGGCTGAACAGACCCAACTTTCTCAGCCTATCTTCATACGGGAGGTGCTCCAGTTCCCTGATCATTCTCGTGGCCCTCCTCTGGACTTGTTCCAACAGTTCCATGTCCTTTTTATGTTGAGGACACCAAAACTGCACACAATACTCCAAGCGGGGTCTCACGAGAGCAGAGTAGAGGGGCATGTCGTGGTTTAAGCCCAGGCCGTAAATCAGAACCACGCAGTCCACTTCCCCCCCCCCCCTTTCTTCCCTCCGCTTCTGGAGGGACAGGGAGGAGAATCAAAAGAATGCAACTCCCACGGGTTGAGATAAGAACAGTTTAATAACTAAGGTATAACACAAATCACTACTGCTACCACAAATAATAATAATGATAAAGGAAATAACAAGGAAGAGAATACAACCGCTCACCAACTGGTACCTCGCCCTCACCCCGCAGTGATCCAGCCCTTCCGGGAACTCTCAGTTACATCCTGGGCATGATGTGCTGTGGTATGGAATACCTCTTTGGCTAGTTTGGGTCAGGTGTCCTGTCCCTGCTTCCTCCCAGCTTCCCCTCCTCCCTGGCAGAGCATGAGACTCACAAAGTCCTTGGTCAGTCTAAACATCGGTGTTATCAGCTTTGTTCCCAGGCCGAAAGTCAAAAACACAGTGCTGCAACAGCTACTAAGAAGGAGAAAAAATGACTGCTGCTGCTGAACCCAGGACAGGGCAGGATCACCTCCTTCGACCTGCTGGTCAAGCTGCTTTTGATGCAGCCCAGGACACAGTTGGCTTTCTGGGCTGCGAGCACACACTGAAGCCAGCTCATGTTCATTTTCTCATTGACCAACACCCCCAAGTCCTTCTCTGCAGGGCTGCTCTGAATCTCTTCTCCGCCCAGCCTGGAGCTGTGCCTGGGATTGCTCCGACCCAGGTGTAGGACCTTGCACTTGGCATGGTTAAACTTCATAAGGTTGGCATCAACCCACCTCACAAGCGTGTCAAGGTCTCTCTGGATGGCATTCCTTCCCTCCAGCGTATCAACTGAACCACACAGCTTGGTGTCATTGGAAGACTTGCTGAGGGCGCACTCAATCCCACTCTCCATGTCACCGACAAAGATGTTGAACAAGCCCGGTCCCAACACCAATCCCTGAGGGACACCACTCGTTACTGGTCTCCAGCTGAACATTGAGCCATTGACCACAACTCTTTGCATGTGGCCATCCAGCCAGTTCTTTATCCACCAAGTGGTCCACCTATGAAATTGCTGTCTCTCCAATTTAGAGACAAGGATGTCATGCGGGACAGTGTCGAAGGCTTTGCACAAGTCCAGGTAGATGACGTCAACTGCTCTGCCCCTGTCCATCAGTTCCGTAGCCCCATCATAGAAGGCCACCAAATTGGTCGGGCAGGATTTCCCCTTAGTGAAGCCATGCTGGCTGTCACCAACCACCTCCTTGTTTTTCATGTGCCTTTGTGTGCCTTCCAGGAGAATCTGCTCCAAGATTTCGCTAGGCACAGAGGTGAGACTGACTGGTCTGTAGTTCCCTGGATCATCCACTTTTGCTTTCTTGAAAATGGGGGTTATATTTCCGTTTTTCTAGTTGTTGGGAACTTCACCTGATTGCCATGATTTTTCAAATATGATGGACAGTGACTTAGCAACTTCATTTGCCAGCTCCTTCAGGACCCACGGATGGATTTCGTCAGGTCCCATGGACTTCTGCACATTCAGGTTCTTAAGATGATCTTGAACCAGTTCCTCTCCTACAGTGGGCCCAAGGTCTTCATTCTCACAGTCCCTCCGTCTGCCTTCCAAGACGTGGGTGGTGTGATCAGAGCATTTCCCAGTGAAGACTGAGGCAAAGAAGTCATTGAGAACCTCAGCCTTCTCCAAATCCAGGGTAGCCAGTTCTGATAGCTTCTGGAGAGGGCCCACGTTGTCCCTAGTCTGTCTTTTATTCACTACGTACCTATAGAATCCCTTCCTGTTCTCTTTCACATCTCCACCCAAGTTTAATTCTAACTGGGCCTTAGCTTTCCTAACCTGGTCTCTAGCTTCCTGAACAACATCCCTGTATTCTTTCAGGCCGCCTGTCCTTGCTTCCACCTTTCAAAAGCCTCTTTTTTTCCCCCTAAGTTTCATCAGCAACTCCTTATTCATCCATCGAGGTCTCCTGGCTCTCCTGCTGCACTTAGTTTTACAATATGTCTTCTGACACTTAAACATTACACAGGCATTTGAAATTGCTGTCACTAGCCAACATAGGTAAGTCAGCAGAATCCCCTTGTGGAGGTACCATTACACGTTTCTGAACAGATGAACAATAAAAATATAAAAAGCTTTATGTTACCATGTCTAGTTTTGTCAGTACAGCTACATCTATGCTACCATCATTTTCCTGGCACTGTTTCACTTGTTATTGTAAAGGACAGAACTTTCTTGTTAAGCACCAGATGAGTGTTCATTGAGTAACATGTACCTGTTTCAGTAAAGCCTCATGCTCTTAATATATTAAAGCACACTGTCTTCGAGAGGTTTTTGTGAAGATTCTACCTACTTTTGGCACACATAAAATATCTAGATAAGAAGAAAAAAGAAAATTCCAAATAAAATATCTTGCTTCTACTCTGAACTTAAAAATTTAAATAATTTAAAACTAACACTTTTTATACAAAAATGAGTGACACCACCAGTATACTTAATGCCCCAAATCTTATTCTTCGGAGTACAGCTAAAACCAAACGTCTCCTGATGTGTACTAAGCAATATCATCAGTTAATCATGATCTGCAGCCATAAAATTAAAAGGAAAGGTCTTCACTAATTCCAGTATATATAGCACAACAAGCTGTTGCTTTAGTTTTACCTCTGTAAAACTAAATCTTCTTTGACAATGTCTCCAGATTTCCCTCTGCTGGGATAATGGCAGCATTGCTCACCAGAAATAAAACATTTCAGTCTGTTTGTGACAGTTTTGTAGGGAACACTGTTTTTTAAGTTTATAATGTAGGAAGATGTACAAATTTCCTTATGCAGAGAACTGCAATAATCAGACTGATTGGGTATTACAGTCTCGTTTCTGATGACAGCATAGATGGCATTGGTCTCTTTAGTCTTCCAGGATGTACCCGGCTGTTTAGAGATTAAGAGCAGATGTAGCAGAGGAGGTGCTGACAGATACAGCTCAATGCTGCTATCTCTTTGGGAAGTTAAGCTTTATGTTTTCATACAGGTGTAGCATTAGCTTGCAAACCCTTGCTGTCAAGACCATCCAGTCTTCCCTATTTCTTGATCTCCAAGGGTTGGCGTTTGCTCTGAAGTTCCCTTATTCATTCACATTCATGTCAGCAGAGCTGGCATCAGCATCTCTGGCTTTCATTCCCATTATAGCAGCTCAATACTGGTACTACCAGGTAATACCACACATCAAAAAACTGATTGATCTGAAAAAATGTATTAAGAGGCTAGGTCCTGTTCTGCTCACTGGAGTTGAAGAGAGCAGGGTAAAAAAGCATAGTGTTCATCTTCCCAGTATGTTTTCGCATGCTCTGTTGTGGAAAAGGGCAGTTAGTGAATTCAAACATGATCGTAAAGGGTCACATGTTAGAGGATATAACTCCATGTGGGGGAAGGAGTAGCTAACAGTTTGTTAAAGCCAGTTTGACAGCTCCCACTGAGAAAAACTGTAAAAACACTTTGTACCTCCATGAGAGCCCAAAATAGCTATGTTCTGGACACAAGTTGGGAAGCTGCTACATTAAAATGCAGACTGCATCTGCAATCCTTGGAGATTATTTCAGTATTCATGCATGTGGACAGTAATATGTTCATACAACTAGATACCAATTTGGTTCAGCTATCATGAAAAGTAAGTAACATTTTTTTAGTTAGTTGCTGCTATAACTTTTGTATGCACTTACGGTTACTCTCAGACAAATAACAGGGCATAGCAGTTAGTTGCAGTGAGTTTCAGTTCAGGATATTAATCTACTCATTCTTCCCTATACTGCAGCTTTTAGCAGAACTATATCACTCCAAGTAATGCACACAGAAAAAATTTTTAGCTGATATTTTCCATTAGCTACCTTGCCATCTCACCTACTCCTCTTTTAAATGTATATGGATCTTATAGGCTTACATTAACTTTTGGATTGTCCAGGAATTTCAATTCCTCTCAGCTGCCTGGGAGAATTCATCTTTCACCATGCTAGAAGGGTGAAAACTACTAAATCAAAACTAACTCAGACAAAACTCCCACCACTGACTCCTTACTGTATCATGCACAGCTGGTGAATTAGGTCTGTCAGGGATGGAGTTAACTTTCCTCATAGCAGCCCTGATAGTGCTGTGCTTTGTATTGGTATTTAGAATGGTGTTGATAACACACCAGTTTTTTGGCTACAGTGCTCCATAGCATCAAGGCTGTCCTCCAGCCCATTCTCCCCCTCCACAAAAGCCAGTAGGCTGGTGGGTGTGCAAGACCTTAAGAGGAAACATAACCAGGGCAGCTGATCCAAATGACTAAAGGGATATTCCATACCACATGATGTCTGATCAGCAAGAGAAGCCAAGAGAAAGTGATGGGGGGGCATTTGTGATTTAAGCATTTGTTTTCTGGAGCAACCGTTATGTGTTCTCCAGGATGAAGCCCTACTTCACTGGACATCACCTGCTAATGGAAAGTAGAGAATAAATCCTTTGTTTTCCTTTGCTTCCACAAGCAGTCTTTGATTTTTCTTTATTAAACTGAATCCAGGAGGGCTTTTTCATCTTATTTTTTCCCCTGCTATTCTACTCAGGATAGAGCAGCTTGGTGGACGCCTGTGTCCAGCCAGAGTCAACCCACCACAGCTGGTCAAAAGCACATTTATTCTTAGCGTTAAGGTTACATTAACTTTCATGGCTTGTCCAATTTTCCATCATTCTGGTCAGATTATTCTAGAGGTAAAGCCACATGATTGTGCGTTATACCACTCAGACACCTTGTTCAGGAGAACTGAGAACTGAGCTCAAACTATTCAACTCACACTGGTTGCAGCATGATATCTAACATCAACACCTACCCACCTAAGCTCAGTTCACAGCAGTTTCTGATAAAGGAGCCAGATACACCCACAAAACCCTCAGAACTGGCACTATGTATTTTGCTCTGGCTATAACCTTGTCATCTTATCTAGGGCTGCTCCTTAAGTTGAGGATATTTAATATTTACAGGTACATTTACTTGCACCTGTCTTACAGGTAGATTTTATAATCCATTGTCAAAAATCACAGTATACACAATGGCAGCATGAAAAAAGATAGCATGGTAATTATACTGCTAAGGGAATGGACTAAAGAAAACAGTGAATCAAATGCATGACCAAATGCTATGGCATGCAGTCAGAGATTATTTGTTTTCATTCTACAATTTAAAGCTGAATTATATTCACATACCTTTAGTTCAATTTTCTGTAGCAACATTTAACTAACATTAACATTAACTAACATTAAGTAATATTAACATTTTGAAGCCATGCATAAAAATCCAGATAGATTTTTTCTGCCCTGAAGTATGGCAATCTATACGCCTGGGCTTTGCACTTGCACCCCAGTGTTTAGGGATTCCTATTTAAAATTACTGAATAGGCCATTATCTTATTGTTGCCTCATGTTTTAGAAAGCACTCTGACATTCGGAAAGGGAAAATAATTCTTCCTACACTTGAAACTGTAAGACAGAATAAACCTGATCATATCTGAGATGCTTTATTAAGTTTTGTCTCAGCCACGTTCATATTTTCCACATTGCTGGGTGATACTGAAGGTACAAATCATCAAGTCCAGAGAACAAAATTTGGGAGACAATTGCAAATAATATGATTTTATAATATCAATTTCATGCTATTAAATGGTCTTACTATAAGGGTTTTATCTATCCAGGAATGTGAAACAATGTGACTTCGTTAACTGAAGAGCAGTGAACGATGTTGCACCTATAACACTCATATAAACCATTTGCAGTGATGTAGAGCGTACCCACTGTCATGGACAAATCAGACAGACCCTATTCTCCTTTCTTTTCTCAGCAAGTCTACAGCCACGACAGGTGAATCATAATAGAACTCTGCAACATTTAAGCAACATGTGGCACTTACATTTCCAAAGCAACACTGCTTACCAAACATCTCACTTGTAGGGGGTACTAGGATTTTGCTCCATAACACTCACGAAGATGTATCCTGAAAAAATTCACAGCTCCTTAACTGTCATTAAAATCAAGTCTAAACTGCTAGCCATCACCCTTCCCTACAGACCACCTCTTTTTACTATGCTGCCACAGAGCTGTGCTAAGGTCAACCTGTATCCCAGCTGGTTATTGAAAGAGAATATCCGAAGGGCATCCCTTCCCCTGCATCACTTTTTTACTTAGTTTGGCAAGCACAGCCCCAGCCACAACAATTTGAATCCAAAGCATTCTGGGCATGCTGTATAGTCCACTTTCGTGCATGTGTGTCTACACTGTGTGTAAGAGGCAGGGAGAGAGACAGAAAGGGAGGCCTTCTGGCTGCCGCAAGAAATACTGAGTTGAATGGTACAGTGCTGTCAGGAGTGGAAGAAAATCTCTACAAGGGTAACTCGTCTGGTTTTCCTTCCACAAGGATTCCTGCATTCTGTTTGCAAAGCTACTGGGAGATATCTCACTATTGGTATCTACAGACACTCCTCAGTACCATTCCTTTCCCTCTCTGGCCCCCTCCAAATACACTTCAAAGAACAGATCACACCCAAAATTCTCTTCAGCTACAACTATGTGGGAAGATAAATGGCTTGGATTTTCTTAGTCTTATAAATTATTCAGAAAGGACTCACTTAAGTGCACTTAGCTAAAACAGTATATTGTTTCATTCCTAAAAATACGTGGGCTTGAACTAGCACACCAAATCTTTTCATACCTCTGAAAAAAAGAGTAGTTTCCTCCAAACAAAAATATCTCAGGACAAACTTATCTCCATGGCAGTAGCTACAACTTAGACTTTTGTATCCACCCAATTTTATACATATGCTTTTAGATTTTATCCAATAGATAATAAGACTAACAATAACAATAAAAGCAGCGTATAAATAGATAAGTTATATGTACAATTCAAAAAATACAGGATAACTTCCTAAGAAAAAAAAATAGAGTACAAAAACCAAAAAAACACCAACCAAGCCAAGCAGTCTGGCAAACTCACGTAATTCTATACTTTTCAATATTATTTTTAAAAAGATGCTTTCTATGTAGCATTTATTTTTATCCTTCTGAAACTATTTCAAAGTACTTTTAATTAAACCAGTACAGAAAAGCAATTATACATAAAGAAATGTTAGAGACTAGGATTTATATATTAGAATTCCTGTTTAGCATGACACTTTGTAACAATCCCATTTTACTGGTTTTGGCAGATCTCTATTTAAAGTAATAGTACATGGTGTGATTTTTTCGACCTAAAGCTAGATTTTTTTAATTTGTAAGAAAAGCAGTAGTCCCACTCTACTCTCTCCTTAGACAGTAGAAAAGAAGCTTTGCTTTCCATTAGAGTGATGCTTAGCACCATCTAAGGATGAAAATGCAGATTAATTTTGAATTGGCTGCACTCTAGCTTTCTTACTAAATCAAGCTACCAAAACTGTGCTGGTTCTTTGGCTTCTCTAATATGGTTCACTATTCAGACTCAAGTCTTCAATTTGTAAGAACAAGCGGGCATAAGGCCAGTAATTGAGCATTAAAAATGAGCCTTTTTTTCTGAGATTACAAGATACCACAAAATGTTGGGAAGGCTGAAAAAAAAGGGGTGGGGGAAATCAAGGCAAATCTATACTAACTTTATCATCTCTTCTATTATGATGGAGTTAAATGAATTACTAACATTCTAATAACGGTAGTTTACCTAACAAAAATTTTCTAGGTAGTTTACTTAGAAAAAAATGTTTCTCTTTGTAAATGTTGAATTTCTCAAACTGAATGAATTGAACAGGATGTTAGGAAGAGGTGTTTTTCAGTGTCAAAATAATTTTGAATTAAAAAAGCTCTATTAAGTAATGCAGAAAAGTTTCTTCCTACTTTTTTTCCTTTAGAAAGTAAGCTCTATTAAAACTACTAGAGATTTGGACTGAAAAAAGCAAATGCTGGACATTATCAATAAGAGAGTGACAGTTTCCCTCTACAGAGCTTAGAAAAGACTCAGCTGAGAAAGGAAGTCTGAGCTCTGTAGAGAAATGAAAGCCAACTTTCATTATCAAGTAATGGTAAACAGCCCACTGATAAACAGCCAGTTACTAGCTGCAATGCAAGTTCACTAGTGGTAAACCAAGACTTAAGAAGTACAATAGGCTGAGGCTCAATATCTGAGCCAGCTGAAGGAAGCTTTTGAAGTTTAGGCATTTTCAGGAGTAATTTGGAAAAAAAAACCAACCCAAATTCAAAAACAAAAACCAAAACAAGCAAAACCCACTTTAAAACAACTCAAATAAAAATTAATGGATACTGTTGATTTTCAGCTCTCTCAGACTTATCTAAATCCTGTGGCAAGTAAGGCCTTTTTCCAATAAGGATTTCCATTTGACATTATAATTGGGGGTTTTCAACTGCACTGGTCAAAAAATATTACACTGAGTTTTATTAAACTTGGCAGCCAGGGTGAACTCCTTAACCTAACACAAACCATGTGCTTGGAGAAAGTAGCTCCTAAATAGAAAACGGTTGGGGTTTTTTTTGTTTGGTTTTGGGTTTTTTTTTTCTGTTTGTGAGGGTTGGGGGGGGGGTGTGTCTGTTTTTTGGGGTTCGTGGAGCTTTTTTGGGGGAGAGGTGTTTGTTTTTATTTTGTTGTGGGGTTTTGTTTGTATTTGGGTTTTTTTTGTTTTTTAAGTTAGGGATAGGCTGGCATTTTAGTATAATAAAGCTATCTCTGAAAGTTTGGCTAGTTGACTTCTTCCATTTGGCTGACATCCGCTATTTTTTCTAAAGGCAATGAACGCATAAGTCATGTTGATGCATGTTCATATTACTATCCAAGAAAAAATGAAATTCAAATGCATTTGATAGGTATTTTTTAAATGGTTTCAGAAATCTGGACACAAATCCAAATAGCTGTGCAAGTCATGTAGTCAACTGACTACCCAGTTAAGTGCTATTCATATGCAAAGTTTAGCACAGGCAACCTACAGGGAAAGAAGTTAACTCTCTCATGAGATGTCTGGAGAGGTGACTTAGGAGACAACCACTGCTCTTTAAGTGCCATAAAAGCTTAATCAAATATTCAGGAAACACGTATCAGGAAATATTCAAGTACAGCCTCATTGTGCCGCTTGTACTTACATTCTACCTCATGCAGGACCTCTGTTGCTGGAAATTAGGCAGAAGGGATAAGACAGGGCCCAGCTGAAAGCAAACAGACTGGAGAAAATGTAACCATTAACACTGAATGATGTTGAGGAAACAAATCAACAACTGAAATCCTGAGGATGCAAGTGTACGTTAAAAAGCTACTTTTCTTTCTTAATGGCAAATATTTACTTTCCTTTATGATACAATTAATTTAGCACAGTCCATAGTTTACTGTGTAACATAACTTGGAGCTGAAGTAAGCAAAGATGCTTTACCCTTGAGACCAAATCAACCAGATAAGGAAAGCACATCCAAAATCTTTCGTTATGAGGTGTCGTGGACTGAATGATGCGCTTCACTCGTAAGACAGAAGTAGCAACATGTTTACTAATATAAAACAGTGAGTTAACAAAACTCAGTGACAATTTGACAGTGGTTTAGCAAGATTTTGATAGCAAGATACGCTTGCTTATTACTGCATAGAGGACAGGCCCAGACAAAACAGCAAGGGAACCAGTCCCATTGAGTCATGAGGTTCAGAAGGGATCCCTTTACCTGCTAAACATCTTCTCAGAGGGGAGTTCAGGTGTGGCTGGATCCAGATTTAGGTGCCAGACTTGGTTTAAACATAAACTTATGTTCAAAGGCTCATATGTGTGCAATCGACCCTTTATATCACTCAGCTAAGATTTCAAAGTTTAGCAAGCTCTTAGTCACTTACTGAGTGTCTGTTGCAGCAAGGAATGTCTCAGCCTCAAGGAGTAACCTTGAGAGTTGTCCCTATGCAAAGAGCGATCCTGGTGTTCAGGCCTTGGGCTGTCTGCCCATCCATAGACGTAGGCTGGTCACATGCTGCTTTTCTCTCCACAAGGAGACTATGTAGGGACAGCAAGCTTATAGTATTGGACCTATGTGAAGGATGTATGCCCATGAAAGATTCTCCTCCTTTACTTTCCCCTTACCCCTTAGAAAAGCTAAATTTTTCAATCCTTTGTGTTTCATTTTACAAATAAGATAACTTCGGGTTCCTTTAATGCAGCTCCAGCACTCTTCAGGTGTTTCACAATGTTTTCGGTGTTTAAAAATGTCCAACACCTATTTTAAAATTAAATTCCATTCGGTCATCTGTACCTTTAATGATTCACAAGTTGGACTAACACCCTATTCTGGAATAAAGGAGAGATGTTAAAGATACTTAAGTAGTAGGTTTAGCCATGCTATAGCTGCAGCTGATGTTCAAGCAGACTGATTGAGGATGTGTACGTTTGCCTGATTTAAATTAACATATGCTTCACTTAAATATGAGTGGATGAACCAAAAGCAAATGCATTTATACATGCTGGAAGTCTATTTTCTTGGGTGCTATGATCTTCCCCAGAAAGCAGTCTCAAATTTAAAGCAAGTTGTTCAGGAATATTTTCAAGTCAGTAGTATTCTTCTCATCAGTTCAGACAGGATTCTATGGGTCTTCTCTTTCGCACTTGTTTGCTACTGTTTCTTCCCTTCTCTTTATAACGTATTTTGGGACAGACAGTTCACAGACCACTTGTTTAGTCTGATTTCTGCCAATTCATCTGTTATAGCAGCCACTTGAACAGCATATTCGTATATCAGATTAAAGAGTCCAGACTTTTGATGGCTGGGGATTTGTTTCACAATTCAGAATACTGTGCTCAGACAGACTGAAAAACATACTCCTTGTTTCCCAAAAACTTACTCTCTGCAGACAAAGGCTTATTATAGTTCAACAATTTCTTTCAAATCATGTTGAAGTGTTTGTTGAAAGTAATCCATATTCCAGTAGTAGGCAATTAATTTCTGGTTCTAAGGCCTAAGCTCATTCAAGGGGAATCTGAAGCTCTG
The DNA here is from genome assembly GCF_963264785.1 of Psittacula echo. Taxonomy (NCBI): domain Eukaryota; kingdom Metazoa; phylum Chordata; class Aves; order Psittaciformes; family Psittacidae; genus Psittacula; species Psittacula echo. Next base: position 49,949,873 of record NC_137742.1, on the reverse strand, counting down.
TACTCCATCACACTAAGTGGATGTGCTTTGCCAAGAATAGAAATGTTCTACATTTTTGTCATTGTGTACCATATATAGTGTGAGAACAAATTCCCTGGTCTGATTTCCACCCATGTTGCTTAAATGTCAATATAGGCACAAAGTATACAGTTTCTTATTTAGGGAAAAACTTTTTTCCCTTTCAAAGTGTACATCAAAGCAACCACCTCTACTGCTTCATCATTCCTGTGAACCTGCCTAGTTTCTAGATTATTGCCTATAAGAGTTTGCAGTAACAAATCATGCCTTGCACAGAATCTTTTTTCTCCTGATCAGATTGAGGAAGGTGCACAGAGATTCGTTTTCTCACACAATGCTAACTGATTTTCTGCTGTAGTAGAACACCACCCTGTGTGATCCTGAGAACTTTATCTAAAATAAGAACACTTGGCCAGGACTATAAAAAAAATCAGCATTATGTTTTAACATTTTTGTGATCCATTATCTGAAATATAGAAGTCAGTTCAATTCACTGGCATGGAGCAAGAACATTATATTTATTAAAAAGTGAGACATATCAGTGTGAAGTACTAGATCACAATTGCCAGTAAAAGTGCTTCACATACAGAACAGTGTGCAAATACAGATGCTAACACATCAGGATTGCCTGGGATTTGATGGAAACTGAATTTCTTGAGAGAGGCGTGAGGGGACTGGAGTTGGGGTTGGGGGGGTGGGGGGCGGAGACTGTGTGCATCTGAAATATATGATTTTCCTGCCTGTAGGGCATGCATCAGGTTCAGTGTCAGGCTGGTACTCTGTCACATGCAGCAGTATGGAGAAAATGTGTTTCACAGACACGATTTGAAGCTTTTAGGCTGCTGTGTCTAAAGAGCAATGAAGTTGTTTACTGAGCAGCAATGAGAATGGCATGTGGCACAGACAGAGGAGACCCACGTCCAGCCAGGGATTCTCTTGCCACAAATGGATTCATGAAAGAAGCGTTTCTTACCTACTAGTTTCACTAATTTATTAACTTTAAAGTAGTTTTGGTTCAAGGGCTTCATATTTACTCTTTCCCCTTTCTAGTCCTTAATTTCACTTCTGTACTAAGCTCAGAGTGAAACCACAAAAGGAATCATTTACTTTTTGAGTTTAAAGTATTGAAGTAGTTTCCTAACTGGACAATGCCAGTTTGCAGAGACTTAGTGTCAAGTAAAGGAAAGGTGAAGGAGACATGTACAAGACTGCATAAAAATATATAGTTTGCATTAATAAGTACCTGAAGGTAAGGAATGCACAATTGCACCTCAACAGCTGCTATTCCCTTAGTTTTTATAGAGAAAGTGTGTTTGCAGATTTTAAGAGAGACATGGAGGGGAGGAGTGGTGATGTTATGAGTCCTATCATTCCAGATACCCAAATAAACATCAATAGGAAGCAGAGCACCTCAGTAGTAGCTCTTGAAAAAAAGGTATCCATATACGGGTGAACATATCTTAAACAGTTAGCAATGAAACTGCAGTAAACCTTCCATCTCACTGGCATATATACAAAGCAAAATAAACTCTCAAGTCCTCTAAAGTAACAGCAGATCTATATCCAAGCTACATTTAAAGTTTCTACAGAACACGGATGGTACAAAATACTCCCTTAACCAAATACTGTTTAAAAGACTGGTGTTTTCTTTCAGTAGAAAGCTAAGTACGTAATCGTAGCACAGATCGGTAATCACAGAAGTTGGAAGGCTTTTCTAATTCAAGTAATATTTGCTTTTAAAAGTCTCCCTGGTAATCCTTGTAATTTTAAACGAAAGATGTTAAGCTGCCTTTATAAAGCATTTGAAATTTGACCACTGCCAACTGCAATTTACATACTTGAGGAAAAGCATTTAATATGCAAAAAATAAATATGCTAGTTAAGAGCTTGTATGTTTTCCTCTCAGCTAGAAGTAGTCAGTCGAAGAAAGGATTTTGTTTTGCTCTATAAAGCTTACTTCTAGACGAGATTAGGTCAGAAGCAACTATTTCTTAGGAGATTGACAAATTTAATGCCAAGAAGTGGCAGAAAATTCATTTCACCAGGCATTGATTTTGGAAGGTATTGAGAGATGCAGAAATGGACTTGAGCTTAGAATTAGGTGTGTAGTTACGTATTTGCTGCACTGAATTGCAGAAACAAGAAAAGAGTTCATAGATGAACAGTGAGTTCATATCCCATCAAAAGGATATCATTGTTTACAAGTAGGTTTAAGACAATTTTTATTCAAGTTACTTGATAAACACAACATCTCTACCTTGGACCAATATTACTTAGAGAATTATAGAATCATAAATAACTTCAGGTTGGTAGGAACCCAAGAAATTCCCTGCTCCTCATGGGACTGCCTAAAACCAAACCATATGACTAAAAGCATTGTCCAGACGCTCCTTGAAAACTGACAGGCTTGGTGCCATAACCACTTCCTTGGAGAGCCTGTTCCAGTGATCAACCACCCTCTTGGAGAAGAACCTTTTCCTAAGGTCCAATCTGAACTTCTAAGAAATGCATTGCAGAGATAGAATCTAATATTGGTTGGAGGTTATAGAATCATAGAATGGTTTGGGGTAAAAGGGACCTTTAAAATCATCCACTTCCAACCCCCCTGAGTGGGCAGAGATACTTTCCACCAGACCAGGTTGCTCCAAGCCCTGTTCAACCTGGCCTTGAACACTGCAGTGATGGGGCAGGCACAGCTTCTCTGGGCAATCTGTGCCAGCGCCTTACCACCCTCACTGGAAACAACTTCTCTAATATCTAATCTAAATCTAACCTTTTTCAGTTCAAAGCTTTCTTCTTGTCCTGTAACTATTTGCTCTTCAAAGCAAGATGAACAAGCCTAGTAGAACTGGATTAAGATAAGCATTTAAATAGCTAAACAGTTACCATAAATTGCTGTAAGATTGCATCTTCATAATCTCTGCCTGTACCAGGATGTTTTGGGACACTAGCTTTGGGTTTGGTTGGTTTGGTTTTTTTTCTCACTTTAATATTAATTTGTCTTTTCAGTACTTACATTTTAAAAATAGTAGGCTTATTTATTTATTTATTTATTTAGCATTAATCAATTATTTATGGGGGGAGAATCTCTTTATAGAAAGGGTAAGCAGGCATAATATACAATTCCAGATCAGGTACAGTAAATTGTACATCAAAAAAATGCTTGTGCTTAGGTTCAAGACTGCAGCTTTTGAGACTGCACATATTTTCATGTGACAGTCAGCTGAAGTGATAAAATTCATTTAAACAGAGCTTTTAATTAGCTGTGTTTTAATAACTATATAAAGAATGAAACCTGTAAATAAGATTTAAAGTGCAGCAAACCATTCTGAAAAAAAAAATTAATTATAAATACAACAATTACATGTATAACAGAGAGGTGAAGTAAAAAAATAATCAAAACCTAACAAGATGTGTGGATAGAAGAAAAGATAGGATAGTGTCCTCCAGCTTCTAGTAAAGGTTTTTAATTGCGGTGTAGTATTGCAAAGTAATTACGTGGGGGAGGGGTTGTTTGTTTGTTTTGTGAGGGGTATTTATGTTCGGTTGGTTGGTTGGGTTGGTTTGGTTTGGCTTACAAAACTCCCATATAATTAATTGCACGCTTTGTACCTCAATACTGTAGTCACATTGAAAACATCGTATTCATCATTTGTATGCAAAATTATACTGTGACTCTACATATAAACTTCATGTATGCACAGAATGTATGTAATAACTACGACTGAAGTTGAATACCTGCAGTTTCTCATACCATTCTGCTGCAATAGCTCCAGCTGTATGCAAATTATGTCAATGGACCTGGAGGAGTAGCCCTCTTAAACTATTGCCTGCATGAATTATGCTGCTAACATGGTGCCAGCTCCATACATTTAGGGAGATGTTCTCCATTGTCCTTAAACAGAGAATCAGCTAGCTTTCTAATGAAGACTGGTTCAGGTTCAGAAAAGGCCTTTGTAGATATGTAATCTGACAGCTTGCATAAACACAATCCATAGGACTTCACTAGGTTCTGCATTGAATTTACTAGAAAAAAAAGGACACACAATCTTATTGTTAACATTGCTACAACTTCTTGAGACAGTCAATTGCTTAGAAAGTCCATGTGAGCAGTGTGTGTTGAGATTTTTTTCACAAGGAAGTAATAGATAAATTTCCACCTGAGCTAATGAAGTGCTTAAGTAAAACTTATTTTTAGGAGAAAGCCATTAATATATTCTGTGATGAATTCTGTCCTTTTTCATCAATCAGCATCCTTCAGGTGCTGCAACTGAGGCAAAAAAGGGGTCCTGCTACTTGCCTCCTTTCTATATTTGTAGCAGGCAACTAAGGGAACTATTCCGCTCTGTCAAGAATTCTCCCATTTTCTGTTTCCACTTCCCACAAACACTGCAGTAAAAAAAAAAAAGAGTAAGTAGGCCAGATTTCCATCTATTAAAACATGGTTTATCTGGAATGGCTCCCTAGTGGCTGACATAAACCTTTTCAGTTTGCAGATTTCTTACCAAGGTCAGCAGCTGGCTGTTAGCCTCAGAGTTTTTAAGATGATGAAACCTGAAGTCACAAGAGTCAGGTTTGGAAACTGGCAACTAAAATATCTAGTGTTTTGTTTAACATCTTGGGAGATTGGCAAAACCAAACAAAAAAAAAAAAAAAAAACAAGGAAAAATCTGGGGGAGACAAGTAGTTGCATCACTCCTCTTTCCTCCCGCCTCCCACTATAATTTCTGGACAATCCATATCACTTTCTATTGCTAAGTTACAATTTGGGGAACTATTTCACCATTAAAAATGCTGAGTCATCTTTGCTGAAACAGGGCTATAACGTAATAGTGACACACTTCAGGAATAACTTGATGTAGCATTTAACCCAGCTTTTCATGTGGTTTGGGTAGGATAAATAAGGGATAGAAGACAGCCTTTACAGTATTTTAGGCTCCAGATTGTGCATAAAACAGTACTTACAATACTTGCATTGCTGGTGGGAAAAGACATGTGTGGTTTAGTTAATCATCCTGACTTCATTTTGTTTAGGAAAAGAGCTTGACTCATCAGTACAGGATGTTCAAGACTGAGATGGCTATGTTTGTTTTAATAGTTACTGCCTACGTAGACTTGCTAGAAATAATGATTTTTACAAAATTCACAGTATTCTGATGGAGTATTTTGTGAGGTCCATGTAGTAATTGCTTGCAAAAACAGAGATAACAGACTCACCAAGAAATTTTAATTTTAATCTCAGAGGTACAAAGGCTAATTAAATGCTGCTGTGAGACAAGATTCAATTTCAGCCAAGTATCCTTTCAAAACCAACATACGATGGAAGGCTGCCAAACAAAATGCATGTATTTGGCACCCAAGAAAGAAGGAGGTCCTCCAGGTTAACAATGCAGTAAAACCATACTTTCTCAAAGGAATAGGCTAGAGGATGCAAGAACGATTGTATCATTTTTTCTGTAATAGCTGACAAGCTACTAAAAACCAAGACAATCAGTCCTGCTCTAATCAGTTCTTAGTCCCTCTGGTACACATGAAGGCTCTAGCGTGTCTTCAAGTTCACTTTGTCCTTCATAGCCCAATATAACATTAAAACCTGATTTTGGACCATATATTTCTAAAAGCTAAAAAAAACACCAACAAATCGAAACCAGAGCCTGGAAACAGGAACCATAATCCAGGGCTTCTCACAATCATTATTAGACAAGAGTCATAATCCTTCTTGTGCTTTCTTTTGGTAAGAAAACAATTTTTCTTCTTGCTTTATGGCACTACTAGAAAAGGTGAAAAAAGGCTCTGTATTCACTTGTCCTGGTTATTTTGACCTTCCAGGAACTATAGAGATGGATCTGGTCCTAAATCTCTTATTTCTTGATGACAGCTTTCACTAGCACCCCATTCTAGTGAGGGCAAGTAGCACCATCAACCCATAGCAGTTTCATTGCTATTGAGTTGGCAGACTCACAATCATAGAATCATAGAATAGTTTAGGTTGGAAGGGACCTTCAAAAGTCATCTAGTTCAACCTCCCTGCAATGAGCAGAGATGTCTTCAACTAGATCAAGTTGCCCAGAACCCCATGCAGCCTGGCCTTGAATGTCTTCAGGGATGGGGCATCCATCACGTCTCTGGCAACCTGTTCCAGTATTTTACCATCCTCATTTTAAAGAATCTTCTCACATCCAGCCTGAATCTCCCCTCTTTTAGTTTAAAATTATCACCCTTGTCCTATCGCAACAGGCCCTGCTAAAAAGTTTCTCTCTGTCTTTCTTATAGGACCCTTTTAAGTAGTGAAAGGCCACAATAAAGTCTTCCCAGAGTCTTCTCCGGGCTGAACAACCCCAATTCTCTCAGCCTTTCAATCCTCTTCCCCACTGATGGCCACAATGTATGGCCTGGCTCAGTGCATACTTCAGGGTTTGTTGCTGTGCTTGGCCTCATGCATTTGCTGTCTGTTCTTACCACAGGAGGTAAATAAGACTAGGAAGGTCTTTTTACAGTTTCAATGTTTTTTACAGTTATAAAGTTCTGAGGGGTGTGGACCTCACAATCACCATGGTAGAAGATATCCCTGCATTCAGCATGGCTGATCCTGGTTTGCCATAAACCATTAAATAATCTCAGAGCAGGTGTACCACACCAGGTTCACTTCAACACACCACCTGATCCATTGGGACTGGTGCATTTCTTGAATGTATGTTCTAATTTTAAACCACTTGACTGTGAAAGCATCCAGGTGAGGTTACTTTTCATTTACATGGCATTCAGATGGAGCAGGCTCTGGATTTTAGTGCTAATTGTATTTAAGTCTTATTTTAAATGCAATAAAGAGCTAAAGCATATAGCCATGGACTCTCAAAAAAAAAACCCTAAAACTTGAACTCTCTGATTCAAGTAAGATCAATTCTAAGGGAATCTTTTTCCCAGGTTTGTGTAAATGAAACATAATCATGAATTATTTATACTGCATAAGTATAAATCATTTTGTTAGCAAAGGACATTAACACTTTTCCGATTTTTTTTCTTTTTTTTTTTTTTTTTTAACCTTTAGGGTCTAAGCACAAGTTTATCATGACTTTTCTGTCACTGAACTATATAGGGGATTGCCCTTCCACTGAGGTCTCTTCTGGATCAGGAGACTCAGGCAAGGCAAAGCAGAACTGGCCCTGAGACATGTAAAGGTAAGAGAGATGTCTAGAAGAAGAAAAAAAACCTTTCAACTTCTGAAGTTATGAGTGAACAGCAGTAGGCAGAAGGGTTTTTATTTCATGCAGTCTTTTACTACTTTCAAAAATTTCATGCATTTCTTCAAAAGCACCATTACACAACACTAAATACCGTAAATTGTGTGTTTATCAAGTGATAAAAAGAACAGAGAGGTTCTACAGACAAATTAGACTGGAATTCTTTGAAGGGAAGTTCACAGTGCTTTTTAAATATCTCACTGGTTTACAAATAAATCTTCTATTAGGTTCAAAGGAAAAAGACATCTGATAAGTTTATTAGCTCTACATGGAGTACCAAATAACTTCAACACTATGCAATTGTTTAAGATACGAGACAAAACAATGGACTAGATTGTATTTTCAGCAAAAAAGGTGTATCATTTTAAGCTCACATTAACAAGTAAATGGTGAAGTGAAGCGTGCTAAGAATACGACTGCTTATAATCATAGAATCATAGAATAGTTAGGGTTGGAAAGGACCTTAAGATCATCTAGTTCCAACCCCTCTGCCATGGGCAGGGACACCCCACACTAAACCATGTCACCCAAGGCCTCATCCAGCCTAGCCTTGAACACCGCCAAGGATGGAGCATTCACAACCTCCCCGGGCAACCCATTCCAGTGCCTCACCACCCTCACAGTAAAGAATTTCTTCCTTATATCCAATCTAAACTTCCCCTGTTTAAGTTTTAACCCATTACCCCTTGTCCTGTCACTACAGTCACTGATGAAGAGTCCATCCCCAGCATACTTGTAGGCTCCCTTCAGATACTGGAAGACTGCTATGAGGTCCCCATGCAGCCTTCTCTTCTCCAGGATGAACAGACCCAACTGTTTCAGCCTATCTTCATACGGGAGGTGCTCCAGTCCCCTGATCATCCTCGTGGCCCTCCTCTGGACTTGCTCCAACAGTTCCATGTCCTTTTTATGTTGAGGACACCAAAACTGCACACAATACTCCAAGTGAGGTCTCACAAGAGCAGAGTAGAGGGGCAGGATCACCTCCTTCAACCTGCTGATCACGCTGCTTTTGGATGCAGCCCAGGATACGGTTGGCTTTCTGGGCTGCAAGCACACACTGAAGCCGGCTCATGTTCATTTTTTCATTGACCAACACCCCCAAGTCCTTCTCTGCAGGGCTGCTCTGAATCTCTTCTCCACCCAACCTGTAGCCGTGCCTGGGATTGCTCCGACCCAGCTGTAGGACCTTGCACTTGGCATGGTTAAACTTCATCAGGTTGGCATCAGCCCACCTCACAAGCGTGTCAAGGTCTCTCTGGATGGCATCCCTTCCCTCCGGCGTATCAACCGAACCACACAGCTTGGTGTCATCGGCAAACTTGCTGCGGGTGCACTCAATCCCACTCTCCATGTCACCGACAAAGATGTTGAACAAGACTGGTCCCAACACCAATCCCTGAGGGACACCACTTGTTACCGGTCTCCAGCCGGACATTGAGCCATTGACCACAACTCTTTGCGTGTGGCCATCCAGCCAGTTCTTTATCCACTGAGTGGTTCACCCATCAAATTGATGTCTCTCCAATTTAGAGACAAGGATGTCATGCGGGACAGTGTCAAAGGCTTTGCACAAATCCAGGTAGATGACGTCAACTCCTCTGCCCCTGTCCATCAGTTCCGTAGCCCCATCATAGAAGGCCACCAAATTGGTCGGGCAGGATTTCCCCTTAGTGAAGCCATGCTGGCTGTCATCAAGCACCTCCTTGTTTCTCATGTGCCTTAGCATGCCTTCCAGGAGAATCTGCTCCAAGATTTTGCCAGGCACAGAGGTGAGACTGACTGGTCTGTAATTCCCTGGATCATTCATTTTCCCCTTCTTGAAAATAGGGGGTTATATTTCCCTTCTTTCAGTCATCGGGAACTTCACCTGACTGCCATGATTTTTCAAATATGATGGACAGTGACTTAGCAACTTCATTTGCCAGCTCCTTCAGTACCCGCAGATGGATGTTGTCAGGTCCCATGGACTTGTGTATGTTTAGGTTTTTAAGATGGTCTCGAACCAGATCCTCTCCTACAGTGGGCCTAGGCCTTCATTCTCACAGTCCCTGCATTCACCTTTCAAGACTTGGGTGGTGCGGTCAGAGACTTTGCCAGTGAAGACCGAGGCAAAGAAGTCATTAAGAACCTCAGCCTTCTCCAAATCCTGAGTAGCCAGTTCTCCCGATATTTTCCGAAAGGGGCCTACATTGTCCCTAGTCTATTGTAATGTCTATTGTAGTCTATTGTTGTCCCTAGTCTATCTGTAATGACAGATAACACTACTTATTTAAGTTTATTTGAAACCATCCCAGATGGAAATATTTTAGAAATATTGACTAGCAAGCCTGCTGTTAATCTTGGAAAAAACATTGTAAAAATATACTGGTATGTCAGATGAAGAAAACTACAATTTTATTTTTGTACGGTATGAATACAAGAAAGTTTGCAGAAAATCTGTCATCTGTGGGGATTTTTCTTCTCACCCTTAAAAAAAAAGGGGGCTTATTTCAATGTACTTAAACATCTATGATGTAAAGAGAGAATAATGGTGTTTCCTCTGGTAGCTCTTTAAATAGCAGCAATTTAAATATTGTGTAGTCAATGTTAAGTATCTGTGCTGCTTCTATAGCATGTGAATCCCATCAAGTCATATGATGCATCTCCCCAGAGAAGTAAATTATCTGCATTTCTCTGAGAGGGAAATGAGACTGAGACACACAGGAGTATGTAGTTCTGCTGAGAATCAAGCCTCAGTCTCCTGAGTTCAAGGCTAATGCGTTAATTGCTGCACAGCAGTTAAAAGCACTATAACATACACAACATAATTTCTATCTAACAGCAACATAAGGTGAAAAAACCCACCATCATCAGTACTGTATCAAAATATTGCACTATATAATATGGATACCAACATTCTCTACGCTTGTGGACTTAAGGCCTTCAAAGAAGGGCCAGCAAAAAAGGCTAGCATCCTTACTTAAATTCCTACTGGAATCCTCCCTGGTTTAAGAAATAAAAGCAGGTGACAATCTTTGACCAACCCAAAGAATCTGCATAAATCATATCAACTAAAGACTATAAATTCTGATTAAATTTGATCATCTCCAACATATTTTCCATAGTTAATATATGGCATTGCCAGTGTATCTCTGTAATTTGACATTTTAACAGTAGGAATGTTTCAAGATGTCTTGGTTTGATTATCTTAATATTAGTTACAGTTTGAAGATACTCCTGAAGACTACTGTTCCACGAAGAAATCTAGGATTATAATTTTTAATTGCTGTTATTAGGAGGTTCATAATATACTGCTTCACACTGTGCCCTAAGTGTGTGTCCTAACCATATGTACTAAGACAGAAGCACAAAGTCAATGCTGACGCATTCCTAGAAATGCCCTGCACATAGAAAAAGCACGGATATTAGAAAGAATCAGAAATTCTTCAAGATTGTTTTCAGCTGGAACTGGGTCACGGGATGATAGCTCTTGATTAACACTTAAAAGTTTAAAATAGCCTCTACTATTTTTTTTCTAAATCTCAAAGATAATTCTGGAATAGCAAGTGGTGGCAATACAGGAAGAAATCACACTTTCCTGTAATGAGTAGAAGCTTCTGACTAGTTACAGACTGATTTTTCCAAAATCTGTGGTTTTCTGTGCTGAGATTTCCATTCCAAGCTCATCTCAGGATGAAAAATGAACTAAGGACAGACAGAAGTGGCAAATGGAGTAGAAAGAAGAGCAGTAAGAACTCCAGCTTATTTCAAAATTTACTGCACATGCTGGTTCACTTGCCATGAACCACTGCATCTCAGCACATAGCATCACTTTGTGTAACAACCTACTTTTGAATTAGTTGCAAACATGAACATCTAAATAGTCCATTAGTCTAGGCTGACATTGCTCTACCAAATGGCAGAAGATGTATTTTGAGTTCAAGCAGCCTTAAAAAAAAAAAAAAAGCAACTTCATCTCATTGCACCTCACATAACAAGACTGAACCATATCCAATGACTCTTCTTGCCTTCTTTCTGAACTGATAAAGTGAACTGGATCTCACCAGTCTGCACTGTTACACATGGTAACCTCCAACTCTACTTACAATGCTATTAGGGTATCATGTAAGCCATGATATTTAAACAGTGTTGATATAATTGGTATTTCTTGTAGAGCAGCCAACAAGCTCTATCTTACTGGGCAGCAGAGGGATATGCCTTTTGTTCTCAGGTATCTTGTTCTCCAGTAGCAAGTGGATATCCCAAAGGCAAGAATAGAGAGGGTATGGTTTAGAATATGGATGTGTGCAGCACATCCGTATATGGATGAATATATAGAATATATGTTAGAACATATGAGTTACACAACCTTTTATGGTTGAATTTTTCCAAGGACATATATTAGAATTCTTTTTCCTAGTCATGTTTCACACATCTCAATTTAATTTCATTTCCTATAGTAGCTTCAAATATAGTAGCCAAAACACACAGGTGAGAATGTGGAAGAATATGTTCATCCATTTTTTTTAGTTTAATAAGATTAAGTGAAACAAATGTTTCTCTCAAGCCCCTCACAGAATTTATCTGCTACACAGCTCATGGATGACTAAGATTTAACTTGAAATGTTTGTGGCTCTTACTATTCAAGCCACACCTCACAAAGAGCTGCACAACTGAAATATGGGCTATGCCTTCTGTGTACTCAGGATCTATAAGGCAATGCTAACTGAGATAATGAGGGATTTAAAACATTCTCTGTCCATGATAGAGATATTTTTCAAATCTTCAGAGCTATAATACTGCTTTTATCAAAAGTATGTGTGTTTGTGTTGACATAACATAAAGAAGAAACTTGAATAGAAGAACACTTCACTGCTGAAATCCCTCAAGCAGTCTGTTGTGTGTGATCCCAGGATATTCAAGGGCTGCTCCTAACCCAGTTAACAAACTGTACATGAAGAATATGTATTGCGTGTATAGAATGATAAAGGGATACATCAATATTCACCTATGAAACTTGGTTGCTACATTGACCATGTCTGTTTGTGTCCTTGTTCAGCAACACCTTTTTACTTTTTCCCCATGGTGTGCTAGCAAGGCAAGAAAAATACCTTGAAGTTTCTAATGCTATTTTTGGTATCTATTAACTGTCTTGTTGCATTAAGGGAAGCAATAGGTGTAAAAATATTTGCCCCACAGTAAAATCTGGTCTAATCTAATCAACTGGTCTAATTTGCACAACTATTGATTTTAATGGACTTTGGCTTACACCACAATTTTGTGGTGTATTTGGACAACAGACAGGGTTTCTGAGCTTCCTTTTTCTGTCTTTGCAAAATCTTTGTTCCTTTTAGATAGTCAGAAAGCTTGAAACTGTAATATGAAACCTCTTCCTCCCTCCATACATACTTTGCAATACCTCAATAGCCAAGAGGTGTTTCCAGGTTGCTTCTAAATTCTGCTTGATGGAATGTCCAAGTAAATGAAGGTTGATTTAAGGGAGTGAAACATTTAGAAATAAGGCATAAAGTAATTTGAGCTGATAATTTTCCATCAGTTCATATAACATCTACCAGGGTAGTATATTTAAAACAGTATGAATGAATGTTCTCTTCTTTCCTGAATTTCAGGTTAACATGAAGAAAGTTGCAGAGTTCTGCTGAGGTCCTCAAACACAGGTAATTTTTAACCATTACTGTTTCTGAAAGAAACAATTTATAATAATCAGGGAAGAGTCTGAAGTCCATATGAGACAGTCATACAGGCATATTACTAGGTGATTGTATTGGAAAGTTTTATTTACGGGATGCTATTTCCAGCCCTTTGACATCTCTAGTGAGGATACACTACGCTTTACAGCGCAAATCTGCTCTCTAGCGGCAAAAACTTACCACACCAATTTTACAGAAAAATTCTGAGGTTATGAAGTAAATACATTGTTCTTTCGCAAGTGTAGGTAGTAAAAAAAAAAAAACACCTTAATTAATTAAATAAAAATTTGAGTGACTGAAGCTACGAGTACGTAACTCGGTTTAGATCTGATAATTCTACTGATAATTTCTCTGGCAGTGCCAGATCAATGCTTTGTAACATAGACCTAAAATATATCTGAGGTAGGCTGGGTAATCATAAGAAGAGATCTAACAAAAAAAAAAAAAAAAAAACCCACAACAAACATTTACTGCTGGTGTGAACTGTGCAGGGTTTTATCAAGTTTGAATCAGCAAGCTTGATAGCTTGCAAGACTGGGATGTCAACTCTCTATGCACATGCATGTTATTATTTGTCAGTAATATTTCTTTCCATTTAAGCTAGGAAGCTAATCATAGAAATAGGAGATAGCAATGTCATTAGATCATTCTAATAATTTCCCTGTTACATCTTTCCTTGCATAACTTTTCAAAAGAGACTTCAAGAAAGACTGGGAAGAAATATTGCACAATTGAATTTACAGTCTATTCATTTCACTTTGGAGACCTGTAAACCACGTTTTTAGCTCCTGAAATCATGATTGTGTTTAAATTAGGCTGAATAGCACAATTCATTCTAGTCTTTCAGCTACTTCATTCTTCATTTTAGTAATTCACATATAAGTGTGTGTTTGCTTATGAACATAAGTAGCTTAAACTACAGAGGATAGCTAAATTGGCCATTAGTCCCCTGTGTCAGTACTTGGCTGAAACAGATACATGGGTTGAGGCATGAACTGCCAGTTTCCAGTCCAGGAAGTAAAAGTTACCTGAAACTGGCTATTTTAACATGCAGAAGTTCAGCAGGACCTATGTGTGCGTTCTCAACCAAGGGCACACCAAGGAGTGTGATGATCAGCTCTGCTATAGCCTCCAACATGCCTGATACTTACAAATATCCTGCCAGGATAAAATTGAGTTTTATGAAGACTTAAGAGGATTTAAGTGACTTAAGAAATATTTTGAGTTCTCCTTATGCCAATGCATTTGTATGATATTTGGTGGAATTCAGCAAAAGAAAGATTAAGAAGAGTGGAAAAACAGTGGATTAACACACAAAATGAGGTTACACTTCATAAAAAAAACAGATCCTACGTAAAGAGTACGCTGACTTTCTTAACTGCCAGCCTTCAAACCTGGGAAGATCATAGAATCATAGAATAATCAGGGTTGGAAAGGACCTTAAGATCATCAAGCTCCAGCCCCCCTGCCATGGGCAGGGACACCTCACACTAAACCATGTCACCAAAGGCTCTGTCCAACCTGGCCTTAAACACTGCCAGGGATGGAGCATTCACAGCTTCCCTGGGCAACCCATTCCAGTGCCTCACCACCCTCATAGTAAAGAACTTCCTCCTTATATCCAATCTAAACCTCCCCTGTTTAAGTTTTAACCTGTTACCCTTTGTCCTATCATTACAGTCCCTAATGAAGAGGCAATCTCCATTGCAGTAGAGGTTTTTATCAGTTGAAGTCCCAACTCTGGATTTTCAAGACAGAAGCTCACTTGGATGTGCAAATGCACACAGCTTCAGAACCTGTGCACTTGCTAGTCAAGAGCATCTATAAATAGCTAATCTTTTAGCACTTTCTCCCTGCAATGTTTCTGAACTGTAGTAGTGCACAATAATTCCTTGTTGTGCACTGGCTCTTCTTATACTGTAACTAGGCAACAGCCCTATCTAAAATCCAGCTGATCCTTGCCCCAAACTGCTAGCAATCTAAAGGGCTGAATATAATTAAAAGAGTGTGGGAGACAGGCAGGCTGGTCTGAATAAGGGAAGCCTTCATAGTGCAGCAGCTGCCTAACTTGCAAAAACGTTCAACGCTGGCACAGTGTAGAGGATGATCTGCTCCGGCATTTAGAGAGGGCAACAAGGTTGTTCTGTGTTTGTATAAAGCTTCTTGTATTTCGCAGTACTTGCAGATTCCTGTTATAACCAGGTTGCTGTACAAACTCAATCAAAGTTCTGTGCGAAGGAGACAAATATTTTGTTTTCCTTGCAGAAAAAAAAGTAAGTTATGGGACTGCCCGATGAAGCAAGACCTCCAGTTGGGTAAGAACAGGATACCTTGTTGCTCTGTCCCAGACATAGCTCAGATGAGCACTTTAGAAGCTTCTATTAGCATTTCTACTCAGAGTATTACTCTACAGCATGAAAAAAAATATATGCAGTATTAAACTCAAACTTAGCTTGGCTCAAGATTATGCTACAATGTCAAGGGATACCATTTCCACTTAATTCAACTTAAATCCAGAAATATTTACATCAAGACTGATGTTAAATTTGAAAACACAAGTTTTTAGGAAAAAAATACAGATTATATCCTATGGAGTCAGTACTACAAAACAAACAGTTCAGATAACTTACTCGGATTTTCCAACTGTACTACTCAGGACAGTTAAGGTGATAAAGAAACATGTTCACCTGCTGTTCCCTGACTGACCTGTATATATAGATGTGGTAAGTGTAAAAGGAAATCTCATACTTTGCTTTCGTAAGGTGACTATATAGCTCAATGCCAAATGACACAACATCATTTTTTTTTTAAGCAGGGGTTGTTACATCTACTCACACACACTGATAGTGGGCTATTACTAATTTACATTGTTCCTTTTACACAATATTGTTTAAAAGCACTCGTATAACCATAAAAGATTTATATAACCATTAAAGACTGTCCCTAGATAAACCAGTCCAAAGTTAACACGTCGTTAAGTCACTCCTTCACAGCTGTAGTTTCCAATAATTATGAAAGCATTACTGATACAACTTCATGCTTTTAGGAAGCATTGCGTCAGACTTGCTTGCACCATTTCTAAAAGACTTATAAAAATAGAGGCAAAGCAATGTTGCTTAGTGCATGACTAACTGCAGAAATTGCTCAAAGCATCCTTGGCTAATGATTTGCAGAAGGTCAAAGAGAAAAGTAATTAATGTGCTGGATGATATATATATGCAAACTGAGCTTTTATCTTGGGAGCAAACTGTCATAAGACATTTGTATTAAACCTGGGAAGGTGACGGGTGATTATCAAAAAGCAGAAAAACATTAAGACTGCATGAGGGAGGGAAGGCCTTGTGGTTAAGATAACATGCCTCACAGCAGGACAGTCAGGAATGAATTACTAGACACAGGAAGAATGTAGGGCAGCATGTCAGATACACAAATTATATTTTTCCAGTGAAATGGTGTCAGCATTTAATCCTTTCTGGCTTGTCTTTCCTCAGTTCTTTTTATTTTTCAAATGTTTACCGTCTTAATAAGAAAATATAAAGTATCTTTCATATGAATGCAAAACTGTTTTGACACAAAACCTGAGCCTAGATTTAGATGATAGCTTGATTTTCTTTCTGATTCCCATTCATTACCAAAACTTAGATTTGGCAACTGCAATTTTTTCACGCCACTATTCCTCACCCAAATATTTTTTTAACTAATTCCTTAATTTGAATGTGGATCAATAGTGCTAAAAGGAAAAATACCGCAACCGTACTGCTCCTGCCCCCCTCCAAAAAAGCAGCAATAAAACCCAAGAAATATCTTTAATTTATATGAAATTTAAATGTGTTAAAAAGCTAAGAAGTGTTTGTGGGCCAATGGCTATGACTTGAATACATTAAAATTAAAACAGGTAATGAATGAATTATTCTTCACATATTAAGCTCTCTTCAACACTTTATTTCCCTACAACCTCAGCATAAAGGCTATCTGCAACATCGGTGTGTCTTTCCATTTCAGCATCTTGCAACCCCTCTCAGAAAATCACCTGGAGAGGACCACCTTTCTATTGCTTGTGTGCTCTCACTCAGCACCTATCCCCACAGTATCTAAGGTCCTGCTATCACTTAAAACAGCATGGGCTAACATCTGCCATATGTTGTTTGTACTCCCATCTTTTCCACAGGGAGGAAACGTGCCATAAAGAGTTCTGTTTCCAAGAGGATTTGCTTTTTTTGTTGGGTTGGGTTGGGTTTTGGGGTTATTTTTTTATTATTATTTATTTTGTTTTGTTTTGTTTTGTTTTGTAGCAGATGTGGAAAATTAACTTATCTGAGCTTTGGCATACAAAAAGGGAAATTCATTCAGACTCAGCCTGATAAACACTGCTGTGTCAGCAATGTTCCCTTTGTGGGTGGCAGAACACACCTCAAAAGCCTTCTGAGCACAACTGCAGTATTACCCTGTGGGTGACCCTGTGGGTGGGAGATTGTCTTATCCCCACACATAGGAGCATCAGAGATCAAACCCCAGTGCCCTAAGTTTCATGTGGAAATCCAGACACACAATCACCTCAGTATTACAGGTAATTGGTGACACTGCATCAAGCAGTGTCATGTTCAATTTCTGAGAAGTAATAAGGTTAAGATCTACGTACAGTGTTTGCGGTAGCCTAATTTTGTGGTATGTGCAACTTTGTTTGCCAGAACTTACTTACAGAGGAAATATACTTAATCAGAGCTGTCACCTAGCAAGATCAACATCTAGCGATGAGGGCCTGTGTGGTGTCCTGTACCTTCTCCTACACTGTTTTGCGTTCTGTAGGTTTTGATGTGCCTTTTTTTTTTTTTAACAAACAAACAATAAAAAGCCAAAACCAAACAGAGCCAGCCCATATCGTTCAGAGCACTGGTATCATTTTCACATTTTTTCTGATCCATGTGATTATTTTATTTAACTTATTAGCCCTCCCAAAGAGCAAACAGCACAAAAAAAGATAAATATATGTCTGAAAGAAGTTTCATCAACTGACTAATGATCAACACCTCAGGACAGATTTTCAAAATGGAAAACTAAAATAACTGTGTCATCTGAAAGCTATATAACTAATATAACTACAAAAAGAAGAGGTGCTAAGAATGAATAATGCATTGCTTTTCCAATGAAATATCACTGAATAGACTTAAGAAAAGTTTTTCAGTATTACTGTAGCCTTCTACCTATTGATACACTCACAAGGGACTGGCTCAAGACTATTAACCAATCCTACGCAAGTTGCACATACTTTAAAAATAATTTAGTTGCAATGAGACCACCTCCACATCAGATCCAAACTGATAACTTCCTGATCCTACTGTTTATTCGCAGCACACATCTGTTTCATGTAGTGGCCTTTTAGGGTTGGCCTAGCACCTTGCTTTGCTGGATGAAAGAGTTTTCAGGATTTTTAGGGACTGCAACAAAACTGTCCCTTCAAACAGCTGCTGAAGCATCTGGGGGGGCAAACCCTTCCTACAGCTCTGAGGTGAACAAATCAAGAACTAAAAAATATTTTCCAGCTATCCCATCTGGCCTTCTTGCTGCCGATTCCTAACACACACACACACACACACACACACACACACACACACACATACACAAACAAGCACACACACACGGAGAAATCCTCAGATCTTTCCTAGAGTCTGGCATAAATGTGTAAGGGAAGCATAGTAGTCTCTGTTGTTTTTACTTTCCAACACTATTGCATGAACTGTAGCGTGAAGTGGTTTCAGTGTATTGCCTCTCACTGGCAGCAGATGTCCCCTTGTGCCCATCACTTTGCATTTGTAAAAAGGCTAGCAGCTGCAAAATTACATGAACATCTGCTGAGCAGCACACTTTTTTTTTACTTCACTTGTTTCCACAAAGGTCTAGGAATATGTAAAATATGTTTCTTCTATGTTTTTGTAAATGCAAGACTGAAAGATCAAGAGAAAATACCAAACTTTTGCAAATCTTAATTCAGTTTTTACTTTACACTTTCAAACAAAGAAAATTAGGATGATTATTCTTAGTTAAATTTGCCAGTTTAACACAAAAATCATTAGGCAGTCCATAAATATGCTCCACTGAAATTTCTTGTCTGGGTCTTTAACGTATTTCCTTTCTAACACAGAACTTGTTTCATGCAGTTGGGCACCTAAATACCTATTTCAGAGCCTGGTTTTGGCAGGTTAGAGATCTACATCAGAAAGCAAGTAAAATAATTGGAAATTTTTTTATTTGATATCTTGTACTTGACCTTACATTTCTGAGGGCAGCAGAATTAATTTCTGAGTGTGCACAACTTTAAGTAAGCATAAGTTCACAGCTTTAGATACTAGAACATTACAGCTCCTCTAAGGTAATGGGAACAGGAGTAATTCTCTTGAATCAGTTACAGCAGACAACCACTGTTAGCTGTCAGAGCTACTTCAGTGGAGTTACAGAAATGACACCACTCATCAAGAATTTCTTTGGTGGTGGAGTCTCAAGATCTAACCCACAATGATATTCTTTCAAACCTTGCAATAGTTAAGACTGCTGTAGTCTTAGGGCCAACAATCTGGTACTGAACATTTGCACAAGTTTCTCTATGAGGCAATACAAGTGTGGTTAAAGGGGGAAAAAAGGCCTTGTTTCTGTAGCTAGCCACACATGTCCAATTTTGGTTAAAATTTTTAACAGAAAAATAACTTGGAAAATGTACTGTAATGCTTTTTACACATTTTTTTCTCCATATGGAATAATGAAATGTGTCTGGGAATGCTGGTACCACAACTCCAAATTCTTATTGTCTCACTTATTTCCTGATGAGATCCATACACAAAAAGCCTTGAAATATGAATTGACTGTAAAAACTTCTGTTGCACAAGCCACCCATTTCACGATAAGATTGTTGGACAATTTAATAATATATGATTCTCATTTCACCAGCTGTGCTTGGAGCTGAAGAAAACACAGGTAACTTTACAGCATCACAAAACTGAACACAGAAATCCTAGGAACTACTGCAGTAGAAATGCTGCAGAATCTACCTAATGGTTTCCTTTTCTTTCCATATAAATACAGACATGACTCAGAGAATCAGACCAAGACTTTATATCTCCCAGACACATAGGAACCAAGATTTGCTTAGAGGTGCGTCTAAATGTTCTCAATGCTTTTTTTTTTTTTTCCTTTAGACAAAAATTAAATGTGTTATAACTGAAAAACACAGCAAACCTACCACGACAGAAAGAGACTGGATTACTTCCTGGTTTTGACATGAACCATCACAGCTCATAAAGTTAATCAGCTTCTTTGAACAGAAATGTAGCAAAAAGGTTTTTTTTTCAAGAATGAAGCATTTATGAGACTTTTCTCCAGATTTCACCCACTCCCCTAAAGAAACAAGTATTTGCATTTGCATCCATCAGTGGTCTCAGTTATTCATACTTGTCAGAGAAAGTAAGTGCTTATCTCACATTCTCTATTTTATAACTGTCTAGGAAGTCAACATGCTTGTCCTTTCCTGTCTTATGGGAAAACAAACCAGAATATCTGGAGAGTTGTTTTATTGTGTTAGTGCGTTTAAGCAAAGACCAACTGATTTTAAGCTGCTTTATCATCTTACACATTAAATAAGAATAGTGCCATGGTTTAAAATAATCAGTCAGAATATAACCCAGCAGTACAGAAATAAAAATCACAAAGAAGAAACTGCAACTGAAAACAGGCTTGCTTGTTTTCCAAGCCAAAATGGCACAAGCTAGGCAAGCTCTAGTCCACTGCGTTTCTCAGAAGACTTCTAAGACATTGGCTATCCTACTTTCAATATGAATTCTAAAGTGAAACAATGGTATAAATAAGAATTTATATTTTAAATAGCCTATCATTATAGCTGCAAAATTGCAGCCATTTCCTTCAAGAGGAGGGAAAAATACTACCAGGATAATCAGGGATAATTAGCAGAATATTCAGATGGAGCACAAGCTAAGTTGTGCCAGTTTTTCTCACTTGAAACTGCGCACTAGCTTCAGCAGCTGATGTAAACGTGCAGCAGACTTGTCCTCCAGTGCAAACATCTTACAGAAGCAAAGCTACAAAACCAGTAAGTGTTTCATGATGCACTGGGAAATTCTGAAAATCCTCAAAACCCAACTTGCACATTACTTTCATTCCAGCAGACTTTCACTTAGATTTTCAGAGGTCTCGGAAGGATCAGAATTTGTCTTGAAAAGCCACCAATATTCACCCATTGACAAGGACTCCGTTGTTATCTCAATTCCCTGTTAAATCCTACAGTTCAGGTCCCTCTGACAGGTACATTTAAACAAATACTTTGTGTGGGAAAAGTGTGTGGAGGGGTTCTCAATCACTATATATCCTGGCATTATTATTTTATCCCATTTATTTTATCTTTCAGATGTTAACTGCTTACAGTTAGTTTTGTGAAACATCTGGGGTGACTATGGATGCTTCATAATGGAGAAGATAATTTGTATTCCACTAGTTTGCTACGAAACACAGTTGAATAAGGAGCCATGTTTTTACTCAGGCTTTACTTAGGTAAAATCATACAGTTTAAGAGCCAGGTAAGAATTTCAGAGCTTGAAAGAGTTTTATCAATTAAAAAATGTTTAAAGCCACATCTGTTCTGAATTTGTATCAGCTATCTTGCAACTCTCTGAGTAGCAAACATATGCAAGGTGTTGCCTGCCAGACTTGACTAGCTTTGCCAACACATGCACACATGTTATACCTATAACCACAAAGAATTTTGACTTGTGTTCTGGTATGTGTAACATGGATCTGTAAACTGTGCCTCAGTAGATCAGCAAGAACGATGAGTTGGCAAAGGACTACTTTGCATTTTTCTGGCTGAAATTTAGTTGCTTCTTTTACATGCAGTTTTTGAAATATCCTTTCAAGGAAGCAAACTCCATGCTGAAAACCCTGTATTAACATGCTGAAGTTACTGTAACTTTTCAAACTTCTCTCTGACAACACCATCTGAAGTCTCTTGTTTCTAAACTGAAGTATGCTGTTAAGAGTTTCACAATCACATGCTGCAGACTACAGTTACCATTATAATGCAGAACCACATGAACATCAATGGAGCTAAACTGAAGAAAAAACCAGAAAAAGCCCCACCAGCATCTGTAGAAGGTGTCACAGAGTCAATGAATGCATTAGTAATCAATGCTTGCTACAGTCAGCACAATGGAATTTCTGAGAACACTGAATATTCTGCAGAGCTTAGTGAAGAAACCCAGTCATTAAAGAGGAAAAACAAAGATTATGTTCTTATAGACAGCTCAAACTGCTCTCAAAGCTCCTGGAATTGGTTTCTGAAGACTTACAGCTGGCTTAAAAGTTGAAATAAACTTTCAGCCTTAGCATGCTAAGACAGCATGCATACTACAATACTTCTATGCCCTGTGGTGTTACATAGATGTAAGAAGCTAACAGAAACCAAGTCACATGCACCACAATAGAAGTATGATCAAGAGATGCTTTTGCTTTCACCAAAATCTGCAGCTATCTGCTGTCATTCCATTTTCCCTTAGGCCAACAAAACCAACCACTGCGCAGAGCACTACTTTATCCCAGTTGTGATCTGAGTTCTGTGTTCTTTTTCTGCAGGCCTGAAAAAGTTCAATAGTTCTTTTCTACCTTTCATCAGAAAGATTTATTGACAATTAGCTGTAGAAAAATGAGGAAAATAATCTCTCCTTAATCTTTAAATATGATCTGTTACCTGAATGGATTAAACATGCATTGAAATTTAATACTAGGAACTGGGTTTGTGATACTTGATCCAAAGCAAATTAATTGAAGCTAGTGCTAGAATACAGGTATCTATTGTATTTCTCTGTATCAAGAGAATAAAACTGTCATTTTAATCTTAAAAAAGCAGCTTTCACAAGGTTCACTGCATCTGGATCACATGCTAAACATGAAATTTTGGTGAGCACTTATAGTCACACGCCAGTGCAGGGAAAAGCTTGTCTCTGATACTGACACAATCTTTCACAGGGTCTGCTGAAGATCTCTTGTGAAACTGAAGTAGGATGTAGACACCTGCCTGTAACATCATGACTGTGTAATTGCCTAATTGTCTGCCTATTCTTTGCAGACAAATGAAATCTACAGTGCACATTGTGCCATTTTCAAAAAAACAGACTGAATTATCTTACTTCAAAAGATTCTAATATCTGACTAGAACAACCAAATTTTCACCTTCACCTAGGAGTCAAAGCATACTGGTACGCCCACAGCATTAAATGGGCAGCTTCATGCTCATTACTTTTTCTAATGGATCCTTTTTTTTGAGGCATGCAATTGCAACTATGTGAAGTTTTCCTTAGTCATCACTGCCAATAGCTGCCATAGCTGCCAATTCCATTTTAAGACAGTTTTGTCATGTATTGGAAACTTTGGTGCTTAGCTCAGTGCTGCCAAGCCCACATGGGGAATAGGACTGAAAAGAAGTGTAAGCAGGAGAGAGACTGCTGTGCCTACGATCACCTCTGTGCTAAGTTAGCTTTTTGTTCCAAAGGTCCACCATTGGCTGAATATGGTTTAAAAAGAGGATCCTGGCCACTCATACACAGTTACAACTGCCATTGATTCCAAAGAGTTGAGGTAAAATTCGGTCCCACTGTATGCCAGTAAAACATCATGTCATTTCAACTTCATGCCACTTTGGCACAACAGGTGTTCAGGGTGCCATGATACAGTTTGGAATTGCTAGAATGCACTGCTCCTCTGACCAGTATATACCCTTACTCTTACACAAAGCTTGTGTCAAAGGTTGCAATTTCCAGGTGTTTCCCAGGCAGATCTATGACAGGATTCTGCTGGTAAAGTTAATTCAGAGCTAATTTACTACAAAACTAGGATTAAACACATTTCCAAGATGCAGTGGTGCATGGCTTGAGATAATGCTAAATTTATCCTGTGTTCCACTTGTCTTGTGAACAGTTTCACCTCTGCATATCAGGTAGATTACGGAACTCGATATTCCAGTTCTTCTTGGCACTTGCACAGTACTCTTGCAACATCTTTCTGCTTCCCACTAGGAGTTGAGACACAATTTTGGGTATTAGTATTAAATTTCCAACTGACTTTGGACATTTTCTGTGCTTGCTGCCAGTATCATCTTGGTTTAGCATCAGGTTTCAAGAGAACAAAAACTAAAAAAAGCTAACTGGTACTATCCAGCTATTCTCCTTGCCACTATGGGATTGCATTCTCAACACTTTATTTACCTTTTGATTGTTTTTTGAGCATAACCACAGAACCAACAAATTACAACTAGGCATGCTACAAATGCAGTAATACAAGCTAAGCTTTCACCACCCAGAACACCAAATCATAGAATGGTTACGGTTAGAAGGGACCTTAAGATCATAGAATGATAGAATCATAGAATAGTTAGGGTTGGAAAGGGCCTTAAGATCATCTAGTTCCAACCCCCCTGCCGTAGGTGGGGATATCTCACATTTGACCATGTTGCCCAAGGCCCTATCCAACCTGACTCTGAACACTGCCATGCATGGAGCATTTACCACTCCTTTGGGTAACCACTTCCAGTGCCTCACAACCCTCACAGTAAAGAACTTCTTCCTTATATCTAACCTGAACTTCTCTTGTTTAAGTTTGAATCCATTACCCATTGTCCTATCACTACAGTTCCTAATGAAGAGTCCCTCCCCACCATCATTATATGCCCCCTTCAGATACTGGAAAGCTGCTATGAGGTCTTCACGCAGCCTTCTCTTCTCCAAGATGAACAGCCCCAACTTTCTCAGCCTGCCTTCATAGGGAGGTGCTCCAGTCCCCTGATCATCCTCATGGCCCTCCTCTGGACTTGCTCCAACAGTTCCATGTCCTTTTTATGTTGAGGACACCAGAACTGCACACAGTGCTTTAAGTGGGGTCTCACAAGAGCAGAGTAAAAGGTCAGGATCACCTCCTTCAACCTGCTGGTCACACTCCTTTTGATGCAGCCCGGGATACTGTTGGCTTTCTGTGCTGTGAGGGCACACTGAAGCCAGCTCATGTTCAGTTTCTCATCAACCAACACCCCAAGTCCTTCTCTGCAGGGCTGCTCTGAATCACTTCTCCGCCCAACCTGTAGCTGTGCCTGGGATTGCCCTGACCTACAATTCCAGGTCATTGTAGGTGTAGGACCTGACACTTGGCTTGCTTGAACTTCATGATGTTGTCATTGGCCCACCTATCAAGTGTGTCAAGGTCCCTCTGGATGGCATCCCTTCCCTCCAGCGCATCAACCAAACCACACAGCTTGGCGTCATTGGCGGAGTTGCTGAGGGCACACTCAACCCCACTCAGTGGACTCAATATCCATGTCGCTGACAAAGATTTTGAACAGCATCAGTCCAAACATCCACCCCTGAAGGACATCTCCATCTCCAGCTGGACATTGAGCTGTTGATCACAACTCTCTCTGTGCGGCCATTCAGCCAATTACTTATGCACTGAGTGGTCCATCCACAAAATTGCTGTCTCTCCAATTTAGAGACAAGGATGTCATGCGGGACAGTGTTGAATGCTTTGCACAAGTCCAGGTAGATGACGTCAACTGCTCTACCCCCGTCCATCAGTTCCGCAGCCCCATCATAGAAGGCCACCAAATTGGTCAGGCAGGATTTCCCCTTAGTGAAGCCATGCTGGCTGTCACCAACCACCTCCTTGTTTTTCATGTGCCTTAGCATGCCTTCCAGGAGAATCTGCTCCAAGATTTTGCCAGGCACAGAGGTTAGACTGACTGGTCTGTAATTCCCCGGGTCATCCATTTTCCCTTTCTTGAAAATGGGGGTTATATTTCCCTCTCCTACAGTGGGCCTAAGATCTTCATTCTTACAGTCCCTGCATTTGTCTCCCAAGTCTTGAGTGGCATAGTCGGATCAATTGCTGGTGAAGACTGAGGCAAAGAAGCCACTTAGAACCTCAGGCTCTCCAAATCCAAGATAGACAGTGCTCCCGTCTCCTTCCAGAGAGGGCCCGTATTATCCCTAGTGTTTCTTTTGGTAGCAACATATCTATAGAAGCCCTTCCTGATATCCTTGACATCTTTGACCAGACTCAGTTTCAACTGGGCCTTAGCTTTCCTGACCTGATCCTTAGCTTCCTGGACAATGTCCCTGTATTTTCCTCCCAGGCTGCCTGACCCTGCTTCCACCTCCTATAAGCTTTCTTTTTCCTTCTGAGTTTTCTCAGCAGTTCCTTATCCATCCATGGAGGCCTACTGGGCTTCCCACCCTTTTCGTTCTGGTCAGGATATAACACTCCTGAGCTTGGAGCAGGTGATCCTTGAATGTCAACCAGCATTCTTGGGCTCACTTCCCTCTAGGGCTTCATCTCATGAACCTTCCTGAGCAGGTTCCTGAAGATGCCAAAGTCTGCTCTCTTGAAGTCCAGGGCAGTGAGCTTGCTGCGTGCTCTTCTCACTGCCCTGAGGATCTCAGACTCCACCATCTCATGATCACTGCAGCCAAGGCTGACCTGGAGCATCACATTCACCACCAGCCCATCCCTGTTGGTGAGCACAAGGTCAAGCATTCAAGCATGGCACTTCTCTTTGTCAGCTCCTCCAGCAATTGCAAAAGGAAGTTGTCCTCCACACAATTGTGGAACCTCCCAGATTGCTTGTGCCATGCAACAGATATCCCTCCAACAGAAAATCAGTGTGGTTGAAGTCCTCCATGAGGACAAGAGCCTGAGAGCATGAGGCTGCTCCTATCCACCTATAGAGGGCTTCATCCACACTCTCCTCCTGATCAGTGGTCTGTAGCAGACCCCCACAGTAATGTCCCCCGTCACAGTTCTCCCTTTGATCCTAATGCACAGGCTCCCAGTTGGCCCATCACCCATCCCCAGGCAGAGTTCCATACTCTCCAGCATATCATTGACTTAAACAGCTACAACCCTTCCCCTTCTGCCTGGTCCGTCTTTGCTAAAAAGCCTATAACCTTCCTTTCCACCACCCCAGTCATAAGAGTCATCCCACCACGTTTCCATAATGCCAGTGATAACATATCCCTCTAGACGTGCACACACGTGGGTTGGTGAGGAAGGTCCAGAATAAGAGCAGATGAAGAATCCTGTGAGACTGGAGGATATGAGGAGAAAACAAAATTTTATGCTTTCAAAGCAGGAATTTCCATAAGTGTCTATGTTCAAACCTTTTGTCAGGACTTTAACTTCAGAGATAGACTCAGAATGTTTCTCCTTTCCCTTTTCTTCCCAGTCAAAAACTGTCATTGCAAAGGACATCTCCTTTCACCTCCCCCTCTTTTTTGCTGTCAGAAGTATAGCAGCCTTAAGCAATTAGCAGCAAGCCTTGTGTTGGAACAATGAAACTGCTGAACAATAGGGATAGGCTCATTATTATGACAGACCCAGCCTATGATAATCCAGGCAAGGAACTCGAATTCACTGCCAGAAGAACGGCTGGTTAGTACGTTATTAACCTCACTGCATTTCAAGCTTGAAACAAACCGTTTCACAAAATCAGTTTCTTAGTCTACCAATCATACGCATACACTGAGAATTAGAATCTGATGTTGAGAGCAGCGGTGTAACTTAATCTATGGCCCAAGACAACTAGTATGGCCCGCTCTTCTGGGGACAATCTGGGACTGGGATGCATACCAGACACATTCTTGGAGGCTGGCAGTAGTCATCTCCCAAGAGTCCTCTGGCATGATGCAATGGCCACAGAAGTACTTAACAGTGAACAGACCAATCTTGATGCAGCTTAAACAAAGGGGACATTTATTGTCTCTGTTTTGAATTTTCAGATAGCCTCAAAACGCATTTTTTCTCTTTACTGTGTAGAGCCTGAAATTTGACAAGTGTGTCATGAAGTACAGAAACTTGGGGAGAAGATTAACTATTACACATTTCAGTCATTGTGAAAGTAAAGTTCACTGTTTTTAACCGTCTGCTGTAAAACTATAGTGATTGCTTGTAGGTAGCCACAGCACTCAAGAGTTTTGCTATAATCTGTTTAATCAACTGCTGTCCCAGGTTCCCATCTACTCTAAACATGGCAAAGACTAGTGACTGAAGCCCCAAAGGGTGCAGTTTCATGGTGCAATGCAGAGGGACTTGGTCACTTCCCCACACTCAGGTGCATCTGTGCACTGTTACACTTTCTCTTAATGGGGTTTCTCTTCCCAACAGTGCTCTGCTTTGTGGCTGCTCACTTTGGCAGGACTCTTAGAGCTGTAGTTTCTCTTCTCATTTTAATTTACTTACTATTTCCGCTACATTTTGGTTTTGCTTTTGCCATTTAATTCATTGGCTAAGTATCTGAACAACTCTTTCTTATAGCAGTGAAGTCACTGGTTTACAGGCACAGGGGCAGCAACTATGTTAGAGGCAGCAGAGGTAACAAAGCACAGGCTCTGCCCTTAGCAGTTCCACCCTGGGGCAGCATGGGGCCGAAGGAGCCTATGGGTGTGGAGAAAGTGATGCCAAAATTACATCAGCATGTTCAACAAACAGGACTGGGGTGCAATTACCTGAAAGGAGGTTGTAGTGAGGTGGGGGTTGGTCTCTTCTCCAAAGTAACAAGCAATAGGACAAGAGGTAACAGCCTCAAGGTGTTCTACGGGAAATTTAGATTGGTGAGAGTGTGATCAGGCATTGGAACGGGCAGCCCAGCCAAACGGTGGAAACTCCATTCTTGGAAGTGTTGAAAACCGGTGTAGGCGAGTCCCTTAGTGACATGGTTTAGTGGTGAACATGGTACTGTTGGGTAAAGGTTGTACTTGATTCTCCTCCGTGGTGCCACTCCACCACCCATCCCGCAGCACGCCGCCAGGGCCGCGGAAGTGCCCGGCCGGACCCAGCCCCGTCCTCTTCCCGGGCCGTCGGCTTCCAGGCCCTTTCGCAGCTTGCCCCGGCTCCGCCGCGCCGGAGGGGGCGCTCTCCCGCGGCCATGGCCCTGCCCCTCCGCCTCTGACGCCGGCATACGGCAGCGGCTACGCCCGGTGGGCGGAGGAGGCGGAAGTGGGAATCGCGGCGATGGCGGCGGCTGGCATGGGGCAGCAGTGGGTGTTGGTGGAGATGGTGCAGGCCTTCTACGAGGTGCGGCCTGGGGCTCGGGACCGAGGTGCTGTCCGATCGGCGTCGCGGGCGGCTGGGGCAGGGGCTCCTCGGCTCGGGAAGCTGGCAGGCACTCGCCACCGAGATGGGATAGGGTGAAGGGGTGTCGCCGCCGCCTCCCGGAGGACGGGGCCCTCAGTCGCCCAGTGGCTGCCGAAGCCTGGGCGATGCGTGTGAAGGCGCCCTGTCCCTGGGCCGCTGGTTTCGGGTGCTGGGAGCAGGATGTAGAGCCGGACCTGCCGCGGGGCCGGTAACCGGTGGGGCTGGAGCTGCTTTGGGTGGGTGGAGGCTCTCAGGGTGGTGACGTGCCTCCCTGCACTGAGCCGGGAGCTGGCTGGGCATCACTGCCGCGTCTGTAGGGCTGCACGGCCAAGATAGTGAATATATGTGTGTGCAGCGTGCTCGTATATTGAAAAAAATAGATGTTATGGGGTTTTTTTTGTTTATAGAGCTACATTTAAGGTGTATACCACAGCGTTAAGCCTTAATAAGATTCACTGTGAATATAATAAGATCAGGGTTTGTGACTTTTAAGTGTTATTTAGAAAAGTAAAAAACTACTTTTAAATGTTTGTGCTTAGGTTGTCTCCTGGAGGGAATCAGCATGGCATGTTTCATAGAATCATGGAGTGGTTTGGGTTGGAAGGGAACTTATAGGTCATATAGTTCCACACCCCTGACATGGGCAGGGACACCTTCCGCTAGACCAGGGGTGCTCAAAGATGCATCCAGCCTGGCCTTGAACACTGCCGGGAATGGGGCAGCCACAGCTTCTCTGAGCAACCTGTGCCAGTGCCTCACCACCCTCACAGGGAAGGAAAAAGTAAGTTTGTATCCAGGCTTTGTTTCATGACATTAAAAATGATGTCCTGGTTATAGGCTGTGTTCTTATATAAACAGTCTGCTTCCCTCCTTTCCTTTGGCAAAGATTGATATGTTTTAAAGAATTTATACTGCAGTTTGCAGTACAAACATAGAAGTGCTTAGCACGGTCTCAACTGCTGAATTCAGAAAAACTGTAGACACTGGAAAGCAGGGGCAAGTAGTTTGTGTGGACTTCTACTGCTACCATACTGTGTGTTCTTTAGATGCCATGGTATATGCCAGATTGGACAGAGCCTTGGGCGTTATGGTGTAATGTGAGGCATCCCTGCCTGTGGCAGGGGTTTGGAACTAAATGATAGAATCATAGAATAGTTAGGGTTGGAAAGGACCTTAAGATCATCTAGTTCTAACCCCCCTGCCATGGGCAGGGACACCTCACACTATACCATATCACCCACGGCTCTGTCCAACCTGGACTTGAACACCACCATGCATGGAGCATTTACCACTGCTTTGGGTAACCTGTTCCAGTGCCTCACCACCCTCACAGTAAAGAACTTCCTTGTATCTAACCTGAACTTCCCTTGTTTAAGTTTGAATTCATTGCCCGTTGTCCTGTCACTACAGTTTCTAATGAAGAGTTGCTCCCCACCATCATTATAGGCCCCCTTCATATACTGGAAGGCTGCTATGAGGTCTTCACACAGCCTTCTCTTCTCCAGGCTGAACAGCCCCAACTTTCTCAGCCTATCTTCATATGGGAGGTGCTCCAGTCCCCTGATCATTCTCATGGCCCTCCTCCGGACTTGTTCCAACAGTTCCATGTCCTTTTTATGTTGAGGACAGCAGAACTGTACACAATACTCGAAGTGAGGTCTCACGAGAGCAGAGTAGAGGGGCAGGATCACCTCCTTCAACCTGCTGGTCACTCTCCTTTTGATGCAGCCCGGAATACAAATGATCTTAAGGGCCTTTCCAGCCCAAACCATTCTATGATTGGTGAGCTGAAATGTACTCTGCAAATGATAATTTTTTTATAATTTTTTTTTTTTTTTTTAGTTTGATATGTCATAGAACTCCTTACTGGTTTCAAAAACTTGTGTTCAATTTCCCTTAGTTTTTGGATGTGTGGTTCATTCCACTTCCTTTGTTGGCAGGTCAGATCCTACCTGAGAATGCTGGTGAGTGGGAGCTCTTCCATTGAGTTGAAGAGGAAGTACGCTAGTGTGTGTGTGTTTTGAGTTTCTTAAAAGTAGTAGATATCCAAAGTGTAGACAGGAGCTTTTCTGAGATGGAATAACTTAACCCATCATTAAAATTACATGGCAAGTACTGATGCTGTAATTCCACATCTACTTCAAACTAGCTGTGCTGCCAGAGGAAACTGACTTTCCTCCCTCCAAGCACCTAAGGAGGCTGACTTTAAGTTGGATCAGCTCTCTGTTCTGGTTTGCTGTATATATTCCTCAATCTTGTGTCCATGCAGAGGGTAAATGACACAGAAGCAAAACTGCTTCTGGTGACAGAGCTGGGTTATACCTGCTCAAAGTGCCTGTGAAACAGGCCATGGACAGCCCATAGGCCAAAATGGGCTATGCAGACAGGATTAGGTTTCTTTGAAAATAATTATAGCTGTGCAGCTGGTGGACTATGAGTTTTAAGAATGTAGGCTTGAAGTGGGTGTATATAGATGACACACACCTTCAAGCTCTTCAGGAGACTTCTGCTTGTTGTGAAAGCTTTCTGCTTTCACAGATACTTGTGCAACCCATACTGCCTTTATTCTCAGTATTCAGTTGTGTGCATGTGTGGAACTGAAGCCACTTATCAATTTAGTTTGCCTTGTTTATTAACAACAGAATAAATCCATTGAAACTCAAGTTAACAGCTACAAGTAGTAGTTGCAAGGCAGTCCATTTTCATATAGCTTTTGCTGGTTTAGAAATACATATCAGTTGATCAGCTTTGTTTGGTTTTTTTGTGAGTCTACTAGTAGAGACAAAACTGTTGCATAGTGTCACACTGATTCAGATAGAATTCTGTGTAGACTTATTTTTGTGCTTTTATTTTCAGGCTCCTACTTACCATCTCATTTTAGAAGGAATTCTGATTCTATGGATAATCAGACTTCTTTTCTCCAAGACATACAAGCTTCAAGAGCGATCTGATTTAACACCTAAGGTATAATGAAAAAATACTTTTCTTAGAGAAATATTTTATAGCTGTCAATACATTTGGCTGTTGAACCCCTGCTGCATCACAAAATGTGCTGTTTTTTTCTTAGGATTTCAAAGGATAAGCTTGCTTTGGACTAAGAAACTACTTATTGCTTAAATACTTCAGTTCATGCTTTTAAAGTAGGACTGTGTTTGAGAATCTGAGAAATACAAAATAACTGATGTGAACGTAACTGCTAAGCTGTGAAAAACTGACATTAGTTCTTCTCAATGAATGGCGTTCTAAAAATGAAAGTTATACTAAAAAATCCCCCACCAAATAAAATGAACTAAAAGATTGCAGAGAGCAGGAAAATGATCAGTCTATACACATGGTATCTGTGAGTAATAAAACTGAGAATTTACAGTGTTAAGTGGGTTCCAAAAAACTTTTTCATTTATTAGCAGTTTTCTTCTTTTGCAATGCCGTTGACTGGCATTTCTTCCTGACTTCTGGCTGGAGACTATAAGGAATAAATAGAGTTTGGTTTTGAGATCTCTGTCTACTATTTTGTCGGAGACATTGTCTGTAATTGTGCATGCTGTATAATGTCAGAGGGTGCCATTGGATATATTTAAAGTACTGTGGGATGCGCTCTCTGAATGTGAAAATAAAAAGGACATGAACGGGGACATGCTTATTTTTCTCAGCCAAAGATGAAGATGGAAGCAGTGTTTTCCATAGGAGGAGCTCTATTTGGAAGAGCCTGTCTTGTCTACAGATAGTTTATTGAAAGTAACCATAAATACAACACCAAAGTGAAAGTGTGAATAAGACTTTTACAGTTGGTGGACTTAAGCAGACTGACACATCAGAGGTTTGGAGTGATACCATCTCTTACTCTACAGTGTAAGTGATAGCTGGGAAAAGAGCTCATTTATTTTGTGTAGGGAAATGGCTGTGTGGGGAGAAAAAAACCAACAAACATCCAAACAAAAAACCCATGACAAAAACTAACAATGTTAGTTTTTTATTGCATTTATTAACAAATGCACCTTAATCTTCACTAAAAATTTACAGATAGTTGATACTGGTCTGTGTTGTGGGTTAATCCCAAGTAGGCAGCTAAGCACCATGCAGCTGCTTGCACACTGTCTCTTCCACACCCGTAGGACAGGGAAAGAGGAGAGGAAGAGTAAAGGCAAAAAAAGTTGTGAGTGAAGATAAGATTGTTCAATAAACAAAGGAGAAAAGGAAGAAGAGAGAAAGAAGACAAGTGATGCTAAAGCAATTGCTCACCACATCCATGGGTGGACCAATTCCCAGCCAGTTCCTGAGCAAAAGATGGCTAACTTCCCTAAACCTCCTCTTTTCCCTTTCATTGCTGAGCGTGAGATTGTATGGTATGGAATATCTGTTTGGTTAGTTTGGGTCATCTGCCTAGGTGTGTCCCCTCCCAACCTCTTGTGCACCCCCCAATCTATTCACTGTGGGGGCAGAATAACACACAAACTGTTCAGCGTGTTATCTACATTAGCATGTTACCAGGATTGTTTTGGTCACAGACCTGAAACACAGTGCTATATGAGCTGCTAAGAAAGAAAAAAAAAAGTAACACCATCCCAGCCAGGCCCAGTACAGGCTGTTTCATACAGTATGGTGCCCCACACATCCGCGCTTCTGTGTGTGTGTTCAGCTGTGTGTACTAACATGCCAGTTGTTCAGCAAGGAGGCTGCTGATTTGCCTTCTGGTTGGTTCTAGTTTGATTCATGCTGTGTTGTTCAGTCTTCACCATAGGAGAAAGGAATTCTAGGTTGCTCTGATACAAGCATTGGAGATAGGCCAGCTCAGGAGGTGGAGCTCAGATTATCTTTGTGTCAGCCACTTGTGTAATGATACTTGGATATCAGCATAATAAATACTACAGAGGAATACCACTATTGCACAGCCATTTTAATATGATATGACTAGTCTGTCCTTGGGGAAGCAGAGGTAGATGATACATTGTGAAACCTATTGTACTTAGGAGTCATACTTCTGAAACAGTGAAGAAATCTGCCCCAGAGATAGCTTCTGGGTTTAGTCAAACATGTAGCAAAAGAGTATGAAATCTAGTTCAGTAATCATAATAAACTGACTGTGTCATCCCTTAGTAACAGTGTTTGTAGGTATTCCTATTGGTTCTATTCCAAAATAATGAAATCTGCCAAATCATTAACTAAAAAGTTAACCTGTCTGTAAGTTCCTGATGGTTGGGATTTTGGGAAGTACAGATAAGTCTGTGGCCAGAGAAGGTGCTGGTCATAGAAGTTCTTGTGGGCTTTTTGCCCAAAATAAAATCTATAGGCAAGTGGCAAAGTGCCACTGAGGACTGGAGCAGGCTGTGGATAATTGCATGACATCATGTAGCTACAAGCTCATTCTTCAGTCATCAACCATTTGTGTGAAAGGAGAGTGCTTTTCCAAGGTATGTGCCTTTCAGTCTGTATATAGTAAATGTTACTGAGCTTTTATCTTACCATTTGTAGGTGGGAGGAATAGTTGTTTTCTTTCGTTTTAGAATTTTCACTGCGGAGTAGCATGAGAACTGTTTTATTAGAGCAGTATTAGGATGGAAAGTTCCTGTCAAGAGACAAATGTTTGATTCGTGGCTAAGAAATACTGTAAGCGACAATTGTTTTCTCTTGCAGGAACAGCATTCAGATTGATCCGATGTTTTTCTACAGGGAAGAGCAGGTGTAATCTGTTCTTGCAAAGGTTTTCAGTCATTTTGAGCAAAGACTCCCTATGTAGGTGAAGATTCTCTTAAGTATTAGCATAGTTTGAAAACTCAAGCCCACAGCTTGTGCCTATTTATGCCATGCTGATACATGATTCTGTAAATACCATGAAAATTAAAGACTCGCTATTTGAGGACCAGCAGATAAAAAAAATGCTAACTTCTGGATCATGAAATGCATGCATGCATGACAGTGTTTGAAAACACTAGTGCTAGCTAAGAACTGTTTTCATGAATATAATTGCTACCTTTTTTTAAAAAACAGGGTCAACAAAGCAATTGATTTTAGTAATTTGGGTTAGATATGTTTATACCCAAATATTTCTCTTATCCATGGTATCTGGTGTTTAAAAAGTACAAACCACAAAAAATGAAATACAATCACCCAAACTCCTTTAAATATATGTGTGTGTGTGTATATTTAGCTAAACACATTTTAAATATTAATATATATATGCACAAATGTATTAAATCTGTATATTACAATTATAAAATGTGCATGTAAACATTTTATAACTTATATTTCCCAGAGTATTGTCTATTAATACAATTTGGTGCCTATTTGGGAGGAAAAAGATTAAAGTGCTGTTACAAATGTAGGGTCACTGTACAAAAGCCGCCTTCTGGTCTGGTCCTTTGGTCAAAGGGAGATGGTCACATTTACCCTGAAAAGTCAGCTGGACAGGCCAGTCTACCGAGATACTTGATGTATAAAAGAGGTGTGGACTGTCACATCTGCAGCGTGAATGGCAGTTTTAAGTTGAGATTAGTACTCATTTTAATCACCAATATCTCCAATCCCCCACCATAATGAAATAACTTCTGTCACAGAAGCTTTTGGTAGACTACTCTCCTAAGTACGTGTGGAAAGAGCCAAGGCATGAAGATGCAGTTGTTTGTTGTTTATATTCCTACATCATAAAGCAGATTGTGAAGTAACGGATGAGAATGAACATGATCTAGAATTAGTGATACTGCATTGTTTGAAACAAGGCTTAGTCTTCTGTATTTTTTATTTTGCGTTAAGAAAAAAATACAATCAGGATACTGCCACATCGCATCTGTGGTTTGTCACCTTTGCAGTTAGTGTGCTGCAGACATTTCAAAGGGAAAATTGGAAACTTCTTGCAACTTAATGTAAGTGGGGAAGAGAAGTACTAATTATGAATTGCTCATTATCTTTGTGTTCACAGATTTTGACTGCAGTTGTACTATGCTGATTTATTTTAGTTACAGTGTGCTATAAATACTGTTTTTCTTTCTGCTAGATTCCACACAGAAAGATTTTAATTGAATTTGTATGTCAGTTCCTAAGCTGCTTGGTGATATTTCTTTTTACTCTTAGTTCAAAATATTAGACTTAAATGAAAAATCTAAGTACGTGCTTGCAGAGCTTCAATTCTGCCCTCTCTGAAGAATAGGTATGTTATGTTGAATACTCTGCCTTTGAACCATGGGGTATAAAAGCTGTTCAAATATTCTCTGTCTTCAAGTCTTAAATAGAATAAACACTATGCTTCCTAAGTCCTTTCCCTTTAGGCATTTGATGTCATTTAATGCCTTTCTTATTTGTCTTTCCAGAACTGACAAGCTGCACCACTTCTCACCTGATTTGTTCTGCTCCCTTACTAAAAAACCAGCAACAACCAAAACAACCAAGCAACAAAAAAAAACCTCAACATCCCCCCAAAAAATCCCCAAACAAACAAAAAAACCCAAGACTCCCCAAACCAACAAAACCCCAAACTCTGTGCTCTAAAAGGAACACAAAACTGCTGATACAAGCTACACCATACATCAGGACTTTAGGGCCTTTTGACACCAGCTGTTACACGAGCAGAGTGAAGGCTGCATGAGCATGCATACATCCTGCTTTCTGTTTTTTCAGAAGGCTCTTTGAACTCTTGTGAAGAGGTCTAAGCTGCTGCTGGGCAAGTGTAATTCAGGATAGTTTACTGGTAACATCAACCGATCTAGGTTGGGATTACTTCGCTGTAGGACCTAGTTCAGCTATATATCCATTCTGCTTTTGCTGAGTTAGTTTTCATCTGGATAATTTTTCTAATTTTTTTTAATTTGTCTGCTTTTGTAACTACCAGTACCTAAACAAGGAACAGAAGTGTGTTTGTGGTTGAGAGCACTGTACTGTAGCAGCTGCTGTGAGTTAGCACATTTAGTTTTAAATTGTCTGTGGTATTTTTTTCCAAATAGCAGTACAGTATAAAGATGCACACTAGTACCTGTTCTGAGATGAGGATGGAATTGCCACTCTATCTTGGATTAATGGAGTTCAGCGTACAGGGTTGTGGTTCTACTCTGAGGTTAACCTGAACTTGGGTAATGCTTTTGCACCATTTTGGTACTGTTTTCGCATGTTAATCGTTATAGGTTGTATCTTCTGATAGCCTTCTCCCATAGGGTTCTTGAGGTATTTGCTGGGTCATGTCAAACACTAGGTCTGAGAAGAGAATGTAGTAATTAGTAAGAGTTGATGGTATTTATTACTGTTTTGTTCTCTGGTGCTGAGTTACCTATTTGGATTTTTTTTAATTGAAGCGTTAAATTCTGCTGCCATGCTTTGGGTAGCCCTAGTATGGGATGAATTAATAACCCCCCCTACTTTAATGCTTTTCTTAATTTGTGGTACAGCATTTCAGTGCATACATAGCTGTGTGCAAGGCTCCAGATGGGGTCTGTTCTATGGTGATTAAAGAAACTAAGCACTTTTTCTGACATAAATGTAGCCACTTCAAAATATTGAGTATATTCAATTCTGTTGCACATATTAATGGCATTTTATTTCC
Source organism: Psittacula echo (assembly GCF_963264785.1). Taxonomy (NCBI): domain Eukaryota; kingdom Metazoa; phylum Chordata; class Aves; order Psittaciformes; family Psittacidae; genus Psittacula; species Psittacula echo. The sequence goes on along the minus strand of NC_137742.1, from coordinate 49,912,227 downwards.
TTTAAAACATATGCCACGTGGGTTACATTTCAGTAAGAAATCTAACATAGGAAAGTTAAATAAAAAGGTATTTAAACTACATCTGCAAAATATTAGAAACACAAGTGACTATGCTCACGTAAGAAGGATCTTTTCTGAAATAGACTGCTATTAAAATTTCCATTTGTGTTTTGAAATAGACCTTTGTGGAGCTTCTGGAATATTAATTAGTATTCTGGAATTACCTAGGAAGAAGTTATTCATTAGTTTGGTAAAAGGAAACTGATGAAAATGCAGGAGACTGTGTTGTGTGTAGTTTCTTTTTGATTTTGTTTGTATCTTAATTTGGTTTTGTTTGTCAGAGGCTTTGAAAACTGTATTTGAAGAAAAAAAGGAAAAAGATACTGCTGTGGTGTTCTCGAAAATTATTTTCAGAATTTATATTTTAATATTGAAATAAGTAGCATTATATAATCTACTGCTTTTTTAAATAATAGAGAAACATAAACCCTTTTTAGTTGTATCATTCAAAGTTATTGTGTTTACAAATATGTTACCAGGTGTGTTTTGCTGTACTAGTAAATAATGCTTCAGGAAAGTTCTGCTTTCATGGTATGAAGGATGATTTTGGTGATTTGCCTGAGTGGTTGCTAATTTATGTGAAACTAATCTAATGCACCTGTTACGCTGGTCTACTGCATGTCCTTTGGAAAATTCATCTGAGGTTTTCCAAATAGTTAAAGCACTTTAAAAATAAATGTGCATTCAGTATTTCTCCATGATTAGGAGGGGGGCGTGTGGTTTAGAAGCTCTAATTACCATTTCTTGAGCATTTGGCAGTTTTTCTGCACTGTGTCCTGCTCACATATGTGTTACTTTGCTAAGTATTTTAATGCCACAGTTGCTTAAACAGCACTGTTGAAGACTTGAGAATGTGAAGTGAAGCCATTTATATTCACTTATTATGTACTTTGTATTCAGTTACATAAACTTTAGGGGAGATTTGTAATAATAGATTGAATAAGACAGTATTGATTAAAATTTGGCAGGGATACCAAGTTAGTATATCTTCTCTTGATTATCATATGGTAAGATCTTTAATGCACAGGCACAGCTGGGCTGTTGTTCTTTATATCTCCCTCCTTTTGAAGAGTTTTGGAGCCCCTCAGCTGAACATACTGAGATAGCATCAATTCTTAGTATCTCAGAAAGGTGACACATATTAGGATACGTAATTTGTGATACAACTATTAGCAACTGTTCATTAGAGCATGGTGTCTTTTCTAATGGGAATCTTTCTGAGAAGTATTCCTTTTCTCCTGTTCAGGAAAAAGAAGAGTTGATTGAAGAATGGCAGCCAGAGCCTCTTGTACCTCCTGTGCCAAAAGATCACCCAGCTCTCAACTACAACATTGTTTCAGGGTAAATGTAACTAAAATATATTCTGGTTTTTATTTCAACTCAAATACTTAACGTCCATATTTTTAAGCATATTTCTTAGTAAACATTTCCATATTTTTAAATCCTTTCGTAAATGAGCTTCATTTTTAGATAGCAGAATGAATTTGCCACCGAAGAGATGCTTGATTTTGCAACATTATCAAGACTATCTTATTAAGAAAATATTTCTTACTTTAAATGTTAGGGTTTGTGTTTGGCTTGGGTGTTTTTGTTTGTTTGTTGATTGGTGGGTTGTTTTTTTTTTTTTGTATTGAGGGTGGAGTGAGGAACCCTGTGTCTTCACTGTGGGTCTGTATTGTGTGTTAATAATTTATTTAATTTTTTTCTGAATATGTAGACTTAGACATCCAGAAGTGGTTACCACCTTCTGTGTAGGGGTTGGGGAGGAAAAGTCATCACAAATTGCTTGAGAAGAAACTGATTTTGCAGCTAGCCACTTGATACTTCATGAAAAGTTGTTCCTCTTTGGACAGTCAGAAGTGGAGATGATTAAGGTGCTTTGTGAGGAAATTATGGTTCAGCATTCCTTGTGGGTTACAAGGCTTTTAAAATGTGTAATGACTTAGGCAAGAGTCACAGTATTTCAGAGATTGCTTTAGAATTTCTTTCTCAAGCTTCAGATTTATTTCAGTAACTTTTACAATATAAGCATTCTTAATATCCTTCTAGTGACCCAATAATTTAAAATAATTCAATGACAGAGCACAATTACTTGCTGTCATAGGGAACTCCATTTTGATGGTTCTATCACCATAAAAAAGTGTGCCTCAGAAAAGAGATGCCTATTTTAATCAACTGTGATGTGAATAATCCTTTATTGTTCAGAATTTTGAAACAAGCCCTACTGTGGACTTAAAGAAAGTGTTGGGTTTTTAAAAAACCATGAACAAATAAAGTCATAGTGCATAGCATGGTTTGGCCTGGAAGGCGTATCAAAGATGATCTCGTTCCAACCCTCCTGCCATGGGCAGGGACACCTTCCACCTCTAGGGGTTTTTTTGGAAGATGCTCACCAGCAGCATTTATTTTGTTTTCAGAGAGTCTCAGTGCTTACCAGAGAGGTTTGTTCCATTTCAAGGTGTTCTGTTTCTTGTGAGGAGGGGTGAGGCTGTTTTGGGGTACCTGCAAACTGGGAGCAGGTTTGTCTTGTTTTGGGCAGCGTCTTCCACTCAAGGAGGTTTTACTCCATTTTTGTGGTACGCCACTGCTCATAAGTGGAAAACTACCTTGCATCATCCCTTACAGGTGTACGTACAGCTAGCATCCAACTTGGTGACTGCGTGACCCCCAAAGATGGGATTCAGCCCTGAATGCATAAACCTAGATGTTGCCTTGAAAACGAAGCCATAATTTCCCCCCTTCTTAAGGGAGATGTGAGCTTTCCTACGACTGACAGCACTGTTGTGAGAGGGCACCTTCCTCTCATTTTTAGCAATAAGAGACTCAGCTCTGTCCTATTGCCTCAGAAAGTGCAAGGTCCTACATCTTGATGAGGCAATCTCAGGCACAGCTACAGGTTGGGTGGAGAAGTGATTCAGAGCAGCCCTGCATAGAAGGACTTGGGGGTGTTGGCTGATGAGAAACTGAACATGAGCAGGCTTCAGTGTGCACTTGCAGCCCAGAAACCAGCCATATCCTGGACTGCATCAAAAGGAGCATGACCAGCAGGTCAAAGGAGATGATCCTGCCCCTCTACTCTGCTCTTGTGAGACCCCACTTGGAGCACTGTGTGCACTTCTGGTGCCCTCAGCAGAAGAAGGAGATGGAGCTGCTGGAGCAAGTCCAGAGGAGGGCCACAAGGATAAGGGGCTGGAGCACCTCCTGTATGAAGACAGGCTGAGAAAGTTGGGGCTGTTCAGCCTGGAGAAGAGAAGGCTGCGTGGAGACCTCATAGCAGCTTTCCAGTATCTGAAGGGCATCTACAAGGATGCTGAGGAGGGACTCTTCATTAGGGGCTGTAGTGATAGGACTAGGGGTAATGGATTCAAACTTAAACAAGGGAAGTTCAGGTTAGATATAAAGAAGAAGTTCTTTACTGTGAGATCGGTGAGGCACTGGAACAGGTTGCGCAAGGAAGTGGTAAATGCTCCATCCCTGGTAGTGTTCAGGACCAGGTTGGATGGAGTTCTGAGCAACATGGTTTAGTGTGAGATGTCCCTGCGTTTGGCAGGTGGGTTGGAACTATCTGATCTTAAGGTCACTTTCAACCCTAACCATTTTATGATTTTATGGTATGTGCCAAAATCCATAGGTATAGGCCTGCTTTTCTGAATATTTACAAGCCTAAGTAGTTGTTTCACATAATAGGGCTTCCAACGTTTGGTACAGCTTGTTGATGAGCAAGACAGAGGAACAGATCCAGGTTTATTTTAATGACAGTCAGTTTCCCAAGGCAGTAGCATATGTATAATGCTACTACTGTGCAGGAGGTGCACTTCAGTAATGCAGAATTGCTCCTATATGGGGTCAGGTTCAACTTGTGTCAGTTTAATGTCATGGAATGGCAGTGTTGAACATACACTGCACATGTGCTCCTTTAGTAGAAAGCTTTCCAAAGCAGTTTTGTAAGCTTTGCAATTGATTGGATAAAGTAACGTATTTTATTTTTAAAGTGAGCAGATCTAAAACCACTGAGGGTTTTTTAGGTGAAGTTCAGGCAGTTCAGTGTTTTTGTGAATTTGTAATGGATAGCTTGGACTTTAGAGTTTACTTGCTTTGCACACCAAATGTACATATTGAAATATAGTCAGCAACCAGGTTTGGAACAGCTGTGCACAGACATTTGAGCAGCTCTGCTTTATTTTGATTGTGAAAATTGCTTAGTGCTAGTTTTCACATGGGAAAAGCTTGTTGAAATTTTTGAGTTTGAGGAATAATATAGGACTTCAACTGTAATATTTGACAACACATACAGAAACGGGCAGATGTAAAGTTTTATCTTTGGCTTACCTTTGAGACTTCTTGACATTGAGTAATTATTAAAACTTTTAATTTTGTAGTATTGAAGTGTAAACTGCTTTTAAGACAGATGAGATGCTTGCCATAATAGCTGTTTTTATCTTAAATTTTTAATAACTGCTTATCTAAATCATAGTCTTTTGGGGTAGAAAATTTTTCTGCCTTTTGCTTCATATATATCATGCACTCATTCGTTTGTTAATATTGTGTGTTTTCAGACTTTGTGTTTCCTGATTACATGAGTTATTCCAACTGTTGTGGGTTAAACAGAATTGGAAACTTGAGATGACAATATGAAACTTGATAAGACAATACTTTTATCTGCTTACAGCTAGTATCTGTATTTCAGGAGCTGTGTTCAGTATAAGATTGGTATTGTGGGTGTGTTTTGTGGCAAAAACATTCGTTTTAAATTAATTTTTATCATGGAATTAAGTAGGAACTGAATTTCCTTTTTTATTTGTAGTTTTTCTTCTTTAAAATAGGTACCACTTTGCTTCTAAAGGAGAAGCTTTATATATCTCTTAATATATCTTTTGAGTATATATCTTCAGTAATCATCCTTTCAACAAAGAATCCCAACACTAAGCATCTCGGGAAGGTGTTTACGGTTTATTTAAATACAGGAATAAATTTTTTGCCGTATAGTAGTATATTTGTGACTTGACACTGAACTTAAATACTGATTGGCAGCTGCAAAGGAAGAAGTGTGAAGAGGGCATCTTGACAAAACTGTGTGCTATTTACTGTTGAAAAATGAAACTAGTGTACTGTTTGACTGTTCATGAAAATGGCAACTGTTCCTAACAAAAGGTTTGTAATTTTTTTTCAGTCCTCCAACCCATATGATCACTGTCAATGGCAAGGAATGTGTAAACTTTGCATCATTTAACTTTCTTGGACTTTTGGATAATGAAAAGGTTAAGGTGAGTTCTTCCAGTTACTGTATTTGTGCAATTATTCCTCTTATACTTTGTGTGTTATCTTGAAATTAAGAGTGACTTCAGAAAGCACCAACTTTGTTAAGGAAGTGTTCTTGTGAAGCAGCAAGGAGGATCATATACCTTATAATTTTGTGCTAGTCAAGTTTGTCTTTTTACTGAAATTTAATCTGTCCTTTCTTCACAGTAACCAATTATCAAGTAAGATTAGTGTCTAATGTCCTTAATCATTAGAATGCAATGGATCATGCTTAAACACTTGTCTAAAGTAGTTTTGATGTGAAATTAATTCATAGAATTCTGTTCATTGTTATACTTTATGTAAAGCATGTCATATTACATGATGATTGGTATAAAATGTGTGATAATTGGTGTAAAATTCTCAATATGAGGTGTACAGAAGAGTTGGAAATTTAGTGTAGGAATAAGTATTTCATATAATTTTTTTCTTTTAAAGACTGCAGCCCAGGCGTCTCTGAAGAAATACGGTGTTGGCACTTGTGGACCTAGAGGATTCTATGGTACTTTTGGTGAGTAATTTTCTCTAATCTGACAGTGTTCAGACTAGTTTGGTAAGTCAGCCAATATAGTCTGTATATAAGCAGCAAATAATTTGCTGTGAATAACAGTTACCCTCTAACACACGTTTTACTGTAATTGTTAAGGGTTGGTAGTATTTATTATTAGTAGCTTTGTTTCTTACTCATTTTATGAGTTTCCTTACTCTTTGTAATGCTGGTCTTGGCAAGTTGTGAAGTTAAATATAATCTGTTTCAGTTCTGGTCACCAAAGTAGAAAGAGAAAATAAACATGTTAGAATTTAATCATGCATGGTGAATTTAAGTGTAAATTAATAGTTTTCTAAGTGGACCACAAGAGGGCAGTCTGATTTCTATGATAAAAATTATTAATTAAGTTTATCTAATGCTGTGGTCAGAATGAAGTTTTCCTTTGCTGATAACTTGTAAGTTGTAATCAAGAGATTTTATGACACAAACAGGTGTTACTAAGGGTTTTTTCATTCTTTTAAGAAGTATAAGTTGTTAAATATCAGATTCTAGAAACAGTTCTTTACAGGCATTTGGTATTTTGAAATACTGTATGGGAACCAAAGAGTAATACATGAATAGCTGCACAGTTGTAGGCTAAACCCATCAACTCATAATCTTGTGGACTTTCTGATCTTCACTGAGGCGGTGGAATTCACAGTGTGTTTGTGCTCAAATGATTTCACAGATGTAGCTTCCTATAGCCTTGACTTGAAATCAAGACTAACTTAAACTTTTCTCAGTCAAGCTAGTCTTTTAAGTGATCAACCAGGAACTCTACTTGTTTTGATTTGTTAGAAGTTTATGTATCAGAGCAAAGTTGAATCTTTTATACCAATCTTGCAGATTGTTCATTAGTATAAAACTATTACTCATTTCTAAAGTAGGTTCTGGTTGCCGCTTATTAGTAGAGAGCTTTTAGGAACTGATCAATTTCACAGTGGTCTGTTGGAATTCCTCCAAAATATGCTAACAAGCTCAAAGAAACTTGTGGACTAATGCCTCCTGTGTTTTGAGTCCAGGCTGATTTTAAGTTTTATTAAACTTTGCTTCTTTCTAATAATTACTCAAAACAGACCAGTTGAATTTTCTTCTCTGTTAAATGAGAGATTCTTTGTGTTGTTTTCTGCTGCCTTTGGAGGTCTAATCCTAAGATCCAAATTGTATAGCTTTTGCATTCCGTTCATTGGCTTCTGAATTTTTTGGGTAAAAGCTCCATTTCACAAAGCAGGTCATATAGTCTGTAGTATTGCTGCATGGCATCACTAGTGAAGAAAGCAATTCTCCAAGTGGAGAACTGGTTGAAAATTGACAAACACCTGCTGTTCTTAGATCCCAAACTGTCCTCCTGTTCTTCCTTGAATTTAAACATTTGAGTATTGCAGCATTATGAATCTCTGATAAGCACTTCTTACATCAGTAATGTTTTATGCCTCAAACTTTTCACACAAATTTTCATGTGTTGTGACTTCAGTAAATGAGTTACGTTGTGTTCAGAGCTATGTAGTTTCCTCTTACTTAACTATAGAGATTTTAATTGAGAATTGTCGAATGTTGTCACTCAGTTATTCCCTTTTAAGGGCTGATAAGGGCTGATACATCAATATTAGAGATGTCTTTCTTTGGAAACATTAGATAACATGTTATAATTTATTTTGTATGGAGACTTGATTCTTCATATCTCTGCCTGTTTGAAGGATTTTGTAGCTTTAGTAAGTCCCTACCAAGACATTTTTGCTTTGTGCTGTATTCCCTGAAAACAGCATGCCTTTATCCTGTGATAAGCTTGAAATACTAGTATATTCAAACATAACTGAATCTTAAAGTTATTTTCTCCATGATGATAGCTGAGGAGTGTATCACTGTTTTGGTGGTGGGGATTTTTAAGGCTATTGTTGTTTGCCTATGTCATGGTTTAAACCCAGCCAGGCAGCTCGTTCACTCACTCCCCCCCCTTTCTTTGCCCCGCTCTCAGAGGGATGGGAAGGAGAATCAAAAGAATGTAACTCCCACGGGTTGAGATAAGAACAGTTTAGTAACTAAAGTATAACACAAATCACTACTGCTACCACCAATAATAATAAATGATAAAGAAACTAACAAGGGAGAGAATAGAAGACCTCACGACCCGTCGAACAGTACCTCGCCCCTACCCAGCAGTGAACTAGCCCTTCCAGGTAACTCTCAGTTACATCCTGGGCATGACGTGCTGTGGTATGGAATACCTCTTTGGCTAGTTTGGGTCAGGTGTCCTGTCTGCTTCCTCCCGGCTTCCCCTCCTCCCTGGCAGAGCATGAGACCCAGAAAGTCTTTGGTCAGACTAAACATTCTGACCAGCAACTAAAAGCATCAGTTTTATCAGCGTTGTTCCCAGGCCGAAAGTCAAAAACACAGCATTGCACCAGCTACTAAGAAGGATTAAAAAATGACTACTACTGCTGAACCCAGGACACCTAGCAGTCACAATTTCAGTACTACTGTGAAGACTGGGACTGGCTACCTGATAAAATATTTAAATGATGATGTGGGATTTGGTCTCGGTTCTTGTTTCCTGTTTTGGATTTGCATGTGAGCACATGTTAGGCACTGAACTGGCATTCATAAAGTTGTTGATAATAATAGCTTTATTAAGGTTTCCTAAGTATGTAGAAAGCTGTTCCAATCATATTTTCCTCTGTGCAAATGTACTCTAGGTAGTGTTTTTGGCTTTCACTTAAAGCTAAGCTAACTGAAGTGTTGTAACCAGACTAAAGCAAATCACTGCAACAAAGAGTAGGATAGTGAGATAGTACTCTGTTTTTATTACAGTGGAATGGTAGTGAAGCCTTAATTCTGTGAAGCTTAATACTGTCTTAAGCTTTTCAATCTCACAATTATATGAAGCGTTCATGTTGCCTTCACGTTCATGTTGCCTTGGTCCGAGCGGCCTGGGGTTGGTCGCCGTGACGTTCCTGAACCAGGTCGCTACGCCTACGTGAAGGCAACACGTTCATTACCTTACGTAATGATGTATCAAATTTGTGTATGCTCGATGTCAATTCTGAATGTAAATATTCTTGCCCTTGGCAAAAATTACTAGGCTTGGAAAATTTTTACATAACACAGATCTGATTATATTTGTTAGCTGATTGTTACTGACAGTATCTCATTTGCCTACTTTTTTTACTTAGACCTTGCTCATTGTAATGCTGATTGCTGCTGAGTAAAGTTCAGTGAGACTCAGGTTTTCATTTAACTGCAGTGCTCTTGTCTTTTTTTTTTTTTTTTTTTTTTTCTTTCTTTTTAATTAATGGACGTACATGGTCTTTTACACGCAAAGAAAACATTTTTCCCCATTAGGTGTCAATAGATAGCAAAAGGAAACTTTTCAAATAGTAAGTGATTAAACTTTTTGTTTCCATTTAAGACTAGTGGAAAACCAAATAATTTGTTTCCATTCCTTTTTTTTTGATGCTCAGGTAAACATTAGGAAAGGATTTTTGAAGATTTATAGTTTGCAGTCTCTAGATAAAATTGCTGTTGACTGTGATTGGGAGACTGTAGTTTGAAGACATGCATTTTGGTTTTATTGTATAAATACATTAATTGGGTAGATGTGCTTTTTTGGGGAAAGGTTATGCTAGATATTTGAGTATGGCAAAGTTAAGATTTTTACAAAGCCCTTTCTTCCTACACCATTGCTGTTGGTACCTGGATAGAAATAGCAACATTGATATAACTGTGCCTCACAGGCTATTGAAGAATCTGCATTTTTAACGGATGTTGCCTCATCTGATTTTAGTTTCAGTGTACTTTCAATAACTCCAGGAAGGTAATTTTGGCAATGATGATGTTTCAACATACTAAGGACCCCTACTTGCCTTTTAGTCTTGTTTATTTCCATTTGATAAAAGGCATAATTCTGACTAACATTTGCTAGCAGAAGCAGGTAGTGGCAAGAGAGCTACACAATTAAATGAACAGTTGACCTGATACAGGTTATTTTGTTTAAGCAGAATACTTAATGCTGTGGTCACCTTTCTGCAGGAACAATCCACTCGCTCTGTGGTATTGCCCTTCTTAATCTTTTGACTTAGTGGTGTTTTGTTTCTAACATGGATCACTGAGTGACTTAGTTTGGAAAATGCTTGTGTGTGTAATTGTGTCAATTTATCTTAAGCGTGAGTAATCCCTGGCATGCAGATGGTGACCTTTCAGTTGGCTGAAGTGCATTCTTCAGGACATGGGATGTGATTGTAGCCTGACAAGAGTAGTTTTCTGTTACAATTATAGCTGTGCTATATACAGTGGAAATACCAGCTCGGAAGAACTGACAGTCTGCCAACAGGACCTAATTAATTGCTATAAACTACATGGCTATTTGTTGTCTGACTGTGGGAACTGTGCTCCCTAGTCACAGTACAGGAGCACTGCATCATTTACCTGTGGTCTAATCCTAAATAGGTTTTAATTACCATGGCATAAGAACATGAGAACTGTATTATGTAAATATTTTAAAATCTATAAAAGCTTCTGAGCAATACCAGATTACTTGTCAGTTCAAGGCTGGATTGATTGCAACTGGTTTTGGGAAAGTTACTTGGTGTAATACTCTCCTACAAATAAACATTCTGTTTGCTTCAATTGGATGATTGCTGGAAGCAATGATAATCTTCCTGATATGAAAACAATTAAACTATCACAGATATTTTCAATTTTTCACTCAGATGTGCACTTGGAATTAGAAGAACGACTAGCAAAATTCATGAGGACAGAGGAAGCTATTATATACTCTTACGGATTTGCAACAATTGCTAGTGCTATTCCTGCATATTCAAAAAGAGGAGACATTGTGTTTGTGTAAGTAGTATTTTCTACTTGGGAAATTTCAGATTAAGGAGTTTTCCCTTAAATTTTTCTTTTTCATTATTGTTAATCATATTAAGTTAACTATTTAAAAAAAAAAGCTGGTTTTGACAAAGTATTTTGCTGTACAAAGCTCCAATATTTCTTCTTTGCCAAATACTCTGAACCAAATCAGTTACTGTTTTTATCATGGAAAAGTGGACATGGGCACTCAGCTGTAAAAAACAAAACCACAAACTTGTGCATGCAGGAGCTAACGGAAGTCTAATATCTAGGGTTTTTTGCAAGAAACTGTTTGGTTTCTCTCCTGTTTACTTCTGGCTTTTAACCATTCTTGCAGGACAGTTGTTCCACTCATGCATTTTTGCAACAGATTAGTTCGATAAATATTGGTACATATTAAAATTTTTAACAAAAGAATAGCTATGCAGGGTCAAACTAAGGAATTAGAAAGCCTGGTACCTGGACACTGAGAACTATGGTCAGAATTTGTCTAGGGAAGAGTAAAATCCTAAGAGAAACAATGTAACAATACTCAAAACTTTCTGAGCCGAAAGAGGAGAGTTTGGATTCAGTGGAAGTAGGTGGATTTTTCTTAAGCGTTCCCATTCTTTCAGTACCTTTGTAAATCTTTAGTATTCACTGTGCTTTATGACATGTGCCTTCACAGTTTACCTTGAACATTTTTTGAAAAAATATATAGAAATACCTGTTTTGAACATAACACTCATTTCAGTTGATCCATTTGATTTTTAGACTGAACTGATGCATCTTATCCAGGGGGGGAGTGAGTGGCTATGTGGGGCTTAGATGCCTGCTGGGGTTAAGCCACAACACACTGATAATTTTCTGTTTGTCTGCCAAAATCTTTTTCAGTGCTCTCTTTTTCTAAGTGTAAGGCTTGCAGCCTGTTTGACTTCTTTATAGAAGTTCTTTCATAACTTCTGTCATAGTTTTTCGTCATCTTTGGGCATTTTCCAGATCAGTTTTATTGAGATGAATGGCCAGGATTTTGCTCACTATTCAAGGATGCCAGTGTGCAATTTCAGCTTTACAGTGACAAAAGATCCCTCCATATTTAAAAGCAACTTGGTTGAATACTGCACTTAGCATGTGCAGGAGATTTGATTTAGTTGCCACTTCTAAAAAAATTACTCAAATTTAAGCAGTTGTGAAATTGCATACCCCATTATTTTTGGAGATTTGCTTTTCCAGTACTTAAAAATAGCAGTTTTTTGAACAGTGAGTTAGTAATTCCCAAAGCATATTAAAAAGCAGCTTTTTAGTGTGTGGAGGACCACTATAAATGTTACAGGCACATCTTTGCGCTTTTTTCTAAGACCCAGAGTAAATTGAGTGAGATGTTTCTGGTATGATTACCATGGTATTGTAGCTGATCCATGGAATGCTGTGTTCAGGTAAACTGCTGTCACATACAAATAAAAAAAACCCCAAACTGTTGGCTTGCTTTGAATGGCTGTAGTACTTAGGTTGAGAAGTTTTGAAAATGAGTTTTCAAAATGTAAATAAAATATGATTCTTCAGTGTGATTCTATGAATAAACCTAGTTTTAACTACAGCTGAGTACAGCTATCTGCTCAAAAGCAGGACAGTCCTTATAGCCGGCTTTCTTTGAATAATTTTTAAACCAAGTGCAAACTTGAAAGGGCTTGTTGTATTTACAGAGATGAAGCTGCTTGCTTTGCTATTCAGAAGGGATTACAAGCATCTCGTAGTAATATCAAGTTATTTAAGCATAATGATATGGCTGACCTTGAGCGACTGTTGAAAGAACAAGAGACTGAAGATCAAAAGGTACCATTCCTTTGAAGAAATATTTGTACTCTTTTGTGCCACACCCCCCCCCCCCATTTTTTAACTGAGTTGCGTAATTCAGTGGATGCAATGCTTGTAGGCAGTTGTTTGGTTTTCATAAATCTCTGTTGAGGAGTTAATGTTGCTTATGTAAATAAGATAGATATTTTTTAATTTTTTTATTTATTTATTTGCATTTATCTGCATACCCAACGGAAGTGAACAGTTGTGGAATATCTTTATGTGCAGATATACTGTTAAATACTGTTATCAGCTCAAATGCGACATTGTAAAAGCAACGCAAAAGTGGCTAGTCCTAACCCTTTCATTTAGAGAATCAACATGATTTTTTTTTTCTTTCTTTTTCTTTTTTCCTTTTTTTTTTTTTTTTTTTTTGCCCTGGCTTAAATTCTTCCCATCCTGCACTCAACTCTTAAGGTTTTCTCTCTCTTGAAACATTTGGGCCAGTTTGGCTAGCTTCTCATTCTGACAGTAGTACAAAAGGGTATCCAAAAGCAGCTAATGAAGTTTAAAAGAATCATCACTATGTGCTTTGCTTGCAGAATGCTGGAAAATTAACAGACAATTGGAAGAAAGCTGATTCTGTGCTAATATGCAAAAAGGAAAGTAGATAAACTGCATAATTATAAGCCAGTCAGCTTAACATCAGGCTAAATCAGTAATGGATCTGATTAATATTAAATGTATAGGCAACATACTAGTTAACATACCTTCGTGGAAAATACATGTTGTCAGATGCTCTTTGCATGAGTTTTTAGATGTGGCTGACAGACTAGTGATGCAATTTGCGTAACACGTTTGATTTGTTAGAGCAGAGTGCTTTGATTTAGCTACATGGTTAAAATTTCTTATTGTAATTAGCTGAATGTGAATATAAAGCTGGTGGCCAAGAGCTTAATATAGACCATGTGTGTTTAACTAAGACTAGGAGGAGTAGATGTTACCACTAGAGTTCATCCAACTTGTGGAATGGACTGTGCCTGGTTTTTTTTGCCTGCCACTCAGAAATGTCAAATAGATGTTCTCTGAATCTTTTTACAAGAACTAAAAAAGGTAAGAAGCATAAAAATATCCTTGATCAGAAGATATCAGTAAGTTTAAAGTAAATGCCAGAGGAATAGCATTTTAAAACAACAAAACTCCAGTCATACCACTGAAGTTTAGACAGAAACCAGTGCAGGATATTCTTACAGCCTACACTGGCTAGAGATCGGACAAGGAGACTAACTTGAATGTTATGAATATTTTTGGATTGTGTTTTCTGAAGGCACTACTTGTGAGAGCTTTGTGCTGCATTGAGGATCCTAGTGCACTTGTTGAAAAGCTTTCTAAATGCTCAGGCTAATGATGAATATAATAGGAACCAAGATTTGTTAGTAGATGTTATGTAGTTGTATTGTTTGTATTTTATTCATAAAGTTCAAATGAATTGGTTCTGATCTGTTGCAAAACAAGACATCATAAATCTTTTGCAAGAGTCAAAAGCTTTATTACAAAATAAAGAAAAACTAAACAAATGAGGCATTTCAGGTTTCGTTACAAGTGATAAATACTAAGTTTAAACGCTTATTTGAAAAAGAGACAGTATTTTCCTTCCCTTGTCATTACTGTCCTTCCCTATCAAAAAATCTTCAGTGCTTTTCATGTTAGTAACAGTTGATATGAACTGAAACCGTATCTTTTTCTCAAGAATCCTCGTAAGGCTCGTGTAACTCGAAGGTTTATTGTAGTGGAAGGATTGTATATGAACACAGGAGACATTTGCCCTCTTCCAGAATTGGTAAGTGATTTCAGCTTGCGTTTTAAATCTATGTTTGAAAACATGCAGCTAATGAAATAGTATTTCCACGTAGTTAAGCCTACTATGAAAAGCTCTGCATGCATGGTTTTTTTTGTTTACCTTTTTGTTTCTTCAAACATTCATGAATGAAATGATGATTCCAAATCTTACATTGTTTTGAAACTTCTGATCAGGATTGGGATTCTGATGGGATACCTAATGGCATATCTAGTGAGACTTGCAAATGAACTGGCATTTTGGGCTGGCTATATTCTAGTAGATAATGGGAAAAACACTATGGAACTGTTGGAGCAAGTCCAGAGGAGGGTCATGAGGATAATAAAGGGGCTGGAGCACCTCCTGTATGAAGACAGGCTGAGAAAGTTAGGGCTGTTCAGCCTCGAGAAGAGAAGGCTGTGTGGAGACGTCATAGCAGCCTTCCAGTATCTGAAGGGCATCTACAAGGATGTTGGGGAGGGACTCTTCTTTAGGGACTGTAATGATAGGACAAGGGGTAACAGGTAAAACTTAAACAGGGGAAGTTCAGGTTAGATATAAGGAAGAAGTTCTTTACTGTGAGGGTGGTGAGGCACTGGAATGGGTTGCCCAAGGAAGTTGTGAATGCTCCATCCCTGGCAGTGTTCAAGGCCAGGTTGGGCGGAGCTGTGGGTGACATGGTTTATAGTGTGGTGTCCCTCCCATGAGAGAGGGGTTGGAACTAGATGATCTTAAGGTCCTTTCCGACCCTAACTATTCTATGGTTCTTTGATCATCTTGAAAGTACTTGATAGCCTATTTAAAAAAAAAAAAAAAAAAAAAGGTATATGAACATTTATGAAATTTGCTCTGGTCTTACATGTTGGGAGAATTTTGAAGGCTTTTAAAGTATCTTCATGACAGAATACAACTCTAGAGCTGATATTTTTGCCGTCTTCAGGATACTGTACTTGTCTGTCTTTATCTTATCTCCCCCACCAATTTTGATACTGAATTCTGATTGGCTTGACTTGTATTTTGTATCATTTGCTCTGTTTTAGATAAAATTAAAGTATAAATACAAAGTTAGAATATTTTTGGAGGAAAGCCTTTCGTTTGGAGTCCTTGGAGAACATGGAAGAGGAATTACTGAACACTTTGGAATAAATGTAAGTGCCTTTTTTGTGAGTTTTATTATGAACAAGACACTTGTACAGAAACAAATTACACAATTCATTTCTTATGCCTGTGCATTAACAGTGTTTACTAGTATACTATAGAAATTTAAACATACTTTTCTTTATCAGGCTTAAAGCATTCAGGTCTTTGCACTTTTCTTTCACTTGCTTACATGGAATAATTTTATCTTTAGTGAGGAAGATAACTAAAGGATGTTTACAGTGTGTAATTTTATCTCTTTTTGGGACACTCAGTGAGATGATGATTGCAGTATTATCCAGCCACATACACTTAAAAGTGTCATGCTTACAAAGAAATATTTGGGGGCTAGGAGTAAGTCAGAAGAGTATCAGTGTATAGCCAGCCTGCTTTGTTCTATTGCCCTTTACTCCAGTGGGTTAAAAAATGGGATAAAGCTTTTAATGGTCTTTTCAAAGGCACTGCTTTAATACTTTACCTACAGATTAAGATAGACTATTTTTCCAAGAGCCTACCATTTATGGTGTTGATTCAGCTGAGGAGTACTTTGGAAATCCAAAACAGTACCCTTGTGGTCATTGGTTACCACAGCCACCTGAGCTGTGGAAGGATGAAGTTCTCTTCTGGTTGCCAGTGTCTTAGCGTGGAGCATCTTTCACTACATTCTGACAGTGTCTTGAGTTCAGCTTGGAAGTGAAATATCAAATTCTAAGGAATTCATTCCGTCTTTCTCTATCTTTAATTGTTTTCACTTTAAGTATCTTAATACCAAATGTGGAAAAAAGAGAGAGCTTTAGGAAAGGAAACAGTATTGCTGTGATGCTTGCCAAGTACTATCTGATAAATTGGCTTATGTGTTAAATTAATTTACAAGAATTTACAAGCATAGTCTTTCAGTTTTGTCTGCTCAAAATGGGAATTTGTAGCAGTGGTCATCAGTGTGCATTACAGAGCCTGGCAAAAAATATTTGCAACTAGCAAGTGAAATAAGACAGTCATGTCTAAGGTTCAAACTCTGATTTAATTTGGCTTATGCTCAATCTTAATCACATTCTAACTCCTGCTGAGTGCAGTGAGACTACTTACGTTCTTAAACGGCACTGTCACACTGAGTACTTCGAGGAATTCTCAGCAGTATCTATGTATTTTTTCTGTTTGTGTACTTCACATTGAAATGCCTGGAAAAGAGTGATCCTATTAAAATTATCTACAGATTCATAAATTTCAATTTCTAAAGTTCTTTTGGTTTGCTTAAAATTATTTCAAATGTAATTTTAATATGTGATATTAAAATTATCTTCTCTAGTATTCATAATAATATGAAACAAGATACACCTTTAATAGATTTATCTTATAGCCCTGATGTAATCATTAATAACTTGTTGATTTAACTGGCAGATTGATGATATAGATCTTATTAGTGCAAACATGGAAAATTCACTGGCTTCTATTGGAGGATTTTGCTGTGGAAGATCTTTTATTATTGACCATCAGGTAAGCCAGGCCTTAATTTTTACATGGTGTGGCAGGTTTAGTTACTTTGATACTAATAAATACATCTAATTTCTATTTACAAGGAGTGTTATGATATAAATTACTATGCAATATTTTATTCCATAAGAAACTGTCTAATTCTGTGAAATACTGTAGATGAATTAGAAAGTTACTTTTAAATCCTTCAGTGAACCTGTAGGTGTGGAACAGAGGTTGTTTACATGGATGTGAATTAACTTTTAAAACATTATCTATATTGCTATAAACAAAAAAAGTGAATTCTTTTTTCCTTTTCCTCTCTCCCCTCCGCCTCCTTTAGCGATTGTCTGGTCAAGGCTACTGCTTCTCTGCATCCCTACCTCCTTTGTTAGCTGCAGCTGCTATTGAGGCTCTGAATATTATGGAAGATAATCCAGGTACTTAATTCAGGAAAAATTTTATTCTTCAGTCTTCTTTCAGTTGGAATTAGTAACTCGTATTTTTCCCTGTTTTGATTCCTTAGCCTCTTAGTCTTTTAAGTTCTCTCTCTTTTCCAGCCAATTAATTTTACATACACTTTTTTTTTCTAAATATAATTTTCCATCCTACTCTTCTTCAGTGTTCAGTGCCTTTACCTTCTTTTAGCTGAAAATGAGCAAGTTATTTGGGGCTAGGAGGGACAGAGATGGGTTTCAGTAAGCAAATAGGACATTATAATTCTGCTTTATAGACTAGTGATATGCTTCTTCCTTGAAAGCAAATTCCTTCAAGACAAAGGGAGGTAGAGAAGGTTAAAGATAAACAAATGGCAATATATTTCTACATATTTCACCTTCATCAGCATTGACAGGTTGTAGCACATCTGCAGAGAAATGCTGTACTTAATTTGTCACAAATAAATAAAATCTACTGGGTAGCCCATGCGTAATCCTCTGAATTAAACAAAAGCAAGAAAAAATTAAGAGTAAGTTAGAGGACTGTTAGCTGTAGTGGAGGGTCAGCCTTTACTAAGGAACAGAACCAAAGTTTGCACATCCAGTAGTCAAAGTTTCCTGTTGATAATTCTGCAGTGACTTGGTGAAAGGACCAGAGACAGCATGCCTGAAGATATTTTATAAGTAAAAAAAGATATTTATATAAGTAAATTGGACCTGGCATTTCAATCTCATTACCAAGTGTTTGTGTCATCCTTTCCGTATGATCGTGAACCAGTGCAGCTGGAGTAATGAGATAAAGGGAAGTACGTATTTGCCACATCTTAAAAGCCTGTTATTTACTGGCAGAAATGGGAATCAGAAACATTATGAAGAGTAGTGAAGAGACTTAGTACTTCAATAGATATGTGTCTCTTAGTTTTCCTTCCAAATGCTTTTTATTGAAGACCTAGACTTACAGAAATGTAAAGTGAAAACGAGATCTCTAAGCTTTTTCTTTTTTTTCTTTGTTTTTGGTTTGGTTTGTTTTTTTGTTTTTTGGTGTGTGTAGATATTTTTCAGACTCTCCGGGCTAAATGTGAACGAATTCACAAAGCTTTACAGGGGTAAGTGTGTTATTTTGGGTTGGGTTTTTTGTTGGTGGGGTTTTGTTGTTTTGATATTGGTTTGGTTTGGTTTTTTGGGTTTTTTTGTTTTGTTTTGGGTTTGGTTTTTTTTTTGGCTGTTGTTGATTTTGCCCAGGCCTTCATAATACCAACTTTTTAAAGAACTCTCCTTGACCAAATCTGTTTCTGGTTTTACAGATACTTGGACTGAGATATGTACACTAAATTATATATGTATTAAAGGAAGAAAATAATCCTTTTCCAATTGTCTCTGTTATGCTACTAGCAAGTGTCCAAGTTTTAAAAATCCCTTTACAGATGAAATCAGATTACACCTTCATGCTAGTGAGAATGATTGCAAGCCATTACGCATTTAAGTCTTTAGAAGAATGTGATAGCTTTCAATGGTATGAAGTGTTAATAACCATTTTGAAAAAAAAAAAATGTCCAAGTAAAAGCACTTGGGATATAGCTTAGCAGATACTCTTTCAGACAACTCAGTGTACCTTGCAGTCACCTTCTAACACAATATTGTTCTTGCATATAAAACTAGACTGTTAAATAGTAATAGAAGCATTCATAGTTCTGGGGGCACGTAGAAGATTGCTAGAATTTATCTGAAAAATAAGGATTCTGTTTAAAATTTACTAACACTATGCTCTTTTAAAATATGTCTATATTGAGTAATTGCTTTTTTCTGTCAGGTTTTGATACTAAAAAGATATAGAAATAACTGACTTTTCAACAACTGTTTAATAGGTATGTTAGCTGGTATGTTACAATTTTATTCAACGGTTTTTCTGTTACATATTACAGAAATGAATGACATTAAACATGCACAAAATCTGTAATGCATGATTGATTGTACTAGCTGGTTTTTTATGGTATTAGTAACTTAGATATTCAGTGTGAGTTGCTCGTTACTTCAAATAAGCGATTTCCTGCTTAGCTGATATTTTATGTTAGAACTTTAGCTATATCCAACTTCTTTGGGATAATCCTACCATGAACTAATCCTTGTTTCCTTTGGCTGTGTTGTGTTTCAACAAAGCTTTAAAATGCATGGGCTTTCAGGTCAAAAGTACCCAGATGCTTCTATGCTTGAAATTTAAAATTTTGGAGCAACTTAAAAACTGTTAGTGTCTTTTGTTTCTAGTAATGGAATGTTATGATTGAGCTCAAAGGAGAAAATGTGTAACATCCTTCTCTAACTCATTTTTAGGTATCATTTGACAAATATGCTAAAAATACAGGGAAAGAATGTAAGGAAAAATTATCAACCTTTTACTTGTTAATATTCACTGCAAAACAGAAGCAAATAAGCCATGGCTGGTAGTTTTCTGTGCTGTGACTGATAACTTTTTTTTTACTTAAATTCAATGATTAGTATAATCGCAAATCGACAAGTAGGCAAAATGTCTGAGTGTCTGTAATAGGAATTTTGTATTCTTGCTTTATGGAAAATGGTGTGGTAATATAGGTGTCAAAAAAAAAAAAGTTCTTCTAGGTCATACTGGGAAAGAATTTGAAAGATTCAACACTACCAGGGAACTGGGAAGCCCTGTAGCAGAAAAACTATCCTAACAATTGCATAAGGCAATATTATAGGGAAGATTTGAATTAGTATTTGCAGGCTCCAATGTGTTTTTGTAAATAAAACCACACTAGAAAAAGCATGTGATGGTTTGAAGAGGAGGCAGAGTTTTCGGAAAAGCTTTCTTCAGTGCTGTGACGTTAAACATACTCATCTTCCTTGCCTAACTATGACTGCTGCTTGATTCCAGTTCTTTATGGTACACATATCATTTCTTATTGTCTATGGCAGTTTGTAAAGCATAAGCAAAGACAGTAAGAGATGGGATAATTAACACAAATTGGGAATTTTCCTAACTTTCTTAACAACCTTTAGATAAAGTAGATTTTGGTTGTGGATTTAAGAAATATCTAGTGTCTTAGAAAGTAGAAATGAAAAAGCTCTGTTGTGGGAAGACTTAATTTTGAGGGTTTTTTTAAAAAGCATGACAAGAGCAAGTAGTACCCCTCCAGCAGTTCAGTACTGACTGTGTATCCTACACCTGGCTGAGAATTTTCCAATAAAGCAGGTTTTTATTGCGGAAAAGTGGATTTAATTTAAAGATTTTTGCTATCAGAGAAACTTGGGTTTTTTTGGTTTTTTTTTTTCAATGAGACTTTGTTCTAGATTTCCGTTAGCAAAACTGAAAATGTTTATGGTGTTCCAAGCAGCATGGTTACACAGGGTTTACTACTGCCAGGAGCTTGGACTGCCACTCAGTTCTGCAGCCCAGCCTTATAGCTGGGATGAGGAAGATGCTCCCCAAGGCTACTTCAGTACTGGTATGTTAATGCTGGGAAGCATTCCTGGACACTGGATCTCAGTTGTCCACTCTCCAAAATTAGAGTGATCTGTGGCATGGGTTTGGCTCAGGCCAAACAGTGCTCTTTGAAAGGACTCCTGGATACAGTTCAAGAGTTGGTGTGAGTCAGGAGGTGTTCACACTCGTCAGTTTGGATGTGGCCACCTTGATGCGAAGGCTCACATTTTAGAAGTATGGATGTGAATCATTCCAAACCCATTCACCACAGAGCCAGAAAACAGTCCAAGGCATATTTAATCTATTAAGATAAAACTAGCCTTTAAAGAAATGTTGGAGTTCAGGAGGCTAGTTTTGTTCCTTTATTACTTCAAAATCAGCTCTTCCAGATACTTCTTTTTGTGTAGGAGTTATATTTGGTTAATTTGCAAGTGTAGGGGAATGACACCAGAATATGTGCAGTTTTGTGGCTGAAGAAGAATATCAGTTTGATTTGTCTTTCTGAAATGGACTGTGAATTGAAATAGCATTGTAGAAATAATGCAAGATGCTTTCCATGCTAAAGTATGATTTTATTTTTTTCTAGGTTATAATTGATTCAGTGTGTCTCTAGTGCCAGTTTTCTCTCCTCCAGGCTCCAGTTCTGGCATTTATGGATTTAACATCTCTTCTGCTAACTGAACCTTGAACTTTTAAAAATAGAAAACTTACTTGAAAATCAGGGTATAAACTTAAAATGAGTGTGAGGCAAGCTCATCAAAGTCAGGATATCAAAATCACATCTGATGGTAGACATGCGTTTATGGGACCTGTGAACACTGGAGACCAGAGGTCTTGCTTGGGTATTGGAGACAGCTTTTTGGAGGGGAATAACTCAGTCCTGAATCAGGACAATGACAATCAAATGTCAGTCATTCAGTCAGATTCTAGGAACCCAGTTATCAGCTCTCCTTATGTACAGATGTGAGAACAATTCTAGTAATATAACTAGTTTTAGAGGAGCTTCTGACTAAATGACAAACAATGTTGTAAAGATTTTCTTACAGGAAATAATTAAAAATCATAAATCTTGAAAAAAAACCCCAAACAAACAAAAAAAGAACCCCACATTGTTTTTATTTATGACAGAAGTGGGTAAAAAGACTTGCTATTATTTATTTTCTTAATATAGACTCCAGAGACTTAACTAGCTGTGTTTTTATCAGCAACATACACGCCTCACTCTGACGTTTCTCCTGCCTCATGTTCCTTTCAAAATTTCTGAATCATTAATCCTTTTAGCAAAAGGAGTCACTATTGTTACATAAACTTGCTGAAGCTACATTTAGTAAACTCCTTAGTAAAGACATTCCCTTGATAAGCTTTGTTGTCTTTACCTATTGCAAGCTGAAATGCACATGTGCTTTGCATCAGCATTAGTGAAGTGAAATATCCCTCTCTTCTCACTCACCAGCTACTACCTAGAACTCTTACTACCTAGAACTTCAACACATGTTCAAGAAGGATATGCATTGAAGGCTTTTTATTTGTTTTAGGATTTCTGGCTTAAAAGTAGTGGGAGAAACTTTTTCTCCAGCATTGCACTTACAGTTGGAAGAAAGCGGTGGATCTCGGGAAAATGATGTCAAGTTACTCAGAAGAGTTGTGGATTATGTAAGTGTTCCCATAGCAAATAAAATATATTATTGTCTTTGAATGTAAATAATGGTTATGAAGTGCATATGGGTAGAGAGGCTTGTTGGATAACTTGCTGGAATGTCTTGCAGGAATGCTGCAAGAAACTCAGTTTCTTTGCTGATTATAATGCTATATTAAAGACCATCTTCTAAAAATTTCATGCTGCAGATGTTTAGGTCTGTAGCACTGCATGAAAATATGTAATTAGGCCTTTTATTTCAGAAAATAATTATTTCCTGGTTTGTAATTCAAAACTCAAGCTAAATTTGCAATAAAACTTTTGCTTAGAAAACTTCTTATGATGTTTCTAAGAACAAAGGCTATCATTTCAAGAGTTATGGTGGAATGTTTTAACCATTTGAGGTCTGGTTTTCTGTAATTTTATTTGTTTGAGCACATGAACTTGCTTTTTTCTGTGAAGAATATCATGTTTTATATGTAGTATTTTTTCCATCTTCAATACCCTCTTTCTCCCATGTGAAGATGAAGGTGGCAGGTAAACAAGACTACACAGCAAAAAACTCTGAAGTTGATTGCCTTGAAAACATGCTTAAATATGATTTAATAGCCTACTTAATGCAGCATTTTTGTCTGATTACTTGGAGCTGAAAGCGAAAGAAGCTACACCCTAACATTTTATGTGTTCATAATTCCATGTGTTTACGCTGTGTTAAAATTAGAGATGATTTTTCACAGGCTTATAAACCTCTGTTTAGGACAGAGCTTATAGTTATCATGACACCAAACTCGTAGAAGTTAGTTGTATGTATTTAGTCATCAAAAGACTGTGCAATCAGAAGTTCCCAGATTGACAATTGCTGTATCTTCTTTATTTGTAGTGCATGAATAGTGGTATTGCATTAACTCAGGCCTGCTATCTGGACAAAGAGGAAAAATGTCTTCCTCCACCCAGGTTAGTAAAAAGTCAATACATCATTTCATTTTATTGGATATGACTGTCTCTTTTCATACAATGAAAATAGGGTTTTGTTCAATAGACTGGTTTGAGTAGTTGGTCCTGTAAATATTTGGAAATGTTCCATTTTGAGGTATATTGTCAGTGACTGTTACAAGATCCTAATACCTTGAAATAACTGTATTGAAACTACCAGGCACATTTCCATGATCTGCAAGTAAAAAAGATGATAATCACATATCTGTAGTGTGATGTAGTTAAAAAGATGTAATCTGACCATTTCTGCTTAGACAAACGTGTTGTTTTTGGCTGAATTTGAATCCATAATAATTTCCCTAGATAGAGTAGTCTTAATGTGTTAAAATTGGTACAAGAAAAATTCCGAAGGTGAACCAAGGAGTAAATTTTACTCTGTATGTTCTGGTTTTCTTTTTCTAGTATTCGAGTAGTGGTAACAGTGGAACAAACAGAACAAGAACTGGACAAAGCTGCATCACTTATTAAGGAAGCTGCACAGTCTGTATTGAATTAGACTGCTGGATTGGATTCCTCTTTCCCCAACTTACCAGGTTGTGTTTTACACTGCGTAGTGACTTCCAGGTTTTTCCACTGATGGCACTGAAATCTGTCTGAGTAACAAGATTGTTCCAGAACAGTACAAATGCAGTGAGGGGAAGAATGCTGAATTTTTGAACCTGTGAATGACACAGTGTACTTGCAATTCACTCTACCACTTACCAGCATTTTTTCAAATGGGATATCACTGTTGCATATATGACTCTTTCATAAGTTGCATCTAAGAAGTTTTCAGTTAATTTCTTCAAATGCTTAAGCGTTTTCAAAGTGTGTATGAATGTTGTTTTCTTCCAAAACATCTAAAATGTATCACTTTCTCCACATATCTTTAGAATTTAGGAATTTCAAACAAGTTTCAAGGAAATCCACACACACACACCCTAAAGATAGGCTGTTCCTAATACTGTCAAAAAGAGAAAATAACACTTTAAGAGATGATTTTATGGTATGTTATGTCATTTATGGTTGAACTATAGAAGGAACTTAAATTCCTTTTTTGTTTGTATCTTTCTCTAACCATTTTTGTAAACCAGGTTTTAGGAATGCCTGGCCAGAGAATTCCATTGTCTAAATGGTAAATCCATATTAAATACTACTTTCTTCCTGTGTTTCATATGTAATTATATGCATGTTTGATATTATGGGTGATTAACTTTAAAACATGTAACCTGAAAACTCTGAATTGTGAAATTCATGTAATTCCATTATAGTATGTTCAGTCAGGTAGACTTTGTGCTATTCTTGAAGAGGAGTCATAAGCAGCATGAAGAATGAACAAAGATTTTGAAACAGCAGCTCTGTACTAGTTTAGTCAAACTACTTTGAAGCACTGTAATGGTGTGTGCTACATTTTATTTCTGAGCAGCTATACCTTAGAGGGAAAGATGGATAGCCAATAAGAGTTTAGATTATAGAAAGATTACTGAAACACAACTCAATACATGCACATAAAATCCCTACATAACTGGATAGTAATATATGGAGGTTATGCTGTCCAGATTTTCAGGAAGCACAGATGGACATTACAGAGATGGACACATTACACCTATCAGAGGAAACTGGTAAGGAAGAATGACAGTAAGCTGTACCTCCTTGTAAAAATGATAGCTATGTAGTTCAGGATTTTGCTTTAAGAATGCCTGATCTGTCTTCTAGCTTGTTTTGTACTTACGTGCCTTTTCGGTTGCTGCTACAGCACTATTTTTTGAGAAACATCTTTGTTTAAATAAAAAGTTAATCATGTTTGATTCAGATTTTTACTTATCATATAATTAGATTTTGTAGCATGATCAACTCTATTTTGTTGAATATTCTGTGTCAGATATGCACAGTCTGTGTTGCCTCCTTCAGTTCATAATGACTGTCCATACACTGGCTTTCAAAACTTCTCAGCTGCATGCACTCAGATAAACCACCTAAAGCTGTGTTGGTGCACCACTGTGACTGTTGCTTGACTATTTGAAATAGTCAAATCATTATCTGCTGTGCAACACAGAGGAATGGTCACTGCAATGTGAAAGAGTGTTCCTATTTCACTGACATTTGTGTTTTCTGTATTAACTGTGAGTGAAAGCTTGTGAGAAGCCAACAATTCCAAAGAGTAAAGACATGGGGAAGGAAGCTGATTCCTGTTTCACAGACTGGAACTGAAGGAAGCTGATTCCTGTTTCACAGACTGGAACTGAAGTGCAGAACAATCAGCCTTCTCAAGACTGTCAGAAATTAAGAGAAATGGAAATCAAACCCTATGCTTATAGTTTGAGCTTGTAAGCCTTTTTTGAGTTGATAATATAAACCTCAGTATTCAAGTAAATCAAGCCTTTGATGTATAAGATGGGAACAAATGATTTTACTTTGATTCCAGTGCAGCATAATAAATGGTTTTGGAGTTTGAGGTAAACCTGTGAAGGTAAGCAAATCACCAGTTAGCATTGAAATACTAGGTTGCAGGATCTATATTCACTTCTTGGCTTTTTTGATATTTTTAAGCTGTCTGCAAATGGGAACTTTCTTGTTGCATTCTTGAGAATTGGCAGTAATCTTCAGATACAAGGGTTTTTTTGTTCGTTTTTGTTTGGGGTTTTTTGTTGGTTTTTTTTTTCACTTTAAAGTGAAGTGATAATACCTGAATTGCCAGGAAGCAGAGTGGAATCTCTGGTGATTTTGAAGGTCTGACTTCAGAGGTTCTCATGAAACTAAAGTTCAGGTATGTTGCTGAGAGATACTATTATCCGATTAATTTGGCAAATAAACCCAGCATTCAACCATTGGAAAAATGGCCTTTGTCCATTTTTGTTGTCCACAAGTGTATAGAAAAGGAGCATTTAGATCACACTAAAGTGAGCACCTTATGATTGATAGCACCTGAAGTACTGTTATAATGTGTGTTTTACTGGCAGTCTCTGTGAGAAATTAAGACACGAGATGTAGCTGATGGAGAGATATATCCCTGGTCAGTTTAAGCGTGTCTGGCCCTTTTCTTTTTAATTTTCTAGTAAGTATCTCTGACATGGCAGGCAGCTGAATGAAGTATGGCTCTGTGGGTAAAAAATGTTGGTATTAGGGAGGCAGCCAGCACATGTTCTGGTTAAACTTTTGACATTAAAAAATAAGAAGCCTGTTAGGGTGCTGAAGTTCTCAGTGCTGTAGGGTGATAAGTGTATGATTCAGCCTGTTTTAATTGCTTTATAGTTATGTTTGGATGAAGAGGGACTTTTTCATCCATTTCTTCTGATGTGGGAGTGAAGCTGGGGTCTTAGTAAATAAATGGAAGGCTGTTTAGCAGGATGCTTTGTGATGAATCAAACACATAAGGGCATTATCCTGTATTTCAAAGTTTCTGTTGAAAATATGTATCTGTATTCTTAATTCTAATTCAATTAAATTATGTATTTTGTGCTGTCAGGTATTTGGAACAGACTTTCAGCTAAGTGAAAGCATCAGGATAATAAATTGTGATCAAAAATGATTTTTTTTAAAAAATGAAGATTAGTATTTGGTAGTTGAGAAAGAATGTATTTTGACTGTAATGAGGTAGCCATTTGAAATTATCCTGATGAAAGCAGTTTTTTGCAATATATAGTGACTGGAATGGACTGAAAAGAATTTGTACTTTGAAGGTATTTTGGATTGAAGAAACATGTCTTCATGATATATTCTTTTTTAAACAAAGATGTATTTTCTAGGAATATTTAACAATAATTGATTGTTATTTTTGTACGTTCATTGTTTTTTATAGGAAAACCTACAGATGCCTTTTCTGTTTATTGTACTAATCATTTTTTTTGATAGAAGGTGAAGTGCATAAGGAGAGTATTAAGAAAGAAAGAGAGGTATGGCTGAACAACTTTCTTTTTTTTTTTTTTTTTTCTTATTACTTTTGAAATATAATCCCAGTCACTGCACAGAATGCTGTACTGTCTCCTTTCTGTCACTCCATCTGGAGTTTATTATTTTAAACAGGGTTGTGGAGTGTTGGCATTCACTGATCTATGAAGTTGCTACTGCAAAAGTGTCTTGCATCTTAAGATGACTCAAGAAATGCACATGAGCTGTAAATGCTGCTTAAAAAGAGGAAACATTTACAACTAGCACAAAACGTTTGTACATAAAATTATTTCAGTGTCCTAGTAAAAGGAAATGTGTGGATAACATTTCTTACAGTTTTATGTTCTTTGGCGATTTTCATGCTGATAAGATGATGCACTTACACTGTCCTGCTGTTGATGGATTTTTCAGATTTTAGTTTCATATCCAGTGTGTGTGCTAGATCATTGCAAAGTATTTATAGCAAGTCACATAAGCTAATAAATCAGCTGAGCTGCAGATCGCTGGAAGTATCTGTCAGGGAACTACTCTTCTCTACATGACCAATTTCTAATACTCAAGTAGCAGATACGTATGTAAAACTGCTGTTGGAAACTGGACACTGGGCGAGATACAATTTTGTTGTGACTCAGTGTAGAATTTCTGATGTATCAATGAACTCTTGAGTCCAGATGAAATGTGCTCCAGCTTTGAAGGACCTTTATGGAAGAAAATACTGCAGTTTTGCCTGCTGTGTCATATGGGTAATATTTCTCTATTTATCCCTGCTATTAGAGGTGTTACCACCTGACTTTGCATGCTCTTTGGATAACTGAGCTGTATTTTCCAAGAGGTGATCCAGTGTTGGCAAAAAACTAGTAAGTATTGGAGTCAGAGGTGAAACTTAAGTAGATTTGGAAATGTATAATCCACTGGATAACTTTTTTTTCCTGCAGGTTGAAAATGAAAATATTTTGGGCCATTACTAACAGAGACATGATCATTTCACTTGGCACTTGGGAGGCTGCACTTGGAATACTGTGTCCAGCTCTGGTGCTTACAGTTTGAGGAAGACAAGGACAGACTGGAGAGTGTCTAAAGGAGGGACACAAAGATGACTAAAGGGCTGGAGAACCTGCCCTGAGAGGAAAGATGGAAAGATTCATGTCTCCTCTCCTGGAGAAGGGTGGAGGGAACCTCATCACAGGTTTCCAGTAATTAAAGGGTATCTACAAAGAGGGTAGAGGTTTTCTACAAGGAGCCATATGGAGAAAGGACAGCAGGCACAACTTGCACCAGGAAAGGTTTCATCTTGATATAAAGAAATTTTTTCACAGTGGAAGAACATTCAGTTGCTGGAAAACAACCTCCTCAGTGATGTGGGGGAGTCCCCATCACAGCAGGCTTTCAAGACATGACTGGACAGAGTTCTGGGTAATCTCACCTAGGCTCCCTGTCCCATAAGAGGTTGGACCAGATGATCTTTTGAGGTCCCTTCCAACCTGGGCTGTTCTGTTATTCTGTAGTTTTATGATTCTAGACAGGAACAGGAAGTAATTTTTGACACTTGACTATTCAAAATGTAGCTTCTTTTGGAGCAAACCCTTTGCTGATTACCTAAGAATGTCACAGTAGGTGCTAGAGGGAATGCCAGAGATGGAATTTAAACTTGGCGCATTACAGTAAGTACATGTTAGATTGATGATAAAGAGAGGATAAAGAATGTGGCATAACACCAGTACCTCATGATAATCTGGGAGGTGGTTTTAACTTCCTATCATTTTTCAGTGGTTTGGACTTTCTCTGTTCTGCATAACAAGATAATGAAATGGCTGTTCTGTACAATTAACTGCTGAAAGATCAAATACTAACTTTTTTGTTTTAACTTTGTTCAGGATAATACTTCTTTATAAGCTAGCTGCTATCATGTTTATACTGAGTAAAGTTTTGTCTTGGTGTCAGTCATGAATGTGACTTTTAGTTACAGTATCTAAACAGACTGCATTTTTAATGCATTTTAATGCAAAATTACCTTTGTATGCAGCATTTAGGTTTAAAGGCTGTGAGTGTTTAAGTGGTCTTTAAAGTAGCTGATGCTATGGAATACTTGATGGTAACAATATTCCTGTTTATGACTGGTTAGGTAGAATATTTTATTGGTGAAGACTATACATCTCATTTTGATCCATCCTTAGATTTTTTTTTTGTGGCCAAGCTACACACAAAGAATTGCTAGCAAACAGTAGTCATCATTTGCAATAATAAGTTTCCTGAGTTTTTCATGGATAGAAGAATGACATGGAAGAAGTTAAGCCATAGGTGTGGCAGTATGCAAATTGTTTTACTGAAATGTGTCAATTTTCAGATTGCACTAATAAGCAAATTTAAATTACTTGCTTATACATAAATTGCTATCTTGAGAAGAAGAATTTTAAAATATTGAAGGATTTTAAAAGATGTTTTAAATAGGTTGCTTTCTTGTTTCTTGAAGCTTTTGCTATTTCCTGCACTTTTGTTTTCTGGATATCTTCCTGATTTTTTCCTTTGTTTTTCCAGGTAGCCACCAAAAATACATGTATTTTTAGTTGTTAAAAAATTACTTAAGCAGTGAAAGTGTTTGGTATACAGTAGACCTTGTTTTAGTGATTAAGTCCACATTTCCTAAATTGCTGAGGCATATTGATGTTGTCTGACTGGTGGGAGTCAGGGAATGTGCAGAAAGTTTTATTAAATAGGGGTTTTAAATGATGGCACAAATTAATTGGATTTATTAGGTGATGATTTCAGTGAAAATGTAATGACTCAGTTTCAGTCTAGTTCCAGTGCTCATCTGTTCTTGATACATAGTGCTGGTGAACACTGTGCATTTACAATACACATGTATTTGAGGTTTGAAGTGTAAGTTGAAATCTGTAGAAATGCATAAATGACTCAAGTGTCAATGACCACTTCTAAGTACAGAAGGCCAGTTTTGCAATTTTAGTAACTTTTTACCTTTTGAAACCGTAGAATTAAGTGTAGGTAAGATATCATAGCTGCAGTACCAGACATGCTGGAGTTACAGGTCAAAAATGGAAATACTGTCTGAATGCTGTGAGGTGCAAGATAGCAAGATAGTGACAATTTTTACAGAGGTGGAATTTGCTAGTATTTGGGTGGCTCTCAGTTTGAACACTAGATGTTAAGGGCTTATTAAGGGCTGATTAAGAGTAAGTTAAAAAAATGCGAAGTGTTGCAGTACAGCTCAATGGAGAAAATGGACAGCAAGAGCTAGCTATCATTAGTAATGAAACTAGGTGACAGAAGTTAATTATCACCAGAATTGTTGCTCACCTGTTACTGGTTCACCCAAGTCTAGGGAGTAACAGTGCACATTGGTGAATCGTGAGCTTGCTTCTTAGGACTGGAAATTGTTGCATGTCAGAAACTGTTTAAGTTTTCCAGAAAAAAAAAAGTGATAGTGACTCACTTCACAGCAAAATTGCAGGTAACTGTGAAATCATATAGCAACTGAATGAATTTATATATACTACTTGCAACCGAAGGGAAGAGTTCAATTTGTGATAGCAAAGGGAATTTATTATAGAGTGGTTTGGGTTGGAAGGTACCTTAAAGACCATCTAGTTCCAACCCCCTGACACAGGCAGGGACACCTTCCACTAGACTAGGTTGCTCAAAGCCCCATCCAGCCTGGCCTTCAACAATGCCAGGGATGGGGCAGCCACAGCTTTTCTGAACTTCTTCCTAATATTTATCTCCCTTCAGTTTAAAGCCATTCCTGCTTGTCCTGTTTCTGCTTGCTGTTGTAAAAAGTCCTTCTCCAGATTTCTTGTAGGCCCTTTTTAGGTACTGGAAGGCTGCTCCAGTCCCTGGCTCCCTGGAGCCTTCTCTTCAGGCTGAACAAGCCCAAATCTCTCCACCTGTCTTCATAGGAGAGGTGCTCCAGCCCTCTGATCGTCTTTGTGGCCTCTGGATTTGCTCCAACAGATCCATGTTCTGTGGGCCCCAGAGTTGAGTGCATATGTGGATTGTGTATCCACACATCATTCTATAAATGCATTTGTTATGCTGATCTGTAGCATTTTTCACAGCCAGGTGAAAAAAAACCCAACAAAACCCAAACCTGACAAAAACCTTCTTGACGGTTTGAAGCAGAGCTCAGAGATAGTATCAAATGGCAAGGTTCGAACAAGTTCAACTGTTTAAAATAAATAAATAAATAAATAAATGAAAAGTTCAGCATATGTGTACTTCTGTGGCCAAAGAGATTCTCTGTGCAGCCAGTGGGATAGAAGAAAGCTGTAGCAAGCTAACTCATAGGTAAAGGAGTTCTTGTCATCACAGATGGCAAAATGGCAGCAATATTTGCCTTTGCAATAATTTACTGTGGAACTGTTGATAGGCAGCATGAAACTTGCACAATGCCCAATCTGTTTAGCATTTGACTATCTCACACGATGAGTGAAGGGACTGAAACAACTTTTTATTTCCAGAAAACAGGAGTAGCCTCAGAAGAGTCTTAGGCTGCCAGAACACTCTTCTCTGTGTGTGTTTATCATCCCTTAAGGTAGTATTTGAAGAGTCAAGTAGCGTAAAAGTACCTTGCTGTGGAAACACCCTATTCTAGCTGCTGTGTCTCTGTTCAACAGAACATAGCCCAAAATGCCACTGATTAATCCTGCTCTTACTGTTCACAGACATCACAGCATTACTTTTCCCAGGCATTATAGCAAAAAAGAGAAGTTGGAAACACCTGCTATTACAGATGACACTGGAACAGCAGCTTCTGGACCAATGGGTAACTTTAAGTGCTCATGGTGAAAGGGAGTTAATTTTTAAGTTTTCTTGGAAGATCCAGGTGTGGGTCCTGTCTTTTCATTATCACTTTTCCTGTGGAATTATCCACTGCCTTGACATTACGAAATAATTCCTGAAGTTCATGCAAGAGCAGGCTAGGTTTCTTAGATAGCATAGGAGCATCATGCTGTCTTTCACAACAGTCTCAAGATGTGTGAACTCCTTATTGCTTGCAATTCTCTGCCTACTTATTGTTGCAAAGTGTTTTCAATATGGATTTTTTTCCAAGAACTATGTGAAACTGGGGGATGTTCATGAGCAGTAATTCAGGGACATAATATACCCATGAAGACAGACTACATGAATTAACATAGAAGTACTTGAATTAACAAACTTGTTTTCTTGACTGCTGAATATTTATGTTGATAATTCACGCTTAGAGGCAGGCAAATGTCTAAGCAATATGCTTGCCAGCTAGTGTAAGTATTTTGGTATGGTCATCTAAAATTACTGAATTTTGTACCTCCTGCACCCACTTGAAATGTCTCAGACATTCAGAGTTGACTGGAATGGAAATACATGTTGCTACCTTGATGTGGTGGTTGTTATCCTTCCCATAGTACAGAAGATTAGGGAAGGTGCTCTGCAGCAGAATGTTTCCTTTGTTAAAGGAAATATTTTACTACTTCTGGTAAAAGTGTTGTAGGGTTTTTACTGTGTATATGAAAGAGAAATATGCCCTTTTTTTCCTCACTTGTATTCCAAGATTTTCGTATACCGATAAACACATAGAATATAAATGACACCCTGTGCAAAAACTTGTTTAGATTTGAAGAAAGTTTGGTTAAAACTTCATCTACCATTTCTAAAAAAATGCTTTCTAAAGCCTTATGTGTGTGTGATTATATATACATATATATATAGTTTGTTTGTTTGTTTAGGGGTCTGCAAAAAGAAGCACATACTCATGCTGAAATTTCTGATTTCAAAGCTTGGTTTTAAGTATGTAGGTTTGCCAGAGAATTCCTCAGCAAGTGATTGCAGAGATCTAGCAGGCTGTCAGTTCAGTTGTATAGGGAAAGAGAAAATTTTAAAGCTAGTAATGAGATCACATGTTGGTTTATTCCTGTTTATGTTCACTTCAAATTACAGGGTTTGTGTTTACATTTCAAAAATGAACCAGTCTGCCTAACATTAGCTTTTAATTTGTGTTAAAGCTTATTTTAAAGTACTAATAAATACCAAGTTTTTCATTAGCATGGGAAAATCTTTAAAATAAGGGAGTGTTTTGACATTTTGTAAGAGATCTTGACTTTATTCTTTCATGTATGAACACATGAAATGTGATAATGGAAAACATGCTACTCATACGTGTGTCATTATATTTAGAATTTGGATGCTGGACCACTGTTTGTCTGGTATAGGAGTACTGCTGTCCAGAGTTTGCATGAGAGTAATAGGATGTGTTGTGGCAGAACTACATGAAACTATCATAATTCACATGTTTGGGGTTTTTTATTAGGCATTTTACTTGTTTCCAGTGTGAGGCAGATAAGCTCTCTGTACTAGAGAAAGCATTTAAATTGTGACGTATCTCAGGCAAGTTTGGTGCACCAATTACATGATGATAATGCTACAAGCATGTAGAATCCCTGCCTTGTGGAAGTGACAGTATTGGTTTCCACTGAAATCAGAGTTTCACTGAATTTGTGTACTTGTAACACTTGCTCCATAAGGCAGCTAAGCTGGTGACCTCGCTGGGTGCATAAATGACTCATCTTGATCTGTCTGTAGACCCTTTTAGCCAGGTCAATCATGTATAACCCTAATACTGTAGGACTAGAGCATTTTTGTTGATATTCTGATCCTAATCCACAAACTAGGTAACACAATTTTCTAGGTAAAACTAGAAACAATTGTGTTGAGATTAATGTTGCTTTTTACCATCAGAATACAAATGTGTCTAATTCTGATAGGGAGAATGGCTTCAAGCTAAAAGAGGTGAGATTCAGATTAGACATTAAGAAAAAATTCTTCACTGTGTGGGTGGTGAGACACTGACACAGGCTGCCCAGAGATGTTGTGGATGCCCCATCCCTGGCAGTATTCAAGGCCATGCTGAATGGGCTTTGAGCAACCTAGTCTAGTGGAAGGTGTCTGCCCATGGCAGGGGGGTTTGAACCAGATGATATTTAAAGTCTCTTCCAACCCAAACCATTCTGTGATTCTACGTGAGACATCTTGGCCAAATGGCCAGTGCTAATTTCTAAAGGTCTACCCAGCATACTTTCCTTTCCTTGGGTTTTGGCCTATCACAATTATTTATTGGTCTGAGTTGAAAGCTTTTCCCTTAAGTAAGCAAAACTAGACATACTTTATGAGAATCATCAAAAGTTCCTGAAAATCTTGATGGATATGAGCAAATTGGTGTTGAATATTTTGTGAATCTGTTGGTATTAACTGCTGCATTGGTTGGCTTGAGAACTGTAGTATAGGAGGCAACTGTAGTATAACAGCTAGATCAAGAAAGCAATACTTTTGCCCTCAGGCAGGTGGTTGTGGTTTTGACCCAATATAGCTTCTTTAATCATTTAGCTACACAGCAGATCTGAGAAGGCTCCAGATGGAGGCTGAACCTACGACCCCCTGACATAAAAACATCTATGATACCAATTACACCATCTGTTGGTCATAAAACCACATTCTCTATCTTTTCTTGGCTCTTGTGTTATACAAAAGCCGAAGGATGATATTTGGAGCTGTTCTAGTTTATCCATGCAATTTAATGCAGAACACATTTTCACAGAGAGGGAGAACAAAGCACAATAGCACTAAAGTTCAATTTACATTCTCAGTCAGTGAAAACAAAAATGAAAATAAAAAACAGTTGTCTGAGTCATTATTTATATCCAAACTATGGCTTCAATTGTAGGTTTTTTTCCCAGTGCTTGTGATTTAAAAAAGCTAAAGTACAGCTTCTTCCACCACCACCCCAGCCTCTGAGGGCTCTGAATTTAAAGAAGATCTGTAATGGTGAAAATGAAATTATGGCAGCATTGAGGTATACATAAATCACATTAGCAGATAATGTGTGCCTAATACTAATTTTTACACTTATTTAGGGATTTGTTTGTGGGAATTTACAGTACCAATCTGAGGGCGGAGTTTTGTTAAGCTGGAGATTCAACCAGTCCACTGCATGTACCCTCGGAGTCCATCTGCATATAGGCCTCTTCTGTCTGAATGCCCTGCGCAGGCTCATCAAACTCATATTCTGAAAGACTTTATAGATTTTTTGAAATTGGATCTCAAATTTTGTCCTTCTATGGGTATCATAGTTATCCCTAGGTGATTTATTGTGGTCACCAGAAATGACAATGGAGTATTAAGGGCTGGGATATCAGGAATGAAATCCAAGGTGTTATGTATTAGAGGTAAAACTGACGGCATAGGCCCATCAAAGCAAGGAAAGAGAGAAAGTGTGTTTCTGGTGCAGAATGAATAACTGAGATGAGGTAAATTTTACATCTTTTAGGAATATTCTGTTCATATAATAAAAATTTTCTTTGTAGTGTTTATCTGTATTGTAGTTCTAGATAGTAATGATTGTTTATGGAGGCTATATCATCAAATTAGAATCATAGAATCATAGAACAGTTAGGACTGGAAAGGACCTTAAGATGGTCTATTTCCAACACCTCACACTAAACCATGTCACCCAAAACTCTATTCAAGCTGTCCTTGAACACTGACAGGGATGGAGCATTCATAACTTCCTTGGGCAACCTACTTCAATTCAGTGACTGCTTTTGCAAATATTGTCTCACAGCAATAAGAGTTTGGACACCTTCCTTACTGTATGGTGGTGTGTTGATCAGTAGTCAAAAAGACTAGAAAGCTACTGCAGAAACCCATGTACTTTGCATTCTTGTCTATTGCCTGACAGTTGGTTTTGTGCTTCATGATCAATAAAGTCCCTACAACGTTGCTTTTTAAGAAACCTTGCTCTAATTCTGCCATTTATCTGTCTAACACAAAAATAACAGTCTGCTATATTACATGAATGGTCTTAGATATACAGTAGGGGGAAAAATATTTCTTAAGAAAAAGTCAAAAATCCCCACATCTTGCTGGTCCTTTTGTGCTTTGGAAACTGGTTTTCTAAACTGAAAATGAAGCAGTGAATAAAAAACAGTTGAATTTACTGTTAATGCATTGTTGTTATTGTTGCTCCGTCATTACTCTTTAATAACCCATCTTTTTCATTCTTAAAAATAATAAATAATCCATGCAAATAGAAAGGAAAGAATTGAAAACTGAAATTGAAAAGTTTCTGTAAAATCTTCGTCATTGGTTAATCTGAGGAAAATACTTGGATTTTCTGTTTTACTGTGTTCCATTTGTGTACATCTCCATAGAGTTATACCACAGACTTGGCAAGTACAAGTGGTTATGTTGAAGCCAAAACCAAGAAGAAATAAAGAAGTGCATGCCATCAGTAGGATAGATAAACTGTCAAAAGCACAATTCAGATAGGGGTTTTTTTCTGCCAGCAAAGCAATTCTGCCTACTGTCACTGGAACCTTAATCCCTGTTAATAATAACTTGTCCCTTAAAATTAATTTCATGATTTGTGATAGAATTTATACTCTGAAAAATAATACTGACTATAACTTATAGCAGCAAAAAATCATGTCTGTATTTTCTAAGTTCTCAGTTCAGTCTTAATTTTGTTGTATTAATCTGCATAAACAAATTTGAATGCTTCAGTGTTTGTTCATGTCCGTGAAAAGCATTTGTCTGTCATGGTAGAGTTTAACATTTCATTGTGTTTACAGTGGGGTTTTTTAATATTTTATGTATTAGCAGTAATACCTGTCTTGCTGTTTTTAAATTATCTTGGAAAGGATCTTAAAGGGTCCTGTAATCTGTTCTGAAGCAGAATGAAGTCCATAGCAGCAGTTGGTGGTGGAGTCTATTCTTGCTGATACCAGAAAACTTCTGCTGAACTTGATTAATAAAAGACTAACCATATTGGATCGAGATCTGTCTGCCCAGGAACTTGTTATCAGATTGCTGTCTACATCAGACTGGAGAACACCTATTCAGTTAAGAGTATCCTTTCTGTTTCTTAAGATCTTGATGATATTAAACATGCAAAAGGACTCAACAGCAGACAACTTTAATAGTCATATTCTGTGATGCTGGCCTCATTTCCTTTACTGAATTTCACTATGAATAATGCAAAGTACATTTTATTATATTAAATATCTTGTAGTTCTTCCTGTGTTTGGAGACATTGTATGTTGTACATTAAGGTGTACTGTTATGCTTTGACATGACTTTTTAGTTCTCAAGATTTCAGAAGTAATGCAAGTGAAGTTTGTCAGAAGGCTTTTTTTTTTTTTTTTCCATGTATTTGAAGGCCAATCTTCTGAAGCACAGACTGAAAGTCAGAGTGGTATGAGTTTTCGTATCCTGACCCAAGGTGCAGGTTTTATTTCTCATACTGTCCCAATATGCATAAAGTGTTCATTAATTTCCCCATGGGTTTAGTTTCTTCCCTTCTAAAAAGTTGTTAACGCAGCTTCTTTATCTTTGGGTTGCATATATTCGTGTTTCCGTAAGACTTTGAAAACCTCTGAACCAATGAGTTGTGTAGTACAAAGTATTTATTGGGAGGCAAGTCTCTATTTTCAGGTCTTGTGTCTTCCACCTCTGTGCTGTGTAATTTACAGTAAAGCTTTAGATCTCTTTGGGAAACAACTATTTCATCTGAACTCCTTCATAACTTCAGATAGACTTGTCTAAATACCAAATTATACCGACATTGATAGTAAAACTTTAAATAAGTGTAAATATAGCAGGCTGTAGAGGCTATGGTTGTTGATGTATGTGTTTTGGGCAGAAAAGTCTCTCCTAAGGTTTAATAAGAGCAAATAAAGCTAAATGAAATAAAACTGGTAGAATTACATTGTATAAACATTAATGTAAATGTAATCTTCACAGTGGAAAATAGCAAAAGATGACTTGATAAACAGATAGCATTGGAAATTATTTTGCTAATTGGCCATGCAATTTTTAAGTGCAGTGCCATCAGATTGCACCAAGTATTCTTATATAATAGTCCTAAAAAATGTTAACTGCAACGTTTAATCCCTTTGTTGGAAGATATGCATGTTTTTGTTTATGTAGAAGTTAGTTATATTGCTTTTGTTAGGCATGTCTGATTAAAATTTGCCAAGGAGGTTGTAGAATAGTTCCCATGTGGATACTAAGTTTCTTTTTATAACATTTCAGATTTTATTGTTTCCATAAGTTTTCAACTTCATTCAATCCTTTGTTTCAAGTCTTCCCAACAAATTTTGGTTATGATTGTTCAAATCTTCTTTGTAATATATTGCATCAGGTTTTAAAGCAAATGCTGACAGCAGCAGTATTGTACCCTGCATACCAAGTGGATACCACATGGTTTGAATAATGGGCACCCCTGCTGAGTGTGGATCAAATCAAAATCTTTGCATGGTCATGTAAAATGCACTGATAGAGATCTGTCTTTAAATCTGCTTTTGGATTTAAAAAATTCTTCTTTCAGTTTATACCACCACTGATGCATGTATGTGATTCCCACTAATGCTAATAAAAGTTGAAAAACCTATAGCTTCAAGTAGTCCTACCTTGACCCTATCTACCAGTAAATAAACAAAATGAACCCCATGGAGTTAATTGTAGGTAATAAGAAGGCTAACTCCAAGTTTTTAAATAGCATAGTCCTTCAGCCTTACTGTCAGTGCTAAAGGTAAAACTTTTTTGATCAGGCTTTGGCCTGGAACTCTTTGCAACAGTTGCTGCTTCTCTGCTGTTTAAAATGTTGAAAGGGTAAACTAGAAGTAAACAGCAAAAGTTAAATTTCCAAGAGTAGCATTAGTGTTAATTCAGTCATTGTTATATATGAGGAATACATTTGCATTTTGGCTAAATTTTTGCTGGAATTTTATTGCCTGAGAATAAAATACCATAATTTTATGAAATTCCAAATGTAAACAGAAACTGGAAGAAAAATTAATATATGCAGAACTCTATTTTAAGTTATCTTCTCCCTATTCACTGTTAACTCTGTCTTCTTCATTTTACTTTAATGGCATTGTTTCCAAAGAATAAAAAAAAAAAATAAAATTGTGGGTTTGGGACACTGGTGGTTGGTTGCATTAGAGTATCTTGTAAGGGTCTTTATTTCAATAATATACATGCATCAGTATAAAACCATGTCTGTGGAACATCATTAGTAAAATGTGCATATACCCAGTATGCAATCTCCATGCTCTAGGGCCTTGGGCTGTTGTTCACAAAGAAACTTCCTCAATGAGGTTAGCATCCATGGCAAGCTCTAGGTTTCACATTCTGCCTCACTGGCAACAGTTCTGCTAAAAAATATTCCAGTTTCTCCGCCCTCATTTTACAGTGGAAAAAAAACAATTTCTCATGGTTCCTTCCACCCAGATGTATTTATTTTGTTGGTTTTTTTCCTAGTGGCACGTGTGGCTCAGAAGCAGCTTACTCCATACAGGTTTGTTTCAGTGTGAGCAGCCCAATAAATACTTTAAGTCACTATTTAACAAATGTCTCCTGGGTTTTTTTCCTACCCTTTCAAAAGTACAATTGTCTATGCGGTCTTTTCTCCATTCCTGCTGAACTAGAAGTTTAAAGCTATGCAAATGTAGAAATGCAAAGTTTAAGTAGACCACCTTCATATGTTTTATGTTACCGACTTACCAGCAGCTTTTCTGCCAAATCAGTCTATGTCTTCTTGTCTGACTTAATTGCTATTAAATATGGAGTACTTCAGAACTAACCACAAAGAGAAATGATATTATCTTCCATTGTCTTTGCTTTCCCTATTATCCACAACTTACAGGCACGAGGAAAAGGGCTGTTAGGACTTTCCTTATTTACCGTTAATGTTCCCAAAGGGCTTCAACTCAGAGTTGGAAATGAACTGTCCCATTTCTCCACTTCCTATTTTTCTTAGCTGGGTTGATTCCCATGCTGCTCTGTACTTGCCGAGAACTGGACAGAGGACAGTTGTGCTCAGGGTCTGAGTTTTGCAGGGCCAGCATTGTGTAATATTTATTAGCTGTTGCACAAGGCAGCAACTGGCACATGCTGAGGCCTCTTAGATGAACTTCTCTGCAAAAATGACACTGGTGTCTTGGAGATATCAAGCCTTTGCAATAGCTTAGAGCATCTGAGTCTAATTTAACTGCGTTATTTAATTACGGATTTGTTGTGAGAAGTTGACTGCTGCTGCTGTTATGGTTGATTGGGAAAGAAAGATACCAAGAAGCGTTCATTTAAGACGTTTACTAAGGCAAGTAGACACTTGTGCAACACAGCAGCTGTTTTTTATGGAAGTGAGATAAACCTCTATCAAAACCTGTGGCTCAGCAATTTCTGAACAACATAAGAGTCAAAGTAAGTTTTCTCTCCTGTTTTATCTTGGTCAAATCACAGCTGTTGGGGAACAACAGTAATGACTGACCTGATAATTCATCCTCGCCTCTTTGCTCAAAGTGGGGAATGCTGGTTGATGCCAGACAAAGGGCACTTGATCCCTCTATGTGGAGCCTCAGATTGGGCAGAAATCTAATTGCATAGCTGACCAGGTATGAAAACATTGATTCCCTCATAAAAGGTGAAACAACTTACTTGCCTTCCTTCCCTTTTCTTCTGTGCTATATACAGAGATAGACCTTTTCATTCAGGAGAGTTATCTAATCTGCCCCTAGGTTGAGGCAATTATCTATCTCCCTTGGAAGATCAGACTGAGCTTGCAATTTAAACCTAAGACAAAACATGAATAATTTTTCTAATTATTGCTAGTCTCCAATCTTCTTGTTTCTTTTGTGAATGAAAGGCATAAAATGTAAAGGGGATGATAATAAGATCTTGAAGGAAAAATATATTTACATAAGGTTTTTCTACTGGTAGAATGTAAAGAACAGCTGGGCAGAAAAGGTAGGATAATTTAATATTTTAAAATCCACTTCAGTAAAACCAAGAAAGTTCTAGAAGAGGGACAAAAAAAAGTGCAGGCTTCTTTTTGTAGTTGTGTAGTGAATAACTTCGGATTGTTCCAAGTCCAGCAAAAGGAGGGAGAAGTAGAGAGCATCTTTTCGTGAACAGCAGTATCTCACTTACCTATATTTATGGGACTGGTGCAGAGTCAGAGAAAAGATGAAACAAAGAGGGTAAAAAATACTACATAATAGGTGGTGGCACTCCAGGATCAAAACCATTTAATAACCAATTCAGACACAGTGCAGTATATTTTAAATAATCTTAGTTGTTAGCACTATGTTTCTAAAACAGAAGAAAACCTCATTGATCTGTGTGGAGTTGGGGACCCAGGGTTTTTTCTAGCTGATTTGCTTTGCAAATCTTTCTGGGAGAAAACATTTTATACAGTATTTAAATGTTTCAAAAGCAGAATCCAATGTCATCAAAGTTGGGGGGTTTTTACTTTGAAAACTATCAGATGTCAGTGCTCCATCTGGACAGTGTGCATTCTCTGTTTTTCTATACTATTGACTCATTATGTGTGTGTGTGTTAAGCAGTTTTATTCCAGCATGTACATCTATGTGAGTCTATGTCACACTCCCATTCTTTAAACACAAGGGTCTGTGAATGCTGTAGAATACATTAGCTTATGGTATCCTTTTCATTAATACACCAAATTTTCTTTTCATATATCTTAAAGTTCACACTGTGGATGAGAGAACGGGAAAATGGGGCAGACTGTCTTTCTCAGTGTTGTAGATGAAAGGGAAAAACTGGGAAACGTATGCTGAGAGCGAACAGTACTCATCTGCTCCATGCCACAGAAAACAGCAGCACCAAATGGATTTTAGCTGTATTCATGTTCTCATTACTGTTTCTGTGTTGTCTTTGAAGTTCTTCCCATTGTTACTCTTGCTCCCTTCTGTGTGTATGCCATATGAACCCCCAGGTTTGGGGGGAGAAGACAGAAGGAGAGGAATTTCATTTTACCACATGGCTGATCCATACTGCAGGACTACAATGTGTTTAGCCTGTCTCTGCTGAACTGAGTTTGTTTGTGGGCTGCTTTGTGACTACAAAGACAGAGTTGCAAGAAAGTTCATGTCTGTGGCATAAGAAATAATAGGTTGTGCTGACTGCTGCTATTTTTCTTCCGGATTTTACCTCTTTTCAAGTATGTGTATATATATATATTTTTTTTTTAATTGCCCAAATCCAAGGCATTCTTTGCACTTTTGACAAGCTTGTAATGAAATGTATCCCATCTGGAGTACTTCTTAGTGCTCTTGGGAGCTTCTGATTCCTGTTTGTGGCCCTGAACAATCACGTGCTGAAGCTGAAGACTGCCTGTTCTAAGGGTAAGGCTAGCTTAAAAACAAAACAAACAAACAAACCCCAAAAAAACAAACAAAAAAAGCCAAACAACAACAAAACCCCACTGGCATTGTTGTGTCTTCCTGTCTGAGAGAATGTTGCTTTTTTGGTGTTGCCTGGTAAACTACAGAACTTAACATCATAGTACTGAGTACATATCATAGTACTGAGAGCTTGGGTAATGGATTTATAGTTCTCTATGAACTTGTCAAGTAATTTAGGTTTTTAAGGGCATACAGACAGCCCTTTTTTACTTTGAAATCCACCAAATGTCAGTACTCCATCTTGACATCTAGAACTTGTTTTGAAGTTTACATAAAACAGATATTTGCAATTTTAGTTGGTATTTACAAAAGTGTAGCGTTCTAGTGCCATGGTGATGGCTGACATAGACAACTAAAATACACATAAGTATTTCAGTACTACTAAAAGCAAGCAAGAATTAAAACTGCATGAAAGAAGAACCTCGGTTTTATTTTTTGGAGTATGAGGGACTAAATGCCAAGATCACTCTTTAGTGTAATCATAACATTTTCAAGGATTAGTTGAGCTCTAACATAAGTTAATTCAGAGGTTCATGGTTTTGTTTAATTTGCATAATGGAAAGCTAAATCCCATTCTCTATTCAGATTCTCATCCTCAGTAAGTAATTCTCTAATTGTTTTACCTGCTCTACTAGAGAGAGAGAGATGCAGCTTTCTCCTCCGTTCAGTTTTTATGACTGAGAGGACTGAGAAGGCATCAGCCTGAAGACACTGCATGTTGTTCGGACCATCAGGTGAGCAGGATTTCACAGGTTAGTGGAATCAGCTCTATATTTCCGAGCGTTGCCTGCATCCAAACTTAATGAATAAATGAAAAAGCTTTGTTTATTTTTTCCTGTGATTCTAAGAATAAGAAATACCTTTGGTGATCCTCTTTTAAAAAGAGTATTGTTGATGTATTTGTCTTATCTGTTTATTCTGTAGTGGACTGGCTTCTGTGGCAATACTGCTTGGTATGTTTGTATGTGTAGAACTGGAAATGAAAGCGAGAAGGGAGACGA
This sequence comes from Psittacula echo, assembly GCF_963264785.1. Classification (NCBI taxonomy): domain Eukaryota; kingdom Metazoa; phylum Chordata; class Aves; order Psittaciformes; family Psittacidae; genus Psittacula; species Psittacula echo. The sequence goes on along the minus strand of NC_137742.1, from coordinate 49,868,650 downwards.
GTCTTGAGCCCATTTAGAAATGAGCTTTACCTTCCAGAGTTAAAATACTTCTTTCAAAATATTTATTTGTGACCATTTTAATATACACATATGTATCACAATATCATATATATTTAAAGCATAATAAATAATGGTCTAAAAATGTGGATTAAAACCTGATACTATTTTGCTTCAAGGAAAGGAGTGATTTTAACTTGGTTTCGGTTTGGGTTTGTGGTTTTGTTTTGTTTTGTTTTGTTTTTTTTTTTGTGTGTTTTTTTTTTGTGTGGTTTTTTTTTTTTATTTTAATAACTGCAATTTTCATTAAAAAAAGAAAATATGCAGAAGCGTGCAGGTAGACTGAAAACATGCAGCTCCTTGAGTGCCTGCTCCAAACTATTTTTTTGTTTTATTCGATGATTTATTAACTGTAGCACCAGTAACTTAGAGTGACCTGTCTCACAGACTTCCTATACTTTGCTCAGTGTCTGAAACACACAGCTGGGCTTCCCACTGTGCCCCTCACTTCCATTCCAAGACTCACATTTGTTTACGTACAATGGCACAGCTTCAGCAAGAGGTAGTGCGTATCCTGCTCTTGTGTCTTGTGGCCACGCTGGGGCCTAGATGTTGAGAAAAGCCAAGAGCTCAGCTCTTCATATGCTAGGCTGGTGTTTGCTGGACCAATGCATAACACTGACTACCATCACCAAATTTTCCTTCCAAGCTGTGCTTTTCAGAAGACAATGGCTAAAACTGTTTGCGCGGTCAAAATCACACACAGGTTGTCAAAAGCCTCAAGCATTGTGGCAGGAATGTTTCTGGACCTCAGTGGAACAAGACATTCGGTTGCTATGGCTGGGGCAGCTCTGGAGTTGCACAGATGTCTGGATGTGCACAGAATGTTTACACCAAACAGGAGACAGCTAATGAGACATTCAAAATTAAATAGGTACATTTTTGGGTTAGAAGTTTGGACCTGGATGCCTGAAGCCCATCTGAGCACTATTTTAGATGCCAAATTCTCTTTTTTTTTTTTTTTCCAGTTTTGGCCCATAACAGAATTCTATGGGGTGTACTTTACCATTGTAGAAGAGAGCCCAAGAGTTGATTCTGCAAATGTGAGGCGTGTGTGTAATGTTTGCAATAATGTTTTCTGTGCTGCTTTCATCATTGGAATAGAAAGACCAGGTGTGGAATCTTTTTTTTTTTAATAAAAATAGTACACCAATTAGAACTTATCTAAGCTTGTAGAATGGTTATAGGAACACTGAGACTTTGGATCACACGTAATCTTATATTTTCTTTAAAGTTACTTTTGTTATGTTTATTACGAAAGCAAACACACATGGCAAAGGGAATCCATCCGAATTCTGTCAGGGATTCCAAGCAAGTTCAGGCTGAATTCCAGCTTTGGCCGTTGCTCTCAACTGCTCCTATCAGGCATGTACCATATGGTCATGCAAACAAATACACACACAGCTTTTTCTTTGTCAGAAAGTGACAAAACAGTTTGGGACCATATGCTGCAGAACACAAGCGAGCACTCTAACAGCTTACAGGAGCAGGGTGAACCAACTCAGAGGAAATATACAGTTGTCCGTACTTCTTTGCCTGCTGTACATGTATTTTCTGTGATACAGAGCAAGAATTTTTATTGTGGTTTCTTTGCTGTAGTGACATCACCTTGGTCCTGCCAAGTGATTATCCTCCAAATGTGAAATATGAAACGATGGGTTTTGTTGTCAATGAAAAAAGTAATTTTTGGCTATGAAGGTGACTTAATTCTCAATCACGAACTTTGTCTGGTCATTTAACCTTCATAACATAATGAGTTTCCCCTGCTAAGTCAGAAAAATAATTCAGAACTGAAGTTTCTATCAAATTCTAATTCATTCCCAAATTGGAAAAAAAATGTTTGGATATGTATTCTAGATAGTTTGTGAGATTTGTTGGGACCATCAGAGGAAAAAAAGCAAAATATTATTTTTGGGGAGAATTATGCAAAATCTAGACTAGTTTATGCAAGCAGTTTTATTCCCCACTATGTTTAAGAGGTAAAAAAAATAATCTGAACAGCCATAAACTCCAGAGAAAGACAGACTCAGAGCTTTCAAGGTTTTAGGCAGCTAACTGCTATGGGATTTAACTAATTAAATTTTGTTGTAAAAGTCACAGCCCTCTCTCTGGTTTAGTTTCTTGGGCACACTTTTTAGCACCGAGTTCATCTGTTACCTTGCATCAGAAGATTAATCCTATCACCTGATAAATATTGTGCTTACCATCACAACCAAACAGCAGATATTGCCAGAACTGTGGAATATAATAAAAATGGGGGAAAGGAGAAGGAAGGCACTAAACTGAGGGCCTAGTTAATATTTTTTAATCTTTCCTCTCCTCACCCTCCCATGTAATCTACTGAAGGAGGTACAGTGTGTGTAACGAAAAGTAATAAGCACACTGGCTGCCTACAACCACTGGCAAGTAACAGCTTTATTTTGGAGAGGAGCAGAAGACTGCGTAGTCTTTTCATTATTCACAGGTCATGTGCTGCATATGCTTCCTGTAACACGTTAGATGGTTATGTGATCTTGCCCATTTCCCCAGAGATTAAGGCTTTGTTCAGATCTGTAGATGATATTTACGAAGAGTGAGAAAAAGTTGTCCAGATACCTACATATCTATCAGTTTGGCCTCAGAAACCTACAAAGCTCTGGAACAGAGTTTGGAAAAAAAAAGTATTGTAAAAGTTTGTAGAATAAAACTTATTTATGAAGAAGATACCATCGGAGGTGACATTAATAGCTTCTTTTCAGTGATTTTCAAAACAAAGGACATACTAGATCTCGTTCATCTGGACTTGAGTTGAGTATTTTATATACCTCCATATGGGAAGTTATGGGTTAAGATGGAGCTTATGGGGATTATTTGATAAACTGTAAGGAGGATGATGAGCTGGTAGAAAAGAGAAAAATGAGAAATTCTGAATAGCAAAATATTAGGTAGAAGAATGCTGTTCCCTGTTGATATTTAATATAGATCTAATACATTCACAAAAGCCTTAGGATGAGTTATGAATGTGCAACCAAAATTCTTTCTCTGATACAGAAGCAAGAGGTATTCTTGATAAAAGATGGAGCAGGAAATCTTACAGAAAGAACTGGTCTTGATAAATTGAAATACAAAAAAAAAAACAAACCCAAAATGGGTGGGGTGGAGGTCCTGAACCTAGACATGTAGAATTCTGATGCAGTTCTCTGCAGTTAGGCACACACTGAAAACAATAAAGAGAGGATGTAGATTTTCTAGCACATCATAGAATATCTGTAACTGGAAAGGTGTAACCATCAGGGTATATCGGTCGGTCTTCTCATCACAGAAAGGAAATTAGAAGTGCTCTGGTAAAAAAAAGCATTTCTAATCTCATGCTGAGGTTGAGCCACCCATTTTCAGAAAGATTAAATCAGACTCCCAGAAATATGAAGGAACAGAGGATAGGCAGAATGGCAGGGGAAAAGGAAAAGATCAGGGTGATCAGGGAGTGAGAACTTACCATTTCATAGGAAATTTAAAAATTTAGGCCTATTTAGTGTAACAGAATAAAGGTTTGGGTGTGATTCTGGTTATTTCATACCATAAAGAGGGAAAACAGGGAGCTATGTATCTGAAAGGATATCGAGGGCATAAGATATAAGAAGTATAAACTGGTCATGAATACACATAGGCTGAAAGAGTAGTTTTCTAGCCATCAAAGAGGTGAGGCCTGGAGCAGCCTTAAGAGTGGAGCCTGTAAAAAAGATTCTCCTTAATTTTACATTAGGTTTCATATGTTTATGAAAAGGATTGTAAAATGTGTTGTTGTGATGGCAAAGAACTGAATTCAGTCAGTCCTACATTCCTGCCAAAGAGGGATCAGGACCTCCCTTTGTCATTCTTAGGTGCCAGAAGAATTTTCAAGATGGAACTGAAGACCTGAAAGGGGAGAGGCAGGGTGCAAAAGCAGGAAGAAGAAATATGTTGTCGTGTTTGCCTTTGTTTGAAGTTTAATGAAAAATGAATTTCACTGAAAAAGCTGTAACTTTAGAGCATGATTTGGAGAAGAACTTAAAAGGGATTAGTATGTATTCACTACTCAGCACTTCATAAATGAAGTCTAGAACAATAGGAATATTATATTTATAGGGAAAACATCTGTTTAAATTTGCCATTAAAATACAAGTTTAAAAAAATAGCAAATATTCGTGTGCAACTGTGTTCTTGGAGTTTATATGGCATAGTTAACAGATGCCTGCTCACAGTTCTGCATTATCCTAGAGTACAGACTTTTTTGAACTGAAAAAAACACAACCAAAAACCTAAAAAGGATTTTGAAAAGCATGTTGAAACTGTGCTCAGAGTGCTCTTATTTCTGGTAGTATATGACTTTGGAACGTTTTGAAGGTTTCCTGGGAGCAGAATAATTTTCTACCTATTAAAGATAGCCAGTAAAGTTTGCTTCTGACATCCCAGCGAGAAGAGGACCGGTGGAGCCTGCAGAGGAAGATGCGGTCAAGAGGTTCTTGCCGCTTGGAGTACATGGAGTGGGGCTGGCATCCCTGGACGTTTTAGGGGCAGGAGTAACTGTTTTAAATCACGCAGTGCTGTGTGGGTGCAAAAAGGCGTCGGTTGTGCAGCGACGAGGAAGTAGGCACATGGGGAAAGCAGCCGATGGGCCCACCCGCCCGCTTGTTGATTGTTTTATTGGGGAATTTTCTGAGGAAGCTTAAGGTCTCCTGAAGCTTTTGAGGGCAGGACTCGCCCTTTGGAGGGGGCCAAAGCCCTGCTAGTTCTTGGGGGTTGCCGAGGCCCCATTACCCCTGTGCAGGGGGAGCGACGGGTGTGGACTGCCCCCTCCGAGGCCGAGGCAGCCCCCGGCAGAGGGTGCCGGCGCGCAGAGACTGTCCTCGTCCCGTCCGCCCCTCGGCGCCGCTCCCCTCCCCTGTGTTGGATTTGTCCCGGGTGACGTCGGGATGCTGGGGAAAGAGGAGGAGGAGAAGAAGGAGGAGGGGAAAGGAGCGCGGCTTCCTCCGCCCCCAGTTGAGGACAGTCCGTTAGCAGGAGCGCAGGGCCTGGGCGGCGGTGCCGGGGAGAACCTTGCGTGAGCGCCGAGCCCCTCCCGACAGCGGCACCGGCAGCGAACCCCGCTTGGCCAGCTAGTACTGCGACCCCGGCGCTCTCTGCCGCAGCGGGTGGCCGGGCAGCATGGTCCTAGCGGCGGGACAACTCCTGGCCCTGCTGGCGGCCGCCGCGCTCCTCTGGCTCCGTGCGGCAGGTAGGGAGCGGGAGCGATGGAGGGAGGATGCTGCTGCTTGTCGGGAAGGGGTGTACGCGCCGCAGGGACAGTTGCGCCTGATCTGAGGAAGTTGCGCCTGACCATTTGGGATCGGCGGAGCCGCGAGCATCCCCTGTTGCTAGCTGACGCGCTGGTTACTCGCTCTTTCTTCCTTTCTTTCTCCCTTGCTTCTTTTACTCCTTTCTTCGTCCTTTCTTTACTTCCTCGCCCTCCTCCCCCCCCCCTTTTTTTTTTTTTGTTGGGGTTTTGGTTTGTTTGGGGTTTTTTGGGTGGTATGTTTTTTTTTTTTTGTTTTTTTTTTTGCAAAATGGAAACCTGATGTTGCTTTTTTTTTTTTTTTTTTTTTTCCCCTCCCTCTTTTTCTAATTTCACGAGGGGGCGGGGGCTGGCAGGAGGCGAGGGCAGCGGTGGCTGTGCTGAGCAGGGCTCGCCGAAACTTTTCATCCCGTCCGCTGCCCAGCTCGGGCGGCGCGAGCTCCGTGCCTCTCCTCGGCTGGTTCCGCGCACTGAGGCTGGTTGTTAGCGACGGGGGTTGGGGGGGAGGGGGGAAAAAGGAGAAAACAAAGGACAAGTTGGAAGTTTTGTTGTTGCCGAGGGTGGGTAGCAGTGAGTGGAGCCTCCTCCCGCGCTCCGCCCGCCCTCCAGTCCTCCCCTCGGAGTGGTTATAATAATGTGTTATTATTTGGGTCGTTGAGTGTTGCCAGAATCTCAGCGGGAACCAGGAGGAAGCGAGGGGTGTGTGTATAAAAGTCGAGTGGGCGAGGGGGCAGCCGCGGTGCCTGCAACTGATAGAGGCTCGGGGGGTCTCCTTCTGTGTGTTTTTGAGCTTTAGAGGGTCCCACTTTCTTTGCGTACCTGACCGACCCTTGGGGACTGAGGAGGTCAGCGTTTGGGCTCAGGAAACTCTAGGACTCAGTTCACTGAGCTCCACAATTGTTTTTAGGGCTGAATTAGCTGCCCTTGTTAACATCTGACCTTGCGCCGTGACAGCGGCGGTGCCGCTGCTGAACAGTTGCCAGTTTGTCCGGCATCTCCGAGGCGAGCGCCAGGATTTATAGGGACCTTGGGGAGGCGCGTGGGGTTGGAAAGCCACGATGGTGTAAGAGTTACAGTTCCTGTAAAAGAACCCGCATAAAACTTTTTTGTTTTTCTTCTTCCCCCCTCCCCCCGTACGCCTCAGATATGTGGTGCCTTCAGAGCAGAAAAGGGGATGTTTAACGTGTTCGTTCTCTGCGATGTGAAATGCACCGGGGAGGTACTGGCTGCCTGATTTGACCTTCGGATTTGCCCTCTCCCCCTCTGCAGCCGATAAACTTTGCTCGCAAACTCCTTCCCAGGGCGCTTTGTCCAGGGACCCAGGGAGGAGATGCCCGGCGGCACCGTTTCCGCTCCAGGTTTGTGACCGTTCCCGCACTGTCCCCACCGGGCCGGACGGAGCGGGGGTCGCAGGGCGCACATCGCCTCCTCCCCAACCCCCGCCGTTCCTTGCTTTAAGTTAATTGCACCAAAGTGCTGGAGGAGACCGATGATGTCTTTAAGGAAAAACAGTGATGCTGCAGATTAGAGGGGATCTGTTAATCAATTGCACGTTTGAAAGGGCTTTTCTTCCCTTTGTTGCTTTCTCTAATCCATTTACCTCTCCCCGGGAGGTGACAGATGCCTATATTTCCTGTTATTCAGCTCCGGGGTCCTAGGTCTTGCCATTTGTTGCATTGCCATGAAGGGAGAGGGTCAGCAGAAAGGTAGAGAGAGGTCTGGGGGTTTTCCGGGGGGAGAGCAGGAGGGGAACGTGTTTCAGTTCGCGGATTCGGGGTCAGTTCCCGTCGCGTTTGTTTTTCCTAGTGCCTTTATTGCTCCCTTTGAAGAGCCTGCCCCGCCGCCCTGCCCTCCTGCGGGGTCCCGGGGGTCTCCCGGGCGGTAGGGGGGGAGTTCAGGGGGGGCTGTGGTAGAAGGCAGCGGCTCCTCCCGGGGCCGCAGGGGGGTGATGACCCGTCCTCTGAGCGGTGTAAACGGAGGTGCCGGACTCTGTCCCAGTCCGCGCTTTCTGCCCTCTTTCTGCGGCAGTTGGATCTGTTTTTCAGGCGCAGCGGGAGGGAGGCGAGCAGGGTGTCCCGGCGCTTCTTCCTTTTCTTCGCTTGGCCCCCTGCAGCCCGTGAACAGCGGCGCTTGTGCATCTGCCCCTGCCAGCCTCTTTCTACTCCTCAATCCCCTGAGTCTCCCCGCGGCTTCACAGCGGGGACGGGCTGCCGGGCACCAGCGACCGGCCAAAGCGGCTCTCGACGGCTCCGGCTGTAAGCGGGGCTGTTCCCATCTCCGCCTGCCTTTGTGAGCAGTGCTGCGGCTCTCCCTGCCTGCGTGTGTCATCAGGAGACATTTCAACTGCGGAGAGGGCGCGCAGCTTCCCCGGAGGCAGTGTAAAATCACAAACCACCAGTGAAAGCGGATTTGGGGATAATTTTTTTTAATGCTGCCCCGTAGACGGGCTTGTGATAATCGTCTCATCCACCTGTAGAAAGCGTGGATTCGCTATACTTCGGTAAGCATGAAGTTGGAGACTCCATTTTCTTCGCTGAATGTGCAGCGCAGTGGTTGAGAGCCCATAATCACAGCAATAAATACTTGTGTACTTCTGTTGTTAAACGGTATTCTTCTGTTAAATTAGATTTGCTTAATGGTAAACAGAGTCTTTGTTAAGATACATTGCATTTAAAGGCTTATTTTTGAAAATGTTGTTTCGGCCTTTTCAGTGTTCACTTTAAAATACGACCAAAGGAGAGGCAACAGAATATAAAGTGGTTGCTTGCCGGTGATGCACGATATACTGACAGAGTTTTGTCGCCTTACCATTAAATAAGAAAGGACGTTTAATCAACCTGAAGTTAATACTCATGTGACTTGCAAAGTATGCAGAGCATTGAGTTAAAAATAAATGAATAAATGCTGTCAACAGAGTGTTTGGGAATGAAAACTGTGCCATGATTGTGTAAGCCCTGAAGTTTCTAAACCTTTACCTAGTTTTATGAATTAAAAAACCCAGCAAAGCACCGAAAAACCAACCAACCAGCCAAGAATCCCAACCCAACCCCGAATTTCTTAGAGTACAACGTTAATGGAGGAATAAATAGAAGCACCAATTACTTTTGAATTCCTTTAAATACCTAACTACAGAAAGTTGTAAAATGCTTGAACCTTTAAAGTTGCACGAGATTTAGCTATAGCTCCTTTCTGACTTTAATAAATGCGATTCAGCTCTGGAAATTGTACATAGGCCACCTGGTAAAAGTCGATACAGCTTTGAATTCAAAAAGTCTTTGCATAGCTTTTAATAAATAATGGTAACTACATTAACTATTTTTAGGTCAAACCTTAATCAAACCTTTCTTATCACTAATTAAATCGTTAAGTAGTTCAGTGCTGAAGTTTATACTGGGTCAAGGGTTGTCACTGAATGTTTTTTCCCCTTCAGTGTCTTGATTATGTTAAGCATTTGTAATGGAATTGCAGTTTTCTCCTTAATCTCTTTTCTGCTGCAAACAGCATAGAAATGCAAGATGCAGGAAGAAAAGGACCAGTTGACAGATGAGGCAAATTAATCCTGTTTTGTGAGCGTCCAGTTGTTTGCAGGAAGGATGATCTTTTTTCTAAACTTACAGCACTTTTTGTAAGGTGTAAATAACTTTCAGAACTGTCATTGGCATGGAAATATATGTGACCACTAATTAGAAAACTCACAGTCTTGGCCCACTAACCAATAAGAGTGAAATATAAAAGGAAAAAATCGTAATAAATATGGAGTTTTGTCTGATAACTACAAGGATCTTCTATATAGAAGACTACTTGTAGAGTCCTCTTCATGGTTTTTCCTCCAAGTCTTAAATTCACATTTTACATGCAATAAAAATGTCAGCTAGAAGCAGTCAGCGTCTGAGGTTTTTAATCATACTTTTGATTGAGAGTATTTATTTTAAAGAGCCTCTTCATGTTATTTTGAACATTGCAGGCAAGGAAAATATATTAAGCCAACTTCCTTTGGCTTTCATACATAAATCTTTCTATAGAGGTTCTGTGTTGCGTTGCGCCATTGCTCAGAGGGAAGAAATGCTACTTACATTATTCCATCTAATTTATAGCATCTGTCACTATGTTCTCTGTGCAAAGAATGGTTTGCTATTTAAGTTTGTTTATGCATTGTGAGGCTGTTGCTTTGTAAAGGAAGTTGTCATTAGGCTCAGCATGTCTGGAAAGCATGCAAGTCCTCAAGTCTTCTAATCCAGTGACTACAAAGTAGTTAAAGCTTCAAAGAAAAGGAATGACAGGATTTTGCTGCACTGAAAGAGGATGCAGTGTTTGTTAATCCTGCTTTTAATTGTTACTCATACTACAGACTGCTGCAGCATTGCTAGTAACCACTTGGGACAAACAAATTATTGTCTTTCCTCTTGGTTTTGTCTAAACATGTAAGTAGTTTGCAGTGAAATGTCCCTTACCAGCTTTTTGCATTTGCTTTTTCCAAGCCTTTGCTGTGCACTAATATTAATTTGCAAACATCCCGCTAGATGGTTTTTCTGATGTTCTCCACTGACTTGACTCACAACCGATCTTTTTCTCTTCACATCTGTTTGTCCTTTTCAGATAGTTTTGGAAAGGATTTCCAGTTTCTTTTCCAAATGATGCTGGCCAGTGATCCTTTTTTTAAACTAAAAGTGGCTCTATGTGACTTTTGTGGTGGCAACAAAAGGTGCTTTTCAAGAAGTCATGGTGACCCCTTTGCTATAGAGTATGACTTTCTCTTTTAACCAACAGTAGGTGAAAGTTTTTATTGAAAAAAAACAATAAATCTGTATTGTAATTTCAGTGAAAACAAGAAATTGCAGTAGAAATGTATTTCATCAATGGTACATTTACTGTGATGGGGGTAAGTAGATGTATTCCACCTGCCTTAGGCTTAGCTAGCTTACAGGGTGGTAGCACTGATCTAGAGCAGTGTGCAAATCATGTTGAAGATGAAATTTGGGTGTCCTATAGGCAGTTCCATGCTTCTGCTCTGCTTTATTATCAGTTCCTGTGTATTTGCATGAGCTGTTGTGCGCATGTATCATGTAGTAGTGTTCCCTGTGTTCCTTGCTTCAGGAAACAAAGAGCCGTTACTGCTGTCTGCTGATTGAATTAGTTTTTGTTTATATTGATGCATTCTAGTTTTCCTATGTAAACTGTCCCAATGCATGCCTGTCTATGATGCTCAAGAAGTGTGGTATACAATAGCTCATGGAAGAGGAAAGATTTCACAATGTTACTGATTGAGTAGAAAATATTTGAAGAATGAGAATGGTCTTACTTATGTAGTACCTCTGAGTCCAGAGCAGAGCTGACTGACGACCTCAAGATTGTGTGGTTGTGAGGGTGCAGTTTCATGGGCAACTGAAGCTCTTTGTTTATTTAGTTAAACCAGTAAGCTGACTCTGCTGGAAAGTAATCATAGGGAAAAAGGATTCTGCAGAAGTAAAAGACTTCATGGGCAGAGGTGAACAGAGAGTTAGAACAACAAAGAAAGATAAGACGTTTTCTTCTTCCACTGTCAATTGTGCTGGAGCAGCAGGAAAATGTTTTGTGAGGATACTACTTGCAGGAACAGCAAAGTGAATCAATTTGGAACTCTTTCAAACCCCAGTTTGGTCAATGTCTAGTTTTAAAGTGTGAGTAGTTCAATCAGGAAATTAGATTGGATCCCTGTAGACATTTTGTCATGGAGCTCTCCATCAGTTTCACATGGAAGACATGCATCTAAAAACCTGTCAGATTCATAATTCCACTTCAGATGTGAACTTGTGAAAACAAAAAAGAAAACCTTTCTGGGAATTCAGAAGATGGCCATGAGGATGATCAAGGGACTGGAGCACCTCCCTATGAAGGCAGGCTGAGAAAGTTGGGGCTGTTCATCCTGGAGAAGAGAAGGCTGCGTGAAGACCTCATAGCAGCTTTCCAGTATCTGAAGGGGGCATATAATGATGGTGGGGAAGGACTCTTCATTAGGAACTGTAGTGATAGGACAATGGGTAATGGATTCAAACTTAAACAAGAGAAGTTCAGGTTAGATATAAGGAAGAAGTTCTTTACTGTGAGGGTTGTGAGGCATGGGAACAGGTTGCCCAAAGAAGTCTCAAATGCTCCATCCCTGATGGTGTTCAAAGCCAGGTTGGACAGAGCCTTGGGCAACATGGTCAAATGTGAGATATCCCCGCCCATGGCAGGGGGGTTGGAACTAGATGATCTTAAGGTCCTTTCCAACCCTAACTGTTCTATGATTCTATATCCAACAGCACTGCTAAAAGAAGTTACCTCTTTCCCTCTCCCCAGCTTTTCATCATTTCCTTCCTGTGGGATGTTACCACCTCTCAGCTTTCCTGTCAGAGCAGTGGATGAACATCTGGTAACCTGTTTCAGCCAACATCAGAAAAACAGTGCAGTTCACTTGGTCTAAGCTAAACCAGTTGATTCTGAGTTTGATGGATCAGAGGTTTCTCATGTGAACAGCTCTGCCAATAGGTCAGAGGAGGCTGTAAGTTCTGCAGTGATATTACCAAGCTGAGGTTTAGCAGGGAGGTCACCTACTGCGCTGGCTCACTTACAGCTGATAGCCTTTGGTGATAAGAGTTTTGCTGAGCAAGTGGGAAGAGGGTGGGAATAGGAGCAGTAGTAGCATCTTCTCCAGCAGAATTAGTGAACCTTTGTTTAGCTAGCAGTGTCAGTCTGTGTCACACACTTCCCTAGTTTCTTCCCTCATGCTTCACAGGAGCTTCCTATAAATGCCTGAAAAACTAATAGTCATCCTTCCTTGTTGTGATGTCTCTAGAAATCCCTCATTTAAAAGTTGGGCTAATTGCGTGGTATCATGCTGTTCACTATTGTTTGTTTCTCTATATACTCAGCCTTAATTTTGTCTCATACGGCAAGATGTTTAATACAGTTTAATACATCATTGGCCAATGCTTGCAATTCCAGTAAGACACAGGTATATAAAGAAATAATAATAGGTTACTGATACAGTAGGTCCCTGTGAGAGCGCTACGATAAAACTGGTTGTCTATGGGATCACTAGTGCTGGCAGAAAGGGCTGCACACTGAGAGACAGGAGGTCTGAATCACAGCAGTGCCACCTTAGATCTAACAAAGGTGTCATAGTACCCCACTTTGTTCTTTTGAATGTTGAACAAAGAAAAGTCTGATACTAGAAGAATAAGACATCTCTGGAAGAAAAAAAACAAGGACGGTTCTAGAAACATTCATCAGATTTGTCTAGAGAAATTACTTTTATGAGTGTATCAAAAGCTTTGCTAAATACATCAAGATCAGAAAATGACGAAAAAAGGGGGAAAAAAAAAGGTATTATTTGATAGCCCAGGACTCTTATCAGCTGCAGCTGAGTTACTTTAAGAAAGGTTCTGTGAATTTCTTGTATGAGCCAATAATAAACAAAAGTGCTTGAAAGCTTAAGAGACTCTGACCATGTATAACAGTTTCTCCGTACTTGGTCATAGTAAAGTTTTAGCAAGAAGTCACACAACATAAAGAGACTGCCAAGATTTTGCATATTCTGGGTGATAAGTTAAAAAACAGTTTTACTGTGGTTGTTTCTAGTTTAGAAAAATGACATGGCGGAATTGTGTTACAGAAAAAACCCACTGCTAGAGCTAATAATGTTGCAGTGATGTTTCTGTGTACAGTAAACTTTCTCTCTTCTTAAAAATCCAAAGGCACAAAAAAGCAAATAAAGGCTATGTCATAGATTTTAGATACATAATCCCCAATATAATTTCATATACACTTTTATTGTGGGCGGTAACAGTTCTGCCCTGATTCTAAATGTGCTTTGGTTTTCACATTTTGCCAGTTCTGCTGGAGAAGCATTTTTCTTTATAAAAAGTTCCTTGAGGTGCGCCTGCCCTGAGGTGTAATTGTCAAGTAATGCAAAACTACTCACACTGTATATCAGCTGACTGGACAAAAACTTAACACTGCAAAGCCCAACTCATTGCTGGCTAGGCTTCCTGAATTGGCTTGCCTCCTGTCCCCAGGAACACCAACGCTAGTGTGGGGAAGAGGCCAGGCTGGAGGGGTGGGAGGGAGAGCATATGGCAGCCCTAGCACAGAGTACCTTAAATTGCCATGGGACTATACTGTTGGAGATAGGAAATGTGATACGCAGAAATATTAACAAAAGTGTGTGGGGTAGAGGCACTTTTACAGTATCGTTATATCTGATACCAATCTAAGATTTGGATTCTGCAGAGCTGGGCTAAACCTGTGCTGTTCAAACAAGAAGAATCTCACCTGCCTCGAAAGTCTGGTCTGCAAAGAAGTGTTTAATTAGTCGTCAGGTAGTTATTCTCGCCACAAATACTCTCTGTCATTTCTGTTTGTGTTTGAACAGTTGAATCTCCAACAGATGTTGCTTAAGATGAATTTCAGGATTCAACCAAGTTTAGTATTGCATTATACTAGGTAAGGATGCATGACCTTCTGAAATTAAATGTGTTAATGAAACAAGAGAAATTTTTTTGTACAGTAAACAATGAAACGGACTAAAGGAGAGTTTTGGGAAGGTTCTAGAATCTATCAAAGCTTTCTGTTTGCTATTTGAATATTCTAAGTTCAACATAGCAAGGATCTTTTAGCATTTAGCCGTAATTACTCTTTTAGATCTTGAAACTTTCTGTTGAGAAATACAAATCGTGCTTCCTTAGAACAGACATGAAACTTTTTTTTTTCATAAAGTTGAAAAGAAAAAAAAAGGGGAGGAATTTATGACAAAGAAACCAAGGAATTACGTTCATATAAGAAATGCCTTGACTAAGCAATGGGAAATAAAAATCGTTTGTGGTATCCTAGGAACTCAGTAGCTGAAGGATGAGCTTAAACATTAAAAATTATTTAAAAAATTGTAGTTTCAGTGGTGGTTAATGATGACTCCTTTCATGACAGACCAGGATCCCTTACGAAGGGGAAAGTGGTATTATGTAGATAAAATTACAAGCTTGAACAGGATCTAACCCAATCCTAGATGAGGAAAATATATCTGCTCTTTTTTTAATTTTAAAAATAACTGTGCTTCCTAGCTCTGCCTGGAAGCAATTTAATGCAACAAATTGATTTTTTTTTTTAAGTATTTCCAGCCAGACCAGAAGCAGTAGTTAATAACTATCTTAAGACAGTGAGACTGTTCTTTATGCTTGGTTTTGCAAACTCAGTGAATTTGGATATTAATATCTGAAATTGTGGATAGTAATTCAGCCTGGTTTACTAAGGAGGTTCACACATTCATCTAGTTTTCGCTGTGTCTATTAGAAATAGGATTCAGAAATCTATTCCAGAAATCTATTCCCTAAGAGAGGTAATAGAGAATCTGTTACAAAATTCATGATACTGTAGTTTTCAAAGCAACAAAGGAAAAAAACCCACTCATCTTTCAAATTTTATGTCCAGAGAGCTTTTGGGCAATATTTTCGAATAATTTTTGTCAGTGTGTTATTTGTGAACATATAAAGTGTAGAAAATGCTTCAATAAGGATCATGAGAGTCAGAGACGAGCATGTAGAGTTAGGGAAGGTAGATTTCAGAAGTTATCTTGGTTTGTAATCCAGAGGCCATATTAAAGGAAGGAGCAGTTTTGATTCTTGGACTTGAGGAAGATATGTTTACACAGTAAAGGACTGCAAAAATCAGAGGTGTCAATTTACAGCACATTTTCAAAATTACAAAAAGTGGAAAATGCTACCTCACGCTTACTGAACACTTACTGTGTCCACAGAGGTAGTTGTTAGAAAGTACTAGTTCAGTGTGAAACCACAGAGTAAACTAAATGTAGTAACTTCTTCCTGTAGGCAAGTCTTTAGTGATCCGTGAAATACTTGAGATGTCACCTTTGTGCTGGCCATTGGCACATAATTTATTGTTTCTAGAAATAAAAGGTGAAAAATCAAACCTCAGTACCATGTTAGGCTCTGTAGAAATACTTCAAGTGTCTTTATATCTGTTGTATTTTCTAGGAAGCTCAAGATCTTCTGTAACTACAAAATGACTGGGGGAAAAGCATTATAACAGACCTTGAATGGTCATATTTTCTATTCTTCAAGGCAGAATCACCTTTAGTTGGCATGATATATTCTGAGGTGGTAGGAACAGAGGTTTGGTGACTTCCATAGACAAGCAAGCAGCCTTAGTGAATACTTACTCTTGGTTATAGGTTAAGTGTGTTAGTTCCTCTACCCCTTGAAGTTGTTCTTTATTCTGAAACAGTTTCCCAAGCTTTGAGAATAGCCTTTTTCAAAGACTGTCTTGTATCCTTGTAGATTTCTCTCCTTGGACACTTGCTTCCCCCTCCTGTTTTCTCAGCCTTTTACATCCTGTTTTCTGAATCTCATGGTTGTGCTCAAAAAGTCTCATGGACTTACTCCAAAACATCTTTCTTGAAGCATACTAACCAAAACTGGTATATTCCAGCTTAGGCTGCACCAACACTGGCTAAAGGAAGAGGATTATTTCCTGTATTCACCAGATGACATTGTTTATATTTCTCAGATTGATGTCTGACTGTTTTGTGGCAGGGTGGCATTGCTCAAGTTCTGATCTACTCCAGATATTTCATGCAGAATTGTTGCCAAGTCCCCATTTGGTACCAGTGCAATGATCTAAGCACAAAACCTTCAGCCTGTCTTCACTCAGTTGTACATCTTTATTTCCACCCACTCCATACCATTTTTTTTTCTGACATTTTATTTCATTTGCCAAGATCAAAATATTGGCAACACCTAACAGCCTGTGGAGTTCAGGAAGGTAAGTGTCTTCAACATTGAAACTGGTGAAACTCCATTTTGTCAGTTGGCCACAGAGAGTTAACTCTTGTTATGGTTTTCCAATGAGTTGTCATTTGCATCTGTGTAATTTTTTCATATTTCATCTATAAGAATGTCATATGGGACATTTCCCCCTCAAACTAATTATCACCTTCATTTCCCGCTGGTGCCTCAGCTTTGTGCCGTCATTCAATGCAGGATAGGAGCTGTCATATTACAGTCCTTGGGAGCTTAACTTCTCTCAGGAGAAACTCTTGTGGCATGTCTGAAGCTCTGCTTCTATGGTTTCTTCTTAAATAACTTGCCTTTCTGTAACTTTCTGTAACTCTGGTAAGGTGTGTTGTCGTACTGTACTAGAGAATGAGATTCATCAATTTGAATGGCATAGTTGAGTTTTGATTGTTTTCAGAGTCAGTTTTGGTTTTTTTTCTTTTTTTTTTTTTTTCCCCTGAGTTCAGACAAAGTCCATAGCAAACATTTTATAAATGACAGTTTCTCTTAGTATCATGCCTGCATAAATTTAATGTATTAAAATTGTATCCTTTAATGTCATAGTGGTTAATAGAGTCTTTCGTCTTTTGATGTTAAAAATCCCATATTGTGGAGTAGTTAGAATCACAGAATCATGTAGGTTGGGAAAGACTTCTAAGGTCATCAAGTCCAGCTGGTACTCAAGGACTGCCAGGACCACCAATGAACCATGTCACTGAGGGCCTCATCTACACAGTTTTTAAACACTTCCAGTTGCATATTGCAAGACCAAAGCAATTAAGTGAAACTACTGTACATTTGGGACCATATGATACAGTTTTGATTTTAAGCATTAAAAAGCATCTGAAATAAGTTCTGGGCTTAGAATTATAGAAATAATGTAAGAATAAATATGTGCACTTGTCATTGTCTCTACAGGGTGGTTAGTTCCTGTAACTCCCATCATCCTGTCCTCTCTCTTCATCTTACTTTTCTGTTCCTATGATTTAATTTTTTCCCTACTGCATGTTTCATTCTGACACTTGGTCAGGAATTCAGAGACATGCTGTGGTTACCTACCAAAGGTGGGAAGTAGTTAAAGAAATCCAGAGTGTCTGTTTCTAGCTGTCTGAGGAAAAAAAATGTGCCTCAACAGCAGGTAAGAAAAACACCTCCAAACAGATGGTTTTCTGTGACTAACTGAGCTATTAGCATGCTCCTTTGTAAGGTTGCATTATGTTGCCTGAGAAAATGCAATTAAGTAAAACTACTGCGCATTTGGGAACATATGATATAATTATCATTGTTCAGTGTATCAGCATTCTGTACTTTGTTGCATGGGACAGAAGAGTAAAGCCAGGAAAGTGTGAGATGGGAAGCACAGCTTTGGCACCACAGCTGGCTGGGGTGGATGGGCTTGTCTAAGCAGAGGAGGTGGACTGTGATCCAGTTTATCAGGAGAATAATTGTCTGTGAGATGTGGAAGACAGGTTAAGACTGTGCAAATAGCAAGTATGGGGGAGGTTAATGTCCTCGTGAGTGTGCACTGGAGAAGAAACAGGAATTTCTACTGCTGCCCTGCCAATACGGCTGGTGGTACCGCTACTAGACATAGCAACACACTGTACATGGGGAAGTCCTGCCTTACACTGTGGTTACTTTTTTCTTCTTCAGGACATACACTGTAAGCAGTGGGTATGTCTTTCACCATGCATTGTATAGCAAGTTTCATTTGAGAAAAAGAAGGGAGGTGAATCACAGAATCATAGAATAGTTAGGGTTGGAAAGGACCTTAAGATCATCTAGCTCCAACCCCCGTGCCATGGGCAGGGACACCTCACACTAAACCATGCCACCCAAGGCCTCATCCAGCCTGGCCTTGAACACCGCCAAGGATGGAGCATTCACAACATCCCTGGGCAACCCATTCCAGTGCCTCACCACCCTCTCAGTAAAGAATTTCTTTCTTATATCCAATCTAAACTTCCCCTGTTTAAGTTTAAACCCGTTACCCCTTGTCCTGTCACTACAGTCCCTGATGAAGAGTCCCTCCTCAGCATCCTTGCAGGCCCCCTTCAGATACTGGAAGGCTGCTATGAGGTCTCCACGCAGCCTTCTCTTCTCCAGGCTGAACAGCCCCAACTTTCTCAGCCTATCTTCATACGGGAGGTGCTCCAGTCCCCTGATCATCGTCATGGCCCTCCTCTGGACTTGTTCCAACAGTTCCATGTCCTTTTTATGTTGAGGACACCAGAACTGCAGACAATACTCCAAGTGAGGTCTCACGAGAGCAGAGTAGAGGGGCAGGATCACCTCCTTCGACCTGCTGGTCATGCTCCTTTTGATGCAGCCCAAGATACGGTTGGCTTTCTGGGCTGCGAGCGCACACTGAAGCCGGCTCATGTTCATTTTCTCATTGACCAACACCCCCAAGTCCTTCTCTGCAGGGCTGCTCCGAATCTCTTCTCTGCCCAACCTGTAGCCGTGCCTGGGATTGCTCTGACCCAGGTGTGTAGGACTTTGCACTTGGTTAGTTCCATGGACCATGGTTAGAAGGGAGGTGCCTGCTGTGGTGGCTGGATATTTCAAATCCTTTGCACAGTTTGAAACACTCAAAATGGGTAGAGACATTAAGAAAGTCATTGCCAGTTTTGCCATCATGGGTCCTGGCCCTCTGAGAGTCATAATTATGTAGGAAAAATAGAGGACCTTTCTTATTTAGGAAGATACAAATGCTTTTTTTCCTTCAGGTCAGAACCATAGTTATGAAATACTGAAAACTATGATCTACTTTATTTCAGTGCATGTCTGGTATATACAGTTCCCTTGTGGAATTCATTGTATTTTTTTTTTCCCTCTACTGTTTTCCCTAGTGTGTTTGTTTCTTCCCTTCCCCTCACCCCCCCTTTTGAATTATAAACCCACTCTCTTCGGTAATTCTGAGTCAGGTCAGTTCTGTGCCTGGGCTTTTCTGTGCAGAGACTGCCAAGTTTTTATAAAATATTTGGTGGTTTAGGGATTTGGATGAATGTCCAAAAGGGACCAAGACTTGAGACCTCCAAATGTCTTTAATTTAAAACCATAATTTGCAAAGGAACCTTCCTGACTCCCAAAATTCAAAAACCCTGTACTTTCATTTATACTATTAGTTGTCATTCTCTCCACTATAAGGGTACTCCTCCATTCTGAAAAAAACCTAAAGTTTGTTCTGCTGCTTTAACAAAACAGTTTAGTTGATTTAATGTTCTGTTCTGTGATGAAGTGTCTTATCTAGGTCATAGTTTAGCTGTAAAGAAGATATTTATGAAGTGGTAAGAATTCTCTGCTCTGTGGTGTATTTATTCTCTAGAGTTGGGCAAAATACTATTTGACTAGCAAATGAAGTAGTTCAGCTTCAAATTATATGTTGAAGTTAAAGGCAACAATTTTAGTCTTTTAGTAACCCCTAAAATAAGTAGAGTATCTGGAACTGCTCAAAACTTACGTAATTTGACCTCTACTATAGGAAAAGCAGTTCAGAGAGATTAATATTGCAAGTGGCTATCCAAGAGAGGAAAATTTTTGAGATTTAGATACCAAGTTAAATTTATACTTTTATTCTATGTGCAGATGGTAAAATACAGCTAAAGACTAAGTGCCGATTCCTGAGCTCATTTTTTCAGTACTTGAGACTTATTTGACTGACTTATCGAATACTGTGCTAAATCCTTGTAAATATTTGAAGCTGGCATTTGTGATATTTGCTTGGGAGTATGTTGTTTGTCATGTAACAACAGTGTTATTAGCAAGATGTTACTCTCATTTTTGCACAGTTTTCATTGGTGTTTGGCCTGATTACAGCCATAGTAGTTAAGATCCAAGTAGTAGAAGCCTTCATGTTCTAGATGTTCCTCAGTAAGACAATGCAAATACAGTTATTTTTAAAGGAATTCTATGTAAACCACTGCTTCATCATCAAGAGTTTTAAAACAACATTTTTTTGGATTTCGGTTGGATCTATGAACCAGTAGTAGGTTGTCTCTCTGTCTCTCACACGTATTAAAAAACACCTGTATGTGAGCTCTTTCACTCAACAGTTGTGTATCATCAGAATTTATCAGGCATGGCTTGCAATGCATTGAATTTTGCAATAAATAATAGACTAGCACTTACATGATAAGTAATTCGTGAACTATGTTGCTAATTCGTTTGCCATGCTTAATGAGCTCTAGAGAGCCACTCAGCTGTACAGAAAGAAATTTGTTGGATTCTCAAAGGCTTCCATTTATTGAACTTCAGTAACCTGAACATTCATTTCTGTGGACTCCCTGTTTCTGTCTGTTGAAGAAGGCAGTCCTTTGTGTAGTGTAGTTGCTTTGGTCTTCTTTTTTATTTTATATTTTCACTTGTGTGATTATAACTCTGACTGAAAAGAAATCTTCAGGATGATTTGTTTTTCAGATTGTCGTGTGTTTTTGCATTAAGTTGGTTTCTGATTCACTGTATGGTTTTATTGATCTGACAAACAATGTGAGTGAACCCTAACGGTTTAAAGCCAAACTCGCCTGTGTCTCCACACGACTGGACAGTGAAGGAGGAACATGAACCATGAGTTGTTCAGAAATAAGACCCTACAAAACTTCGTAAAAATCTAAGGACTGCTCTGCAATTTCCCGCCTAGCAGTATCTGCTGAGATGAACTTTAAAAGACCTTGTTTCATAAGGTCTTTTTTGCATTTTATTTTGCTTGTAAACCAGCTATCTTATATGGTTAACACTCTTCTAAATGTATTACTCATAATTAGTGCCACAAATAAAACAGCTTTGCCAGTGGCTTGCGAAGTTCATGCACACATACAGATTGTGCGACAAATTAGCAGCCTCTGTCTGTATACGAGTCTAGCAAGTAATAATGCAATGCTGTATGAGACTGGAATAGGTAGGGACAGACATCTGTCTTTCATATAGCAGCATTCTGAATTGCATGAGGAGTAGTGTTGTTCTGGAGGCAGTCTCTACCTCTTCTGTAAGACATACAGGGAAAATTTGTTAATTAAGTTAGCATTTATACCTCTAAGGAAGGCAATAATGAATTTTTATCTCTGTGAGAAACCAGACTGTCTGAGGGAACGTACAATAATTCTTTTTTATCTATTCAGAAGATGTATTAAAAAAAATAAGCCAGACCCACATGATTATACTGTGTAAGATTGAAACTGAAAAGCATTTCACTTTCCAAATGCAAATTTCTGTGTTACTTCTGCAACCATTACTGTTAAACATCTAAAACAGAGCACAGAGTTGCAGTTCACTGACACAGTTGTAGATGTTGGTGATACCTGGTTTTGTGTAGTCAGTAACAGCTCCTGAAACTCCTGTTGTAAAGTGAAAGAACTTTATAAATGCCAATTATATGTATGGTGTGTCCATGAAGATGTGGCACTAGGTACGACTGTGCGTATACATACTACGATATTTAATTCTAAGAAGAAGATGAAAGAGATTTAAATACTAAACCAAAACCTCTATATCAGAAATACTGTTGATTTGTATTCAAGTAGAAGTGAAGTAACTACCTTGCTTACATTTTTATCCAAGGAAATATGAAATTTAAGCTCTTCTTACAGAGAAAGTCCTGGCATATGTGTGCCCTACTGTTGTGGTTCATTCTTAATGATTACTTGTTAAAAAAGAAGACTGGCAGCACAGGGAAATGGCAAAAGCTTACAGCATTTCTAGAGCAGTGTCATGAACAAGTAAATACCAACCAGAATTGTAGAGACATATAAAAGCTTGTTTGCAAGTTAAAATAGAAAGCATAAGAGAACTGTCATGTCACAACTGGAAGGAAACATAACAATTGTTCTAAAATGGCTGAGTCTAAGATTTCCTCATGTTAAAATGGTTTTATTAGAAAATAAGAAAATGTACATATATGGTTGAAGAATCATGGAACTTCTGTAACTTACAGTTGTGGTATATGTTTGGAAAAAAATATTTTTTTCAAATTGATAATTTGGCAATGCTTTTTCTTTTTTTTTTTCCCCCCCAATGGTAATTCCAGCTTTCACCTCACAAAGATGAAGTTAAAGTAGTTGACCTTCTTGATTCCCATTGGTCATTATTTATTCCATATGCCATCACTCCCTCAGTACATAGCTTTTAAAGTCCTTCTGTGAAGGGCAGACTTTCAGGCTTGGAAACAAGTTGAAATTTTTATATGCACAGGAACAGGGATTTGACTTGAAAGAAGAAGATGAGTGGTAGAGAACTTTACTGGGACCAGAATGATAAAATGTCATCTGGGTATTCATTCTGCTGATGTGAAGAGGAAGCAGCACATGCACCAGGAGTTTAGAGAAGTAGTTTTTATAGATACGGAGGGTGGCTGTGAAGATATTGGCTTGCCTTGAAGAAAGAGCTTGCGCACAGTAAGCGAGTGTAATTTTCGTTTAATTTACAGGAATGTAAATTAGAGTGTATACTAAGAAACATGCACACCTTTAAAGAAAGTGTCAGGACAGTTCATTTTCTCCAAGTGGGATTTTGTAAACTGCTGAGTACAGGAGGAGGTCCATACACCAGCAGGGCATCTTGTCTGCTGTTTTTTTTTTTTTTCTCTAATCCTTTATTCTGTTTATCTAATTGCAGAAGGTAGAGGTTGATGCTGGCTACAGGATAATGACTACGAAAAGTATTATGGCTGCCTTCAGCTATTGTAGGTTGGCATGATTCTATTACAGTCAATGAAGTCACACTGAGGATGTTAATAAACATTCAAACAGATATTAAAGTTAGGGTCTAGAGAACTTGACGGATGATATTTCTAGTTCCTGAAGATGTTTTAGATTAGAAAGTCTGTTCAAGCAAACTGGTCTCCCCTTGAAGCAATATAGATGTTGTAAATAACAACATTCCTCTGGCCACTGATCAAGATACAGGAACTTATTTAATCTTGGGCTTTTGTATGTCTTTGCAGTTGCTTATTACTGGACTTCAAAATACCTGTGGGTTTTTTTTTTCTTTCTATTAACATTTGGTGAAGAAATGCCTGAATGCTTTTGTTTAGATTACTTGATTATGGTTTGTAACCATTCATTATTTGCTTCATTTTTTTATAAGTGTAATTCAGAAAGGTGGGGTATTTACGATTGCTAACAGGATAGAGTTTTGTGGGTTTTTTTTTTGGTTTTTTTTTTGACAATAAAAGCAAACTGGTTAAAATTAATTATAATTTAAAAATTTGGCTTTGTGCCTCTAATTCACGCTACCCTGGTAGATACGTTAATGAATGTGTAGATTCTCATGCGTAGAATGAAGTGCAGGCTGCTTTGAAGTTTGGTAGTTTTCACCTGCCTAAATGGCTATATTTCTAGCTTAGTTTAGTAGTGTATTGTCCTATACTTCTTACTCTTAGGTTCATTAATCTGTATGAGGCTTGTGGAGACAAAAATTAAAGCTAGATCTTGGGTTTGCTTTTTGTCTTACTGGAACAAGTATCACAGGATGCTTTAATTTACAAAGTCTGCCTCAATGTACCACAGTTTGCTTATGTTCAGGTTTATCTCTGCATTTTTACTAAGTAAATTGCTTTTGAGAGCTCTGGAGCGTTCAAATGCAGAGCCCTGCCAACAGCCCTAGGTGCAGTTCTTGTTGACAGGCTGGAGTTTCAGTTGTGGTCAACCTAAAGAGGCAGATGTTCAGTCGCAAGATGAACTGATGGCCAAATCTAATAGCAAAAGGAACGACAAATAGCTAAAACAATACAGCATTAGGTAGGCTAGGCACTGAACAGACAAATGAAGTGGAAATATACTCTATCTGGAATAATAGGGGTTGGAAGGGACCTCAGTTCTTCATGGTGTCCAGACCCTGCTCAGAGCAGGGCTAACAATATTAGATATTGTTTTAAAATTTAGATATTCTTTTGAGCTTTATTTCAGAGTTACACTTTCCTAGACACTATTTCTTACCAAGTACCCATCCACAGTTATGACTGACAGCAGAAATAACTTCTGATTTCTGAAGGCTTAAAGAAAGCCTGAATTCTAAGAGAGTCTCTTAACCTTGCCTTTAAGCACAGCTTCTTGGATTTTTAACAGAAAATAACTGAAATATTGAAAATATATGTTGTTTCTAACCCACCTTTTGGTTTTAGGGCCCTGGGATATTACAGCTTTCTGCTCAGCCTTGGACACCTTCCCTATGACTACTTTGCCTTTTAAGTTAAACACCCAAAGAAAAAGATTTCACTTAACCACTTTTCTTTCAGCAGTTCTGTTTTACAGTGTATTTCATCTTTCCTTTCTTCTCATCTTTCAAGAATCGTAATTTTGAATTCAAGAAAGTGTGAGTCAAATTTCTGCCTGAAATGCTTGATTTCATGTGGACTGACTTGACAGCCTGAGGTTGCCATCAACAGTTTAATTTCTCTCTGCGCATAATAGGAATGATACTCTGAGTCAGTGGGAAGTTGAGCATCTTCATTGTTTAGTGCTTTGAAGATGAAGTTATGTAGCTGCAATTACTAGTAATACCTGACCTAAGCCGTTTCCCTTTAACAGGCAGTGTATCTTTTTGTGATTTTTAAAAAATTTGCCTCAAGAATTCTTTTGTGTAAAACACTTTTCTTCCTAATTGCCCTAGACTTGCAGGAACTGAGCTGCCATTGTATTTGCCTAATATAATACAGGCAAATATCCTTAGCCCATCTGTTTCTTTGGAAGTTTGACAAATTTCGTAATGTTTTCAGACGTATTACTCTAGTCCTCAACCTTTCGTAAGAGTTTATTTTCTCCCTTTTTTTCTGTTATCAGCAGAAAGTTTAAAGTAGTGCAGTTCAGACTGTAAAAACAAAAAAGAGAAACAAATTTTTTTCATTCCAGTAAAGATGAGCTGTAGTAATTCATGTTGCTTTTTTTACGTTTGAAATGTTCACACCTCGCTGCTTTGCAGTTTGGCCAAAATTTTCTAACATGGATGTTTAAAGTTGCTTGTTACGTTAAAGTGACTGCATAATTACAAAGTATCTGCATCTTTCACTGGAAGAAGTATATGCTTTTGAAATTTTTAAGCATTTTTTGTGGCTTTTTCTCTCATTGTGACACTGAACAGATGAAGCCCTCTGTAGACAGATAGGAGTAGCCCCACGTTTCTGGGGAAACTGGTGGATGAAGTTGCTAAGCCATTATCCATTATACTTGAGAAGTGGTGAAGTTTCCACTTACTGGAAAAGGAGAAACATAACCCCGATTTGTAAAAAGGGAAAAAAGGAAGACCCAGGGAGCTACAGGCCAGTCAGTCTTGGTGCCTGGCAAGATGATGGAGCAGATCCTCCTTGAAACTATGCTAAGGCACAGGGAAAATGAGATGACTGGTAACAGCCAATATGTCTTCACTTCGGCAAATGGTGCGGGACAAATTTGGTGGCCTTCTGCAATGGGGTTATGGCACTGGTAGATAAAGGAAAAGCAACTGACATAATCTACCTGTACTAGTGCAAAGTGTTTGACACTCTCTTGCATGACATCCTTGTCTCTAAACTAAATGCATTTGATGGATGGACCACTCAGTAGATAAAGATTTGTTTCTGGTTACGCTCAAATGGGTTATGGTCAATGGCTTGATGTCTTAGTGGAGATCAGTGACAACTAGTGTTCCTCAGAGGTCAGTACTGGGACTGGTGTGTCTAACATCTTTGTCAGTGATGTGGACAGTGGGATTGAGAGCGCCCTCACCAAGTTTGCTGATGACACCAAGCTGTGTGGTTCGATTGATACATTAGAGGGAACTGATGCCATCCAGAGGGGCCTTGACACGATGGAGATGTGGGTCAATGCCAACCGCATGCAGTTCAACAAGGCCAAGTGCAAGGTCCTGTAACTGGTTTGGCAGGAGGTGATCCTGCACCTCTGCTCTCGTGAGACCTCAGTTGGAGCATTGTGTTCAGTTCTGGTGTCCTCAACATAAAAAGGACATGGAACTGTTGGAACAAGTCCAGAGGAGGGCCACGAGGATGATCAGGGGGCTGGAGCACCTCCCGTATGAAGACAGGCTGAGAAAGTTGGGTCTGTTCAGCCTGGAGAAGAGAAGGCTGCGTGGAGACCTCACAGCAGCCTTCCAGTATCTGAAGGGGGCCTACAAGGATGCTGGAGAGGAACTCTTCATTAGGGACTGTAGTGATAGGACAAGGGGTAATGGCTTATAACTTAAACAGGGGAAGTTTAGGTTGGATATAAGGAAGAAGTTTTTTACTGTGAGGAGTGATGAGGCACTGATATGGGCTTTCCATGGAAGCTCTGAATGCTCCATCCATGCCGGTGTTCAAGGCCAGGTTGGACAGAGCCTTGGGTGGCATAGTTTAGTGTGAGGTGTCCCTGCCCATGGCGGGGGCATTGGAACTAGATGATCTTAAGGTCCTTTCCAACCCTAACTATTCTAAGATTCCATGATTCTAAATATAAGTACAGGCTAGGATGAGACTGGATTGTGAACAGCCCCGAGGAGGACTTGGTGGTGTTGGTTGACAAGAAGCTCAATGTGACCCAGCTATGTGTGCTTGCAGCCCAGAAAGCCAACCATATCCGGGTCTGCATCAAAAGAATCATGGCCAGCAGGTCAAGGGAGGTGATTCTGCCCCTCTATTCCACTCTCATGAGACACCACCTGCAGTACTGCATTCAGCTCTGGGGTCCCCAGCACAAGAGGGACATGGACCTGCTTAAGCGAGTCAGGAGGATGGCCATGAAGATGCTCCGAGGGCTGGAGCATCTCTCCTGTGGAGACAGGCTGAGAAAGCTGGGCTTGTTCAGCCTGGAGAAGAGAGGGCTTCAGGGAGATGTTTTAGCAGCCTTCCAGTATCTAAAGGGGGCCTACAAGAAAAACAGAGAGGGAGTTTTTACAGGGGCATGTATGGATAGGACAAAGGAGGACAGCTTTAAGCTTAAAGAGGGTAGATTTAGATTAGATATTGAGAAGCAGTTCTTTACTATGAGGGTGGTGAGGTGCTGACACAGGTTGCCCAGAGAAGCTGTGGATGCCCCATCCCTGGAAATGTTCAAAGCCAGGTTTGACAGTGCTTTGAGCAGCCTGGTGTAGTGGGAAGTGTCCCTGCCCATGATCTTTATGATCCCTTCCAGCCCAAACCATTCTATGATTCTGTGATGCAGCATGTACAAGAAGAGAGTTTTTGAGAAAGAAGAGTCTACTTTACATAGAAGGCAGAATTTATATTCTCTCATCAAAAAGATGACTTTGTTCTAATACACTGCTTTAACTGTAGCAAGCATAGAATTTAAACACTATTTACCCCTCTTCCCACCCCTTCCAGTATATTTACAAGTGTCACTCTCTTTATAGTAATTTTGCAGCTAGTTTCATCCCAGGATTTTAGCACTGAATTTTCAGTCTCACTTGGAAACCTGTCTTGCTTATTCTTAGCCAGTTAATAGTTCCAAATGGATTCAATTTAACAACCCTTGTGCTATTTTGATTTGCCTCTCACACCATCTGGTCTGTGTCTTTCTCCTGCTCTTTTTTTTTGTTTCTTAAAGGATAGTATTTTTTTAATAACTTTCAACTATGTCATGTGAAAATGTAGCTTGCTCAGAAATTTCCCTGTGCAATGTATCATTTGAGAAAGAAGGCTTTCTGTATACAGAGGAAAAAGTACATGAACAGGAACCTGTGGACAGGTTGGAATGGCAGGAATGTAGGGTACAATAAAGATGTCTGTTTCTTCACACTGAAATATTATTGAAGCACATTTCAAAAGTAAAATTATTTTCATGGCTCTGAGCTCTCTTGGATGGCTCTCTGTGTTTCTCTTCTTCCCTCTGAAACATACCCAATTATTTGTGAGAGTGGAGAGTGGCAAGAAACATCTTAGAAATCCAGAATTGCTCAGCCTTTGATGAGTTGGAAGTTATGTGCCGCAGTGAAGCTTGTGGTTTATTAACTGGCCTCATTTATACTTGATTTAGTAATGATGACCTAGAGTGATGCTGCTTAAGTTTCGCTCTGTCATGATGTTTGGAAAATACTGGGTGAAAGGTACGTTAATGTTGTCTGAACATGGCAATTCCTGACATCCTTGTTTTAAATTTTAGAGGATTGTTTGCCTGCATAACCTGGATGTGTGTCCTGTAGTCTTTATGTTTTAAATAAGTTGCTTTAGCTGGCATTCAGATTATTTCTATTGTATGCCTGTTTTTTGCTGGACTGATGGCTGTGTTATGTACACTGTAAAGGTTGAAGAGGTGGGTTGTGAGGTGGTTTTGTTCTGCCCCATGCTGTGGGTGATGCTCAGGAGTAGCTGCCGGGGACACTACTGCTGTGGTAGTAGGTGGCCCTGCACCAACGCCAGCAAGCTGTCTGTTGAAGAGAGATGGGAGAGCTGAAGGTGTCCATCCCAGTTTTGGCTGGGTTTGGCTTGCTGTCCTTAAAGCAATTCCTTGGCACCTTTCAGTCCAAATGGCACCTTTCCTGGAAAAGGTGACAGTGGTGCCTGGCTCCCTTGTGGTGTGGTGCATACAGCCCCACAGCTGACCATGCCTGCTTGGTCTGTGCCTGTGTGGGAGTATGTGTGGCTCATTCTCCTGGTGGAGGATGTGAGTTGCGGTGACTCTAGGTAGACTATGAGGCATCAGCTTCTGCTGCATCGAGGCTTTTCACCAGCCTGTTGGCCTGGTTGTCCTAGCGGGTGTCTTACTGGCATCTGCTTACCTCATCTTCAGGTCTGTGTTTCAACACAGTGACACAAACCATTATTTCTTGTACTTGCAAGCCTTGCTCCTCTCCTCTTGGAGGAGGAACTGGCTGTTTTGCAAGAAGATGCCTGCCACACCCTTGTCAGATATGCTGGTATCCATGAGCTACGTCCTCAAGTGTGGATTAATATTTTTTTTCCCTGATAACAAGTCTTGAGCAAGTCTTGGCATTGTACGTGTTTCAGATTTATATAGGAAGATATGTAGTCCTGCCCCACTGCTGTCCCTGTGACCACAGAGGGGTGATCTCAAGGCAGAAAGTCAGCGTATACACTGACAATGTACACAGTGTCTCCATTTTGCCTAGCGGAACTGGTCAGTACGGTGACATTTTGATGTAGTCCCCGTCTACTTTTCCTTCTTCCCCCTCCTCCATCAGCCTGGTTTTCTTCATCAAAAGCCAGTTTTTAAGTTTGCCAGACTAGCGCTGCCGTCTCCTCAATCAGCTTGTACAAGATAAAGGCTTGGCTTCCAGTTCTGCTTCTGTGGAGTTAGTTTATCCCAAAACACAGATCTATAGATTCCAAAAACTACACCTGAGCATCCACTGTTCTTGTAAATTGCATGGGAACTAAGTAAAAATACAATTTTTTTTTTCAATATGGATATGTTTGCTATTTTACTTTTTGTGTAAGTCACAAGTTTGTGGCATGTTAGTAATATTAAAAAGAATTAACTGTTGTTTTTTTTTTTTAAATAACATTAAAAAGAATTAACTGGTTTTAATTTATGTGAAATTAATTCTTTCACATTAATCTATCCTGTAATTTTATGGACTCTGTTTTGTGTCCAGTCTAGTATCTACTATGCTTTCATCCAAAAGGAAAAAAACACCCAAACCCTACATAGCTAATGGAATTTTTGAAATGCTATTTGTACTACACATTATTTCCTATTATTTTCTGCTGTACCAAGGGTGATAATTTCAGCTTGGTTGGGAAAAATTCCCTTCTAAGTCTTTCCAGAAAGAGGCTTTCAAGTTGATTCATCCTGATCGATTTCAGAAACCAGTCCTTCTTTAAGAATAGCAGTGGGAATCTTTTGGTTTTATTTTGTTTTATTTTGAAAAGTGTGTTAAGATCTTGCTTGCTTCTTTCTTTTTCTTCTGGTGATTTTTATACTTCTGCTTTTCAGAACAATGGTCTGATTTACTTTTTATTCCATATATGTGACCTTTGTAGAGAATCTAAGAGTTTATTTTCCACTAGTTACATTAATGTTTTGTTTCTCTCAAGTGCCTAATGAATGTTTAACTTGAAGTATACCAGCACAGTGTGCCTCTGTAAAACAGCATTTCAGGAGAACCTCTGTTCCACAATGTTTTATAGCTTCACCTAAACTTAACTTTGACATCCTAGTTTCTGTAAGTAAAAATGTACCATAGCCTAGTTAACATCTGAATTTTCAGCAGTGGCAATTACTTTGATGCCTTTTTAAATGTTATCTGAATTTTCAGCAGTTACTTTGATGCCTTTTTCTTTTGCATTTATGTCTCCAATGATGACCTGTTGTACGTTGTAGACAGATGGCATTTCAGGATGTGTCTGCTCATTGTGGTCTCCTGAAACGCATCCCTGGGTGTTTTGATTCCATGTCAGGGTGAGACTGGTTATGCACTGGTTCTACATACTTTGTTTCCTTTTGGAAAGATAGTTAGGCTGTCACACAGGAAAGAAGTGAAGTTGTATATCAAATTCTGTGCTCTGGAGACTCTGGGTCCTCACAAGCTGCAAGGTTCTGTAGAGCATTCATTCCTCACAATGCAGAGAAGGTTTCGCATCTCCCTTGTCTGAATCAGCTTCCTTATAGGGGCTGGGGCATTTATGTTGTTGTTGTTAGCCACAGAAGCATATTAGGATCTGTCTAAAATACCAGACTGGTTAAAGATTATAGAATATCTGTATTTGACTGTGGCACTGTTTGTCGTGATAATGTGTGGGTGCAGCTCTTGTAGCAGTGGTCTGTCTTTGAGGTTAGGAAGCAAAGGAAATAAGTGAGCAAAGGAATTCTTGACATCATAAACTGATTTAGAGACAGCTGTTTTTCTTGTTCAGTGAAAATCTATTATAAAAAGCTTTATTGATCTTCAAGGCCAGACTGGATGTAGTTCTGAGCAACCTGATCTAGTTGAAGATGTCCCTGTTCATTGCAGGGGGGTTGGACTAGGTACCTTTTGAAGGTTCCTTCCATCCCAAACTGCTCTATGATTCTATGATTAATGTTCCATCTTCTACCAGCTTCCCCCATTTCTGTTACTATGAAGGGATCAACACTTAAAATATATTTAGCAACAAACTTACTGTGAGGTTTTTATCACCTTGATAATCAGGTTGCTCCACTCTTAATGAACTCCCAGTTTACATTTTATTATTTTGGTGAAGTACGTTACATAACAATAGACCAAGTTACCCAACACCTTAAAGTTGAGGATTTTGAATAGAAGGCTTATTTCATGAATTCTGAAGAAATCGGTTTGCTGGGGAATGCAGTGTTCTACACAAAATGAAAGTACGTCCCTGTCACTTTTCTGTGGTGAAATACTGATCCTGCTCTCCAGAGACTGTCAGGCCCTCCTGTTTGTAGTGCTGAAGATGGAAGAGTGCCCTTCTCTCTTGCTTGACGGGTCATCATTTGAGGCTGGGAGTTTTGCCAACCAGTGACCTAGCGTATCCAGTTTCTAATTTGGGGGAAATGTTACTGAGAAGATGGTGGCCAGACAACTCTGGCATTTCCTGGGGTTCTCAGATTACTGTGACACCATCTGATGGGTTTTTCAGGCTGAATTTTACTTGGATTGAAGTAGCTGTATTGCTTTCTCTGCTGAGAGATCACTTGTAACCTGAAGACTGATTTGTATGTTTGTTTTTAGTCATTACTGATCAGTTATTAGATTTGTTATTGAAGTTTTGGGAGCATGGGAGTGTTCAGGTGTAGACGTGACAGCTCAGTATCTTATAAGAAAGCATCAGAGGAAAACATTTATCACTGCTTGCCATCTGGGAGCTCAGCTGCCAGAATATTGTCAGACTTCTCTTTTACTGTTGCCATGAATATTGCTTTGGTTTGAGTAGTACATATACTGAGTACATATACTTTTGAAGCATGAGGTTCTTCCATCATCTCTTGGTTGGAATTTTCTTGATGAGGTTAATGAGGCAGCACATGTGCTGATATGGTCATGAGGGAATGCAGTGGATTAGCATTTCTGTAAGAGTAGGTCTGAATGAAACCTGTGTTTTTGTGGTTTTATTTTTTCCTCAGGATCCCTAAGAAATGGAAAAAGAGAATGTAGGTGGCCATTTGTCAAGTAGACTTAATGCATGGATGTGTCGTGGTGCTCCTCTGGGATTTTCTGAAGGTCTACCTAAGCCTTCATTCAATGAGCATCACCTTGCTTGCAAAACCTTCATACCTGTGGCTGAGCACCTCGTGGGTTGCCCCTGCAGTTGTATACTGTGGTGCAGTTGTGTACTGCAGTGTCTGAGTATCTGTCCATAATATCTGTGCCCAGCTATGAGGGAAATCTCTTGCCCAAAGTATGTGTGTGGCAACAGCCACGTGAGGATTTCCTGTGTTTGTAGGTAACGCTAAAGCACATGATAACAGGTGGCCCATGGGAGCCTTTTTTGAAAGGCATAGCCAGCTTTCACTCTTCTGCAGTGGAAGAATAAATGGACTTACGGTCAGAACATAGAAAAATTGGCATGTTTATTGTGACAAACGTGTATTTGTGTAATGTACTGATGGTTTGTGAGCTTGCTAGCAATTTCCGTTTTCAGACATAGCCCAGTATATTTTGCTGACATTTGAACAGTGAAAAATCTTTGTGGCAGTCATTGCACCATTCCATGTAGAAGAACTAGTATTGCAATTTATCAGGGCAGTGTGAATTTGTTTCAGTCTTTTTATTTCAATTGTGGTGGCTATGAAATAAGGGAAGTTTTTTGTCAAAATATAGAAGCAAGATTTTATCATTAAGCGAGATGTTTGAGATCAGTGATAATTCACACTGACTGCCACAGGCCAAACTGTTCTTCTGGGATTTAAATATGTTACAGGGAAAATCTGCTCGGGTGTATAACCTGCCTATTGCATTACTGACCATAGTGCAATAGGTGTTTTAGAGAATAGCAAAATTTTCCTTGCTTCATATAGGTAGCTTTTCTGTGTTTTTATCCATGACAACATTCTATTATATTGTAAACTCAAGTTGCTTTTATATTTTATGCTTTGATGCGTTAAAAGTTTTCTTGTTCTGCTTTGTGAGGGTGTTTTAATTGGAATTTTTAGCGGGTTCTGTGTCATTCAGACCAAATGTAATGGAGATTTTATTCTTGCCTTTATTCACATTTGCTTTCATATAAACCATGTAGCAAAAGTTAACGTAAGTTGGCTCAAGAACATTATACATCTAGGTCCTTTAGCTGATTAAGCCTACTGACTTAAGGTCAAACACCAGGCTTGGAATTTTGATTATTTATCTGAACAAGAGCCATAAGGTTTATCTTTAACCTGAGTGAAATAAAAGTTATCTCTGACAACAAAGCAAACAAAGTATTAAAGATTTTCCTAAACAAAAGAGTTGAAGTGTGCCTTGATCTGTTTATGTAATTGAATGGAAAAAAAAAAATCCCTTTTTTCTTAGGTTCCTAAGTATTTACAGTTGTTTAACAATATTGACAATAAGACTGTTTTTATTGACTTCTCAAAACAAAAAGCACTTATTATTCTTTCCATTTTCTTAACGAGAACTCATAATGTGCCTGTTACTGGTGGGAAGGCTGTGATCAAAAGAGATTTCCATTAGGCACCCGACTGAAGTTTGGCTTGCTAAATATTGAAGTTACTTTATTTTGGAAAATCGTGCAAGTAATGCTGCGCTTGTAAAAAACAGGGAGCCCTGTCTTCTATTCTTGTGCAAATCTTATTTGCTTAAAAAAACAGGCGTGAGGCAATGAATGTGCCCTGGTCTGACCAGGCTGCCTGACATGCTGACTCAACATTGTTTTGTTTGCTCAGCTAGCTACTGTGTCTAACGTGGAAATGAAGTACCAACTTTGCAAGATGTGTGTGGCTGCCAGCCTGTCTCCAGGAGACGTGTGTGGCTGCCAGCCTGTCTCCAGGAGGATGAAGTCCTACAGAAAGGATATGTGCAGCTCAAAACTGGGAGTTCCTTTTTCGCTCCCTATTGCCTAGAGGGGGTTTCTGCCTCACCTGTCAGCAACAGCTTGTGGTGTCAGTTTTACCTGTTTGTTGCATTATTCATAAAATGTGCATGGCTAATGCACGTTACCTTCTGCTGTAGTGAGAACGCACATCCATAAGCATGTTAGCCACATGCTTTCTTAGAGCCTTCCTCTTCGTGTTCTAGCTACTGTGGTGTATGTTTACCAACATGACTGTGTCTAAGCTGAGTATGAAAAGTCACAATATTATTAAATTGAAAGTAGTGGATGCTATTTCTCTTGCAGTGGAACAGCTTTGCAGAAAGAGAGGAGGACATGGCTGAAGGAGACATTTCTGTTAATTGTGAGAACTCTGTATACAAACCAGATGTGTAGTCAATACTCTCCTCAAGAAAAAAAAGAGCAGTAACATGAAGTTAAAGTTTCATCTTTAGGGTTTCAGCATGGTGGATGAAAAACAGAGCCCCAAAATTGCACATAATTTAATATGTTGCTAAGGCTACTGGCACCTCATCTGAAGTAAGAAGCAGTGTAGCCCTTTTTAATGGATTTTGGATGAAACCCATTGGCCTAGGAAAGTTATATATAGTTTTGAGTATTACTGTTCTCTGAAGTGGAACTTTTTTTTTCCTTGCTCTGAAAGGGTGTGCCATTGTGCATTATTATTAGCATTATTAGAAAAACTTGCATGTATCTTTTTCTTTGCCAGTGGTGTGGTTCTTGAAAATGACCTCTCTCTTCTCTACCATCATACCCTTTGTGTTGGGCTGAGTTCCTAAATGGCAATAGCAGTATCAGAAATTTTAGAGTTAAGGTTGTTTTAACCTATTTATTTTGTAATAATTTTTGTTAAATATAAGAGTTGATGAACCTGAAGAATCATTTATCCTGAAACATACTCTCAAGTTTAAGTCTTTTAAAAAACAATAAAGATTTCAATAACAGGCTATGGCAATTGATTACACAGGTGAAAGCTTAGTTTTTTAGCTGGTTTGGCCAGAATTCAGATTGAATGGGAGTTGTATTTCTGGACTAAACCAAAATTCTGCTTGGCATCAATTATTCAGCCTCTGATTTAACCCTTACAGAAGCCTGAAGTCTTGCTTTCTAGCAGAAGGTTTGTTTTGAAATGAAGTATGTTACCCAAAGGAAAAGAGAGGTTATGGAGAGAAATGATGTGTAGTAGAGCACGACTGTGTTTGCTGGGGCTGGGCCAAGTAAAAAGTAGATGCATGTCAGGACTGATTAAATAATTCCACATTGTAAGAGTGCAGTATTTTAGGATGATAATAAAAGGATGAGAAAATCATGAAAAGAATGCAGGTTTGGACAGAGCATTGTTTTCTTTTAATCAATTATAGGTCTGAAGGAAAATAGAACTGCAGAGTTGTTTTTTTTTTTTAATCTGCTTTAAAGCTAGTATAGTTTAAAATCAAGGTATCTTAAAATAATATGGTGTAGTATTTCTTTGCATATTACATGAATATAACATGATAGTGGATATGATGTGGATGGGTTGGGGGAAAGCTGGGAACCATCTGAAAATAAATGTTACATTTATTGTAATTATCCACTCTCAGTAATAATCAGACTTCAATATTTCTGTATTCAGAAATAAATCTCTCTTTAAAAGGAGTCATGAGCACCATTATTCAAAACATACTTTTCATAGGAAAATTAAGAGAACTAGCACTGACCTGTGATAACAATAGAGATGTTACCCTGATTTGACATTTGCATTCAATTCTTTAACCAGCCTGGAGATAGTTTCCATCAAATTTGTCTTTCTTTAAAAATTTGTTCCTTAAATACAGGTAACAGCTAACAAAACCAAACAGAAACACAAAACCAAACACCCAACAAAACCAACCAACCAACCAAAAACCCCACAGAAAACCAAAGCATTATTTTTATAAAGCAAAAGTTTTTTTATTTTTTATAAATCAAAGTTTTATTTAATACAAAAAAGCCACATTTGGTGGTGGTCGTTCAGAAGGGTTGCAGCAAAACTCTACCATAAGCCCAAAATCAGATCTTTAGGTATCTACAGGTCTTTTTTGCCAAAAAGGGAAGCACGGTTAAAAGGCCCTAGGAAAACCATGTATTTCTGAGTGAAGAAGAATACTATGGTAAACAGCAAAACAGAAAAATTAATGAGCAGAACCTCTTAAATGCATTTTGAATGTTACCTTAGTGTTACCTCAGTTCTGTCCAGTTCAGTGCTTGCAAAAGTTGGTCCTATGTTCACGTCAGCCCATGTCAGTTTTCGCTCTGTTTTCTTGTACTTGTAGGCTGCTGTCTGTGCCCCTGTAGCAGAATATCTTCTTGCATTCACTTATTTGCTGCACACTGTTTTTCCCTTTCAGAAGTTGCTCGGCGAATCCAAGACCCAAATGCAACTTTCTGCTCACTATCACTTGGAAGTTTCGTGAATATAACTATTTTTATTGCTTCTCCCTACAAGTTTGCAGCTTTCAGAAGGAAATGGTATTGGTAAAGCAATGGGTAAGATAGGATTTTAATTTCCTGGCTTTTTAAGTGCACATTTAGTCATTTTAGGAGGGAGAGAATCTCTGGCATGTTGCAGGATCAGTGGTGATAATTTTGAGCTCTGCACCTTTGTTGCCACCTAAGACAAGATGCAGTCAGTTTCAGAGGGTGTTGCTGGCAGGTGTGTGCCAGGCACAGTTACTGCTCAACAGTGCTGTGTGGCCAAAAGCCTTTGTTCTCTTTTCATATATAGCAATTACAGCATTTCCAAGAGTGGCAGCTGCTGATAGAGGAGAGCTGCAAACACATTCTTCCTGCAAATACCTTACAGACTCCTCAGGTATCTTTTCACATTATTTGTCAAGCAGTGCCACTGAAAATATAGAGTAGCTCTCTGCATCCTTTATTTAAGGGATTGAATGAACAAGGCAGACTGATGCACTACAGTGCTGTTGCTGCAGGTCCCGAGTCACGGGAGCAAGTTCATGGGCCAGCCAAAAAGTACAGTTTGTGGAGTCAGTGAATGCTGGACCTGGAGGAGGCAAGCTTCAGGCTGTGCTCGAGCTCATGCAGCGGCAGAGCTCCCTCTTGGATCTGCTGTCACTGTGTCAGGTCCCCATTTGCAGAGAGGGCTCTAAATCTCCCTCTCTCTGAAGCCCGCAGCAAGTGATATTTAAAGGAGGTTTCTTTAAAACCTGTTTTACTCCAGGCATTACAGGGAGCAAGGCAAAGGGGAGGCAGGCAATTCCAGGAGCAGTTGTACTTTATTTCAGTAACAGCCTTTATGTAAAATTAAAAGCAAGTCTGCAGGGGCTGCAGCACTGTTAGCATGATTTCTTAGACCCGCTTGAACATTGTAGTCCATATTTCTTCAATAAACAATTTCAGATCTCATTTTTTAAATTAGCATGTCTACTTCTGTGATTTTGGAAGCCTTCAATGAACTTTCCATCATATACTTACATCCTGTGTTCTCCTTTGAAATGTTCCTTTGGCAGGATTTTAAATACAACAGGAAATGGAGTTAGAAGGTGCATTCCTGGAAAGCTCTATTACAGTTTGCAGGCCATTTCAGAAATAACTGGGTCTGGGAAAATGGATTTATAAACCTCCTGCAGTTTGCATGCACGTACCAGTACCAAATGAAAAGTGAACAACCTAGTATTCTTGGGTTATAGGAGTTGAAATCTGATCTGGAAACTTGATAGTATACAAGTGTTTGTAATGTCTTGTTTGTGTTTTAAATGCCATATGAGCTGGAGGTAAAAATGTACTCATCTCCTATGTGTACCGTATTTTTAAAAGATGTCAAACCCAGAAACATTCCTTTAAACACACAAAAATTGTGATCTGAAAATCATTATATATTAAAATCTCTTTTTTTAGAAATCTCTTTTTTTAGAAAATAAAACTACCAACCTTATTTTGGACACATTTTAGGAAAACAATGGGAGGTTTTTTTCATAGTCTTTACTTTTACAAGAATTTTTTTTTTCAGTGGTGTGACACTGATCAGATTTGTTAGTTTTAAGTACTTAACAAAAAAAAATGCTTGTTTTCATGAAGTTCTAACTTTTTTTTTAAGTAGAAATTCTGTCATTGTAAAAGCTTCAGTAAGATTTTGCACAGAGAATGTATTTGCAGGTTTGGAATATTTTGTATTTTCCTTCGTTTTCCAGACTCTAGTTTTCAAAATATCAAAATGTTTCCTTCTACCCATGTGTACCTGCCACATTTTTCCTTGTATACATGGGAGTTCATGAGCATATTTTTACCTCCACAGTATTCATATTTAGGAAGTCATGGCGAATGTGACAGAAATATAGTGCAGTATATAATAAAATATTTCTAATCTTACTGAACTGATCATAAAAAATTGATTAGAAGATTTAAAAAAAAGTCAAAATCAGTGATACATCTACACTTGGAGAAACTCAAGATGCTTATAAAGAGTCTAGCAGTAGCCTTAACTCTGAATATACATGTATTCATAGTGGCTGCCCAAGCCAGTGTGACAGCTGAAGTTGGGAAGCCAAGCAGAAGCAGCACCAGAGAAATCAACAGGACAGTGTTTTAGAAGCAGTTGCATGAAATCAGTTGAAGTAACAGTGAGGCTCTTGTGATCTGTCAATTTTAAATAACACCTTGAACATATGTTTTAAAGAATTATAAAACCTTTATATAAAACCTTTCTTTAATCTTTTCATTTTGCTCACCTGATGTACACCCTGTTTAAGCCTGCTGATGTACATGGGGTCTACTTTCATAATGGGATGAAACTGGGAATATATCCATGTGTGAAGATGTGTATGTGATACTTTTCTTATTAAAGAAATAATAAATCTACACTCCAATATGGATGAGTGACTTCTGGAAAACAACAAAAAACGACACTAGATCTGATTTGTTGGCTTCCAGTTCTTACCTTGGGTTGTCCGTTCCTTTTATTCCTCACCCCTCCATCCCTCCTTTTCTATATGAACATTTCTTTCTGAACACCTGTGGACTTTGAACTATAAATATCAGGATCTTGTTTATCTGATTTGATTGCCATAGAGTTGATCATTCCTGTATCTAGTGAGAATCAGGTAACGTATTTTTGTGGTGCATGGTTTGTGGGTGGGTTTTTTTGGCTTTTTTTGTTTTATTTGTTGAGCAGTTCATTCTGGAATTGCCAAGGGCTCCAAAGACCTGGAACATACGGCACATACTTCAAACCCATTTTCTTTATGTGTAAGTTGAGAGAAACCTTGAATTACAGACGAGTGGGTTGAGTTAGATCAGGAATTACTCCTATTTGACTGAAGGTATAGAAAATGCTTTTGGAAGCTGGTGATGAGGGGTGGTGACTTCCTCTTTCTCTCTCCCAGCCGTCTCATCACTTTTTATTCCTTGAGTGTTGGCTCTTCTATTGGATGTTGGTTTCCCAGCAAAATTGTGAACGCTGGCTGCATGCTTTGAGGGAGAAACAGTGTTTCCATCTGGGTGAGCAGGAAGTTGTGTGGCTTCCCACATGCAGCTGGCTGGTGTAGGACATTGGTGAGATTGCACAGAAAATAAACTAGTACTCCCAGCCTGTATCTTTTGAGTGTTTCTTCTTAGATAATAACTTGAGCTCCTAAATTCACACTTCTTTGCAGGTTTTAAAAGCCATGGGAAATTGACTTGATTCATGGTAGTTTTACTGCCTGTGGGGTTGCAGATGGCAGTTGTAAACTTACTCAGAGACCTAATATTGTACTGTTCCAACAGTAAATTTGGGATGAAAACATTGCATTTGTGTTTTTTTGAGTATTATCTCTGTAACTGTAAGGCTGTAATTTTGCAAGTGGAAAATGGAGGGAGGAGGAGCAGGCAATGCACTTTAAAATCAAGGCATACAACTTTAAGGAAAAAAAAGCCCACCAAACCACCACATTTTCCAGGCTTGGATGGGATGTTGGTAAGTCTTCATTTTTTAATTGATGTAAAGAATTTCAAGGACAGAAGATATACGTGATTCACTGTTTTAAGAAAGCAAGGCATGTTTTTCTTTTTGGTTGCTTTTTTGAGTGATGGGTTTATGTTTTCCATTATTGCACTAGAAGTGACTTTTTCAGTCCAACCACAGATTTCTGAGTGTGTTCCTTGCTGCCAAAAATCAAGGCTTCTTTCTTCTGCCAAATGGATTGTTCAGGCAGTATGAAAACAAACAAACAAACCCCCCCCCCCAAAAAAAAAAAAAGAGAAATCTTTGCTTGCTTCTAATCCAACAATTTCTCAACAAACAAGGGTAGTATCAGATTTAAATGTTATTGTAATCGTTATTATTTCTTCCCTAATTAAACAAGGAATTGAAAAATTGAAAAGGCAGCAGACAGGAATTTACATTAAGAAATAACTGAACAGTCTGTTAATATTGGATGGTTCATAGCTGATCTTTCAGAAACAGTTACAGTAATACGTATGAAGTAGGTTGGGATAATTAAAAACATTAAGGATGTCTAAGAGCATTTCCTTCCTGACTATATCATTGAGAATGAACCAATAGCTGCTGAGAATTCTGACTTCCCGGTTTAAGCCATTGCTCCTTTTTGCTTTAAATCCAGCATTTCGTCTGTTTATTATTATACCTTTGATGCATCTGGCTCTGGTGTAGTGATGTTTCAGAGATGTTTTCTGATAAATCTGATCTCTGATAAGTCTCAGAAGGTGGCTGAATAAACTTGCTGGCTGTTGTGCCGCTGGCTTAGCTGCCTATCCGGAGTCTAGCCTTTTAAGCAAAATTGAGAGGTAAGGTAAGGTGTTGAAGAAGTGACGATCCTGGTCACTCTCACTCTGCAGTTCTCATTCTTTCTGCTATATTTCTGCTAAGTGTTTTCTACAGCCTTCCCACAAGAGGCATAATCATATCACATGGATGCAATAGCTTCTTGCTCCATGGGTAGCAGTAAGAGAGGGTGGAGTCCCGAGTTTCTGTATCTTTGCTGAGTTACTAAAGATTGCGCACTGGTATTTCTTTCTTCTCACTTTGCACTTTTGCACTGTGTAGTAGCACTTTTATGTAAGCAGTCAACGTATTTTTTTTCTTTTTTTTACTCCCTTCTTGCCCCCCTAGTGACAGAAACTGAAATTAAAAGGAGATGAAAGAGCAGACTTATCTCTAAAAGTTGGTGCTTTGTATTTTGAACTGATCATGCCCTGAATACAGTGTCTTCTATGATGTAACTGTAATGATAGGACAAGGGGTAGTGGATTAAAACTTGAACAGGGGAAGTTTAGATTGGATATAAGGAAGAAATTCTTTACTGTGAGGGTGGTGAGGCACTGGAATGGGTTGCCCAAGGAAGTTGTGAATGCTCCATCCCTGCAGTGTTCAAGGCGGGGCTGGGCAGAGCCTTGGATGGCATGGTTTAGTGCAAGGTGTCCCTGCCCATGGCAGGGGGGTTGTAACTTGATGATCTTAAGGTCCTTTCCAACCCTAACCTATGATTCTATGATCCTATAATAAACAATGAAAAAAGCTCCAAGGAATCCTGCTCAGCAGCTAAAGTATTTTCTGATTTACATCCTGTTATTTGGAAAATCAAGTGTGAGGACAACTATTAATATTTCTTTTGTCTACTAGATTTTAGTTAACCTGCTACACCTGTGAGCCAGTAATACAATTTCGAGGAGGTATAAAACCCATTTTATTTCCAGCTGTGATGTCTAGCCCTGTACTTTCCTCATCTTGCAAAATACTAATTGGTGAAGCATTGTCAAAGTCACCTTAAAAATACAAGCCAAGATTTAGTGTTCCACACTTGGCTTAGTTTGGGCTTCTAAAAACAGATGTGGCTATATATATATAAATGGATAAAATACTTTGACATACATTGGTCTGAAAGGATTTCTATAAATTTAATAGTGCTTACAAATTTTTGTAAATTAGAACTGAAATTTGCAAGAAATGTGCTTGCTTAGAATTTTACATTCTCATTACATAATGTAATTGCTGGGACTAAAGATGTGTTTAGTTTAACTAAAGATACAGTTAGCAGTGTATAAGGTTGTTAAAAGGTAGAAAAGTTATAAATTTTTTCATTCCTGACATTGCATGCTGGAAAATTACATTCCCATTAAGATTATCTCAGAATAGATCTGACTCTGCATCAGGTTTCTTTAGAACCAATTAAAATTTTTACTCACAAATTTGTCCCTGCAACCTTAGCATATTTTTCATGGGCTTTTGTGATGGTTTTCACAGTAGAGTCATTGTTAGCCCACTTTTCCAGGTGACCATTGCGATTATCCTCTTCTTCAGCTTGGGTTGCCCATG
This sequence comes from Psittacula echo, assembly GCF_963264785.1. NCBI lineage: Eukaryota > Metazoa > Chordata > Aves > Psittaciformes > Psittacidae > Psittacula > Psittacula echo. Next base: position 49,826,297 of record NC_137742.1, on the reverse strand, counting down.
CATGTAAAATAAATTGCAGGTCAGAAGTAGTAAAGGGTGGCTAGTATACTGGATTTGGCGTAGTCTAAGCAATGTGGTCACTGGGAGACAAGAAATAATCTCTTTAATGTAATTTTAAGTGGCATCTCTAGTCTTCTTACATTAGAAGACAAAATGAGGTAATTTATAGTCTGAGCTCTTTCAAAAAGCAATTATTCCACAAAGCATGTGGCCAAAGAGCAGGGCAGTGCTGATGATGTGCTAAGGATGCTTCTTGGCATTGTTTGGAGCAGCTGTGCTCCAGTGCGTAAATTGCAGTTCCATCAACAATTCTGCTTTTGGTTTTATTGAGAAAGAGTAAGAAAGAGTACTTTTACTTGATTAGGAAAAATATCTGTGTATGTCAGTGGAAACTCTGTAGATGCCCTTTAGAATGCAGACAGCATTTCTTCAATAAACTCTTTATAGACATAGTACTTTACTACCGTAGCAGATTTTAATTATCTCAGGATTAGGAAGGTACCTAAATGCACTTCTGTAACAGAGATGTTCTTTAGTAGAGTTCTTTTATAAAAAGAGCTCTTTTAACATGTGGGGAAGGAACAATGTAAACTGTAATTTAGCTCTGAATTTCACGTGGCTGTCATATTCTGTTTTATTCCAGGAAAGAAAGATAGACAGTGATCTATACTTCAAACGGTTCAGATTTAGTTTACATTAACAAACTTTCCCAGTGTCTCAAATAATATAGATGCAGGAACACACCAATATGAACAGAGAGATTTTGGGACTGAATGGCAGGAATGTAGTTTTTTTATATATTAAACTTTTCATACAAATGAAGAATGTGTGTACTTTAAAATGTCTGCTTTCCTGATAAGGAAGTGTTGCTGTTCCACTCTTCATCCTGTACACCATCACACACCTGGAAAGTCCAGCATTTGGATGTTGAATTAATGAAAAGCTGATACAGTATATCATGAACACCTGTTCTGGAAAAAACACTGGTGTGCCTGAACAAGTCTGTATATGACTTTTTAAAAGGGTAGATTTATATTAAGATATTAGAACCCTAAGTATATGTTTATATTTTAAAGTTATATATAGGGGAAAACTAATTATAGTGTGATGCATATAAGCCTAAAGTGTAATTGTAAAAATCATTATGAAAGTACATACTATGAAAGTAACTGTGTAGCAGATTTACCCACATTATGTGAATATCCTAGTTGCTAAGTCAATGATTTCTTTTGCTAAGTTTTGTTCAAAATTTTAAAAAGAAGCTAGCTTAAACACACAGTAAGTGTCTTCTGGTACTTTCAAAGATGCCATTGAACGTAGTGCAAGCAAGTCCTCAACATGTCTGGTGGCCACAGATCTGGGTGTTGCTTGGATAAATATTTTCCCCAGGTGCACAAAATATTATGCAGACCAACACCAGTTTTCATTAAAGTCTACTCTGGTAACTATAGCCAGAGGCAGTTCCATGCTGCCTGAAATAATGCACTCCAGACTCGCCAAAAAAAAAAAACCCTAAACAAAACGAACCAACCCCATAACCAATGGATTTTTCTTCTTTTTGAAGAAAAGCAGTTTGAACATTCAACATTTTATTCAACTTTAAGAAATGTCTTTAACTTAAGCAACAAAGAAATGTCTTTAACCAATTAACCAAACCTATCTTTTCCATACAGTGACATTGTAGTCTTAAAACTACTATCTTGATGCTAGTTATGCAAAGAAAGTACTATCTACAAACCAGACATGACTTGAGAGACTCTGAGGAAGCTCAGTGTGATGACTGATGGACCTTGGTAGTAGCTGCTACTGTGATTTAGAGGAGTAGTGGAGCACTTGTGTACTTTGCAGGGTCTGCTCACTGTCCTCATTACATTAAGCTATGCAGTCCACTGCTTCTGCCCACCAAGGTCTTTGTGTCAGATCCTCCCATTCCTCCATATTTAGAGGACTCCTCATGAATGCCCTAGGTTGTCTTTAATGGCCAATTTTTGTCCATGTTGTCTTTCCCCGTTGTCCATCATCTTTTCACTCCAGCATCTTGGCCTGCATCTTTATGAGAAAAAAAAATCAGGATCTAGGTTGAAGCTTGGACGTCAGCCTGCAGTTGCCTGTTGTTTTCTGAGGAGCCTGCTTTCTGCCATAGCTGTAGTCTGTAGGTCTAACTGTCAGCGTGGAGTATAACATGGGGGAGGAGTATATGGCAAGGCATGTTCCCAGGTTTATCTTTGATGCAGTCAGCCTTTTGGGGGTTGAGAGGAGAAACTGCAAGAACATGGGCATGACCCATGACGTTGTCCTCAGGGCCAACAAACTGCCACTGGTCTCTTCTGCTCAGTGAGAGAGCAGAACTGCCTGTTCAGTTAGAATACTTTTTTTATCACGTTTCTAGTGACTCCCAAATTTCAGCCCTCAAATTTCTTTTGCTTGCTGTATTCCCCTCATGTCTAACAATACCTCATGCCTCCATCCCAAGGATATCTTAATTTGCTAGTCTGTCATAGTGGAATTACTCCATGTCTTTCTCATTACTCCATGTCTTTCTCATAACTCCTGCTCACCTATCTGTCCCTACTTCTAGTTGTTGATAGTTGTTTCTTGTGAGTAGTGACTGATTCTGCTGCAGTTTATCTGGTCAAGGTGGGTTTTGGTTCCAACAATTAAACTGAGTTAAAACTGCAACTTGCTGTGCCAGTTCTTGGACTTGGCAATGAGTGAGAGCACTGATTGTATTCTGAGGATGCTGATCCTAGCCTTCAAATACATACTGCCTGTATTACATGTGTCAGCTAGCCCAATTCTGAAGATAGTATATTCCCCTTCTGGTGTCAGTTCTTTTAATTTTTCCTCAGCTTATATGGCAAATTGAGGTGCTGGTTTCCGGAGTTTCTGAAATAAATAGCATATTGCAAAGAAAATGTTTTTCTCTGGGAGTCGCTGTGCATATGACTATGCTACTGGAGTAAAAGTCAAGATCATTTTACAACTGAATAGTTGCATTCTAGGCAAAGCATGTTAATCCAAATAATAATGATTGTGAGTTTCTTTAAGGACTTTTTCTGCTGACACTATGGCAAATCTGAGGAACGAATGATTTTTTTCTTGTCAGTGCCTTAGTGGTGTATTATCTAGAGCTGTAATTGATAGGTCACATGTCTAACTTTTTGCCTCCAACGTTAACCCCTTTATTTTCTTATGTTCAGTTGAACAGGATTTATGCCTGATTAAGTTACTGTCTTTTATCATAATTAAAGAAAAATGTTGTGGAGGGAGAACTTAAAGCTCTGTTCAATGGAAAACAGATTGTTGTGCTTGTAATGAAACAAAAGGGACCCTGTCACACATAGTGCCTTTTTTCCCCCTGTCAGAATAATCAGCTCTCAGAAAGATTTATCTGCTGTGAGAATGATTAAACTGTCCAGAGCTAAGGGTGTGTGGGGGGAGGAAACATATTTTAGCTTTTCAGAAAGGAAGCAGCATGCTTCAGAGCTGTCTGAGATCACAAGAATGGCAGCTTTAGCAACAGTGCTTATAACCTGTATTTGTAAACTATCTCGCCTGTTTGCAGTTCATGCCAAAAATGGATTAGTAGATTTTAACAACATCTCTCTTCAGTACTGTAACTGAATTACAGTATGCAGTGTGCCCTTGATTTATAAAGGGTTTCTTCTTGTGGTGCCTTAGAGTCTCATTTTAAATAGCATAGTGTGCTTGCAATTTTTTTTTCTATTTTTTATTTTATGTATAATTCTGGCAGAGAAAACTCCACTGTTGCTTTCAGCTTTCACCTATTTGAAGTTACTTTCAGGCAGTAACACATTAAAAAGTGAAAAGAAAATGTAAGCTAATCACTGTTGGACTATTCAGTTTTTCTGACAAAATCATACATTCACATTTAGTCTGACAAACTATAATAGAACTTTTGTGGTTGATCATATTTTTTTTTTTATGGTAACTTAATAAACTACTGTGTTCTGCTGTTCTATAAAGTTTGAAATAGGTTTTTAGTTCTACCAAAGAGAAACTGTTTCCAAGTACAAATCAGAGAACATCTGAATAAATTTCAGATTCTGAAGTCTTTTTGTATGCAGATTCGGCTCCATTCTTTGTACCTTTGTACTTGTAGTACCAGCAATGTAAATACAAATAAATACATCTGATACACATTTTCTCTCCTTCTATATACATCCAAAGAGACAAGCATTCTGGCCTTGTTAGTCAGAGGGTTGTTAGTCTCTATCCTGGCGTCATCAATTTCTAATGCGGTGATGACAATTACATAATGTTTCTCAACATAATATGATTTATCATCAGAAATTACAGATTGAGTCTGAAAGCATAATATCAACATTAGCGTGATATTACTTTAAGAAATAATAAACTCTGTTTCTACTCATGAATGTGCCAGCCTGAATTGTGATATGAGCTTTAATTTTTAAGTACTTGAAGTACAATTAGTGGAAGTCCAGTCGTGAGAACAACCATTTATACTTTTCTCTTGATTGTTTCCCTTTGTACTCTGTCAGAGGCGTCTGATACGCTTAAACAGCAGGACAATCGGTTTTGTAATTCATGAAAAGGTCAGAAAAGTTTGTGCAAAAAGCATGGATGAGACACAGTTGATCTAAAACTAGAAGACATTTACCACATTAAAAAGTACACAGTTACCATGGTAACATGCTAAACTTGTAATTCTGTCATTCGTCTGAGCTGACTTTATCTTCCTTTCTTATGGTTCATCTTTCACCTGGTTTACTGACAAGGCAACGATGAATCTCTGCTACGCTGATGGAGATGATACATTCTTCTGAATTGTCACATATGGCAGAGTTTTGCTTATCTTTAGTCCTGATTTATATAAAAGAAGAAAGTATCTTAACATGACAGTTGGGTTCCAAGTCAAATTTACAGAGCTGGAAAGTAAACTGAACACATTGCTTTGGGAAATCATTGAGGCAATAACCCTGAAATGCAGTGATGCCTCTTATGAAGCTGCTCAGAGTGGAACCAAAATTAGTATAAAAATGGGAGGAGTTAAGCAAACCTGTTCTTAAGGTCCAACTTATTTTTTCATAAGTTGGTCCTCTGATTTGTTGTTGTTGTTAACTTGCTGTTTCATAATTTACAGATCAAAAGTGTCACTGAATTTTTATGAGTTCTATCATCAAAGAGGTCTTTTTTATTTTCTTTGTTGTGTGTTTTTTTTTTTTATTTTGTGTTTTTGCTGATGTTTTGTTACTGTTTTTTTTTTTCCGCTCCCAACATATGCATGATTTTAATGCCCATATTCAGGTATCATTAATGGAGAACGACAGGTGATAAGTCAACATTAGTTCCCAATTTGACTGAAAGATTCCATGATATAAATAACTTTCTTTTAAAGCTCATCTGTTCTGCATTTAGCAGAGAGTCTATATACTGTTGTGAGGTTTTAGCTTGGGAGTTGCCATGAAAATATGTGCCCTTCCCTTCTTATGCATTAATTGAAAAGCAGGTTTCCATCAGCATCAGAGGAGCTCTGACCCACAGAGGCCTACTCTGGTCGTATTGGCATAAAACTAGTTGTAGTTCTTCAGCAATAAAAGATAATATCCTTTTGGTGATGTTTGAATTAAGGGTTTGGGGGTTCTTTTTGAATATGTTGTCTCAGTCATGATCAGATGCAATAGAGTAAGTCAATTTTAGGAGAAAAAACTCTTCTTGTCTTTGGCTCATCTATGTGTGAACACAGAAATATAAAGAAAATTGAAAAAAAAAAAACCCAACATAGACCCCAGAGGGAGCTTGGTTCTGTTCTGGGGTGAGTAGGAAGACAAAAGGCTTCTTACTCTTCAGGGTTATTTGACGTGGAAATGAGGGCAAAGCTAGTAATTGGAAATATCATTTGGACTTTTCATAATATGCATGAAAAAAATTGCTGTCCTATTAAACCTTTTGCTTGAGGTGTATGAATTTCTGGAAGGAGGTGGATAGTAAAATAAGTCTCACCCTCTTTTTTCCCATATCCCGGGTTCATTGGCTCCCACTCCCAAATAGATTTGATTCTGTTGTAAGCAAATCAGAAGAAGTTGTCTTCTTCCTCTAGAAGTTCTGCTTTGGGATGTGCTTTCTTTCTCATGGGCTGTGGGATTCCACAGTTCAGTATAAACGCATGTTTCAGCTGTTGACTGCCAGGAGTGGAAAACCCATCCAATGTCATTTTCCCTTCTCTGGCTTTTTGCTGCAGAGGAGCAAATCATTGCAAGTGAGACATAGGTGGCTTCCGCCCCTACCTGCCTTGGAAGGGCTACAGAAGCCAAGGCAAGACAAGCCTGCGTGGCAGAGGTGAGGCGCAGCTTTATCACTGATGATGCAGTTGCTGCCTGACAGCAGTGGTAGCATGACAGTACACAGTTTTAGGATTACAGTTTGGCTCAAGAGTGTGGATTTCATTAGGGTTGAATTGCATGTTTATGTTCTTATATTGTCATAATTCTTTTATAGCATAATTACTGTAGTGGAAATGCTTAGTAACTTTTTCAATCTTTACAATGTTAGAAGATGAAAAAGCAAAAAGGTAGTAAATATGTAGGTAGTAAATGTAGAGACTACTTTAAAACCCTCTCCTTGTTCTGCTTTTTTTGCAATGCAGCACCAGTCTATAGGGTTAATTTATTTGTGACGAAGGGGATTGCACTTACACACTGTCTAGTAGGGACTCTGTGGTTTGGAACTGGAACTACATGACGCTATCAGCTGTAAGCAAAGTGATCAGATAAGTAATGGATTCATCTTGGGGTAGAGAAAAGAGTGTGTCATTGTTTCAGGGTTACCCACACTGCATTAAGTAATCATTCCAATGTTTTGTAAGTGCTCATGGCAATGAGATTGTTACCCACTTTGACAAATTAGGTGGGGAAAAAATTTGGGCTGAAAGCCAGTAACCTGAAACAAAGCAAAACATAATGATTATTTCCATGTAACACCCACAGCCACATATATGCGGGGACACACACCCCTACATGCACCTCCACCACTACCACCCTCCATGCCCTCCTGGTGAATAGTATAATTTTCCTACTGAGCTTTTCCTTCACGATGCATGAGATCTGTACTGAAATTGCCCTGTTGGGGAGTTAAAAATCCCCTAAATTTAAAGTGGATGAAGGGTGGGTAGTACATCATAGGGGAATAAAAAAAGGATTTGGGGAAAAAAAAGTTTCGTACCCTCAGACTCATGCAAGTTTTTCATTTCAATCTGTGTTTCTTAGATGGTTTCCATGAAGTGTTTTCAGATTGAGATCTATGCTTTCTTTAGAAATCTCAGTTGTTTCCAAAGAAAACTATTGGAAAACATTACAAAAGGTATGTTAGCAACTGGGAGAAATAAATTGTATAAAACCCAGTGAATGGTAGGGGTCAGGTCACATCCTCCCCATTCCGGCTGTCCACCAGACAGTTGTGGAATACGCTGTCGTGTAGCTGGACCACCCAACAATCGATTAGATGTGCAGAAAGCATGCTGTGGGAACACAAAGAGCATATGGATTTCTTTATGCTTGGATCACTTAGAAGAAGCTTGCTAAAGTGTAAGTAGCAACATAGAAGATTTTTAGTGGAGGCTTAGATGAAATTTATTAATTGTAGCTGAAAGTCATTTAAAGCTAGTGTCAGTGCAGATACTGAAATAAACCACCTATTTTTTATTTTTCCTTTTTTTGCAATCAGTGATGGATTTTGTAGCTAGTATGGAGAATATCAAAGTATTAAACTAGGTTGTGGAGGAATTTGATCCATAAAACTGTGCAAAAGAGCACTTCTGTTAACAGGATGGTAAGACAGAATTGAAAGTGACTCGTAACTTTTTTTTTTTAGCATAATGCCTGTATAATGACCACAGAGATTTTGCTTTAGCCAGAGTTAATTTATTCAAGTATTCTGGGGAGGGAACCAAAACAACAGAGTGATGCTTATTAATGTAAGTGCAGGTTACGTATCTTTAGAATGGTAATATTTGGCTACTTAACCATATAACTCATTTAATGTTGCAAATTTATAGCCACTTACGTAGAAGAAAACCATGCTGCTCATATTTCTTTTTACTACTGTTAGTTGCATTATTTTAGTCAATCATTTCTATTTGTTAGTGGAAAAATTCTCCTGCAAAGTATTAGAGACACTAATATTCCAACTCTACATTTTCTGGTGAGAAGAGACATAGTGATATTTTCACTTTTCTCCAGTGTATGCAAGCCTGCAGTTTAAGACTGGATGCTTTTTCTGAAAGTTGGCACATGTGCTTAAACCTGTTTTGCAGTGTATTAACTCATCTTTAAAAGATTTCCAGCTTCACCTCTTTTCCAGTGCAAAAATGAACGGAAAAAACTAAGTTCGGGAATTAACACGCCCACTTACCACCTCTCCCTTCTCCCAGTTTGAATCAGCCTCTGGACTGTGATCAGAATTTGCTTTCATCTCCTGCCAGTATGACTTCAGGCCTAATCTAGGCTCTAGCGGGTGTCTAGAGGCGAGAACTGCATATTAGTTTTGCTCTTTTAGGTAGGGAGAGGGAGTGGAAGAGACAACAGAGTATTGCTTATTGGAAGAGACACCTCTTGACAGCACCTCTTTAACAGCTATTAAAGCCAAATATATATTTATATATTTTTATATATATATATATTAAAGCCAAATTCAAGCATGTTAGATAAGGAAGGACTTTAGAAGAAGGTTATTGGCTTCAGACATGAAGGATGAATTCCAGGTTCTTCTTACTTGTTCTGTTGTTTTAAAGTGCTTTGTGTCTGCTTAGGCCACACAAAGAAGATTTTATTAATTGCTTTGCTTGTGTCCTTTGAAAGAAAGCTTAATCTGTGCAAAAGCTTTGGTCCAGGATCTGGGGAATGGTTCCTCACACCTGCCAGTGCCATCCGTCCCGTGAATTAGCCGTAGCTCAAGCCTACTCTGTCCATTATATTTGTTTTGCTTTTTCCTTTGCCCATAAGATGGTAACTTTGTGTCCAGGAAGTCCTACCTGTGCCTTTTCTCCTTCACCTTCTACCAATTCCAAGACAAACATTGGTAGGTACTACATTTCTGTCAAGCTTGTACCTGGGAGGAGGAGGTTGTGCTAACAATTTTATAGGAATTTTCCAGGAAGAAAAAGATCTTTTAAAATATTAGAGCTTAAACACCTTTAAAAATTGACATTATTAAAAAAAAGAAGTGCCAGTTCATTGCAGGTATTTAAGTTGTAGAATAAAAAGCACAATGAAGTAATTAAAAGTTTTGAGAAAAAAATAAGCTTAAAACAAACAAGAGGTGATGCTGTCCAAGCGCTAGCTCTAAAGCAGGCTGTATGTACTTCAAACCAGCCCTGACAGATGTTTATCCTGCTCCTTAAAATCTCCAGTGATTATATTGTGTGTTCCTTTGCTTACCTATTCTCCTGGTTTCTAACCCAAGTCTTCTGGGCTTCAAATTAAGTTGATTTCTCCCTTTTCACATAGCAGAAATTTTAACAGATTCTCTGTCCTTTTTATAACAACCTCCTATGCGTTGGACATGCTTACCTATGTCTTTTTATGCTTAAGCCTGGTTGTGCAATTTTTCTTTGTGACTCAAGTTTCCTGCTGCTTTTGGAGCTGTCATTGGTGCCCAAAGTTAGACAAGGACCTTGGCATTTAATCAGCAGAATAAGTATTTCCAGTCCTTATCGACATCTAGCAGAGTAAAATAATCCTCTCTGGTATCTCAATATGATATTTCCTGTAAGATTTCCTTGGATTTTAAGTCTTATGTAGCAGCCAGAAGTTTTTCTGCAATATTGCTACCTGAGTAGCTTTTCCTCATTTTGTACTATTGTAGTTTTTAAATGTTGCTAAATATAACATATATCACATGCTTTTAAAGTTCATCTGTTTTGATGTTAGACTTCTTCTCCCATTTGTGAATGTCATTTTGGACTCTGAGCCCATTCCTCAGGGTGCTCATGATACGTCCTGCATGGAAGTTACTCACAGGTTTGATACTCAGTCTCTAGTCTACTATCCAGTTACTAATTAAAATACTTTATAGAATAAAATCCAAGGCAGTAAACCAGTGAAATCCTGCTGCAGCTTCTTTTTTAGTCTGACAGCAGAGAATTACTCTGCAGGCAGACAGTTTTTCAGTGAGTTGTGAGTCCATCTAACTGACATTTTTGCTGATGTTTCAGTTTCCTATATTTGGAAGAGAAGGTTAGAACCTATAGCTAGGCAAGATAATTTGTATGACTGCCATTCAGACATGCCTTCTCAATTGTGACAGTTGCATAACCCTGCAGGCACACAGCTGCAGGTCATCTAACATTGTGTGTACACATGTGATCCTGCCGGGGTGACATATCCAGCATATGAGGTGGGAACTTGGAGACACTGCCCAGTGCTGATGGTCCCTTGAGAAAGAGTCTGGTGCAGGGAGTTTGGTGGCGCAGAGGATGACAGATCGGATCCTGAAGGTGACCTAAATAATGACTCCAATTTATATAGTATTTGCTTGTTTTACCTCTGTTCGAGCCTATGATCATATTTCTTTGTTGAAAACACAAGTCGCAATTTTTTAAAATCATGTTCAAGAAAACAACTTCTGCCTCTTTTTTCTTTTGTTTGTTTTCTTTCCCAATTAAGTACAGTTAAGTTACTTTTGATACTTTATTTAAACATACAGTTTATAGAGCATGTTTTTGCTGTCTTTTGTATCCATGCTGACTATAACGCACTGCATGCGTTGATGTTTATGATTTTACCCATGTGTGTTTCTGTAATTCCTCTATACTATGACTAAACAGTCATCACAGGTTCTTATTTCTTGATTGTTTTTTTAAAATTCCTTTTATATTTTCTGATTATAAAGAGGCCCTTACACAGCTGCAGTGGTCCCTTGCTGTGCTTCTTCTGTGTTGGGACATTCTCTTTTCACTGCTTTTTGCTCAGGATTTTCACCCCTGAGCACTCTGCTTACCAGTGTACTTAGGATGTTACTGTATCCCTTTCTGAATACAATGTTCATTATTGTATCAAGATTTTTTTACACACACACCCCCCCCCTCCCCCCCCCCCCCCCCCCCCCCCCCCCGGTGTAAAGAATTTGTCATAGAATCATAGAACAGTTAGGGTTGGAAAGGACCTTAAGATCATCTAGTTCCAACTCCCCTGCCATGGGCAGGGACATCTCACACTAAACCATGCCACCCAAGGCCTCATCCAACCTGGCCTTGAACACCACCAAGGATGGAGCATTCACAACCTCCCTGGGCAACCCATTCCAGTGCCTCACCACCCTCTCAGTAAAGAATTTCTTCCTTACTGAGAGGGTGGTGACTAATCTGGCTTCTGTTTCTTGACTCACCTCTTCTTTACTTACAGTTAAATATAAATCAACCTCATCTAAGAAATCTTTTGGGTTGATTCTGAAGACTTGAATGTTCTTCCTGTTTATTCTTCTTCTGACATTTCTGCAAAGACATCTCTGATGTCTGGCATGTTTGTCCCTCTTCTGTCCCCTACAAACCTCAGAAAAGTTTTTGGCTAAAAAATCTAGTTATTTTCAATACTCAACTAGGAGCACTTCAGAGGAGCCCAGTTTCATGAATTTGCTGAGTGCTCTCTGCCAAAACTCAGCCTTCCTTAGAATATGTCCCATTTCAAAAGTAGAGGTGTGCAACATCATCAGTTTTGGACTTAACAGCTACAAATCTAGAGTGAACTTCAGTCTTTCGTTTAAAGTTATTTTTGTTTCTTGCAAAACAACTATGGTTTAAGAATCCAAAGGCATATTTTAATGAGTCAGCATGGAGGCAAAAGCTACAGCTTTAATAGTAATTTATTCTGGTAATTAGTGTCTTTTGAACATCTTCTGTGGTTCAGATGGAATGATATGGATATTCTATGACAAGTTTTCAATAACTGTATTCTGAGTAAGTTTTCTGGGGTATGATTTTAAATGATCAGATGGAATGCATATGGTGACTCTGTCCAGCTAAGCCAGGACAGCATAGGTAGGACTTGGATGTCCTAGCTCCATTCTGGGCAGAAGACAGAATGTTTCTAGGGGAAAAACAGTAAGTGGCCTGCTGTTTCTGCTGATCCAAAGTCCTTTTGTGGCTTGTTTGTTACACAACATTGGAAAGAAAAATTGACTTCTTTTATTGCTCTTTTTTCTCTCCCCTTATGTACTCTTTGGAGGGAAGATTTTTGGCAATGCAAGTTAAAGGTCCTGTACAAATGCAAGTAGGGATGGGTTGAAGAATGGAAGCCAACAAGGGAAGTGGTAGAAATCCAAAAGTCAAACTGCACAAAAATAATACTTCTGCCAAAAGGTAGTTTTATCCCTTCTACTCGTAATAGCAGACTTTAAGCAGTACACATGTGGATGGTTCTGTATGGAACCTGGAAGTGATTACTTAAATTGGAACATAAAAGACTATATTTGTTCTTTTTTTAAAGAAAAAGAAATGGAAACTTTGCAATATTTATAGTAGTTCATGCCAAGTGGTCTTGTCATCAGCCTAAGTTTGTTTCTTTTTTTTCCTCTTTCTTTTTTCTTTTTTTTTTTTTTTTGTAACTAGAGAAGATTTATGAAGATGCAGATTTACGGACAAATCTCTATATGGAATAGCTCTTTGAACACAGTCATCTCTGTTGCTCTGTTGTCTATCTATTCGTTTATGATAAATCTAAATTTTAAGATTATTTTCCTCTATATTTTTGGATTGTGGCAGTTTTTTTTCAACATGTTACTTATTTACACCTTACCTTATTTTTTCATGTGAGTGATTCCGTCTTCACATCAGGTTGCGTAAGGATCTTTATAGCTACCAAGGCAATTCAGAATGCCTGACTTGATTTTCAAGCCTGTGAGGTTTATCAAAATTCGGTTGTATATCGTTTCCCTGTTTCTGCTAAACTTACATGAGAATCATGCATACCTCTGTATATCTATGGTCAGAAATACCTTTTAAAATATGACTACAGGTGCCTTCTTTCAAGTACCATCCTGTACTCTTGGGACCGATACTGGGATGTGAGAGTCCAGAACTGTATCTGCTGGGAGGCCTTGTGTAACAATCAGCGATACATCACATTTCTTTTCTGTTCTTTACATGTGTAGTGAAAAATGGCCCCATTTCTCTTCCTTGATCTTCAAGCTGGATCGTTTTACTTCTTTTTAAGGCAGTTTTACGAGCAGTTTAGGGGATTTTACAAAGAGGAAATTAATGCAGAGTAATATAAACAATGTAATGAGAAAAATAAAAATGTGAATGTGAAGTTTTATTAAATGCATGTAGTTGCAACGTAAAGTGTGTGGGGTAGATTGAGGCCTCAGTTTACAGAAAAGTTTCTTGGCTTTTGCAGCGCAATCTGGAAAGCTTGCTGTAAATAGGCTATGCTTGTGGTTCCTTGCTCAACCAGTGGCGCCAGGAATCAGTCCAAAGGAGGGGGGGTGGAATTTGTTTCCTTTTTTTTTTTTTTTTACCCCCTAAAAATTACTTGATATTTTATTACATTAAAGTTTTAAATGCTATTGTTCCATATTTGAATCATTATGGGCTTTGGGGTATGCCTTGCTCTTGACAAGTATGGATATCATCAGGATCCTGTACAGCATGTGTTTCTGTATCTCTGCTTTAATGCATTTTTTGACTGTCTGCCCAGGACTTAGTTATTAAGTTTTCCTCTCTGCTGAAACAGAAGTTAGTCTAGTTTTCACTTCGGAGCACACAAAGACACTTCACTCTGATTTAAGTCAAGTGCTGTTAACAGAGCATGTGGCAAAAGTGCTGTGGTCTCGCTCTTATGATTGAGAAGATGATACTTGTGACAAAAACGACTTACAGTTATGTTTTTTGTAATTATAGTATCAAAATTATGTTGATCACATATCCATTTTGTTAATTTTAATTTTTCTACCTGAAAGTTATTTTTCATACCTGCATTTTGCTTTTTAAAGAAACATATGAGCTCAGACTATGTAAAAGTCATCAAATAAAGCTGTTAAGAACCAGCTTCTATCAAGCAGGAGGTGAGTCTTTGTGCATCTGGCAACAGAGGTGTGGAACTAGGTGCCAAAGGATGTTGGTTGCCAAAATGTAGTTTCAAGGGGAGCTTTGGCCAAGATCATGAAAGAGAAATCTATTGAGGGTTACTGAGCATGCATCCACCTTAGGAACTTCTTGAGCCTGAAAAAAGTTTGACGCTGGAAGACTATTAAAGGGAAGTGTCATACATGAATCTGGTTTTGGCTATTCTTAGAGACAGGGCACTGTGCTAAGTGGTCCTTTGATCTAATGCAATGTGGCCAGTTGTACATTTTCATGCCTTTGTTATCCATTTTCTCTCACAGATGTTAAGTGGAATAAGTTATACATCTTGTTCCAGGTCTGCACATTAAGGGGTCATTAGAATTTCCAGAAGCTATTAAACACAAAGAAGCCACCTTTAGCTCAGGAAGCCCTTCAGCTGCAGGCAGCTAAAAGGTGTGAGAATATACAATATATTCAACCTGTTGTGTCCTTCCATCCCCAGTTTCATTATGGCTGTTTCATTGCTTCATTTCCTTGCTCATGATCAAATAAACTGCTGTGAATGTTGGGTGTCAATTAAGAAAAATATTCTCGTGTAAGCCTTTGCTCAAAGTCAGGATGTCAGATTTGTGATCCTCAATGTAAGATGAAATATGAGAACAGTATTTATTTTGCAATACTTGACACCACTCAGTAGTGAGAAAATCAGCAACACTGGAACAGAAGACACATATATACCTACACATCCCTCCACATACATGTGCACCTTTACAGTTAAAGACGTGCACCCCTATGCCCGTGTGCTGTATACTCACACTGCAGATACTCAGTCATCTATACCCCTGTACACATAACCCTCCTACACACAAACCCACCTTACTTTCAGAAACACTCACACCTCAAAACACGTGTACACACCTGACCGTACCTACGTGTGCAAGTGCCCACACATACACACAAACATCTGCCAGCTCTGTAAATTAGGCCTGGATTTAAATTGAAATGTAGGCTTTACATTTCATGTGCTATTGAGAATTATGCTACAACTACATCTGTATAACCCCACTGCCTTTAAAGTTTAATCTAGGGAATCACCATTGCTGGAAATGTTCAAAAACTGTGTAGATGATTTAGTGAATGGTTTCGGGTGGACTTGGCAGTCCTGCTTATACTAGCCTGTTATTGTTTCTCACCTTCAGTTTCTATCGCCACAAAAAAAGTCATCTTATGAACATGAGGGATTTTTTCTGAAGATATAGTGTGACTGAAATTTTTATCTTGAGTCCCATGTTTTTCTTTCAACTAGTAATTTTCTTGGTCCCAGATTAGATTATGGTGTTTTTAGAAAGAAAGGAAAAAGAAAAGTGAGATTAAGAAAGAATAGTTGCATTCTTTTTCCACTCTAGTTTATCTGAAGCTAAGAATATAGATTTACAGGTACTTCTTGTTAATTTTGAGCATTTGTTTTATGGAGATCCAATTATATATGGAATACTTATCTCAGGGGAACAGACATGGTGGGAAATCTAAATAATTTAAATGAAAAAAAAAAATCGTTTTTCTGTCTTACATGCTTCCTGTGAGATCAGATATCTTAAAATAGTTAAAATGCTGTTTAAAGACATATAAATTCACTGTTGTCCTAGTGATTTAATATTGTTACGAACTAGTCATGCACTGGTTCTCTTTTTTGCAATCTGTGAAATGATATCCCATACAAACATCAGTCCCATAGAGAATTTTACATTTCCTCTTCTAGGCAATAGCATGCAATGAGTTAGCATTACTGCAAAATTCTGCAAAAAGAATTCAGCTACTGTAGTACAAGCAATACTCTTGTGTAGGAAGATAAACTGCAGAGGGCTTGGTGGTATGAGAATCCTTGTCTCATTTTGTCCTGTGCTCTTTTACATGAAGAAGTTGCTTTTCTGTTATGTTACCCAGGATTTAAGACGTGGTTCTGTAAGAAAAGCAAAAGTCACCTGTTCTTTCAGTGCTGCTTTATTGGGTGTGTTCAGAGGCTTCATTTGTGAATCTATCAGCTATGAACTTGTCTTGGACATCTTCCAGTGTCACAGTTTAACAGTGACACTATGACTGGATGGGTTATTGGGAAGGATCTGTAGCCTGAAGGGATCCTCAGGTTGTACAAGTTTGGCATAAAGGCTTGCTGAAGTCAATAGGCATGAGTCAATATACAATAACTGGAAAACATGGAATGCATCTCTGTATCTTATGCTTCCCAAATAAGTTCACTCATACAAATGCACTTCACCCTACAGAAGAGCCACCTGTCATTGTCACTGTATTATATGCCCAATAGGTGTCCAGCATCTTTCATCTAACTTTAGTCCTACAGGTGAAGTTACTGCAAATCATATCAAGTCGTCAGTCCTTCATATTTCTTTGCTGTTTTCTCTCTCGTTACTGTTTTCTTTTGACTTTTTGTGCTTATGTTAAGATGGCATTGTAAGGGAAGGTTTTATCGAAGAGATGGCTCTTGTATTTAGGTCTGAATATGATAGAACAGCATGATCTCCTGTGGCATAGAGATTTAGAAGTAGTATTGAATATTTGATAAATGGGCTTACGTTTTTTATTTGCATTTAACTCTCACTCACCTACTGAGAACAGTATAATTCAGAACTTTAAATTCATCCTCAAATTAATAACTAGCAAATGAAGCTAAAGGAATGTCTTAAGTGTTCATAACAATCTTTGCTGGTTTGCATGTGTGGCTCATGAGTTCAGATGCTTGGTGGAACTGGTATTTATCCTAAGATAAATAGAATTAAATAATCCATTTTAGAAATGAAAAAATACATTGATTTCATGGGCCGCTTCTTCATTTCAGAACAAAGGATACTTTTTATTTTCTAGCAGATAAGGAATAGAAATGTATTTTTCTCTTTTGTGAACTCCTTGTGTGTTGTATAGCGAGACTTAAGAACTTAATCATAGAATCAGAGAATAATTCAGGTTAGGAAAGACCATTAAGATTGAGTCCAACCTTAAACCTAACACTACCAAGGCTACCACTAAACCTTGTCCCTAAGTGCCGCATCTACAGATCTTTTAAATACCTCCAGGGATGGGGACTCAACCACTTCCTTGGGCAGCCTGTTCCGATGCTTGACAACCCTTTCAGTGAAGAAGTTTTTTGTAATATCCAGTCTAAACCTCATTTGGTGCAACTTGAAGCCATTTTCTCTTGTTCTATCCCTTGTAACTTGGGAGAAGAGACTGACACACGTCACTACAGCCTCCTTTCAGGTAGTTGTAGGGAGCAATAAGGTCTCCCCTCAGCCTTCTTTTCTCCAGGTTAAACAACCCCAGCTGTTTCAGCTGCTTCTCATAAGACTTGTGCTCCAGACCCTTCACCAGCTTCACTGCTGTTCTTTGAACCTCTCAGATGCACAAGTAATGCCTTAGCAAATTTATTAGGTATTTTCTTTTTCCAAGCATCTTTTTCTGCTTTGATTCCTGGGCTTTGAGTAGCCACGCTTAGGCTAATGTTCATGGCCTCTGTGGCATAGGCTGTTGCAGACATTGCTTATAGCAAATACTGTGTTGGTGGCTGAAATACTGATCCAAGCATCATCAGGACGTTGCTCGCACCAAGCACAATTACTGCCTTGGAATATTGCTGTACCCATTAATCAGATAAATAATAATCTGCTTTCACAGGATGATACAGCTGAGGAAGATGAACATACTTCAGCGTGGAGGAAAACATGGTCATGATGACTCCCATGTGCTGTATAGGCATTAATGGAGTATATGTATGCCGTTACAGGAGTTCATTTTCTTACAGAAATTGTTCCATCCACTTTGGAGAAGTCTCAGGTGTACAGGCAGCAATACCCTTATACGGTTGCTTGCTGTAGAAAACATAGCTGATGACTGACAATGATTGATGGACATGCTGTTCTTAATGGCAACAACCATCAGGCTCTAAAAGTGTTATCAATAAGAAGCTGGGATTAAAAATGGAGGATGTCTATAACCACAGATTTTTGTACTGAGACTTTACTGAAGCTGCAGGTGATTCAACGGTGAGTAGATCTGTAGCAATAATGTTCGTTTTCACAACTCTTCTAGTCTCATTACTGTCAATAGATTAAAAAGAAAAAGTAAACTAAAAATCCTCTTGTGTCCCAAGGCTCTGTTTAAATATTCTTGAATCATTCACTTATTTTTCTGGTTAAGAAACATACCGTTTTCTAAATATTTCTATTTGATAGTATTGTTAGCATGGCCATTAGACCACACCACTTTGGTTTCCAGAGCAGAGTTCCAGACCTTTCTTACAGCTAACCTGCAGCCCTTTTCAACTGCCTAAAATTTTTCCTTTTTAAATCCTTGTAATTTCTCTCCATAGGCTTCTTTCTCTTACCCCTTCTCTTCCTCCTCTCTTTAGTCTTGGCTTTAAATCTCTCCTGGTCCTCGTTTGCATCACATTCCAGAGATATCACTACATTCTCCTTTACAATAAGTTGACTTTGAAGATTATGTAGTTGCCACTTTTCCCAGAGTATATTAAGTGTCTTAAAAAAAATAAAATTGAATATTGTCTTTACTTTAAAAGCCCTTCATACACGAGAGATATTGTTTCTTCTGTCTTTATCTTCATGTTCTCTAAAATGTCAGTATTATATTGCTACTATGCTGTTTTCTTTTCCTGCTTTTTGCTTTTTGCTATATTTTTGTCCCCGTTCTCAAGAGAGTTTCATTTAATTTTGCCCTGTTATTCCGTATGCAACGACCTCTAGAAAAAGACAGTTGATGTATTAATTCTTCTGGCAGTTGTACTTCCTTTACATTTCTACATTTTCCTTTCTCTGAGATACTTGTGTAGTCTGTCTATGGTCTGGTATTAAATCCTGAGCTCCTTAGATTAGCTATAATATTCATAATTGTACAAATAGTCATTTTACCTGACTTGCTTTTTCCCTGTTCTTTATCTGAAATAAAAAACTTCATGTTGTGAACAATTAAAAAATTCTGGTGACAACTGCGACATGATACTATCAGAAGTGTGTCCAATAAAAGCAGGATTTAAAAAAGCGCCCTTCTCCTAAGCCTCTATGAGGGTGGCTTCTCATAGATAGTCTACATTACCAAGTTGAGTAACGCAGAACATCTTGGAAGTAAACCTTTTAAGCTAAATGAAGGCCTCCAAGTATCAATTTAAGAAGGCTCGTGTTAGTCTGAGTTGTGTGTTAGACATTCATCTCCCAAACATCTGTTCTTCGTGTTAATACTTCAAGAATCCTTTTTTGTTCTGATGCTATGTCATTGTAAACACAGTTGTTACAAACCAGCTCAATTCTATAACTTGATGCAGATTTGGCATAATGCTATTCTTGTCCTTTTTTATTTAATACAACTCTGAACTACTTCTAATAGTGTTCTCAGTTCTGGATAAGTTGTTAAGGAGGCACCGTTTCACACGTCTTTCTGCAGCTGTATGAAATTATAGGAAGTGTTTCTTTCCAGGGATAGACTTGCATATTCGCTTCATGTGTGAGTAGCCAGAAGTGTGACCTGAAGAGCTGTGGGGATGGAGCACTCACTCTATTCTGCTTTCCCTGCTGAAGCTATTGGAAACTGTTAAAAGGTCTATAATTATGAGGTTTTTGCAGCCTTATATATATATAAAAGGCTCAGTGATAAAATTGTTTTTCTGTTAGCCTAGTAATAAGAACATTTCAGTACAGACATTCACATCTTGCTTTTTTCCTAGGAGTTCCTTTAAGCTGTTTGCCCTCTCTTCTGCAGTTCCTGCTTAGACATATCCACCTAATTTTTCTATAGCTGCATTGTTGATGACTATTTCTTTCATATATCACGGGTTTTGCAACTGTTCTGGCCCTGAAATGATTCTGCTCCAAAAGGTCTCTGCTAAAAATATGTCTAGACTCTTATGATGTCAACTCCTCTAACCTAGTGTTAAAGATGTGCTTTTCAGGGGCAGTGGCAGTAGGCTGAACACACGTATGTTGTAGACTGTAAGTAGCAGGGGGCAGCAGTGGTGCAAGGCAATTCCTGGGAGAGCCATGGATGGACCACACAAGAGCAGGACACCCCTGGAAGATGATGGCCCTTGGGCAGCCAAGGCCAGACCAGAAACACCTCTGAGGGACTGCAGCCCACAGGTGGTCCATGCTGGGACAACGGTGGCAAGGAACAGGAGGGTAGAAACTGTCATCGAAGCTGCCACACACTCCTAAGCATATGGCAGCAGAAATCCTAAGTGTACAGAGTAGGAGACAAAAGCCATTACTTGCACCCCTTCAACTTCCTATGCTGCCTGCCACACACCAGGTTTTTATTCTGAAAAAAAAAAACAACCAACAAAAAACCCCCAACATTTGTTTCTCAAAGTGAAAAAGTCAATGTACAGGTAGAACAATAAATGGAGCATGACTATGAAGCATAATTCACTTTATTCTAGGCTGTTTGATGATTATAGAAAGTTTCAGGCAGTGAAGTGTAACTCTTTCAACTCTTCCATCTGATTTAGTTGAAAATGTCCTTGCTCATTGCAGGGGGTTAAACTAGATGACCTTTGAAGGTCTCTTCCAACCTGAACTATTCTATGATTATATGATTCTATGACCTATAGTAGATTTTCTTCATAATTCCTCAAGTCTGGGAAATTCCCATGAGTGCATTTAAATATGTAGCTTAATATTGATGCCCTCTGCTTTTGCATGCAAGATAAAATGGGGTTGTTTAATTTTAGTTTTCACTTTCTGTATTAGAGATACAGAGAACACTGGCAGCATGTTCCACCACCAGTCTCCCTGGGAGAGAGCTGTGTGGTGTCCTGGACTACCTCTTTGGTAGCTTGATTGTCTTTCTCTTTTGGGTAGAACCAGTTTCCTTCTTTTCATTAAAGGGTATCACAGTATCACAGTATCACAGTATCACAGTATGTTAGAGATTGGAAGGGACCTCAAAAGATCATCTAGTCCAATCCCCCTGCCGGAGCAGGAACACCTAGATAAGGTTACACAGGAATGTGTCCAGGTGGGTTTTGAATGTCTCCAGAGAAGGAGACTCCACAACCTCCCTGGGCAGCCTGTTCCAGTGTTCTGTCACCCTCACTGAGAAGAAGTTTCTTCTCAAGTTTAAGTGGAACCTCTTGTGTTCCAGTTTATACCATTACCCCTTGTCCTATCATTGTTTGCCACTGAGAAGAGCCTGGCTCCATCCTCGTGACACTCCCCCTTTATATATTTATATACACTAATAAGGTCCCCCTGCAGTCTCCTCTTCTCCAAACTATAGAGACCCAGCTCCCTCAGCCTTTCCTCATAAGGGAGATGCTCCACTCCCTTAATCATCTTTGTCACCCTGCGCTGGACTCTCTCCAGCAGGTCCCTGTCCTTCTTGAACTGAGGGGCAGTACTGTGTACATTGCAAGATGTGTACTAATTACAGCACTGGTTTTTCATTGCACTGATCAGAAAGGATCTTCTGCAGTAAGGTACAAGGCTTTTTCTTAAGAGAAATCTCTGACGATACAGTGACTTTGACAGAAGAATATGTGATAGTGCTAACATGGTATGGCAAAATCATACCTGCTTGTGGTTCCATTATTATGGACATGATTATGATTTAGTAGAGATGTAGTGAGTAAGTGTAAGGAGAAGAAAAACAGAAAGTAAGTAAACTACGTAATATGGTATAGTAACTTCCCTGTTTGCCTGCTCATCCTCACAAACCAGTATTAGAGGTATAGTAAAATCCAGGACCAAATCTTAATCCTTGCACCATTATCTGAGGTCTAAACTTAGCCTTTGAATCCTCCTATTTTAGCCCACCCATAAACAGAGAAGTTGTTGCCAACAGACATAAGGCAGAACAACATTCTTATGTTGAACTGGAAAAGCAATCATTTCCTGGCAGAGAACACGCTTGGTCAAGTTATAAAGTGGTTTCACTTGAACAGAGCCCATGCTATCAACTTTTATTAGGGCACTGTTTATCTTGGGCCTTGTGGGAGTAAAGAGAAATGGAAATTTTAGGTAAACCCGTGTGCTGCATCTGAAGGTTTGTGCCTGTATGAACTATGGGACTGTGGAGAAATGTTATCTTTTTAATTTTGAAATCACTTTCTTTTCAATTCAGAAATTGCCTTATGTCAAAACATTGTATTAAAAAAAAGTAGAAAATAAGAGTAATTCAATTTCAGAAGGCCACTGCTGCTTTGGTAGATGGGCTTTAGAATTACGTGATGCATGTGTCTGAAAGGTAAGCTGCATGCTTTTAGAAAGAAAGAGAGGCTGTATATAACTGTAATTCCAACACTAAAAGCTCTAATATATGTGCTCTAAAGCAGTGGGTTTATGTTGCTGTGGAGTAGCTGAGGAAAAAAGTAATGTTTGAGATTCACAGGGTCTGGCTCTTCAACTTTATCCTCTTCACCCCCATGCCCAAATGTCATCACACGCAGCCAAGGTTTTCATCTTCAGGTGTGTCTTTACTACAGATAGATGTGCACCAAGAGTGCTGGGATCAGCTCATAAACTTGGTGGGACTGAGCTGTGATTTTTCAGAGCAGTGTTTGGATGTCTCCAGATTAACACTTCTAGAGCTCCAGTGCTACAAGCACTGAGCAGAACCACCCAAGCTGGTTTTGCACTGAATGAGCCCTTATTCAGAACACATTTAATTTTGATGTTGCAGTTAAGCTGGTGTGACGCTGCTGATAAAAGGGGCAATCACTTTTTCCTCTGTCCCAGGCTGTTCTGCTCTTGTGCTGGTTTTGGACCAGCATTTTTTTTGTGAAGCTTAGTCAAACCAGGACCTTGTGGCTGGGGTGATATGCCTGTCACCTTCTCAGTCAGGCAAGAAGTATATCCTGCTTGTGTTAGTTCACGTCTGCAGGATCAAGTGCAGAGCGCAATGCTGGCTTCTTATTTCCTCCTTATTCTGGCGTTAATCACTATGGCTCTTGATGGTCATATTCTGCACTGTCTCAGGGACTCCTTTTTCACAGCCAGTAAGTTGTAACAGGGATCAGCTGGAAGGGAAAGAGTGGAAGTCCAAATTCTTTATGAGCTGTTGAACCCAAGGGGAAAAAAGCAGGTTTCCTAGGACTATAAGGAACCTCCTGTATCATTGAACAGTTCTCTGCTGTTGAAGGCACTGTGCCATGTAGCCCCATTTTAAACTTATCGAAGCCTGCATGAAAAACATCTAGTGTTTTCTCGCCTCTGCTACTCCCACTGGAAAGGCTGTTCCAGGACTTGATTGCTTTAACAGGTAGGAATCTTCATTTTTGAGCCTAAGTTCATCCAGTGCTCATTTATATCTGTTTATTTTTGTGCAAGCACTTATTTCTCATTCTGGACCTACTTTCTTTGAACTTTCCATGAAGAGCAGGCATGAATTCTTTTTGATATTGTTTGGCTATGGGAAGCAAACAAACCTTGTTTCCATGTATTCTGTAAAGCACTGTCTCTCAATTCCTTTTTTGCATCTATTCTATTTTCTGTTTTGTTCTTTAATGTATGTGATATTAATTCAAGGTTCTATATAAGACATATAACAGCACTAGCTGTTCTGCAGTGTTGCGATGTTTCACCTGATATGTTTAAAGATTTTATTTTACTGTTTCACATCTGTGTTTTACTAGTGCATTCTCACCCATCTTCACCTCAATTAAATGAGTTCCCAGTGTACTATGGAATTTTACATTAGTCCCTAACTCCATGATCTCATGATTATGATATTGATTCATTCCACTTCTCTGTTCTAGACATAAGGGTCATTCTTCTTAGGCATTTTACAGTGCCATCACTGTGCATTGTGATTAAGTGATTTCAGCATCAAACGCCTGATATTTGCTCCAGCATTATCAATAAAAATGTTAAGATTGGTCCAAGCGCCAGTCTGAGTGGGGCCTCCCTAGCTATCTCCTGAAAGTATTAAACTCATCTTGTCAGTACTTATTGCCAGCTTTTTTTCAGATGCTGTTGTAGTACCTCATCATTCATCTGACACAGTGTATAAATTTCCATATATCAAATCTTTACTTAAGCTAAGCTAAAAGGCATTTTCTATGTCTTTTAAGTACTGCTATTAGAGAAGAATATCAGGTGAAATTGATAGAATTCTTCTAGATCCTATGTTATAATTTGTTTTGTTTGCAATGTATCTGCATATTAATTATTCTTGCCTTTAAAAAATTGTTCTGAAGCCTTGCCCATTAATGAAGTCCTGGGCTGAAAATGTCTGGATCACATTTTGCTTGCTTCTGATTATTTACACTCTAAATCCTATCTGCATAAGGCATAGTCCTATTAATTACTTCTTTTGCATATCTGATTGCTTTTAACCATGGAAAAAAATGCAACCTGTACTATATTATCCAATATTATTCCTAGATATTATATGATTATATTATATATCAGTATGCTATATTATGTTATATATTATTATATATTATTGTATCTATAATATTACATTATAATATACTATCTACTAGCTATTAGACCATTACACATTTATATATTATATTATGCATTATATATGTAATAATAACATATTGTTATATATATTTGTATATTATTCCTGTCTGAGTCTGTATAGAAAGGGTAGTTGAAAGGCCTGTCTTTTTCTCCTCTCATTCAGAAAAGGAAGGGGAACAGTAATGATTGCCAGAGTAAATTTGATCATAGTAAGGGTTTTGTTACTCTGTGACACTGCCTTTGTTTTGTCTCTTGAGTTAGTGCTTTGATGAGTCAGTCTGCTATTTCTTGAATTGATGTCTTCCTTTTCTCCTGTCCTTTAGAGAAGGGAAGGAAGGTGCCTGGAGTGTAGGTAACCCTGCAAAACTGCAAAGTAATTTTGACTTACTGTGTTAAGACTAACATTATCTTAGAGGAGGCAGAATTCTGGAGCCACATTAAGTGAGGAGGTTTTCTTGAGAGCATTGTCAAAACATGGAACAAGGAGGATAAAAGAAAGCAGTAAAGCTACTTCTGCAGGACCAGCAATGAAGCCTTTGTAGTCTTTTTCATCCAGAATTGTCAGCAGTATACAAGATCTTTACTGAATGATTCATCTGCACAGCATTAGATTCATAGTGTTTGTCTTCCATATAGTAACAGAAAAAGGTTTTGCAACAAGCACAGACATATTTTTATGGCATAGTCTACTTTGTACTGAGTAATCACAAAGGTCTTGCCGTAGTATTCCTTCATCTTTGGGTGGGTGCGGATTTATTTCATGCCTTTACTACCTGGAGGGTAAGCTATTACTATGTGCTATGCTTGGATCAAAACTGAAGATTGCTTCAGTTGGTGCAAAATGTAGTTCTCAAGTTCATGGATTTTCATCAGTCTTTCATATGTATTTCATCAAATTGATAACCTATTTTTAGTACAGGTTGCTGGTTCATTTAGTTTTGTCATTTATCTTTGAACATTTATTGTATCTCTGCTTTGGATATCACTGAATTGGATCCTGCTTGCATGGGCATAGCTGAAGTGACAGAGGAATGTTCTGTGGAGAGGAAGGATAGAAAATCCTTATGCTAACTTCACTGATGGCAAAAATGTACTGCCTTGCACTACTTTTAAAGATATACATTGCCTTATTTGGAATACAGAATAAAAATAGACCCTCTCACCTGATTTTGCCTGTATCCTACTTATACCAACGAGTGTTTCTTTGCACTTCATCACAGTGCAGGGCTGTTCGGGCAGGTGATGAAGTGCAGTTCCAGGAACTCTTTGGCAAGATGATCTTCATGGGAAGACTGTGTAGTTTCATGGCCATATCCATTTCTGGCAGTGATATTCTGCACTGCAGCTATTGCTTTCTTCTGTTTATTCTAATCTCCAGCGATCCCATCAATCAACTGGCACAACAAGGTGTGTGCCTGGATTTGAAAACTGATTTGTGTTAAAAATAACCTTTTCTTTCTCTCTTTTGCTGGGTTATTTTTAGCTTGGTTAGTTGCTTGATCCAAATCAGAGCACGGCTGGATAAACAGGTACACTGCTACCACAGGCATACTGAGAAAAAGGGCAGGGGAGGTAAAGACAGAGTGGCTTCTGAATGAAAGGTCTCTGAACATACTTGAGAAGGGCTGGGTTGGAAAGCAGACTGCACAGAAACAGTTTTGTGTAAACCAGTCTTTTCTGTGAGGTGGGAATATATTTTGCTAGGTTGTTGCGGGTGTGATTTTGCCATTAATAGATATTTATGAATTGAAAGGAGCTCAGAGGAGAGCAACAAAAATAATCAGACCCTGTGTATATGTGTACAAATGCATGAAGAGGATTGGCTAGATGTGAGTATTGCGAGGAAGTGATGATGACGTGGGCAGGTGCAAGCACATAAATACTTATGTGGTGTAAACATCACTAGTAGGGGGTATGATAAAATAATGAAGAACACTGTTAGGAATAGTTTCTCAAGGGAGGTTCAGTTTTTTGGAACTCATAAAACTGGGCTGGATAAATACCAGAAAACACGCTATATGCAGTAATTCTCCATTGGTGGAGATGACTGACTGTGATCTGTTACATATTTACATCTCTTAGCAACTGTGAATTGTAGGTGGCAAATGCTGTTGAAGACCATGACTGAATTTCAGATGAGAAATTCAAAACAAATGCAGAGTATGCTATACAATCATATTATTGTCCATGCCTTCTACTTTTTATCTGCTTGCTTATTTCTTCATATTGCAAGCATTTCTTCACTACAGTCAGCTGTGAACAGGATACTGTGCTAGATTCTGGTGAGGTTTTAGGCTTGTAAGCCCTGGAAAGCAACTGACATCAGAGGACAGTGTGTTATATCAGTTAAGCTACATTATCTGCTTATAAAGGAAACCTCCTTGTGTAAACAGAGATGCTGGTGATGGGAAAAATCTGAGACAGGAGAATTCAGCAAGTTTCCTGCTGATGAATGATGTGAAATGATTTGTAGCCTTTCAGTTGTTCATTATAGAGTGGGCACAGGAAAGTATATATACTGAACCAGCAAAACAGATTTTCAGCCCTCTGTATTGTATAGATATTTGTCAGTCTTCATACTCTAGGACTGTAAATAACCGACAGACTTTGACTGATCTTTTCAAGCAGTGTGCATAAGGATCTCATTTTGATCTCTTTCTGTTTTCCTTCATTATGTAATCAAAGCATTTATTGTGTTTTCATTTGCAACAGTAAGTGGCGGTAAAAAGTACAATTGCATTTAATGTCCTAATGTTTCTATTCAGTCTGTTCTTCTCGTGTTTTTAATAGTACAAATATTAGAGATGAACTTGAAGGGCGAATTTTAATGAAATTTCACCTATATTTTAGGCTTTTGCCCAAATCTTGATTATGCCTGGCTTTAATTATGCTGAATTCCTGAAAGCTGCTATCAGACTGTTTCATTCCCAAATGGTAGAAGTATCATGAAATCAAATAGCTTGTGAGTTTATGACTGTATTTGACTGAGTACTGGAAAAATTAGTTTGCATTTGGTTTTTGGGTCAAACTCTTTATTTCCTTCCAGGCACTGAGGAGGACTAGATGTTAGGCTTGCTTTTTAACCCGTCTGTATTAAATATATGATATGGAGATATGGCTTGAATGTATTTGGTTATGGTTTATGTGTTGCTGTGGAATTTGCGAATCATCTAATACTTTTGCCTCTTAACAGACTTTTTAAAGTACCGCCCTGGTATGCTGCCTCCCTTGAAGACTTCATAATTTTAGATTCCTCACTTTCATCCAGCCTATTTCTTATCCTTCTTGTGTGTTAGCTAATCCTGACATCTTCTTACTTTAAAGCCTAATTCATAACATGAGTCGCATTGTTACATGAATTATCCTACTGATATAAACTCATTGTGAAAGCCCCTCACACAGTCAACTCTTTTGACTGTATTCTCTCCTGATCTTCTTTAAAATGCACATACAGAAATGGTGCTGTACAAGAACAATCTATTTTATCCTCTTTATGATTACATGTTGCTGGTCTAGCTTGTATGTAGAAGGGTGAAAGGTGAAATGTATTGGAGTTGTCCTGACTTCCATAGCTCCACCATCACAGTTTTCCTAGTCTGATGTATTTTAAATCCCCTCAAGTTTCCGTAACAAATTAAAATGGCAGGGTTCATTGTGCATTTAAATGGTTCTTGTAAGAAATAAAATTGCATGAGTTAACTGCTGCTGATCAGATTATATTGCAGAACCTACATTTTATGCTACAACTTCAATGCTTTACTTCTAAATTCATGACTCATGTAAGCCATAAAGCATGGCTTTAATGTTAGTGAATTAATAATCTCACATGACCTTTCTCTTAGACTTCAGCCCTTTACTCTACACTTTTATTTTACCTTTTGTATCCAAAGACTTTAAAGTAAGCACCATAATTTTAATTCCACTGAACTATAGAGACAGCCTACTGAGATGGCAGCATTGTTTACAAAGAAGTTACTTAATTATGTTTTATTTCTTTATTCAGTACTAGTCCCGAATCCAGCATATTCACTCATGGTATATTATGAATAATCCTCAGTGCTGTATCTGGCTGAGGATATTTGCTCTGTATGATTATTCCACTATTGTTCTTGAAGTAAGCTACTTGTAATTATGAGATATAGACAATTAGGTTGATATTTAAGCTATAATTTAACGTAAAAGAACAAATAGAAACATGGTATTTTGATATATGTGTGGTATATCACACCACCTGTTCCTGAAGGCTGGGATAGTTTACTCCAATAAGATGTGGGTTGCACTTCTGTCATGCACAAACGAATTTATTTCTTGAGATACAACTGATAGTGCATTAATTGGGTAAATGCTTACAGATCTTGGAGGAGAATACTTAACTAACTTAATTTCTTAATTAAACAATTAGCACAATAAAATTTGAGGGGGTTGACTTCTTCCCCATATTCAGCACACTCTGAACTCCACTGCAGCTAAACCCAGATTTCAGAAATCTTACATGCTTTGCAAAGCTTCTGTTGCTTGTCATATGTTGTTAAAAGTTACACAGTTGCATTCCATGGCTCTCTAGATCTAAAGCACATGCAGTTTTTTGCAAGGGAAGGCAGATAAACTCTTCCATTTAAGATGGTTTTGGTATATATGTACAGGAGCCTACTGTTTGGCTGTGTTGTTATTAAACATGCTTAGATTGAGTCTTAGTTGTGCAGAAGGGGAAAAAAAAAACATCCCGTGTCTGGAAAACAGCCTTTAATAACCTTTGCTGCCAGAATAGCCCACTAACTAATTGCAAACACATGATAATATTTATAAAGAGCAGGTCATGGGCTCAGAAGGCGACTGATCTCCTGCTCTGGTTCAGCATATATGAATGACAGCCCTTAGTAACCCTGTTCCCTGTCAAAGCAGGTCTGCTTCGTCAAACTGTGATAAAGTACAGCTGCTAGGCAGGCAGTGAGCACCCCAAAATATTTCAATATAAATAGCTTATGCTAAGAGGAACAGATTCTGAAAAAAGCCCAGTTACCTTGCTAAGAATTAAAAATTATAGTTTACTTTTAGTTTCACCATCAACAAGTGCATTGTCTGCGTTTGGAAACTTGAGAAGAATTTTAAAATCTTCTATATTTCTGTTATCTTTCCAGTGTTACTTAATGCTTAGCAAGAATAAGTAATGGCTGTAATACAAATGTTGGCCTCTGCACAGCCAGGCCCTGACATCATAGCATTAAAGTATTGAACACACAGTTAATTTTCTCTTCCCCTGTGAACCATTCTCCAGAAGGATCATTTTTACTATAAACAGAACATGGAAAGGAGAAGAATAAGAATAAAAAAATTGATTGTCAAGATTTTAGTTATTTTCAAGTAGATAATAGTTTATTCACTGTGTAAGGGCTGAAGGATTTTTAAATAAAAATTTTAAATAAAGAAGTATCTTACGATTCATTCACAACATCACTGTTGAAAAGTGCACACAAATTCCATTTTTAGTGATAGCTAATACATTTTGAGGACAATTTTAACTCATTTTTGGAAAAATAGCACAGATTATTACCACTGAGGGTTTTTTTTACCAAGTGCTCAGAATTTTGGGTGCTGTCAAGAGCTGCAGTCCAGCTCTGTAAGGTCTTCTAGTGTCTACAGAACTACTTCTGAAATCTTGGGAGAACTGGAGATTTTGAAACAACTCTTAATGGTATTTGGCATTTGTTCAGCTACCTCTGTCATCACCAGAAAGTACAAAGTTACTTTCACATGTTTAAGAAGGGTTTTGAGAGAGAGATTCAAGCTGTTGTTTTAGTGAGGGCCATTTTATTTTATCCCTTCTGAAAAATCTGGACTATTTGGACTATTACTGAATTTCCTTACAGTTAAAAGACAAATAGAATATTTCCAGTTTTGCTGAAGATGTGAGGATATGGTTTCAGTCAGAAGTATGAGTGGTCAATGATTCAGCTTGTGTTTTGTTTCCTTCTCTTCTTGCTTGTAATTTTTCATCATACATGTGATGCATGTGGTGGAGTTGAGGCCACATTTCCTGCAGGTCTGAGGAACTGATAGAAAAATGGCATGCAAGGGTTTGAAAATAAGAGAATACAACTGTCACTGTAGATCTTATAGCTCCTATATGTTCTGGCTTTGTAATGCCAGCTTTTCTAAGAGCTGGATGAGGTTTCCTTGTTGTGTGTATGGGTCAAGTTCTGTCATGACTTCAGGCTTGGTAATTCTACTATAGTCAGTTTACAGACTGTGCTCTGGATTACTGTAAATGTTTCAAAAGCTCTGGAAAGTACATAATTTTAATGCATATAAATATCTAAGATTGAGAACTCAATTCACTGTATGCCTAATCTGTGTGTTGTATTTTTTTTCTTGTAGTGTTTGAAGCAGCACTACAGTACCAGGAATTCTAGTGCCAACTCAGTAGTGGTTATTTTATTTATTATTCTTGTTGGTAATTCTTAATATTACCATAAAATCACAGAATAGTTTGGCTTGGAAGGGACCTTAAGGATCATCTAGTTTCAACCCCCGTGTCATGGGCAGGGACACCTTGCACTAGACCAGGATGATCAAAGCCTCATCCAACCTGGCCTTGAACACTGCCAGGGATGGGGCAGCCACAACTTCTATGGGCAACCTGTGCTAGCTCTTCACCACCCTCATAATGAAGAATTTCTTCTTATTGACTAATCTACATCTCCACTCTTGCAGTTTGAAGCCATTCCCCCTTGTCTTGTCACTACATGCACTTGTAAGAAGTCCCTATTCAGCTTTCTTGTAGCCCCCCTTTAAGTACTGAAAGGCTGCTGTAAGGTCTTCCTGGAGCCTTCTCTTCCCCAGGCTGAACAAGCCCAACTCTCTCAGCAACTCTTCAAGTGAGTGGTGCTCCAGCCCTCTCATCATCCTTGTGGCCCTCCTCTGGACTTGCTCCAAAATGTTCGCATCCCTTTTGTGCTGGGGGCACTAGAAGTCCAGGTAGGGTCTCACGAGAGCAGAGTAGAGGGGCACAGTCACCTCCCTTGACCTGCTGGATGCACTTATGTCCAGCATAAGGTTGGCCTTCTGGGCTGGAAGTGCACACTGGTAGGTCATGTTGGGCTTCTCATCCACAACACCTCCAGGTCCTTCTCTGCAGGGCTGCTCTGAATCACTTCTCCACCCAACCTGTAGCTGTGACTGGGATTGCCCTGATCCAGGTGCAGGACCTTGCACTTGACCTTGTTGAACTTCATGAGGTTCACACGGGCCCACCTGTCAAGCGTGTCAAGCTCCCTCTGGATGGCATCTGTTCTGTCCAGTGAGTTGACCACACCACACAGCTTGGTGTCATCAGCAAAATTGCTGAAGGTGCACTTGATCCCACTATCCATATCACTAACAAATATGTTAAACAGCACCAGTTCCTGTACTGACCCCTGAGGAACACCACGTGTCACTGATCTCCACTTGGACACTGAGCTGTTGACCACAAGTCTTTGAATGCGACCTTCCAGACAATTCCTTATCCACTGAGTGGTCCATCCATCAAATCCAAGCCAATTCAATTTAGAGGCAAGGATGCTATGCAGGACAGTGTCAGATGCCTTCACAAGTCCGGGGAGATGACGTCAGTTGCTCCTCCTTTATTCACCAGTCCCACGGCCCCATCAAAGAAAGCCACCAGATTTGTCAGGCACGATTTGCCCTTAGTGAAGCCATGTTGGCTGTCACCAGTCACCCCTTTATTGTCCATGTGCCTTAGCGCACTTTCCAGGAGTGTCTTGCACTGAGGTGAGACTGACTAGCTTGTAGTTCCCTGGGTCTATCCCACGGCACTCTACCAAACAGATCCCTGAAGAGGCCAGTTTCTGCGCTTCTGAAGTCCAGAGCAGTGAGCTTGCTGCATGCCCCTTACTGCCGCAAGGATCTAACTCCACCTTTATGTGGTCATTAAAATTATTTATTATTTATTACCAAGAAGTTCCTCACTGACTTAATTGCCTTTGTTTCTGATAAATGTTTGCATTAAGAGTTCTGGAAGTTGTACCATAACAGACCTTCAGGGCTTTTATTGGTGTGCTGGACTATGTAGTCTTCAAAAAACTCATGATTTACTTTTGGTTTACTGAGAATCCGATAAATTTTATTTCTGATTATTTTGAATTTTGCTGTTGGATATACAGTGATTAAAAAGATTTGGTGTATAGCAGAGGAAGAGAAATAAATTATCTTTACTATTTGAGCTTGTAGAAGAGACAAAATACCGCATTTGTTGGAACCTTCACTTGGGTCACAACTGAATTTCTCAACACACAGCAAACATTGGTTAAAGCAGATGAAAGCATAATTTCTCATTCAAAAAAACCCCCAAAACAACAAAACCAACAAAACCCCCCAAAAAGCAAAAAAACCCCAAACAATTTCTTTTATTCCATCAATGTTTGGAATTGAAATGAGTGAAAACAAAACTCTCTGAAAAAGATTGGGTATTGCATTACACACTGTGAAAGAAATATTCACATTTGTCCTACAGGATGGGTACCACTCCTATGTTAGAACTACAAAGTGATGTGCCAGATTCCTCCCCTTCGCATAAGTGGCATCTGCATCAGGAATCCTCACCTACATGAGGATCCTCACCAATACTGAATGGAAGTCATTTAATGCTACTTTAATTTTGGTTGTTTTAAACTTCTAAGGTTTTCTTTTTCTTCAGAGTAATTGATTTAGCTAGTTTTTTATTACACTGCAGTCCAGTTGACTACTATTGGTAGTTTACTAAAGCTCATTTCTACAGTGAACACTGTCAACACTGTGAACAGTGTTAAAACACACATAAACATGGGGCCCTACCTATCAAGATCTTTTTTATCACATTATCCATAATTTATCAGTACTCCTCTGTTGTTTTCATTTCCCACCTGCCTTCCTTTATGCCTGTTAAAATTGGGTAATGTTTTTCAAGATTGTTTTTCTTAAATGTAGAAGGCATGAAGTTGGTGGTGAGAAAGTGGAGCAGGAAGAGCACTATCAATGTGTAATGTACGTATGTGGAAAATAGAAGAATCTGAAATAGATAAGTCTGGACCTTTAAAAACAAAAGCAGCTTTCACATTTTTTTGTGAAATTAATTTTTCTTTTTCCTTCTAACTTCTGTAGTTAATGTAGTGCAGGAGATGTATAGCTATTTTTACAGATAAGGAATTTCTCCCTGTCTTATAGTAAGACCTTATGAGCTACACTGTCATTTGGGAAGTAAAAACATTCTGATTTTTTAAACATTTTTAACATAATTGAGGGTTTTAAAACATTTTTAACTCATTCTGATTGTTAAAAATATTTTATAGTCCTTCAGGAGTTAAGGAAATATTTTATTTGGGAGTCCATGTTCTTGAATCATTTATGCTTTCATTCAGAACTTCACATAAAGGAAGAGGAAGGTATATCAAACATCTGCGTACTCAGAAAACTGGAACATTCTTTGGAAACATGATCAGCTTTAAGTTATGCATTAACAAAAACATTCCCAAATTCAGTTTCAAAAACTATTTTATAAATATTGATAATATTATTCGATACTGTTAAGCACTATTTGAATTTCTGGCTCAAAAGCTGTATTATCATTACTTGATGTTATCTCAAACTCAAAAAACCCTACAAACAACACACCAAAACCAAACGCAAGGTCCCCTCCCCAGAATAAAGAACACAGAAACAACATTCCAGAAGAAATAAGCGCTTCTTTTCCTAAGTATTGAGTAAAATGAATTTATTTAGATCTGAAAGTTTTTGATCTGTTACACTGTAACACTAGCTTACTGTTGTGGCACACATCTGAACAGGTAAGAATTCATTGTAAAGGGAGAAAGTCATATACATATTTGTTGACATTCCTGGAAAAAAGTCAGGCTTCAAGTATGACTAGGAAAAGTATGATTTTTTTAAAAAAGGTTTTCAAAGACTGGATTCATTTAGTTTGGCAAAAGCTACAAAATGAATATGTATTTAAAAAAGCAAAGACTTAAGTGATTGCAGCTTTTGGCTCTTAGGGAGAAGGAAATGCCTTTAAAAATTCCATATTGCACCAGAGTTCATTCTCTGCCTCCCCCCTCTTTCTAGCCCGTATTTAATGTTGTGTGGAACATCTGTTTAAGAAAAGTAAGGCTAGAAACAAATTTGTTAACCCTTCAGCTGGTAGATTTCCATGTTTATTCTGAGATGGTGGTTTTCTTGGGGGACTACTGTGTTTTGGGTACCTTTTACTATTTTTACCTTTCTCTGCCTTTCTCTCACCACCTTTATTTGTGGTTTGGTTTTTTTTTTCATATGGAAAACAAGAGTAATGAAAGAAGGATACATTGCACAGTTTTTCACTGCTTGAGGAAGAACAGAAGATACCATAGAACTAGTGAAAAAAAGGTGCATTAGGTATTCACTGAGGGTCAACTTCTCATGTTTGGCTCTGAAGGTTATTCTTTTTTATATGGAGAAGGAGAAGATATTAACTAGACACTCTGAAATACATATTAGATATATTGAACTAAGGGTATTTAAAATCAGTTTTAGTAAGGTCTCCTGGATTGCCATTGCATGTTCTGTTTGAATGCCAGAAGAGACTCTGTGTTGTACTTCAGTTTCTGAATCTGTATTTACTATTTTGTTACTGTTTCTTTGCCATTCCCTTTTTTCCCCAGAACTGTCCCTGTTTGGTCAATACAATTATAGTTGTATTGTTGCTTCTGCATAATTACAGTGCTGCAGGGTTTATATGCTTAGTATACTTACATGCTTGGGAAAACGTTGAAAACAGAAGAGTGATGGTTCACTGAATGTAAGACCAGCATGACGTCAGTATGGGCACTGTCCACAACTGTCAATTTAATCCATGTTTAGTGATGACTATGCAAGAAAGTAAAACATTTTTAAAAATATGCTATTAAACACATTAATTGGTAGAACATTTTTATTTCAGCTCAAGAGCTGACTGATTTGTTTTATCTGGGGATGGTGAAAGAATGCTTATTGTCTCAAATGCAGGCCATGTAACCACAATAACTCACTTTAGCTGCTGTGTCTGAGCCATATAGGTTCTGGGATCAAGCCAGTAATGTTATTACTTCTGATTTATGTTTACCAAACATTTAGCTGTATTTCTGAACTGAATGTGTAGGGCTCATTTCATTTGTACCCAGCTGGAGATGACTTTACCCTTCCCATCTGCTTTCAGATGTTGCAAGAGTTCCCAGGTACTTCTGCTCCTTGTCTCTTTTTTAGGGTCTACCTGAAAACAATTTCTATTGTTGTTTACTGGATATTGGAGAAAAATAGTCTCTCTCTGAATACCAGCAAAGAAAACTGGTTTTTGTTCATTTGCATATGCCAGTACTCCAACCAATTTTAGCTGTGTTTGGTCATACCGTTTTAGGTCAGATCTCATTTCACCTACCACTGACTCCTCACTGCTGTTGCCACTGATGTGTGCCCCTAGAAACACTAGACAACCTACTTCTTCAGCAAGCTGACTAGGTTACTAACTCACTCTACATATCCTGCCAGCCTCTAAAACCTCATGGTGCAGGTAGGCACCTTGCATGGTTCTGAAGGTGAATGGGAGAATAAGGCTATAACATTGTCTAAAGTTCTTGATGTATAAACTCTATCAAGAAGGAGTTTTCTGACTTAGATGTTCCATCTGCTCAGCACTGAGCCTGTGTAAGGCCAAGGCATAGACCATTGTCTCCCGCTAAAGGAAGGTGAAGAGAAAGATGATTCTGAGTGGAAAGCAACCTCAGGGGGAGCAGTCCACAGACAGCAGCACTCAGGTCAGTGCTATGTTATTCTGTTCCTTCATCTTATGCCCCCAGTACAAGTTCTACCACTGATCCATCTCCCGCCATCATGGAGATTAATGACTGACGTTGTGGAGTGCCTGGAAAATGCCTGATACTGGGAGCAGTCAGAGCTGCTCTGAGTGTGTGCTTGGCCCTTGTAGTGGTGCTGGGAGAAGATAAGCTTCAAAGCTGAAATTTTGCTTGAAATAATTAATTTTACTGCTTTCATACTGTATTTGCCTTCAGTATAGTTTCCTATGTACTCAATTTCCTCTTTTGCTGCTCCTATGATCAAATAACTAGCGGACAAGGGTGACTGCCCACCAGTAGTCAGAATGTCTGTGAAGCCACCCATGCCTGAGGAGTTAATGGATAAAACCAGTGCAGTTTGATCCGTTTTATAACATTTTTATGGCCTAAACTGGTATCAGAGCTCAGGCAACTTAAGAGTTATATCAGCGTAGCTAAATTAGATCAGCTACATACCTTTCAGGTAACGCATTCTGATTTGTGAACAATTTAAGTTTTAGAAGATAAGTTATTTACTTTTCTCCAATAAATAAATCAGTTAAAACATATGCATATATGATTGCCATAAGCAATTATATATGGTATATATCTGTATGTATGGCTCAACAATAGATCTGTATATATGTATCAGCAGTAAGAAACTTGGTGTTCATTCTTCTGTGATACCAGGTAGGTGTCTGAATGGATTTTCTTCATTTGAATAGCAATAACTTTATTTTAATAAAGATACTGAGGATGTTCGGTGGAAATGGAGACTTTAAATAAACTACATAATATCATGTTATTTGCAGTGCTAAGGTCAACTGTATGAGGAAAACCTCTTCTAAAATACATGCCAATAAACAATACAAGAGCAAAATATGTTTGGATTTTATGCCAAGCAATATTAGCAAGTCTTGGGGAAGGAAAGCTTGATTAAAGGTAAAACATTGTACTTTGGTACTGTGGATTTGCTCCACAGCACATAACCTGCCATTTCCATTCTTAAACAATTGATACTTTGCTGAAGTGATGGACCTGCCTGGTTAAAATACAGACTTCAGACTGGGATCAGGGTGCATCAAATTAACTGAGCCAGTGGTACAAGTTCTTAGCTAATAATAAAGCCGGCTAAGCTAGTTCTATTTCTGTTGCTAAACTCAAATATAGCAGTCTGTTAGGTGCTCAGATGGCCAGAAAGAAGAACCAAACCCAACCCAGAAAAAAAAAACAAACCCACAAAACATTAGTCTTTTTCATGATAATTGTCCTCAACGTGTTTATTAACATCGTTTAACATAACTCTTTGATTCTGTGTGCCAGTTGTGCTAGGCACCTCATCCATACT
Source organism: Psittacula echo (assembly GCF_963264785.1). NCBI lineage: Eukaryota > Metazoa > Chordata > Aves > Psittaciformes > Psittacidae > Psittacula > Psittacula echo. The sequence continues at coordinate 49,788,608 of NC_137742.1, read as the reverse complement.
AGAGATTTGAAGTGGCCTGACTTCACCTGTGCCATTTCACTGCTGCAGAAAACATCTGCTTGTAGCCTAAACAGGCCCTTTCAACTACCTGTTAATTTCTCTTAGTGACAGGAAACTGAAATTTATGACATCAAATGATTTAATTGCAAGCAACTTGATGAAGTCTTTTCACTGTGCAAGCTCGGTTATTATGGAGGTGTTTTTATATATCAAAAGAGTTACTATGCTCCCACTCATAGACATTAAAGCAATACCATTCTATGGCCTCAGGGAGGCCAGTGCCTTCCTTTTTTATTGATGTATTTGAATTTGAATCTTTCTCTGCCCCACAAAGACCATTCCTTTCTGTTTAAAGGGGAGGGGAAAGTACTGTGCCTGCGTCATGAGAAAGAGAGGAAATTTCTCTTAAGACAGAAATGAGTTCTTTTAAGTTCTTTTTTAAAGTTCAGATACTGGTGACGAGTAGTGCCAACCAGCAAATCCCACTGTCAACTCCGTGCCACCATGGAGCTTATTTTAGAGCTTATGTTTTCAGCATTTTGAATTTATCAAAAGGAGAAAATGAAATTTTGTGTTTCTCAACAGAAGTAATGTCAGGTTTGAATCAAGGATTCTCCTTCTGCTATGAAAGAAACCTGAGATGAGTTTAGCAGAGGGGCTAAGTTGTTTCCATGGACTGTAACTGATGTCCCTTTTCTTCCAGGGTCTAGGCAAAGAAGAGCAGGGTAGAAAAACTTAAAGTAACATAAATGCTTATGACTATAATTTAAATTGGAAAATAGGAAGACAGTTGTTTTCAATTTTATTTTTTTGTTGTTGTCAGGGAAATGTTTGTTGTCTTTTATAAAGAAAACATCTTAAAGGCGCATGTTACTAGTATACCTTTTTTCTAATGGGGCAATGCACTTCAGCAGTAGTGTAGTTTAATGCACATTTATTATGTTTCCTCGTTGTCACAAAATATAAACAATGTTAAGCGTAGGTATTTATTAACCATGGTTGCACTGCTTGTGCATTAAAAAAGCCTTGGAAAAAAATAGTAAAATAAAATCTCTTTAGCATGCATATGGAAGAGAAAGTAACTTTCCAAAAATATGTTTTTAATTTGTAACATATTGACTTAGTAAATACAATTTTATCTATAGTAGTGAATTGAACTGATTGTTTCCCGTTACCATGGGCTTTAACACCTCATTTTTATTCATGGATTGTATGAGGAAAATAAGGTTTCCTGGCTTTTAAAATCCCAGTTGGTTTTTCAGCTTTGAATGAAGTAGTTGAAATTTGGAATGAAGCAAATATTCACTATGCACCTGTGGAGTAGTCTGTTTCTGTCAAAAGCTGGTTTAATATTTCAGCTTATTCTGGTTCCAGTTGCTTTGTCTTTGTCTTCTACTTCTTCAGATCTGATTTTTCTTAAACACTTTAAATGCCACTGAATATGTCTGTAACTTAAATTAATTATATTTACTAGGTTACTACTTTCCACAGAATATAATTAATATTTACATATAAATGGGGAATTTGAAAAGAAAGATAAATAACTCAAGATCCAGTAGCTAGCTATTTAAAAAATTCCTTACTTTTTATCCACCCTGCTTAGATTCCTGTGGAGATCTGAGAAGCTGACTCTCTGAAGAAAGGAAATTTGATAGAAAGGGTTGATATGTTTTCCCACTTCACTAAAACACACTCGTCACTTCAAAAGCAGACAGATTGGGGAGGTGATATAATTTTATTCTGTTAACCTGATATTTATGTAAATTAATTGTTTTGTCCAAAAAGTTAGAATAAGTGTTGTAGTTGAAATTACTCTGTTAAGTATTTCTGCCATGGCAAACTTTCACTTTAAAGCACAGAGCATTACATTGCATTTTTGCTCTACAAGCTTTGAAATAGGCATGTTTCGTCAAGGCATATAAGATCTTGGCCTTGTACACAAATAAACAAGTTTTGCCATTTAGTGCAGGTAGTACTGTTTCCCTGCCAAACATATAGGAGCTTATCATTGCAAGGCAGGTCTTGTTCCAGGTACCATGCAGAAATCTACTTCTTACAGGAGACAAGTGGATTTTAATGTGAGGCATCTTTACAGGCTGTTGAAGAGGGATGGCAGGCTTCATTTTCTTTTGCAAAATAATTCCAGCTTCATGTAATCCTTCTGCCTTCCTTCACAGTAGATTTTTGAAAGTATTTTTCTCCCTTGATCCAGAGCATAGAAAACTCTTTCAAGATCTACATTGCTAGGTAGGGTTTTTGTATGTTTACGACTTCTATCACATAATTTTTCTTTTAAACTGTGTGCTTACATAGAGGCAAGCTGGAAAATTGAGTGTTTCTAGAAGGCTGCCTGACAATCAAGGTAATGTCATATTTTCCAGCAAGAATACCAGATCTATGTTGTGTGTGATTTAACAAGCAGTTTCTGCATGAAGAACAGTGTTCACTTTGTTTATTAGAGGATTACTGAAAATCCTATAATTCATCACTAGTCTGTCAGAAACAAGTTTTGGTTGATTTAATGCCTCATTCGGAATTGAAATGTACATATTTTATCTTAAAAGTTCAGTGTTCTGTTTCAAGTCCTACATTCTAGCTTTGTGTAAAATACAAATAGCTGTAGTATACATTTTTGTAAAATGACAAACTGTATTAATGAAAGCAGATGCTTTGAGGCATGTTGCTATGAGTTTAAAATGTACTGCTTACTTACTATAAAGCTCTTTTTCAAAAGCAAATAACTATTTGGACTGTATAGTTATTATAATGAATGATGAGGGTCTGTAGTACTTTTTCACACATAAACTAGCATGTGTAGCATTGGAGATCTGGACTGGTTGATTTAAGAGCAAATGTCTGTATTTAGTACCTGGTTTCTTAGACGAGTCACATCTCTTCCATCTACTTGATACCTCAGCATGTTAAAGGGTAAGTATAGGCTGCTAAGAATCAAAGACATTTAAAATTTCTGCTTCCTTAGAATACTTTTGGCTCTCTTTGCTCTCTGCTTGTACTTTGGTTGCATGGTATAAGCAAGACGATAAGCAATCATGGCTACCTGTATAGCTGTTTTATCCAAAGCTGTGTTTTCATTTTCTGTAACAGCAGAAGCTTTATTATTCTGATTGTGGAACAACTGGGTTGTGTAGATCTTGTGAACCTGTAGGTTACACTCTGCCTGAAGCTGAAGCAGATATCTATACAAGCATTTTGGTTAAAGCATTATTTGTTGTATGTCCAAATTGCATTTTTTTTTTCTGACAAAAGCTAACAGATCAGATATAAACCATGTGCACTTTTACTTTTCTGTGGTTTTGGTTCTGTTGCTGTCAGTCTGGTCTCAGAAACTAACGGGGGAAACTTTGTGTTGGCTTATGCATCCATGTGCTACCAGGAGGTTGAATGACTTTACAGAATTAAATAGCAAGCTGTTCTTTCAAAAACAGTAGTTAATGAAATGACTCAATCTGGTACTTCACAGTACTTTATAGCTGCAACAAATGACTTCCAGCTAATAGCTTTTCCCAGATATTAATTAAGAAATTGAAAAGCTCCAGGAAGAGGATTAGCCGTCCAACATTTAATTATTCTTGTAGTTAAAAAGTACTTTACCCAAACATCTCTCATTCTTGCCTGTAAATTAAGCTGTTAGGTATTCTTCTGAAAAAATAAACGCAATACTAGTACTCATGCAGACTCAATCTTTTCAGACTGGGATTAAAAATAAAGAAATGGACCACTTCAGATTATGAATACCCTAGAGCACAGTAGTTGTGTACTTGTAGTATCTCTTATCCCTCAAGAGCTTTCTAATTGGGACCACCAAATTATATTTCAAATGCCACAGATTATTTTCCTTTTTAACTCTTTTTTTCATAGGTCTTCTGAAGACCTTTCCAAGACTTGGGTTACTTTTACCTTCCCTTCATCTGATCTGTAAGAGTGAGATTAGAGTAGCAGAGGCTACGCAGGCCAAAACTAGATGTTTAGGTGATATGGTTAAAATAGTTTATGGTTATTCTATACATGTGGGTAAGGTGTTTTCCTGAGAAATTCATTTACCAGCTGGCCTCCCATATTTCCTCTCTGAGACATCTTTTCCTTCTACACGTATGCCTCTACATTGAAGCTTTTCTCTGACAGTCTTGCAGTGCCTCCATATTCAAGCTCCCTGTTCCCTTCTGAAGACTCCTCCAGGTTTCCCTAGGTTCCCTGCTTCCCCTTTGCCCTCCTGTCTTTGTTTTCATTCATCTCTAGATGGAAGTTCTCCCCTTTGTTGTTTGGTTTGCCAGAGCGAATTTGCATTACGTGCTGCTTGGCAAGGGGTGTAGATGACTAGCCAGGTATGGACTTTACAGATGGCAAATATGCCCTTCCTCACTCACCAGCCAATTCCAGCCTCCAGTTAGGAGACTTGCACTCTTTGTGAGTCTTAGGCTGAACACCATATCTTGCCTCTCAACTGTGGTAAGGCAGAATTTTAACTTTGTGGCCTACATGTGTTGTAGATCTGAGATGTGTCTTTTTACTTAATGAAGATACAGTGAATGGTAGGAGTAAACAAGATGCCTTTAAATACAGTGTATAATTTTCGGTATAGTTGGCACCTTGGTTCACTTTCTTTGCCGGTATTAATTGTTATGACGGGAGCTGGGGTAACATGTTTCTGCATCCCATCAAACTCAAAATACTAATGGCTCTGAAAAAACCACTGTCTTCTGTGAACAAAAGCCATTGTTCTGGAGACAAAAAAATTGAAAATCAGTATTTTGTGGTGATCAGAGCTGTTGACGGACTCAGCCTTTGGAATAAAAATGCTTGCAGTGTGTCCACTGCATAGTGCTATGCAGAGCTGGGGAATATGCGAGTCACCAGTGATTCCCACACCATCTGTGGTGTTGGTGTAGTTATGCAGGTCTTTCTCCAAATCCTCATCCTCGTCTCCCACCACCACTTCTCCATAGCTACTTTCCTCTGTTTCCACAGAAACAGACATACTGTCCAAGGGGCAGGTTCTGTGTAAGGGTGAGTTAAGAGTGCAGGTCTGATGTCTTGGCTCATTAAAGAAAATGGAAATCCCATCTCACAGAGGTCATAAATACCCACTTTTGTACTGGATATATGGTCACTACCAGTGTTTTAGCATGAAACCCTTAACTTCCTTCTTAAATGGCTTTTAAGATCTGAAATGTGGGATCCAGAGTGCTGTTTTATTAACTTTTTGAACTAGTTTTCAGAAAATTACTTGAATTTCTACGTTGTTGAGTATCTCTTAAAAGGTACATGCTTAAAAGATACTGGAGGAACAGGACTGCACAGAGAAAAAAGTCCAAATTAATATCTACTATTTAATACAGACTGTCATTCATACAGAGTCCAGGTTTCTAAATTCTTGCAAATAATGATCAATTCTGTTGATGCAGTCAATTTTGAAAAGAAACATGCATCCAGAATGCTGGAGATTAGAGATGCAAGAGTTCCTGCTACTTCTGTGGATGCTGAATCTCTAAGATCAAAAGGCTCCTTATTTGAAAAGGTTTACCCATTTCTGGTTTTGAAGGTCTGCAGAGCTCCAGTCTTGTTTCTAAGCTTAGCTAGGGGAATGTTTAGTATGTAGGCAATAACTCTTCTATAACACGTCTCCAGAGCTGTTGTTTACACGTGAGCAAAGTTACATATTTTCTAAAATGAAAGGAGCCTTGCAAATGTACTAATGTCTGTTTATAAATTTAACAATATTAAATCCTAACAGTCAAGCAACATGAGTAGTAAATTTGTGAAGTAACTTAATCCGCATTGTTTGCTTGCAAAATCTGTTGCAAAAGATTTTACGGAAAAATATTTCATTATTGTACAGATTTAACTTACTTTTGTCAATAAATCCTGATTTTCTTCAGATACATAAGATGCACAGCCCATCTCTGCACAAATGAACAATTCCTAAAACAACCCAGTTACTGTTTAAACAGTTAGTATAAATAATGAACCACTCCATTACCAAGAATATAAATAAATGTAGACAAGTAAGGGTTCTCTAGAGCTGAAAGTTTAGGTTATGAAAAAACTTCGACAGCTGTAATTTGTAGGTCCTTGTAGACTGAGGGGTGTGAGTGATGTAAACGCTAGAAAGTTGACATTTAATGTATGTCTATTTTGTCACTTTGCCAAAAGGCAGGACATCACTGTTATTTTTCTTTACCTGTGTACAAATTTTGAGTAGGGCAATATCTGGCAGAAAAAATCCACAATAAAATTATTGTAAAAAAAATTGTAAAAAAAATATTAAGCTTTGAAGTGCTGTAGACAGTACACAGTGCTCTGCTGCATGATGGGTGATGAGTCAACATTTTAGAGGAGTCTGGTCATAAACATACTTTCTCTGGGTAAAACTAAGAAAGAAGAATAGGAGAGCAAAAAGTAGTAATTGAAATTTATTTCTTCACATGTAAAGATCTAAAGCTAAGTTAATAGCAAAAGCTAGGTGATTCAGAAGTGTGCATCTAATTAAATCATAATCTAGAAGTCTTATGCTTAGCTGGTTGAAGAGATATAAGACCCTAGTATCTGAGCCTGTAAGATTCCATGTCTAAAATGTACATGGAAACAGCTCAGTTCTCCCCTCTGCCCTAAAGTAACCACACATCTGTGAACCATGGTGAACCACGGTGAACCACCGTGGAAAATGGCTTAACCAGCGCCTCAGAAGTTTGGTCAGTTTTGGTGAGAACATAACTTTTTAAGACCTAACTTTAAGCCAGCAAATTTAAATACTTTTGTTAGGGTTATTGCACGTCCTTTGGCTTAGATTGGTAAAGTGAAAGCATGAGGAAAGTTGAGAACTTTTCTTGGAGTGGAGGGAGGGAAGGGGGAGAGGGTGGGAGGGAGGAAAAGATGGATGAAGAGAGGGCAGACTGGCCATGAGCACACCAAGGTGAAATGTATACTTCGTCCTGGGAATTCTTTAAATAAACAGAGAATGGTTCATATTTTATGGCTCCTGTCCAGAATATTTACAGAAACACTGTAGTCTGTGCTGTCAGTTAATCTGAGAATGACTATGAAAGCAATCATAAACTACCTAGGTGCTGTGCTGTGTTTCTGAGTGAAAGTATAGAATTAAAGCAGTACGTTCTTCCTAGCTGTCTGTTTTGAAACACTCAGAAGAGAATCTCTTTGTTCACAAGAATGCTCCTTCTTTTTCCTCCATAAATGTGCTTTTTTTTTTTTAATTGTTGTTTTTAGACTACCTGCTTCGATTAGACTGCAGAATCTTCGCGTTGTTTGTTGCAATACAATAGTGACATGTTTCACAGCAAACAACTCTGCTGTTACTGCAGAGACAGTTAAACCATGTTTGTCAGGGTAGGGATAGCCACCCAAGCATTCACCCTTCTAAGAAAACAATAGCTATATAGGGAAATGCATATGAGCAGAAAACAAGTTTATTAATAGCTCTATTACTTCTAGTGGTATCAGGGATTTTGAAAGTGCTTCTGAACAGTAAGTAGCAGCTTCAGAGCCTGTTTGCATAAGCAGTGGTCAGTGTGACAGTGATAACCCCTTTGACTCCGCATTCCCAACAACAGCAAACCTTATGGTACACACAGAAGAGACAAAGCTGGCTGATAGAGTTCATCTCTCTTTCATCTGCTGTGGGAAAGCTTTCTGCAGGCTACCTGGGGGATTTGCAGCTCCAGGGAGCAGGGGTGTAAGGTGCCAAAAAGTATGTCCATAGTATTGCTGCCCTGCTGCACTTCACAGGCAGCAGCTGTATAACTTCAGGCTTTCTTTACCGCCTTTGGGATGTAAAGCACGTATGGCACATGTATGTGTATGTATGGCACCTTCTAAGGAGCTGATCGGGGGAATTATTTTCAATATCAGAATTTCTTAATTATTTCTGTGCATAATAAAGATAACGTCTAATGACCTCAACTGTAGCTAGGGGAACACAAGTACAAACAGGAAATGAAGCATTTTTGTCTGTGTTTATCTGATAGAAATCAAGACTTAAAGGTGAAAGGATGGCAGAGACAAGTACACCAGGTTTCCTGACAAACTGCAGCTTGACCTGAATGAATGGACTTTGATTAATGCCACAATTCTCCCCCTGAATAAAAGAAAAAAACGTTTACTGACTTAAAAATTTAAAAACCTGACCAATTTCTTAGGTGTAGCAACTACCTTCTGGTAATCTAATAAAAAATACATTCTCAAATACTTGGAATTTTTGACTGTGTATGTCTTGATCACTTCTGGCTGACAGTATTTGAGAGACAGTATAAATACAAGTGCTTAAACTGTCTTATTTTTGAAAACTTTGAAATGTGAAGGAATTTTTTTTTCCTAGTACATCTTTTTCTAGGTGGATGTGGCTTTTTGAATTTCACTTGTAAAGCTAACACAAAACGTTATTCTCCCATCCTAAAGATATGCTTCTGTAGGCCCATTAAACAGGATATAGCAAAGAATTAACACATGAAATTTTGACACATGCCTGCTTGTTTCTGTCCTTGAGTCCTGTAATTGTCTTCAAATCAGTTATGCACAAGTTTTACTCTTGAAAGGATTTCCCACAAATAAAATATCAGAAATTGACACAATTTTGTAGTATCTAATATTATGAAAAAAGCCGAGGTAATGCTGAATTTTAAGAATTCCATTGCTGTTCGTACTGAATTATAGATTAGTCTCCAGATGCCCTCCAAGGAAGTCTAAATTTTGTTCAGGCTTTTTTATACTCTATTGACAAAAGTGGGATGTGTAGTAATTACAGCCTTTGTTACCACTGCTGTTTTCCAACCTGTGCTAGGTCTCACAGAGCTCTTCTCTCAAAAACTTTAGCTAAAAAGTCTGTGGAGGAAAACGTCAACATAAAGGCTTCACCTTACTTTATTATTCTTTGTTAAAGAGTACTGTACCTAAGCAGCTTCTTTTGAGTGCTTAGTCATTGGAATGAGAGAAAACTACAGAAATTCAGTCATACTTGCATCTTATAGAAAATTATTTTGATCAATATACCTTGTTAGGCACACTTTTGCAGTGAACTGACATAACTGGATCTTAGCCTAGCCTAGCTGATGTGCTAGCACTTTGAGTTTGGAGTTTGGTGTTGAGTATTAAATCCTTTACTAGAAAAGCAAAATGTGTATTAAAGTGTTCAGTTCTTAATTCGCTTATTGTCATTGTACTGGAGCTCTTTAATAGCATTGTCATAAATTTCTTAAAAAAAAAAAAACCATAACAAATTCGAAGTATGGTAATCAGAATGCAATAAATCAGAATGTGATACAGCCTTTTGTAGTAACAAAAGCAGCAAGCATCAAATTTTACTATAAATTTTAAGTCCACAAAGAATTACCATTTTATGACTCAGGACAATAAGGTCACTTCAAATCTGCTTAAAAGCCTCGTTACAGTAACATAATACAGTAGATGTGTTGCCTTTTCTGTTTATGAAGCAGTTTCACAAAGTCCTGCTAAACCAAGTGACAGAAAGTTTGCTGTCGCCTTTGTCTCATGGAAAGTGAGGGGTAGAAAGGTGGATTATGGTAAGTCCCTCTGTGACTACTAGAAGTTGAGTTTCTGTGCTGTGGCAAGGATATGTGTTCTTCAAAGCTGACTTTTGGAGTCTTTTTCGTCAACATAATTGAATTTTACTTTTGCTATACTGTAGACCTTTTCCTGGAAAGGGATTTATGCCAATTAAGGACTCCATCTGTTACTGTTCTTTCCTCAGGCTCCTGTTAGCAGTTGTAAGCGTGCAAGACCTCCAATGCCAGATACTCAATTCTGACTTCTCTTTCAATTTCTGGAAATTTAGATTCTTTTAAAGGTTCTGGAGAGAGTGGTTGGGGTTTTGTATATTTTTTTTTGTGCAGAAAAGGAGAAAAATAAAAGGGAGAAATATGTATATGTATTACAGCCTGTTGTATTTTCTCTATATGCACAATATTTTTTTTCTATTCATTTATTGTATTTAGATTGATATGTCTTGTTTGTGTGTTCAAGTTTATCACTGCTTCTGTCTGTTACAAAGACTGGTATACGTTGTGTCAGTGAGGCAAATACGAGAAAAAAATTGAATTAATTTACCTTGTGTTATAATTCACAATTTTCAGCATTAACAGTTTGACTGGCTTTCAGTTTCATGGGGGATAGGTATGCTCATAAGTATACACAGAATTTTCTTTTCCAAGGAATTATAGTAATTTACTGACTTTTTTCAAAGTAGGAGAACATGAAAATAATATTAAATAAGTAAAATGAAAATATTCTTAGAGTATTTTAGAAGTTTCAGATATGAACTTCATTAACCTAGGAGTCAAATTAATAGACTTTCCTTATGATATTTTTCTTCTGAAAAGTCATAGTAGCAAAAACGATGTCTCTGCCACATTGCACAGTCAGGAGATAGTCATGGACAGCCAAGTAACTGGGCAGAGCACTTAATAACTGATTATCTGTACAGTACTTTCTTTATCAAACAAGTGCGGTTAGATATTTCAGATTAATATGTACAAGACAGAATACAGAGACAGAGCAGAACAAAACAGACTAGCCAAGAATGACAAGGTTGAGGGCAATATATCAATCGGTTGGCTTTCTGGGTCGCAGTAGTTATAAATATTTGAGAAGCCATTCCAGGAGTAATACAAAGTTCTTTGTTTTGGTTTAGATCTTTGGCCAGATCTTATCTACATTTGTAGAGCTGGACTGTAAATCACCAGTCCTCTTTCATCTTGGCTGCTTTGTAAAAAAACTAAGACATAGTAAGTAGTGGATTTAGTGGAAGTTCCAAAGAAGCTTTTTCCCAGTGTATTCTTTATTTTGTGTCTAGCCATAGAAAGTGAAGCACATGCAAATAATCACTCCAGTCTTTTCAAAGACGCATTTCTTAAGTGCATTAGCTACCTACCACAGCAGGTAGCTAATGTTTAGGTTGTGGTTAGCATCTCACTTGGTGCTTTGAACAGAATTCCCTAAGTATTTGCCCACAGCATGGAAACATGCATACATACCAGGAAAAATAACCTCCCATACTTTTAGGAAGACAGTAACTGCTACCTAATGCAGGTTCTCTGCCAAGATTTAGAAGTTGGCTTTAGCTGAATTTTATTTCAGAATACGTAGATTCTCCCAAAATTCCCCGTCATGCTCCCAAAGAGGAAGAAACAGCTGGATGCTCACAAAAACAAACCAACGAATCCCCTCCCCCCAGAAAACACACAAAAACTTTGAAACCAAAACATTGTAAATAACAAATATTTTAAAAAGCTAAGTAAGTGCTGAGAAATTAATGCCTGATAGTACCAGAGAAGAAAAACCTCTGTTTCCATGAAACTAGTGGCAGATATAATAAACTTTCCTTATCTTTGGTACCATGATAGATCACCACTGGCCAGTTTAATCTCTGTGACTGTTAGCAATGATAGCTAGTGGCTGCTAATTTTTATGGTAGTTGTTTATCATTTAAATATTATTTACTATAAATGAGGTTGAGCCCCAGGCAACCATCAGATAACTATTGTTACTGCTGTGAAGCTTTGTCAGGTTAAACTCAAGCAAATTAGCTTATTTCATAACAGAAAATCTATGCTTTTGGTGGGAAACAAACTGTTGGCTTTCTTTTAATGTTGACTAGTGTCGGCACAAAATGGTCAGACGAGTGAAAAGAAACACACTATACTTTGAAGTCATCTTGCCAATTGCCTTGTAGTGTTGTGAGTTTCCCCCTTCCATGCTGCTTGACTGGGCATGCTGCTGTCACTCTTACAGCCCTGACTCCTTTTGAGCTTGAGTGAGCCCCTCATCTGTCCATGCTGAGCTGAAACTGTCATCTTCTCAATTTCTGGCAGTTCCTTCTCTGAATCAGCTGGTGTGCCAAATACCACAGATCACAGCCTGTGCAGTAACACAGAACAAGCTGGTAATTATCTGATGGGCTCTGTACCAGCCAGACCTGGGAAATCCACGTAGTGCAAGGAAAGTGGTTTAACTACATGTGCAAGCAAGAATGGGAAGATTTTATTCTACTTCCTTTTTAATACCAGAGGAAACCAGTTAGTATTTTAGAATGTACCCAGTACGGAGAATAAATAAGAGCATTTGCAGTTAAGAAGTTGCCCAATAAGCTTAGTAGTTTTCTGTCTTCCCATTGCACCATAAGTGCCAACGATGCATATGTTGCTTCCATGTATATCATACAACATGGGACACTTCTGTTGAATCTTCATTATCAACAAAAGTCTTAGATTCTATTAAATATACTTAGATCATATACAAAAATAATGTAATTTCTTGATGTTATTCTGTGTTATAGTGGCTGCTTTGATTGTTGTGTATATTCTGATTCTAGCATCCTCTCCTATTTATTAGAATTAGCAGTCTCTTTCTATACTGTGGAGCTAATGCAGTTTTAGAACTGCCCACAACTAACATGGATGAAGGCAACTGCTTAAATACTTGGAATAATTTATCTGGCAATTGCTCACATTTGCTACAAGTTCGTATGTGAGGACATTTAGATCAGCATGGTTGGCTTTTGCTTGCAAAACTTTATGGTAATGTATAACACAAGTAAGTAATACCTGTGCAAATATTTGCTTAAGGATAATGAAAACCACGGCTGTCCACTTTGATTGAGTAAACAGTGGTTGCAAGGGAATGTATCAAATAAAAAAGGAACATTTGGATCTGAGCAGAATACCTGCTATGTATATTTTGAAATGTTGAAACATAATAAAATGCATGAAAATGGAATAGAAGTATGTCCCAATTTTAATTCTCACTGTAAAGAACATTCTTCCTTAAAACACAATCTGTTTCAGTCCCAAAGTTGAGAGATCTACATTACGGCTCAGAAGTGTTAGGAATGAAGACCAGCATCTTCGGCAGTTGCTTGGAGTAGTTGTTGGCTTTTGTGCGCTTCACAATTCAGCATGGAACCAACCAATTCTCCAGCAGAAAAATGCTGCTGGTTCCACGCAGCTTGTTCCTCTCACATCTATGATTATGACTGAAATAGTTAACTTACAGCTCTGAGCTTTTTGTTGCATTTATAAAAAATAAGAGGCTATCACTTCAAGTGAGTGCTTTTTTGAAAACACTTCTATAAAATCTCTGCTGTGGTGTATGTGACTTTAAGAAAACTCTGATTTGTTCAATATACATGAGTAAGAATCTGAGGTCATAGCTCAGTGCCACAAGTTAGCCTTGTAATCTAAAATTAGGTTGTGTATGTTGTTTCTCACTTGTATGTCATGAAAGCAGGTGGTTTACAGCCATAGTATTTTTGATGGTGTAGAAGCAAAATGCACCCATGTTATAAACACAAAAAATTGTCAGTCTTACTGTCACAGTAACATGAATATGGGAAAGCCTGTAGTTTGCAAAATAGGAGTTTATACATGTAAGATTCTGAGCTCTTTGACTGGAAGATGCAATTGTGAAAGTGCACTGCACTTCACACCAAGTGTTGCCCCTTTGCATCACTATGTCATTTAGGAATGGCCATGATGGCTACTGTCAGTGGGACTGTAACCAAGTTTTCTTTCAGTTCTTTCACTGTCCACCCACTGAAAATGGCAAGTATCCACATCTGGAAACACTCTGCTCACACTGTTTTCCACCTCAGGGCTCTACTCTCTTTTTATTATTGTTCTTAGGAAGAGTATAAGCAAATAATATCACATCTCTTTTCACACAGCAAAGTGTTTCTTGGCTTTGTTAATTAAAGACAAATACCAAAAAGGACTGTATCAAAGTACACTTACGCGTCTGAGCTATTCCCTTCCTCTCCCTTCTTCCCCCCAGCTGCACAGGTAGTTTAAACAAGAGAAATAGAAATTTCTTTCAGAGCAGACAACTATTATGACTTTATTGTACACATTCAGTTGTAATCCAAGAAGCCAAACAGATTCTGCAGTAAGAAGAAAAAGATTTTTCCTATCTAGACTGGACAAGCAGCTCCTTAGCAGAAATACTGTGTGGTCTAGATACTTACTCTCAAATGAAGACATATAAATGTTATTAATATTATTTAAATAAATAAATCCATACTGTGAAATGTTGAAAAGTGCATTAAATAACATCTCTTTTAAACTTTCAATTAGAATAACTGGTTTGCATATTTCAATGGCTAAAATATAGACCTGGTGTTAGTTTCCTTTACATCCTAGCATCCTTTCTTATCTTTGTCCTCCATTTTCTACACACACAGGCAAATGTGCACACACACATACATTCACACATTCATATTTAGTCACCAACAGTATTGCGCTGGTCACAGGTGCTGGGAGTACCCACTTTTGACTTGTTTGGCCATTGCACCTGCATGCTGACCTGCTCAATCCATACTTGTTTGATGGCTGTCAGTACAAGCTGAACTGTTAGTGGGGAAGAGACATTACTGTATATAGATTAGAACTGATTACGCATGGTAATGAGAACTTTCAGTAGAAAATTAAGAATTTTAAGCACTTGATCTGGAAACCAAGATAATTTGTGTTAAAAATACCCTCTTTAAAAATTTAATCCAATGTATTTAACTTTATGCCAACTGATCATCAACAAAACCTAGAGTAAGAAATAATTTTGACTAGTGAGCAGTTGCTTCTCTTTGAACACAGTATTTGGTGTTGCATACTAGCAGCATAACTTGTAAAATTGTGTTCTAATATGACTTAGTGGAGACAAATCTCAAGTGGGCAGGTAGAACAGCAGATAGCCAGAAGCATACTTTTCTATCTTTTTGGGTCTTTAAAAAAAAATGTGATGCTTGGTGATAGGAAAGAACATGAGCATCTGTTTAATTACTGTATTTAGGGATGAATATCATCCTATCATTGACTCATTTGCCAGCCTTTGCTTCTTAATATATTGATAACCCAAGCGTCTTGCCTGGGTGTTCAGGGTTCTCAAATCAGTGTTTTGTGTCAGGCACTGGGGTTTCAGAATTAATTATTCATGGGTATACACTGTATCCTTTCTGTCAGGAAGATGGCTATCATACTTACCCATAAGTACTATTATAATTCGGAAAGTGCTTTTATTAATATGAGCGTGTTATTTACGCTCATTATTTTCCAGAGAGTGGAGTAGCTGGCTGTAACCAGCCTGCTTTCGAACACTGGAGCTGCAATTCCTGGTTATGAAACACAGTTAGAGAGTGAAACCTAAACAAAATGTAGCAAGGTGGATTTTTTTTTTTTTCACACTTAGGATAGTTCCTCTGCCAGTAGTTGTTCACCCCATCAAAATAACCATTAAGATAGGTAATAGCAGCTTCCATTATATTCTGTTATGCTCAGTTGTGATCTGCGTTGTTTTTATATTGACACCTAGACTGAGGGAGATTAATGTTGTTGTTTTGTTTCAAATGCAGGAAAGCATTTAAGAGTGTGCCTAAAAATAAGCCCATTTTCTGTGTCTGTCTGACTAGGAATGTTTTTCTGAATGGGAGTCTTAAAAGATTTCAGCCTAAGGCTGCAAACAGGACTGGCATTTTTGGATTCTAAATTATTTTTCAGAAAAAAAAGAGTGCTGTGAAAATCGTTGTTTATCCCAGTTGATGGAGTGTTATACTCATAAATCATTATTATTTTCAGCCTTTTGGTTGAGACTATTTTGTTTTCACAGCCAGAAGCAGTAAAATAATCAATCATAATGCCATGGATAATTATCATGTTGCTTGGTGTTCTTTGAGCTACTGCAGGTGTGTTCAGAGCCTCTATTGGTTGTGTTTAAACTGTGATTTTACAGCTGAGGTGGTGAAGAGCTTTGGAATGTACCCACAATTGTTTTACTTTTTTTTTTTTTTTTTTAATGTCCCTTTTTTAACATAATGCATTACTAACAAAGATAATTTATTATGAAATCCAGAATTACTTGCATTTTTATTACATTTCAAGGCTTTTATGTACTCCTTGATATATTCACTTGAACTACCTAACATATAGTTGTACAGAAAAGCTATGTTTGTGATAGCTAGTAGACTCAGTTTCATTGTTGCTAAATTGGAAATGACATTGAAATGCATTTGTGGTTTAAAAAACCTCAAGTATTTCATGCTGTAAATACTGTGGAGTTCATTCTTATTTATTAAACATTCAGAACAGTTTTACTGGCATAATTACATCTGAATTTGTTTCCAAGTAAGTCCTTTAATTTTTACTTTTCCGTACTAGAAGCAAAGCTAGTGGTCTGCAGTGACCATAGGGTTTCTCTGCCACATTGTGCAGGAATAAGGTTTAAGTCTAGAATTCCATGATTAGTTAAAAGTGGCGTAAATCACCGCAGTCATCAAAAAACTCCCTCCTTCCTTTTCTCTGCCCCAAGCGAGAAGCTGCTCCCTTGCTTCTGCTGACTCAAACGCTAACGGCAGCAGCACTGGGAGCAACATCAGGGAGCTAACCCTTCCCCCTCTCAGCCCGTGGGCAACCGAGGTACAAAAGATTAGGGATACTTACTGCAGACATCATATCTGGATGCCCACATGCTTTTGAAAATCCTGGTAGACATCTGTCTGCATCTTTTGGCATCACATGCTTTTAGCAATCTGGCCTAAGTGACTTGGCCAGGACTTTGCAGGAAGTCCTAAGCATTGAAAATAGAATTTGGATATTTATTTGTGCAGGTTGTGTTCCTATTTAATAATCCCTATTCTGTGTTGTAAAATAAGAGGAGATGGATTTTATTGTGACTTCATCAAAAAAAGTGTTTTGGCTGTGAATTAATAGGCTCATTTGTAATCTAAAGCTTATCATCTTCAGAACTTGGTTGTGCGCTAAAACTGCTGACTTAAAATTAGTATCTTCGTTTCCATGGGTGCTGTCTGATTTACTGCAGTGTTGCAGCAGCTGTTAATAAGGGTTTCTCTGTGAATGAAATCTGAATAAATCTCTATATTTGGTTTGTCTCACTAAAATCTCTAAACTCTCATTTTAAGTGGCATATATGATTTGCAAGAGGAAGAATCTAAGTTATTTCATAGCTAAGCTGAATGATGATAGTTGTATTATGAAGTGGTAAAGACTGACAGTACAATTGAAAATGCAGCTGTGTGGTTAATGTAAAATATGCATTAACAGTATGAGGCATTAAAATAAATTAAAGTATTCATTGAAGTCTGTGTCTGAATCTGTGGTAATAGTATTTTAAATGACTTCTCTGATTTTATTCTTTTCACACTGACTTCATAGTACTTGGTGAGGCACCTGGCTGGTGATTAAGAAGATAAACTGCATCTTCGGTTTGCTTTTTCCTGTTTTGAAGGTTCATTGCAGCTCTGTGTGGAAATCAGGAATCATTCCTTCTCTGCAATTTTGTGCTCATGGCCAGCTGATTTCTTTTACGGTGTTTATAGTGGTTTGGTGGTAGGTTAATAAGGATTGTTTTAATTTACAAAATCAAATTACAAGGTTCCTGCAGGAGCCTCATGAAGTCTGTAAGGCAGCTTTTTTGTTCTCAACTAGTCTATCTTAGATCAGTCTGTGAACACAGACATTCACAGTAGCAGAGATTAATGCAATACGCAGATTCTCTTTTTATGTATTTAACTGACAAAAGGATGTTAAAGTATAGGATTTTGAATCTCTATTAAGGTTTTTTGAGAAATTACATGCTTTAACATGTGTGTGTGTTTGGAATTTTATTTTAAATCAATGATAAATTATCAGTTCAAAATAAATAATGAAACCCTTTTCATTGCTACAGATCATAAACTTCAGATCTGCCTTAATCCCCTAGTGTAGTTCCCACATATTGCAACAGAGTGCTTTTCCCAATACTTACTGAAATGAAACCATTTCAATGTAGCTACAAGGTAAAATAGAAAAAAAACCCAAACAAAAACCAAACAACTAAAGAGGGTAAAATTCACACTAATGGAACAAGAGATTTGCTTAAATAAGGACTGCTTATAAATTGCAGGAATTTATTCTGTACAACTCAACCCTGGCTCTTGTAAAAGGCTTCTTGTCTGTGTTTTCTACCACCTTTCTGAAGGTTCTGTGACTTGCAGGCTGGCTTTGGTTTTACTTGAAATATACTTATTTAATGTTATTTTGATGTTATAAATGTGCAGGCTTAGAAAAGCATACTTGGTTTCTAATGGTCTCATAGTGAGAGCTATTTATTACTATGAACTTAAATGAAAGTAATTCTAAAGAATTTCAGATGGCTAAAGAATAAATTTTAACTAACTAGTTAACACTATCCTGTGAATAATATGCTTTGCAAGCTGATAGTAAACTAAGTGCCTGTTTTTCAGACCTCACATTTGTCTGAGTAGAGCTACAACAAAAAGTGCAGGTTACTTCCCTCACCTTCAGCTATTTTTATGTGAAGCTGCAGCAGTTCAGCAACGTGTGCTGTGGAGATCCTCATCTGCCATCACTATGAAAGGGGTGCACTGATTTTATGTTATAAACTGCATCTTTTGTAGACTATTCACCACCCTTTACAGGTCTGCCAAGCCCACTCTGCAATTGGTTGCCAGGGACTGCAGATGTTGGAAAGGAGAAATTTCAATGAAAGGCCCTGATTCAGCAACCCAAGCAGCCTGCTTCCCCCAGCCAAAGTAATCAGATTGGCAGCTGAATCAACGGGTACAGTGGGCCCTTTGTTTGGGAGCTCCAGAGGTTAGTAATTGACAGAAGGTCAACAAAGTTTTATGAAGAAAAGAACAGAATATCAGAGGGTATTAGGCTGAAGAGAGAGAGTTTGGTAGTTTTATGTTACTGGAAGAAAGTTAGAACCTGAGTCAAGGGTTACAGCCACAGGAAGCAAAAGTTGCAGATTGCTGTTTAAATGTGAGAATAGTTTCAGCTCCAGAAATAGTATTGTTGTTGAGTGGAAGGAATAGCTGAACAAAATTCTGCAGTTTTCCTAATGGTAGTTGTATGCAATTGTTAGTGTTGAAGATTTATTTATGAGCTTTATGTATAATGCTAGAAGGATGGTTGTTTTTCTCATAGCATCATAAGACTGAGAAAAAAGTCTTAAGTTGTCTTGTTCATCCTGGGAGAAAAAGTATTAGCTGTATCTATGCCGTGTCATATGCAATACATGCTTGCCTAATCTGCCACCCTGGAAAATTTCATTCACTGAAAACTGTACGCTTGAAGAATGCTAGCTCTCAGTCCATGCTTAATCTCCTTCAGACTAAGCATGGGTAGTAGTCATTTATTTTTTCTTTTTATTGGACATGTTTTGTAGACCAGCCTTATGACATTAATTGTAGTATTTCAGTTTTACCTGTATCCATCTTAAAATGGAATACAAAAAATTGGAGAAAGCGCTCCAGGGCCTTACTAGCACTGAGTAAACTGGGAGGATTACTACTGTTTATGTGTTCCAGTATGAGGTTTGCTGTGTTTGCAATTGCTTGAGATTGTTGATGTTTGTTCAATTCTAATCCATGCAAGCCAAGTCAATGTTGGCTTCTATGCTGATTATTACTCATCTCCCTGCTTTATTTTAAATGCTTAAAAATAACCTCTTTGTTCCATTATTTTCCAGGAATTGAAGTTAAGATGATGGGTCTATAATTCTCTGGCAGTCTTTTTCACCATTTTTAATAAATAATGGGAAATATTTGTGCAATTTGCCGTCTTTTAAGGTCTTGTATGCGCTCTGCAAGAATTAAAAAGCAGTTATTAACATCGCATGGCATTGCATCAGCCAGCCCTTAACTGCTCTAAATTAATCAGACTCACTCTGGTTGAAAATACTTGAGTTCGTTATTCTCTTCCTGTGTGAGGCTGAGGCCTTGGTTTATCCCTGGTATCAATTATGATAACTTCCTCCTCGTGACTGGCTTTTTGATGAAGATTAATGTATTGTTTTGATGTGTGCTTGTGGCCATGAGCATTTTGAAATCTGTTTGTTGCATTTACCTCTCAAGTAAGGAATGATCTGTGAACTCATAGCCATTTCAGAGGGAAAAATTTAGCTCTTTTATGATGAATAGCATATGCCCTGTGATTTGACACTGTGATCATTTGGGCAATTTATTTTTCAAATGTGTGAAAGAACATTCCTTTCTCAATAACACAGGATGCTTGCTTGTGTATTTTCTTTGTCACTGGTGCCTAAAATGGAGCAATGGGGCTACCTGTGCTGGACCTTGTCAGTAAGCAAATCTTCCTCATATTTTCAGGAGAACTGAATTGACAAAAGAAGTGATTAATTATTTATATTCAGTTTGGAAAAGGATTTTGTATACTGCTGGTTTTCTTGCTGCAGTTTGCTATATTAAGTCAAAGGAAGAGAATGTATTTTGTATATCAGAAATACAGAACACTGACTGCAAATATGGTTTCTGTTTTGGAGTTGGGATTTTCCTTTAATTGAAATAACTTCCTTTAATGCCCTGAAAAGTTAAGAAATACTTTTTGTGTCAATGAGCAGTTTAAAAGAGGTACTATATACAGCATCTTCGTTTTACTTGACCACATAAAAAAAGAGGGGTATTCTTCTGGATGTGAACTGTAGCACATCTGGAAAATACATAGGCCCATACTGGCAATTGGCATTCAGGCTGAGTTCTGGTTGTGTTTAAGTCTTGTTTGGTCATGCAATGTGCAAGGAGGACAGACACGGGTGATTTTTTCTACCTGGCAGTATCACAATAAATTAAAGAAGTGGGTGTTCAGAAATAAGTCATGATACATTTAATGTCTAAGCAGAGAACATATGCAAATGAAAAATGTGAGAGTAACCATGGTGGAGCAGATGAGAGATCAATGCAGCAATCCTGTGTCTTGGCTCCAATGGCAGCAAAAGAAGATGCTCCAGTAAAAATGTAAGACGAGGTCTAGCGTACACAGTACTCTTTGCTGGGTATTTACCTAGCCTCCAGCCGTTTTGAGCTCAGAGACATAGTTGTTTGCACAGAATTTCTATGAATTAGTTAGTTCTGCATGGATTTTTCTCCATTAACTTGTCCAGTCTCACCTGTAACATATGTGAACTCTGCCCACAGCCTAACTGCGTATTGTTCGAGAAAACTTTTGCCTTGTTTTGAAATTACTTTTTGCTGGTTTTCCCTCATACTGCTGTTTGCTTTACTGAGAGATTGGTACATCCTAAGACTCAACGCCTCCACAGAACTTTGCTGTTGTTGACCTCAGCCATCTCCTTCCCAGAGTGACAAGTCCTGGCAGCTGTACAAAACCTTGTTTATAACTTTAATTATCCTTACTGCTTTTCTCTGAAACTCTTCCAACTCCTCTGTGCATTTTTTGAGGTGGGAGGACCTCAACAGCATGCAGCGTTCAGTGGGTAAGACTGTACTTCTTGCTAGTCTGTGCTGATAGTATGACATGTAAGGTCAAATATGGAGCATTTCTCTCCCTACCAGTTATTAAAAACGACTGTTTGTGGGTTGGTGTTGTTTTGTCAGCTTGGGGTCTTGCAAGTCTACCTTTTTTCTTAACATTGTATGAAAATGCTATATTTGTAATAGATAAGCAAAAAAGATGTAACTATCCAATATCTTTGTTGCATCTAAAATCAGTGTAATGAACAGTTATATTTTTTCTGGCTTACAGGTCAAGACTGACAGTGAAAGTTTGACACCTAAAATTCCTTTATGGAATTTTCTCCTTTTGCAGTGGAGTAACACATAATGCTGCTAGGAAAAGATACAGGAAGTAGGAAGAATAAAAGCAAAATGGGATACCCTTACTGAAATATTGACTAAACAAAGTGGGAAAAGGAACATAAGTTAAAAATCAGATAACACTGCAGAGAGCTGGTGATGGCAGTTGGTATAGGGTGCATCTGCACTACAGTGAGGGAAATTGGATTAAAAATGACAAAAGAACTATTATCTGTTGAGAAAAACATCACGGATTTACTTGTATAAGGAAAAATGTGCTAAGTTATTAGTGCAAAATCAGAAAGAACTGAGAGTAATAATTCAACAGGAATACACATTTTTTTCTTTCACGTTCTTCACAGCAGTGGGGTTTAATTCTGTTTAATCCAAGAGGAAAAGATTTTATTTGGTTGTACTGACTAGTTTGTCATCTGATAAAAAATCAGTTATGGAGTAAAAAAACTTCATATTGATAAAAACTTTTCAGTGTTGTGGTACAGAAACTTTAGGGTTAAAGCTTGAAATTAATAATAAATGTGATCAAAGTGGAATTTTGCAGATTACAGAAAATATACATATTTCTTTCATAGAAGCAAGTTTAAGTGACAGATCTGGTTTGTGTTTATAAATTCCAAAATACATGAAGGACTTTCAATTTTAAATTTGCTTAGTTATAGAGGCTTTGCTGGTAGGTAGTGTCTATGGTTGGTAATTGTTCTCTGGTAAAGCACATTGGAGATTAAAGCACATGGAGATTAATATTTTTTCCCAGACACAAACACAGGAGTGAATCACACAAAAATATCATTGAAACATTTGCAAATCGGCAAATGCTGTTCTTTCTTTCCATCTCTGTCTTGAAAAGTTTAAAAAAATTAAGAGATAGAGGGATGGGAAGGAGGGAAGCGAGAAAAAGATGTTTCTGTATGCATTTATCTGAGCTTCCAAAGTTTTTTCCTGTTGTGAATTCCACTAAATGACTGAAGAAATAGAAATAACTATTTTAAAATTGAACATGGGGCGTTAACACAAAAGCACCACTCAGAACACAACCAAGTGTGCCTAAGAATGGGCTCCTATACGTAGTGTTTCATCCTGTGTATATTGGTGGATTATGATCACCAGAACAAGCAAAGTGCAAGTACTTGGGGACTAAAAGAACAAGTTTGATTTTTTTTTATTTTTTTAACACCAGTGTCTCATCTTGGATTTATCTTCCTTGTGGTCAGTAAATGTTGCTGTCCCATTATAAACTTATGCAACATAGGGGAGGTCAAGCAGAAGCAGGGGAATAGAGGTGAACTTGCCTTGCTGACCACTGGTAAAAAATGAGATGTGGTGTATCTCTGCTGAAATTTGAAGTATCCCTATCATACATTCACCCATTCACACTGGATCAAGCAAATCAACAGAAAAGTCAGGCACTGAGTCTGCACCATACCCTCAGGGGTGTGAAGGCACTCTGGGGCGGGATCTACAATGGCAATTTAAGATTCCACCACCTTGGCCACTCATTTCCATTTCTCCCTCCAGTCTGCAGATGAAGAGTATCATTTCATTGGCCTGTGCTGGGGGTGGCAGAATATGTCTGCCCAAGCCGTAGTTGTTCCAATTTGAAAGACAATGTGTTACCAGGGGTATAGCACTGTCTTCACCGTTACTCTAATTGGAATGTCTGGGAATGAGCACACAACTCATGTAGAATCAGTAGTATCCTACTAGTAGAACTTTCTACTTCCTAGTAGAATTCTACTAATCCTAGTAGGATTCTATTTCCTAGTAGAATCCTGCCTGTAAAGCAGGAACCTTAATTCAACAAACTCTTTTTCCTTCCCAGGTGAAATGGAAATTCCAGAAGCAAATGACCCCTTAGGTCATGCGGATGGACTTGAGAGACCAATTCCAACACCTAAAGGTAAAATCAATTGTAGTTACTTTTTCTCCCCCACCCCCAAATATAAGCATACTTTAGAAAGGATCAGCAAAATTGTGTTATTACATGTTCACCTGATTTACCTGTAAATACAAGTCTGTAAGAAAGGCAGAATTTGTGACTTCATACTTCTGATTCTAAGTAGGGATAACAAGGTTACAGTAGTCTATAAAAGTTACATTTTTAAGCATGTTCATTACTCTCACACTGGTGGATTGGATGTTTGACCCAAACAGAGGGCTATTATTACCTGTGTTTGACCCAAACAGAGGGCTCTTACGACCTTCCTAGCATATTTTCTGTTACATTGGTACCATGAAAATGATTTAATTCTGTACAGTGCCATACTTGGCATCTATAGGTAAATCTTAAGCACTGGTATCTCTAAATATCTTTGGTTTGATATAATACTTTCTAAGTAGGTCTGAGTGTTAGAGATTTAATTTTTTTTAAACAGATGGCAATGGCAGAATTTCTAGTAACTTGTTAGATAGCATGAAATTTTATGATACTTTATCACTTAAACTATAGGTCCAAATGCTTTCTTGGATCTGAAAATGCACATATTCTATGATTCTATTCTATGACTCTATGATATTTACTGCATGTTGTGAGTCCAGTTACAATCTGGTAAACTTCCTAAATCAGGACATTTTCAGTGTTCTAACCAAAGAAACATGTTTTCTCACTTGTAGTACAGATCTTTTTATTTTGTGTGGATGCAATGCTATAGTAAAGTCAACACTTATGCTTAGAAAAAAGGTCAATTTTGTTAGCATAAAGAGCTTGGTCTTTTTACCTTATGATTAGCATTCTCAGCAAGATGAACACATGTTAAAGCCTATGAAGCACTGAGGTGCTGGTCACATGCTCTTTCTTGAGGCTTCTACTTCAGAGGAACATAAGTTTGAGACTACCTTGGAATATAGTCTCTGTTCTCATAAATATCCAATATCTTGTTACTAAGTGCTTCACTTGAATGCTATTTAGGTTTCTTACCTTGACTATGCTTACTAGAAGCTATTTTTTCAGAATTTTCCATTAATTTCTGTCCTTAAATAAAAGAAGATGTATTCATGTTTGTGCATCTCTGCGTTGTTACTGATCATCAGTGACACCTGATCATCATGTGTCCTTCGCATTTGTAACGAAGACTTGGTGTACTCCTCAACCCTTTCCACTTCCTGAGGCTCCCAAATTATTTTAGAGGATTAAACTTTGACCTTCTTTATGAGAAAATATTTCAGTAACAGTCATTCCTGTCAGCAATACTGTATACTACAGTTGTTTTATTCACTCCACACTCACGTACCCACTAATTTTGATGGGAAAAGGTCCATGTTTAATCTTTAACTGCATCTGACAAGCTTGTTTACTTGGCAAGTTGGTCCCACTTTACTCTTCTGCTGTGTCTGACCTTTAAAGGTACAGGTTTAAAAGAAAAAGGTTTTTTTTTTCATATGACAGTACTTGGTTAAATTCTTGCTGAGGAAGGAGTTACAGTTATTTCGTTTTTTGCAGGGCCACAGGCAATACCTGTCTAAGGAAGTAATTAATCACATCTCAAACATTTCTGCATCATAAGGATTTTCTATTTCCTTCAGGAAAAAGAAAAGACCCTTGTTCTCATATGACTCAATGGTACTGAATCAGTTGTTAGTTCCCAAGATGCTGGTTAGGAAATGGGTCTCATTTTGCTCCCCTTTTATTTTTGTGGCTACAAAATTCTCCAGAATAAGCAAAAATCTCTTGGTTGAAATTTTTTGTTTCTTTGGTTGGAATGTTAACTTGTGTGTTCCTATATCATAGTGAGGTAGCAGGTTTTGTTTTAAAAAATCATTGGACAGCTCTGCTTCAGAGTTTATGTATACTATTGAGACCATTAGAAAGAGTTCTTCAGCTTTTCATCACATCAACCTTTTTTCCTTCCTTGAGAAATGTTAAGTTATTCTGTTTTGTTTATAACCTCTTTTTTTTTTTTTTTTCTGATTGTAGAATAGACTCCAAATAGGCCTGAAAATAGTAGTAAATGCGCTTTACTAATGCCCAAAGTTAAAGTCACTTTAAAAGTACTAAGTTTATTGGTCACTTTCTGCTCTAAATCCTCCGGAAGTCCTGAAAATTGGTTCTGTCTCCAAAGAAGTAACTGGGTTAAACATTATTATTAATAATGCACACTTTAAAAAAGTTACAAGTCTATTCCTATAAGTGAAGCTAGTCCTCTCATAGTTCATGCGATAGGACCATGACTTGGCTAGGGCTTTGAGGAGAATTTATCTTCCCTGTTTTCTTTAAGTGAGCATCTGAGTCACCGAAAGAACAAAGCCTCTCAGCAATGTCTCACAGAAAAGCAGAGCAAAACACTGAACATTTGCTATAGAAGAATTTAGGGCTGCTTTGGAGTAAAAACAAGATTTGAAGTCAAATCTCCTCCCAGTCCAGTGAGTCTTTGCAGAGATGATCCTTTCTTTAACCTTGATTTCACTCATAGAACCACAGAATCATAGAATGTTTAGGGTTGGAAAGGACCTTAAGATCATCTAGTTCCAGCCCCCCTGCCATGGGCAGGGACACCTCATGTTAGACCATGTCATCCAAGGCTCTGTTCAACCTGGTCTTGAACATTAATGGGATCCAGGGATGGAGCATTTACCACTTCTTTGGGCAAACTGTTCCAGTGCCTCACCACCCCCACAGCATACCAGTCGAGCATCTCTTCGGTATCTTTCTGTTTTACATGTACTCAAACAAACTCTTCCTGGTTCCTAAAAAGTCTCCTTCCCCTGTTAAAAGAGGCAGGCTTCACTCTGGAAACTTGCTGCCTGGGGGATCTTGTTCTGCTCTCTGCCCACCTTCCCACACTCCAGCTTTTCTTGTTGCTGATGCTGGGGAAGGAGGAAGTTCTCTCTATCTCTTTCACTGCAGCAGAGGATTGGCCAGGACAAGGCCAACAGGGAGCTTTCCTCTCTGAAGCCCAGAAGAGAAAAAGACCTGTTAATCGCAAACAAATGCAAGAGGTGTGGCACAAGCTGAAAACAAGTTTTTCTTTGGTGATGAGCACTGTTGGTACATCATCATGGAGAGGCTCACCGCTCTCAGTCTTGTACTCTTTAAACAAGTCTGGTAAAAGTATTGAAGGGTAAAATACAAACTCCTCATGCATAGATGAGCTGCCAGTAAAATTGTACTGGCAGTAAAATAAATCTTACTTACGGTAAAATAAATAATGCCTGATCATGGGAATGTTGGACCGATGCATGCACCCTAAGAAATGCAATAGCTGAGACATTGAGTGAGTTTAGTTGCTGTAGGCGCCTGACCTTAACTGTAGTTGGTCTGGGAACTTAGTCTGGTTCAAGAGGTATCTACATAAATCCAATTTATGACTGGACATTGGCTGCTTTGCGTTGACATAAGGTAACCTGTCAGGAATACCGTGCATGTTTTCTAAAAGTGATAGCCTTTAATTTACAGTACTGGTGCCCCACATGTTGTCTGTTGTAGTCAGACTTTGAGTAGCTGCTGTACTTGTCACTAGGATTGGTGTAGCTGCTGCATTTGGAGTTGGAGTAGCTGTGTTGGCTGTTGCTGTCATCAGGTCCAGAGACATTTTTTCCCTTTTGAAGGTGCTGGATAGTGTTGAACAGGGCTCTGTAAGTGTAGGCCAAGCCCCAGCACATTGTCATGATTTGTCCCTCTCTGGTATGACCAGGATGACAACACACCTTATTTAAGGCAGGTCTAAAGGGTACCTAAAGGCCATTCAAAACCTTCAGAACTCCAGAACCCTCAAAAGATGCTGTAAGTAGTCTGGTGTGGGGGCTGGGAACGTAAGGGAATGTCTCCTTCGTAGGTCGACCACCAAAGGAGGACAAAAAAAGTGTGTAATTGGTGCAGCCCACTTACTCCATGTAGCATCGGTTACATGATGTGTAGAGGAGACCCTGCCTTTGAACATCCAGTCCAACATGGGCAGCCGGGGTGCCAGGAGGAGCTGTGCTTCAGTGCCAATCACCTCCGAAGCAGCTCGAACCCCTTCATAGGCTGCCAGTATCTCTTTCTCAGTTGGGGTATAGCTGGCCTCACGTCCTTTGTATCCCCGACTCCAAAAGCCGAGGGGTCGACCTCGGGTCTCCTCTGGAGCTTTCTGGCAGAGGCTCCAGGTAGGACCATTCTCCCCGGCTGCAGTGTAGAGTACCACATCCTAACCGCACTTTCGTGCCCCCAAAAGATCTGCTCCTAAATGGGCAGTAGCCTAGAACAGGCTAGTGAAGATGCCTCTTCACAGTCTCATCTGGGAGTCAGAAAACAAGAAAACAAAATCATTCCACCTGGTAGAACTGAAAAGTAAGCTTATTTCTCTTAATAAGAGAGCTTAAATCCACTGATTTTGGTGTGGAGGACAATGTGCACATCGTGACAGTATTTTGATGCTAATTCCCCTTCACTCCTGCATTGTCTCTAATTTGTTCTGAAGTATATACATGTAGTATATATTCTGAAGTATATACATGTAGTAGAAGTAATACATGTGATCCAAATCACTTTATTTTACATGCTTCTGTCTGCATTTTTGTACACTGAGGTCACAAATGATATAGAAGATGAGATGCAAATAATGGGATTAAAGTGGGCTCTGAAAGTATCGGTCTGGAAATATTATGTGACAGTATATAACAGCAGAGTTTCCGTAATTGCTCATGTGTACTTTGTAAATAAAGCAGAGGGGTAAAGAATTGGGAAGACTGTTTGTATTTAGGAAAATGGTCTGTGCAAGAAATCCTGAGTCTTAGACTTATAACGCCCCTCCTTATTAGAGTGGTGTATTTTCAGTCCTGATTTGCCTGTGGAAAGTCTCTTTACTGGACTCCCACCACCCACCAACGTGTGATCCAAGTCCCTAAAACTTGTACTTACATCCTTGTTGCTGTACTCACCTCTAGAAAGAAATGCTTTGAATTTCATCAACTTTCATGTTTGTTTTCCCTTATGATATATGTTCAGTTCTTTTATAAGCCCAGATCACTCCCTAACTTTTTGATACTCTCTATAGATTACCTGACAATTCCTTATACTTATTACTGTATTCATAA
This sequence comes from Psittacula echo, assembly GCF_963264785.1. Lineage (NCBI taxonomy): Eukaryota > Metazoa > Chordata > Aves > Psittaciformes > Psittacidae > Psittacula > Psittacula echo. Next base: position 49,759,978 of record NC_137742.1, on the reverse strand, counting down.
CACAGTAAATTTGGGAACAGTGTTGTCTTCTTCAGGCCATTCCTTGTTAATAAGCAGTCATTCCATAAGCTAAAATATGCCTCCTAAGTGAAAAAATAGGTCTTATTCCAGGAAATTATTAAGGTGCTTCTATATGTGAATATCAGTACATTAATTGTTAAAAATGTTTTTCCCCAAAATTTTTTATATTGGATATAAGATTATATTAGTCTTAAAACACCATCACAGAAGGTTGTCATAGTTGTGATGAGAGAGGCCGTGTCCTTTTATTTATGTCTAACAAAATGAACAAAGTTGCTTGCAGAAAAAAATTAGAAAGGGTGGGGAGAGAGGAAAAAAAGAAAAAGTAAGGGACTGAGGAAAAACAAAAAAATCCCACACAGTTTTTTAAACAAATCACAATATACATATTTTTAGTGGTTTTGAACATTGGAATATTTTATGCCATGAATCTGCAGTTATGCAGACAAAAATGTTTGTCTTTTTTTTTAACAGCTGATCTTAAATTTTAAATCTAAAGCCAACACTGCTGTAAGTTGTGATGTGTCCTGTAATACCAAACAGATGCATTGATGGGCTTTTTCAACTGTTGGATAAAGTTACTTAAATACGCATATATGTCTTGTCAAGAAATCTGTATTCCAAAACAGTGATAAGATACATATGTAATTATTACTACTTGTTCTAAAAAGATTGTTGTATCTTCAGGTATCTAGCAATTTATGACTTAAAATTTCCTTTCTTTTTCTCAGAAACCGGACATTCAGTGTTTGTTTCCCTCTCACAATGCAGAAAAAAAGGGGAATGAACTGTTCCACAAAAATGGGTGATTGTCTCATATCCTCATTATTTCAGGAACACAGAAAGATGTGAAACTCAGTATAATATCACACATACTACCACTTAGTTTATGTGAATTTGAGAAATCACTTAAAATCCCCTTACTTTAGGTTTCCCATTTGAAAAAAAAATTGGTTATAATGTTCACATATCATAAGACTTCAATGTCCATAAATGACATGGAGGCCATCACAAAGCTGGTTTGGTAATTATGAATGTATACTTATTTTAAAAACTATATCAGGAAAAAGGAGCAACAACAACAAAAAATTTGAATAGAAATCAAAACTCCAGTTGAGAACAGCTGAGCCGAAATTAACTTGATCTAAAGTAACAAAAGTGGTTTAAAATATTTTATAGAATGAACTTCAAAAAGCTAAGATCTTAAAATAACATAAGCAGAGCAAATATTGTGTTTATGCCAAGAATAGCACATATGGTTTGAGCCAATATCTTGGACATCTAAGTGCCAGAATAATACAAATAAAACTAAAGAAAAAAAAATACTATGCATATGAGGTCTCAGTGATAGTTGCACCTTTTATGTTTTTAGCTTATCATCTATTCTCGTGCATATCTTTACAATGATTTGACACATAAGGGAAAAGTTTTTTTTTATATTCTTGCCAAAACATGCACAATAGACCTGTCATCTTTATTTTGATTTGTTGTGGGATTCTGTTTGATATATTTGTACCAAATTTATTCAATTTAAAAATATGAAGTACTGGCAACCTAACAAAGGCATTTCAAAATATGAAAGAGTTTTGCCAAAATTATATCAATCATTTCCCTAAGCTATTTTATTCATAAGGTATACAGAGTATGATAAGATAACATAATATATAGATTAAGTTGCATTATCTTGTCATGGCTTCTTGATAGAACAGTTTTTACACTGTTCAAGCAAAATAAATATTAATATTGGTTGTACACTATGTTAGAAACCATAATAAAAGGAAAATTTAATTTAGACTGTCTTTGCCTACAGCAAATGAAGAAATATCCACCAGATAGCTTTTCCCTTTGAAGTACTTCAAGCCAAACCAAAGACCACTGAAGGCAAAGGAAGCTTTTTCCTGCATTTCAATGACCCTTGGAACCAAGCCAGAGTATAGAAAATAGTATATAACAATTGCATTTGTGTAACACAGAAAATTGTTGACCATTATACTTAGATTTTTTAAATATTCTATTTGATATCAATATCCCAAATGAAATATGTATAATATGACATTTATTATATGACATCATATTTTTTATGCATATAGATTTTTATTATATGACATTTACAAGTTTGTTTGTTGTATGATATTTACAAGTTTGGTAATGCTATTTGTACATAGCCAGTCCAAAATATTTTATAGAGAGTATTTATTCCTTGTTTTAAAACAGATGAAAAAAACAGTTCAAGTTTTAAAAAATTCCAGCTGACTGATGCTTAGCACAAAAGATAGAACACAAGTTTAATACAAGTTCTAGTGCCTTCACATTTAGTTTTTTTTCCATAATGATCCAAATGAATATTTATTAGGAGAGAAAAAGAACTACATTGGAAGAAATTTGCTTTGCACATTGTTGAGGTCCCAGTTTATCCTTGGAAACAGTTTCTTTTTCCCTAAACCATTGAATCAAACTGTCATCCACACAGTGGTTGTGGTGTGACGTACATCACAAAAAGTAACTGCTGATTATCACCACAGAAATTAAATAAGGAGAACATTCTTAAGCACATGGTTGGTTGAATTTTCCACTTGGTTTGAAAGGTTTGCAATTATGGGTTATCTAAAGTGGACACTAAATAACAGAGCAGCATAACATATGTCTGCCCACTCTTGTCATACAATTACTTCAGATTCAGTAAGTATATAAACATCAGACTTCAGCATAATTTCTCACAGAGGAAATGAAACTAGCAAACAGAGAGTGTGTGCTTTAGGGTATGGACAGTGGCAGTGGACATGAAGTGAGTTGCCTCACTGCTCCTGAGCTGCTCTGCAGAACTTTGAAGAAAACAGAAGTGCTTTGAAGTTCAGTAGGTTAAGATATTAATTTCTTGATTTTTAATAACAGGGTAATATAAAACACTGCAGAAAATGCTTGTAATATTGGCAGGAGAAATAGTGAACTAAAGCCAATTCTGACCTGCAGGAAATGGATTCAGTTACATTAACTTCAGGGGAAGTGTATCTAATCACACTGGGCCTGAAATAATCCAGAAATCTTTGGAATTGCTTATTGTGGTAATAGTTTTGTTGTAGTAATTAATAGGATCCAATTCATAAATTCATATGAAATATTTTTGATTGCTTAAAAGCTATGAACCAAATTGCTTACTACAGTAAGTCTGATTTACTTGCCAAAACAGAAAGATTTAACATGGATTTAGTCTTGAGTTAATAATGTATGTTGGTCCTAATAAGTAGATTTAGTATCTGTTTTCATCCAAATTTATTTTAACGTAATATCCATGATAAACCTGAAGTGAAGACTCAACCCAGTTCATTTTATATCACGAAAAGTGAAATACTGGGGAGTTTTTGAGCAACCTGTAAGTTGACCAATGGCACAAAAGCTGACCAGTGGCACAGGAGCAATGTAGACCTTTCATATACTTCTGCATTAAGAACAAAAAGTGAACCAAAGAAGCAGAAAAGCCGCACTCCCTGGCTGCCAACTTCCAGAGCTTGAATTGCCTCCACCTTTAAAGAAGCCATCTTCTCTGCCTCATTCACTTCATAGGAATCAGGAACATCTCTTAGCCAGATGATTGTACCTCTGAGCTGGCTCCATTCTGGAAGTGGGCCAACTTCTTCCCAAAGAAAGACCTTAAAATTGTCTCTTTTGCCTCCCTTGTGTGAGCACATTCAGGCTGCCCCTACGATAGCTGAATCATAGACCCATAGAACCACAGGACTTCTCACATTGGAAGGGACCTCAAAAGATCATCTGTTCCAACATTTTTGGGGAGCCTAGACAAGATCATCTAGGACTCTGTCCAACCACATCTTGAAAGCCTCCAATGGTGGAGACTCCACCACACATTTTGGAAGATTGTTTTTCAGTGCGTGATTGTTTTTATTGCAGAAAGTTTGTCTTCTGTTGAAAGGAAACCTCTCCTGATGCAACTTATACACACTGCCGCTTCTCCATGTGAAGTGTGAGTCTGCATCCTCTTTGTAGAGACCTTTTAAGTACAAGAAAACTATGATGAGGTTACCCCCAAGCCTTCTAACCTAATTGCTTCAGGTCTTTCGTCACAGGGCAGGTTCTCCAACCTTTTGGTGGTCTTCATTGCCCTCCTTTGGACACTCTTCAGTCTTTCTGGTTTTAATTTTGGGGGCCAGAACTGGACATAATACTCTTGGTGTGGCCTGACAAGCATTTAAGTAGATCAGGATGTCTCTATGTCTGTTAGCAATGCCCCATGGGCACAGCCCAGGATCCGATTAGCCTTTGTTGCCACAGCAGTAGTCTACTGACTCATGTTGACCTGCTTGTTCACCAGGATCCTCAGATCCCTTTCAGCAAGCTTGCTCCTCAACCTAGCCTGTATGGAGCTGTTTAGTCTGACCCAGGTGCAGGACTTTAGACATATCTGTGTTAAAATACATGTTAAACTCCATGAAGCTCCATGAAGGATCCTTTTTCAGCCTGTCCAGGTCACTTTCTAAGATGTTCTGTCCCCACCATCACCCAGTTTAGTCTCATCAACAAACTTGCTGATGGTGCTTTCAGTCTAATCTTCCAAGTCTTTTGTGAAGATGCTGAACAGTGTGGGGCCCAGTATGAATCCCTGGAGGACTCCATGTGTGACATGCTGCCAGCCTGAGTGAAAACTGTTGATCATCACTCTCTGAGTGTGGCCTGTGAGCCAATTTCCTGCCCATATTGCAGGCCACACATTCAATCTGTATCTTGCCAGAACTATTCCTTGAGTTGGTACTTTCATGGTCCCACATTACGGCTCCACTCTTTGACACAACAGCTCATCACCAATTACCATGACATGATTTCCTTGCACTTCCTCAGTGCCCTAGTTGTTTTGCTAATATTAGAATAATTTGTTCTGCTAGAATTAAAAGAATTTTTCAGCTTTTCCAAGTTTCTACCTCTTTTCATAAAGTGAGTCTTCTGACTCAAGTGGTATTACTGAATATGACAACTCTTTTTTGAAAATACTTCAAATAAATGCAAACTTACTTCTTTACTGTATACTCTGCCTCGATGGTGCTGATGAGAATAAACTACATACAGATTATGAAAAAGTAGCAAGATGAGCAGTAGTACTACCTAAATAATGAGCTAAGAGTGAAATAGTCACAGAAATTCCTTTTCTAACTTCTGGTAGGATTAATCATCCTTTCTTTTTCAGTGCTAGAAATGCTTATATATGCAAAATTTTTGCTTAAGTAATAGTTTTAATTGGTTGCTTCTATTCCTTATACCAACAAGGTAATTTGTTCTTTATCTGTTCCTTGTCAGAATGTCATCCTAGTAATTCTAATTCGTCAGCTATGAAGTGTAACTGGAAACCACAGCAAATGATACTGTTCTGGCATGACATTGTAGAAAACATTCTTGTATTTTTGCTCCCTTTTTTATCATGTGTTTGAAAAGAAATTTTTTGTGTATTGTCAGAATGTTTTAAAATCTACTAAGGATTTATGAGATAACTATAGAGAAAACTAATGTAAAATTCCATACAGAATAATTTATTATTTTGTAATAAAGAAGAATGACAAAATAATTTACCTGTAAGTCTACAGTGTCATGTAGAGATTATATGTATTTAGGTTTACTTCATTTTCTGTTTAGTGACACACTAAATTCACTAAATTGCCTACATTGTATTTTCAGGTTATTCATTATAGCAGGATTTCTTTTCAAAGGCTAGTGGTAGAGTACAACATTCTTACCAGTTTTCCAGCAAGATCTGGCTTCGCCAATTCATTATATTCTGATGGTCATGTCAAATGTAAATCAAAGCAGAGCACCAATTTTCTGCAGGTATTTCAGCAATCAGGCTGTGAATGTTGACCATTGCGTTACTGGTGTTAGATTCCTGCACAGTAATACACTATTTCCTAATTACAGAACTGCAAAATAATCTAACTGATAGGGAATGGCTCATATGAACATCCATCAAAGTGATTTGATATTTGGATCCAGCTGACATAAAAATATAATAGAATATGAAGTATTCCTGATGCTGTATGTATAAATAGTATAAATTGATAAAAACAAATGTAAGAGGAGCATGACAGCTAGATACTTTTCTTACTTATTTTGACAATCTCATTATGAAGTTTAACCATGCCAAGTCCAAGGTCCTACACCTGGGTCGGAGCAATCCCAGGCACAGCTCCAGGTTGGGCAGAGAAGAGATTCAGAGCAGCCCTGCAGAGAACGACTTGGGGGTGTTGGTCAATGAAAAAATGAACATGAGCCGGCTTCAGTGTGCGCTCGCAGCCCAGAAAGCCAGCCGTATCCTGGGCTGCATCAAGAGGAGCGTGACCAGCAGGTCAAACGAGGTGATGCTGCCCCTCTACTCTGCTCTCGTGAGACCTCACTTGGAGTATTGTGTACAGTTCTGGTGTCCTCAACATAAAAAGGACATGGAACTGTTGGAACAAGTCCAGAGGAGGGCCACGAGGATGATCAGGGGACTGGAGCACCTCCCGTATGAAGACAGGCTGAGAAAGTTGGGGCTGTTCAGCCTGGAGAAGAGAAGGCTGCGTGGAGACCTCATAGCAGCCTTCCAGTATCTGAAGGGGGCCTACAGGGATGCTGGGGAGGGACTATTCATCAAGGACTGTAGTGATAGGACAAGGGGTAACGAGTTCAAACTTAAACAGGAGAAATTTAGACTGGATATAAGGAAGAAATTCTTTACTGTGAGGGTGGTGAGGCACTGGAATGGGTTGCCCAGGGAGGTTGTGAATGCTCCATCCTTGGTGGTGTTCAAGGCCAGGTTGGATGAGGCCTTGGGTGGCATGGTTTAGTGTGGGGTGTCCCTGCGCATGGCAGGGGGGTTGGAACTAGATGATCTTAAGGTCCTTTCCAACCCTAACTATTCTATGATTCTATGATTATTGTTTCAGTGGAATTACATGCTTTCATGCTTTCAGCATGTGATATGTGTCAGTTGCAGGACTCCTAACACCAAATCAAATTTAAAAATAATAACCTACAGAAGATTTGACTGCCAAGTTTTTACAGTGTTCTTCAATCAATTATTTCTTTTTTTATTACTTGAGTTCACCAATCTAGTGCTTTTAGTTTAACCATTTATAAACTAAACCCATGAAACTTGATTACTCAATATCCACACAGACATTTCTTTATCCAATTTAATACTATTTTAGGACTTCATGTAAAAAAATGGCAGCCTATAATCAATTTGAAAGTTCCTTCTCTATCATAGGTTTCTTCTGCAATTAAGATACCCTTTCTTTAAATTCAGCTGGTCTAGTGAAAGGTGGTCCTGGTCTAGGGGGCTTGGAACCAGATGATCTTTAAGGTCCCTTCCAACCCAAACCATTCTATGATTCTATGAACATGAAACTTATCATCTTTAAAATTCAATTGAGATATAAATGTATGCAAATTAGGTTCATCTTAAGATTTTTCTATCAGATGAGTATCTGGCAAGTCAATACTTAATAGTAATTTTGTCAGTTTTATTTATTTTTAAGACAAATACATGACCATCTAAGAAGATGCAGTGGTAAAATTATGTTATTCTAATATGGTTGCAATTGGGATTACTCTTTTATGCAATAATGGTGTAGCTTTCTGTTATAATACCGTTTTCCAAGAGATGTAAAAAATAATCAGAAAAGGGCATTATTGCTTCAGAATAGGTATTCACAAAGGGAGTTATGATTATAGTAGTATTAATATATGCTTGACCTTCTAACTACCTGCAGACAAAGATGAAGTCAGTCAAGAAAGACAAATTGGAGTGTGATGCTATACTGTCCCTAAGACAGTGATTTCCATTTTTTGGAGTACATGCTTGAAAGAAAACTGAAACCGTTTCCAAGAACCTATCTTAAAAATGTAGCTTTGGGCAGTCTTGTATTGCAACCCAAGTGAAGTTTGATCTTTTCTGACCTTTTACACTCTTAGGTTACTTCCTGACCTTTTTGGAACCAGTAAACAATATCACTGTAGTCCAGGGGCAAACAGCAATCCTCCACTGCAAGGTAGCAGGAAATCCATCTCCGAATGTCAGATGGCTGAAAAATGATGCTCCAGTGGTTCAGGAGCCAAGACGGATCATCATCAGAAAAACAGATTATGGTTCACGTCTGAGAATCCAAGATCTGGATACCACAGACACAGGATACTACCAGTGCGTGGCTTCGAATGGGATGAAGACAATAACTGCAACAGGAGTGTTGTTTGTAAGGCTCGGTGAGTTCCTACTTTTATAATTACTCAGTTAGCTTTATAGACTAAGTATTAGTTTTCACAATCGCATAAGGAGAAATGAATTTGATGTTTTAAGACGAATTCTCAACACGAAAGGAAATAAATAAATCCATTGCCTGAGGCCTCTACCCAGTGCAAAACTTCTTGGTTGAACTTGATACCCACTTATTGGTAATAAAAGAAAATAAATACAGATGGAAAGCTCTGTAAATACGTAGTGAAGAAAAAATTTTAAAGTCGTGCCAGGATAAAGTACAAAAAGATAACATTTCATTGCCTGGACTGCCGAACAAAGTCTGTAAAAAAAAAGTGAAGAGAAAAATAAGAAGCCGTTTTCTACATGATGTTCATAGTGCTGGGCCCATCCTTGCAAAATATCACGTCTGTACTGCTACGTGAAGCCTGGCCTCAAATTCTGCCCTTTGACAGCTGAAGGTACACGACTCCTTTCAAGAAGTACTTACATTGTATTTTGAAGTCTTAATCATCCAGCCTGAAAAACAAGGTTTTATTTAGTTTGCTTCTAAAGCAATGAGGAAAATAATCCTAGAGATACTTTCTTAAAGTTTCTCTTTGATTTTGTGATGAAAATAGCTAACTCCACAGTTTACTTTGTAGTGATTCATTAAGTACTGGGTATTGGACCTTGCTCCTGCTGTAACAAAGGTTAAGAGCATGCCCTTGTCATACCATAAACTCTGGTGGCAAGGCTCAGGTGGGGCTTATTAGGAGGTGAGCGGTGCGTCAAGATAACACGTCTTTTTAGCAGCCTGTTTTTTTATGGTGGGAGATACTTTCTAACAAAAATTAAGTTCACTCAAGTTGCTGCTTGAGTAGACAGAAGATTCATGTGATTTTTATTTGTGGCTTTGAAAACGGCAATATATCATTATGTGAAGGAACGCAGGGGGTTTTGTGTGAATCGTAAGACAAACCTTCCTTAAAGAGACAGTTTCCTTTAGATTGCTATTAACTTTTTTTATGCTGTTGTCCTTGAGCCAAAGTTCCAGCAATGTTTGTCTGTTTTATGTTTACAGGTCCAACAAACAGTCCAAATCACAATCTTCAGTAAGTACTTTTTTAGAAAATTACTTAATGCAGTTGGACAATTTTGTTCTGTAAGAATTTAGTTCATAAACTCGGTAAACACTGCCTGTAAACACAGTGTGATTGCTAAAAATACCTAATTTGCTTGAAAAGTCACAGAATGGTTGAAGCTTTTTCAGACAGGGATAACATTGTATTACAGTGGGGTTTGGTTTGATCAAATTTTCTTGAGCAACTTCTGCTTGCTTATTTTATATTTTGGGACAAGAAAAATACCACAAAGTCATGATGTTTGAACAGTAATTGTTTACAGGGCAAGTATGGGCTGGAAGAGTGGTTAAAAATGAATGGGTAAAATGCTTATGTTTCTGCAGCTGTAAATTAACCCCTATTACATTATTGTGACTTGAAATATCAGATAAAACAAGACTAGAATGTCTTTCAACAGCTAGGTAAAACCTCTGTTTGCTATTGTCATTTGACTTTGGTAGTGATTCGGTGATATTTGTTATCTGCCTGGGCTCACTTGCTGATGCAAACATAAGGATGCAAATAGAGCAATTATGTTTCATCATTGTTGCTTTATGTGCTAGCTTTAATTTAAATACTTTGTATTGTATGATTTCTTGAAACAGATTCTGCAGTTGATTGATCAATGGAGTAAAGAAGGGAGTCTGAGGCCTTTTGATGTGTTAATGGCATAAAGTTAGTGTTGGTGATGGACTAATTAAAAATAAGGGTAAAAGCAAATTTGTAAAGACGTGGATGCTTTTCAGAAGTACATTATTAATGAGTGTTTGTGATTCAGTGTTCCAGGCCAGGCTGAACGAAGCCTTGGGTGACATGGTCTAGTGTGAGGTGTCCCTGCCCATGGCAGAGGAGTTAGTAATAGATGATCTTAAGTTCCACTCCAGCCCAAACCATTCTATGGTTCTGTGATCTCTGAACTCCCAACGCCCTGAGTGGAAGCACTTAAATAGCTGCAGTGGCCAGACCACTAAGCCACCCATCTTGCATGTACCTCAGTCAGTCATCTTACATATATAAAAATACTACCATATGGTACATATTCTTGTATTTTATATATGCAGAAAGTTAAATGATTTTAAAGGATTTTAACATTATAGGGATTTAATAAGTTTTCTTATTTTTCTTATAATTGATTGCTAACTATTGAAGATTAAAAACAGCTGTTCATGACATAGTAAAAAAAAAAAAAAAAAAAAATCATTTTTGTAGCCACCAAAATCTTAGTTCAGATCTTACAGCGCTTTGGAAAACTGTTATGCACCTGATCTACAAAAAAGAAAAATAGCAAGATATCAGGAAGCTGCCTGATCTTTTATGAGATAAGAAGGCAAAGACTGTTACAAGAGACAGCAAACTGAAATATACATAATGAAGTACCGAACTGAAGCTCAGAGAACAGTTCTCAAATGCAACTGAATTCTAGTAAGCTTTGAGTACAATGTGAAAAACTGGGAACCAAATTTTACATTTATTTACTTATTTTTTAAATTGAGTAAAAAGATAATCTGATTTCTTTTGGTTTCCCTAGCATTTCTTCTCCTGTACTTAACATTAACTTACTAATATTTCACAAATATCAACATAAATTTAAAAAAATCCAGCTGATGAAGTGGAAAAAATGTACTGTGTGACACATATTTCTTAATTAAATGCCCCACCCCCCCCAAAGTGGAAGTGAATTAAGGTTCCTGAGACATCTTTCTTTCTGATTTTGCCTAGGTTTTGCATTGACTATGCAACCTTTGTTGGTTTTGAACTATAAGTTAAAAGAAAGAAGGCAGGCAGGCAGGCGGGAAGGCAGGGAAGAAAGGAAGGAAGGGAAGGAAGGAAAGAAAAAGACAACTAAAAAATCCTGTCATTTGGATTATGACACATCTGAATCAGTCCTGTACCAATGGTGTTGGTGGTAGACCTGGAAGCAGTAGTGTACCATCATTGTTTTGGACCTGCCATTAAAAGGTGAAGAGTATACTGCTGATAGATTTTATTTTTTTTTTTTCCCCCAATATTCAACAGATTAAAGGGAAAGTTGAAACTTGAGAAAAACAAGCTCAGGTCAAAGGTCGAGTGTGAAGTCCTGAGGGACTTATCACATGAGGTCCAGGAGCTTCCAGGGATTACAGATCTTTGCCTTATTGCATGCCTGATGCTGTTTCAATTTTTTTAATCATTCCTCCTTAATAACATCTTCATCTTGCCAATGTTCCCATCCTTCCTTCTGATACTGCCTTTCTTTTCTTTCTCTTCTCATGCTCACAATTGTCCCCATGTTTCTCTGTTCCACTCCCATGACCTAGTCCTTCAAATAAAATAATTTGTCAATATTATTTTTTACTTTTCAGAAATTGATTATGATTTTTTTACCTGAATATTTTGGTAACATTTTGCAAGTCAATTTGTAAGCCAGAGAAGAGGAAAGGGAAAAAGACAAAAGAAATACCTAAGGGCTTGGAAGGAGTCCACATGGAACAAAAGGTTCTTTATTTTTGCTGGCTGCACAGCACAGTTTTGCATTGAGCCACCTGAGAGCTGTTTCTCCTGGCATTAACGCTTCCAAAAAGACACGCTTCAGTGGAAGTGCTGAAACCTAAAACTGTTGTAACTTGGTTTAAAACTATACCTAATGAATTATTAAGGGATAAAAACCATTACCTACATAGACACCATCTAGCAAGGTATTTTTATGCAGTCCATGTGTTCTGCTGCGGATTTCTAGAAATTGTCTACAATTAAAGATTGTCAGGGATCACATGTGCATTATGCAATCAGATTTGCCAGTGAAGAAAAGGGCCCTGACCTTCAAGTAGTGAAGTTGAGACATTTCCACAAAAATCTGAAAGTAAAAATTTTCAAATACTTTGTCTTAATCTGCTGTAGATTCTTTCGAGAGGCTAAGAGGTTTTTATTTTCTGTGAAGGTCTGTTCCTGTAAAATTTTGTACATATTTTTCTGTAGAAATGGGGATATACAATCCATCCAAATTATTAATCAGAAGTATAAAAATTACTGAATGAATTAGTAGCTAGTACAAATTCATTTACAAAAGAAATAAAATCAAAATACTGTCAGAAAACTAGTATCTGACCAGCCTTTGCTGTCCAAAACCTGTTCTATTAGAGGACTTTTCTACTAGAGAACAAGTCAGCTGGTTAAATAATTTCTCTCACTGCACAATGCTATTACTTTTGTTTCATTACTATTATTAGCTTTTTACCTTCTAAAGAGAAACATCCTGTCTGTTCAGGAAGGTATGAGTGAGTGAAAAAAAAAAAAAGGCTGGGGGGTTGGAACTAGATGATCTTAAGGTCCTTTCCAACCCTAACTATTCTGTGATTCTATAAATAAGCAGCAAATAACAGAGAATATTTTTTAGCGTGATTTAAAATTAAGCAGCAGGTGTTTATCTCTTGGAGTCAAGCATAGGCAGGCAGAAACAGATGTCTTCCTCTCTAGAGGTGTTCCTCCTACAAGATAATGTTATTTTAATAGACTGTGTGTTCTCTAGTCTAATGTATATTTCTTTTGAACAACTAGATTGAATTTTACCCATGGGGCAGATTCCTGGTTTGAAGCCATTTAGAGTTCTCATTAAAGCTGTGACTGTAGTGGTGCCACCTTGAAAGGAACTTGGGATAGAAGATGCCTGACAGTTTGTTGTCTCTGAGGCTTCTGGAAAATCTGATGAGTGATGAAGGCACAACAGTACAGGCAGAAAGCAGTAGCTATAAACTCAGCCTTTGCCAAGTGTAGATATATAAAACTGGCTCTGTTGCCACTGCTTCACTTTTCCCCACATGAGTTTTCTGCATTCTACTCAGGATGCCAGGATGTGGACATTCCAGAGCCCTGTGCAGGGGAATTTCACTTTATAAGAAACTTTGAGAAGTTCCTGTTTTATCAGACTCTGACTAAAATCAGTTTTGGGTTTCAAGTCACAGGTGCCTATACAGGCTGGACTCTTAGAAGAAGAAATAGGTGAGAAAAAACACCGTCATCACATAGAAATTGTCATTACTTTGGGGAGAAATTCTTGAGGTATTAATCATTCAGAATAAATTTGCATGCTCTCATGTTTTATTTTCTTCAATTGATTTGGGACAACAGTAAAAATGTTAAAATCCAGTCCATTGAATAAAAGTGATGAAAACGATTCTAGTTGGGAAAATAACAGTTCTTTCAAAAAATGGGAAACAGAATGTCTAAAAAACAGTAACATGCCTGAGTTAAAACTGGTGAGGAATCCTGATTTTGGGGTGGGCAATTTATTTTCTATGGGTTTGCATATCACAGAATCACAGAATCACAATTAGGAATTGGAAGGGACCTCAAAAGATCATCTAGTCCAATCCCCCTGCCGGAGCAGGAACACCTAGATGAGGTTACACAGGAAGGCGTCCAGGCAGGTTTTGAATGTCTCCAGAGAAGGAGACTCCACAACCTCCCTGGGCAGCCTGTTCCAGTGTTCCGTCACCCTCACTGAGAAGAAGTTTCTTCTGAAATTTAAGTGGAACCTCTTGTGTTCCAGTTTGAGCCCACTACCCCTTGTCTTGCCATTGGTTGTCACCGAGAAGAGCCTGACTCCATCCTCGTGACACTCACCCTTTATATATTTATAAACGTTAATGAGGTCACCCCTCAGTCTCCTCTTCTCCAGACTAAAGACACCCAGCTCCCTCAGCCTTTCCTCATAAGGGAGATGCTCCACTCCCTTAATCATCTTTGTCGCCTTGCGTTGGACTCTCTCCAGCAGTTTCCTGTCCTTCTTGAACTGAGGGGCCCAGAACTGGACACAATATTCCAGATGCGGTCTCACCAGGGCAGAGTAGAGAGGAAGGCGAACCTCTCTTGACCTATTGACCACCCCTCTTCTAATACACCCCAGGATGCCATTGGCCTTCCTGGCCACAAGGGCACAGTGCTGGCTCATGGTCATCCTCCTATCCACCAGGACCCCCAGGTCCCTGTCCCCTTCACTGCTCTCCAATAGGTTATTCCCCAACCTGTACTGGAACCTGGAGTTGTTCCTACCCAGATGTTAACACTCTACACTTCCCCTTGTTATATTTCATCACATTTTTCACAGTCCAACTCTCCAGCCAGTCCAGGTCTCGCATGATGGCAGCACAGCCTTCTGGCGTGTCAACCACTCCTCCCAGCTTAGTGTCATCAGCAAACTTGCTGATAGTACACTCAATTCCCTCATCTAAATCATTGATGAAGATATTGAATAATACTGGCCCCAGCACTGACCCTTGAGGCACTCCACTAGATACTAGCCTCCAACTAGACTCCGCCCCATTGACCACAACTCTCTGGCTTCTGTCCTTCAGCCAGTTCACAGTCCACCTCACCACCCGACCATCCAGACCACACTTCCTCAGTTTAGCTGTGAGGATGCTGTGGGAGACTGTGTCAAACGCTTTACTGAAGTCAAGGTAGACCACATCCACTGCTCTGCCATAATCCAGCCACCTTGTTACGTCTTCATAAAAGGCTATGAAGTTAGTCAAGCACGACTTCCCCTTGGTAAAGCCATGTTGACTGCCCCTAATGACCCTCTTATCCTTGATATGCCTTGAGATGGCACCAAGGACAAGGTGTTCCATCAGTGTCCCAGGGATGGAGGTGAGGCTGACCGGTCTATAGTTACCCGGATCCTCCTTCTTGCCCTTTTTGAAGACTGGAGTGACATTTGCTTTCCTCCAGTCCTCAGGCACCTCTCCCATTTCCCAAGACTTGGCAAAGATGGTGGAGAGTGGTCCGGCAATGACTTCAGCCAGCTCCCTCAGTACCCGGGGGTGCATCCCATTGGGACCCATGGATTTATGGATGTCCAGATTGCTCAATTGCTCCCTAACCCAGTCTTCATCAACTAAGGCAAACTCCTCCATTTTCCCGACTTCCTCTGGGTCCTCAGGGGTACGGGGCTCCTCAGGACAGCCTCCAGCAGAGTAGACAGAGACAAAGAAGGCATTCAGCAACTCTGCCTTCTCTGTATCTTCTGTCACCAGGGCACCCACCCCATTCATCAGTGGGCTTACATTACCTCTGGTGTTGGTTTTATCTGCCATATATTTGAAAAAGCTCTTTCTGTTGTCCTTGACCCCTCTCGCCAGTTTTAATTCTAAGGAGGTCTTAGCTTTCCTAGTTGCCTCCCTACATCCTCTGACAACAGCCTTATATTCTTCCCAAGTGGCCAGCCCCTCCTTCCATGATCTGTAAACTCTCCTCTTCCATTTGAGCTTACCCAGCAGTTCCTTGTCTAACCACGCAGGTCTCCTGGCTCCCTTCCTTGACTTCCTACGTGTCGGGATGCTTTGATCTTGAGCTTGGTAGAAGCAGTCCTTGAATGCTAGCCAACTATCTTGGGCCCCTTTACCTTCAAGCAGCCTTGCCCATGGGATTTCCCCCAGCAATTGTTTGAAGAGGCCAAAGTTTGCCCTGCTGAAGTCCAGGGTTGCAATTCTGCTTGCTACTCTGTTCATGCCTCACGAGATCCTAAACTCCACCATTTCATGGTCGCTACAACCGAGGCAGCCCTCAACCTTTACTGCTTCGACCAGACCCTCCTTGTTAGTGAGGATGAGATCCAGCAGCGCTCCTCTCCTGGTTGGGTCATCCACCATTTGCATGAGGAAGTTATCATCCATACACTGGAGGAACCTCCTGGACTGTGGCTGGGTTGCTGAGTAGTCCTTCCAGCAAACATCAGGGAAGTTAAAATCCCCCATGACGACCAGGGCCTGTGACTGTGAGGCCGCTCTCAGCTGCCTGTAGAAGGCCTCGTCAACTTCCTCACCCTGATCTGGTGGCCTGTAACAGACACCCACAACAGTATCGCCCCTGCCAGCCTGCCCCTTAGTTCTCACCCACAGACTCTCAACCTGCTCCTCATCTGTGCCAGGCCAGTACTCAGTACATTGTAGTTGCTCTCTCACATAAAGAGCAACTCCGCCACCTCGCCTGGCTGGCCTGTCTTTCCTGAAAAGGACATAGCCATCTATGACCACGTTCCAGTTATGTGAGCTGTCCCACCACGTCTCTGTAATTGCCACCAGATCATAATCTACTGACCAGTTTCTAACTCCTCCTGCTTATTCCCCATGCTGCGTGCATTGGTGTACAGGCATTTCAGGGCGCGAGCTGAGCACACGGATTTCACCCTACAGGGATGGGAGGCCTCCCGGTCTTCATCAGAGTGCTGCCGCACTGGTGCCAGCCCAGCTACAACCCCATCCCCCTTCGAATCTAGTTTAAAGCTCTCCAGACTAGCCCTGCCAATTCCTGTCCCAGCATCCTTCTACCCCTGTGAGATAAACCTTTCCCACATATCACTGTCTGGACTGGTGTCTTATAAAACCAGCCGTTATCAAAGAATCCAAAACCCTGCCTGTAGCACCAGTCTTGAAGCCAGTCATTTATGGACTGAATTTTTCTAATTGATCCCGCGTCATCATCTGAAAACGGAAGGAGTGCAGAGAAAATCACTTGAGCCCCTGAATCTTCCACCATCCGTCCCAAGGGCTTGAAATCTTTCTTCATTCCCCTCAGACTACGGGATGCAGCTTCCTCCCCACCTGTCTGGAAGATCAGCAGTGGGTAGTAGTCTGTCGGGTGCACCAGGTTGGGAAGTGCCCTGGTGGTATCCCTGACTCGGGCTCCAGGTAGACTACACACTTCCCTATGATGAGGGTCAGCTCTGCATATTGGGCCCTCTGTCCCTCTCAGAAGGGAATCACCTACTACAATTACCCTTCTTTCTTATCAGAGGCAGTCTTGAGGTGTGGAGGCAGCTGCCTCTTCCTATGTGACCTTGTAGGCAGGCTTTGTACCACATCCTCACCTACCTTTTCTTCAAGATCCAGGGCCTCAAACCTGTTACGGAGGGGCACCTGGGGAAGCAAACCAGGTAGGGAAGGGAGTTGCCTATGACACCGAACTGGAACTTGCTTCCAACCCTTGTCATCTCTTTGGTCCCCTACCTGTGCCCGACAGCAACAGGGCAGGGACTGTCTCAGGTCTTCCATCACTTTTTGGGGGGTATCCCCCTTTGGCCTTTCTGAGTGGCACATCAGGGAGTTGCTCCACCAGTCAGTCTCCTTTTCACATTCCCTGATGGACCTCAGTGTCTCGACCTCCTCCTTAAGTTTAACCACCATGCTGAGCAGATCTTGTACCTGCTCACACCTCATGCAGGTGGAATGCCTGCCTCTCTCCCCCAGCTGCAGGAGGCTGTGGCACTCCCTGCAGCCGGAGACCTGAATAGAGATGGTTTGGGTGTATCTCATAGCTTTTATCACATAGCCAAAGCACATCTCTTCTGTGATCCCAAAGGGGCACCTTCTGCATGATGTGACAGGTACTTATACAGTTTTATGATAGGGGCAGTTTATTTTCATCATGACAAATCTCCACATAAATATAAGATGGAGAAAGGTATATAGAGGCTTGGGAAAGAGGCTGAAAAGGAGTGGGCCATCAGAGCACCTCACCCTGAGGCCACTTTCCTGACCAAGGCTGAGGTCTTTCAGGTAAAAGACAGTATCTGTGGGGGAAAACAGTTTTGTAAACTGGATTTATCTGGCAAACCAAAGGTACTCAAGATCATGTTAAAAAGGAAGAATACCTATGGTCAAACAGCAGCACCACTTGTATCTTCATCCTGTCCTCAGATGGTGTGGCAAATACTCTTTAGTCTCACTGCAGTTCAGCCACTGATAACAACACTTTTAATCTTGTAAATTGTACAAGGTTATTTTAAAATTCACATAAACAGATGTTTAGATAACCAATACAAGGTTGCTTCAAGTCAGAAGTTACAGTGTTTATTCAGGCCCATAAGGACCAGGTGTTCAGTGATCAGACCTCTCCAGAATGACGTGCACACCTTTCGTTTCAACAAACCATACACTTGGCTGAGATGACCATATTTGAAGTATACATATTTTTTCTAAGATATTTGTGGTAACATGCTGAAATTACAGAATAAGCACATACTTCTTGTTCTGTTTTCCTGTTTTAATCAAGGAAGAAGAAGGATTTTGTGATTAAAACACTGGACCACAATTTTAGAGGTCTGGATTCAATTTCTTGCTGTGCGCCTGTCTCCATGTGTGATTGCAGCAAGTTGTTTAACCTTTGTCTCTCCATATTTTGTACATCAAATGGAGATGGTCAGTCTTGGGAATTTTTTGCCTTCCCCTATTACGGGATCAGATTGTTTCAAAATGTTTAGGGTGCATTGTATCCCCATAAAGCATGGAATGTTATTCCTGTTTTACAAGTGAGGAACTGAGGCACAGATTATCTCGGGCTGGTCCACATTAAACAGCATGTGTTTGCCTTGGCAGATTTCCTGGCTCCCTGACAGTCCAATCTGGGGATCTGGCTGGAACATGTTACAATTGCCTTCTAGCCCCTGTGTGTCAGTTTCCTTTTTTCTCTAAAGGTTGAGGGGGGAGGGAGCTGTATTTCACCCTGGTGTGAGGTTGGGGCTCCTTTCAGGGAGTTTTGATCCACAATCTCAGATCTGCTTCTGGGTCCATTGGTTTAAATGTCCTTTGAGAGTCACTCAGTCTGAGACAGGATATTTGCAGAGGAAGGAGGGAACTGAAACCAAGGCTGTACTAAACCATTTTACATGCGCTTTTCTCTATTACCTATTTTAGAGAGCAGGTTTTGGTACAGTGGCTGCTTTTACCCTAGCTGTGTAGGATGCAGCTTAGTGTGCCTAATAAGTATATCGTGTCACAAATAATAAGTAACTGAAAATTATACTCTGGTCTGTCCAGCACGGTAGAGTACACTCAGAGGAAGCTGACCCTCTGTCTTGTAATGGAATCTGTGGAATTTTTATCCTAATCTTAACTTTTGTGTTTTCTCATTAAATCCTCAGACTATGTGTAATTCAAGGCAGAATTATAGAGCAGTGGAATTTCTGGTTTTGGTTGCTTTGCACCACAACAGATCCCGGCTTCTTCCCATACTGCATTATTTCTTCAGCTTTAAACTTCCCCTTAAATCTTTTCTAATCACTAGTAAATAAATTATGAATGATCTAATGCATTTTGTGTTTAGTGATAGAAGTAGAAATTCAGTGTGCTTACAAAACTGACTACTTCTAAAAGCCAGATGAGTATTTAAACTAATACGCACAGCATCTTGAAGTAGACTCAAGTGTCTGTATGCCTGCAATGTGTTATCTGGGGAAACTGTTGCAAGTGGTAGTTTTTTCTTTTCCTTCAAAGGAAGGGAGAACAAAGGAAAGAAGCTGACAGGGAATACAGAAAAAAGGATATTAATTTGTTTCTGTTTGTTACACTCACTAATCTGTATTATTCAGAAAGCCCAAAAAACAAAGGGAAGCTAAACATATGCAAAAGTGACTAAACTTTCAGGAAAGCTTCACTTTCTTTGTGCTCCTGAATAAATTGAATGCTCCTGTGACTTATGCTTTAATGCAGCTACTTTGCACTGCTTTACTGAGCCTGGTTGTAAAGACAAGAAAGCAGCCCTTTGGGGGACTTGCCTGCTGCTTGGCAAGGTTTCCAAATACCTTAAGAAGAAGTGATTAGTTACACTTCTGTCTACTCTTACAGTTAAGCTAATTTAAGGTTACATGTAAAGAACCACCTTCCCACTTGTGATAAGCAGTACTATCAAGAAACTTTTAAGTGGGTTGGATCAAGCAGTGTAAACAATGTAATACTTACCATTTTGCATTTACATACGGGGTTACAGCCCGTATGTACAGGCAGTACATCAAAGCACACAACACTTTCTTTCCTATGAGTTGTTTTCCAAAATTTACAAATACAGGTTGTAGGTGGATATTAAAGGAAACTGATGGTTTCCATAGGGGAGAATTTCCCTACGGCCTGTATGCTGGGAGAGCCTTCTTCCTCCTCTGCAGAGCAGTGGTTAGGTTTTTGAAAGCCAGCAATCATATCCGGGAAGTTGTAAGGTGCAACTTTGAGATGTGAGTGTATGGCAAAGAGCCTGATATGGCTCTGACTTACAAATATGTGATCCCAATGTGCCCTTTTCCAGCAAATTCCAGATCGGTGCTTAGGTTTGGGCAGCTCAGAGAAAAAAAAATTGTATTGAACTACTAAACAATTTGGAAGTGAAATAAGACAATTGTTAATCCATATAAGGGTGTATGTAAATTGATATTTAGAGTAGTAATGGCCCTTGACCTTTTGGTGAGTAGCTACTGCAGCTCTTGGACATTCCTGATATAACCAGCAATATTGAATTTGTTTTGACTTTACTTCTTTCCTCCTTCCTGCCCTTCTGTCCTTCATTCAGTGGCTTAAATGGCTCTCAAAGTATTTGTTGTATGCCCTACGAAAGAACAGTTATATGTCCCTGAGACTTCCTGTCAGCATTTGATAAGACACTGAGTTTAATTAGAGTTCCTTAGGATGCTGAGTAGCCTCTAAGCGTGTACTAGGAAAGGATGAACATTGTAGTTAGGCACAAAGAACAGTAGTGAAAAGTAGGTAATTCAACAAAATGCAATAATATTGTAACACCACATCATAGATAATTTTTTCCATTTTTATGGCTTTGCAATTAGTTTTTCTCTGCTTTTGCATTATTTGTTATTTTTTATTATTATGGTTAGTTTTTCCCTGCTTTGCTCACAGACGTGGTGGTGGCCTCTTCTTGGCTGGAGGGGCTTCGTGGCCGCTGGTCGTCCTTTTAGGGGGTCGGCGTTGCCTCCCAGTGGAGCGCTGCCCGTGCCGGCTGGGAGCGGAGGGCCCGGGCACGGCCTCCTCTGGCTGCTGCTGGGGCTCTTCTTGCTCCGCAGGGGTCGCACTGGGAGCAGAGGGGTGGCTGCTGGGACCTCCCCCAGTGGCAGTGGATGAGGTGCTGGGAAGCTCATCCCTGGTGGATCTTGACAGGCTGCTGGAGGTCGCTGGGCTGGGGGTGAGATGCCCTTCTTGTGTGCCCTCCTGCAGTCTGGCAGCACGGGCGCCCTGCCTGTCCAGGCGACGGTTGGTCTCTCTGCTGCCAAAGAGCGCAGTGCCAAACGTCTCCTCCAGATCGCGGTGGTATAAGGACTGCAGGGTCTGGAAGAGCACCGGCTGGTCTTGTAGTGAACTCAGCCGGTTTGGGGTCCAGAAGCTGTTCATGGGACCCATTGGCACCACCGCTGCAGCCCGCCGTTGGAAGCGTCGGGTGGCTGGGTGGCTGTCAGCTCTCCTGGCCTGGTGGACAGCGGCTGATGATGCTTCAGATGGTGTGATGACGTGCTCTACGTAGTCATCATCAGCCCGCACCGAATGCAAGAGGGACTGGATCCTCCTCTTGCAGAGGGGGCACTCGGGCTTGGTCTCAGCCCACTGCAGGATGCACTGGTAGCAAAACTGGTGGAGGCATGGCATCACATAGCTGACCTCTTCCCAGCTGCCCAGGCAGATGGGACAGCAGTCCTCCAGCTCCATGGCCATGCTGTCCACAGGCTGCAGTGGGTTGGAGGGAACTGGTGATGTTGAGCTGCTCCCTGTCTCTGGTGCTGCAGCAGCGCGTGTTGTGCTGGGAAGAGAAGAGAGGCCACGGTCATTGGCTGGGCCGGGAAGGAGGGAAGAAATGCCCAGGTCCTTCAAGAAGGAAACCCTCCCATCTCCCCAGGGTGAGGTGTCCCTGTGCAGCTCACCTCTGCTGCTGCAAGCTCAACTCTGGGGTGTCCCAACTGCCTGAACCTGGCAGGGCCGGGGAAAATCCTTCCATAGCTCTGGAGCTGAGCCCTGAGAGCTGCAAGTTGCAACTCACAGAGCACAACTGCAGGACCAAACCGCTGCTCAGCACATCAAGCCTCGTGAAGTCACTCAGCTGGTAGCATGAGCATCTGCTGGCTGGGAGGCTTGGCACTCACTTAAAAGCAGCGGGGACATCTGGTCACAATCCATCGCTAGGTGACATCATAGTCCATCCCCTGGAAACATCTCAGTCCATTCCTTGGTGACAACAGAACCCATCACTTGAGGTCTCAGAACCCATTGCTTGGGGATGTCACTGGCCATTGCTCAGGGATGTCACAACATCCATCCAACTCCATGCATCTGCGGTTACCGCAGCACCAAGGCCTACTTCTTACCCCCATGCCTCCTGTGCTAAGAATTGGTGTTTCGTGCCAGACACTGCGAGTGTGTGTGGCTGGGGGTGGTTCAGCGTGGAGCAGAGAAGGCGTTGGGGCACCTCAGAGCATATCCTGGTCTCTATGGCTTAGGCATCAAAGCACTGGGGATAGGCTTTGCCCAGCACTGCCTGGTGGGAGGGTGAGAGATAACAGCAGCTCCTGAAACAAGAGAGGTTCAGGCTGGACATAAGGAATCAAAACCAAAATCCATGTGAGAAAAACGAAGCGCTGGAGTGGGTTGTCCAGAGATGTTGTGCCACCCCTAAGCTGAGAGGTTTTTGAGAAATGAGGGGCCACAGCGGAGAGCACAAGTGTCACCAGGCCAGGCCAGGTGAGGATGGAATAAAGTAGAATAGAGTAGTTCCAGTTGGACAGGGCTTACAACAGTCGTCTAGTCCAATTGCCTGCCCACGCCAGGTCTGACCAAAAGTTAAAGCATATTAAGGGCATTGTCTAAATGACTCTTTCTGAGGCACTAACAAGTGTGGGGCATCGACCACCACTCTAGGAAGCCTGTTCCAGTGTTTGACCACCGTCCCATTAAAGAAATGCTTCTGAATGTCAATCCAGAACCTCCTCTGATTCAGCTTTGAACCATTCCCGTGTGCCCTGTCACTGTCAGGATCAGCACCTCCCTCTCCACTTCTCCTCCTCAGGAAGCTGTGGAGACCAACGAGGTCACTTCTCAGCCTCCTCTTCTCCAAACTAGACACACCTGGAGGCCTCACAGGACATGTCTTCCAGCCCTTCCACCAGCTTTGTTGCTGTCCTCTCGACACATTCTTGTACTTCCACATCCTTTTCAAGTGTTGGGGCCCAGACTTGCACACTGTACTCAAGGTAAAGCTGTGTCCATGCTGGATACAGCAGCATAATCACCTCTCTTGAGCGCTGGTTGTGCTGTGTTCGAGGCACCTCCGAAGGCAGTTTGCTCTCTTGGCTGCCAAGGCACATGGCTGACTCACAGTGAGTCTGTTGCCGACCAGCACCCCCAGGTCCCTTTCTGCAGGGCTGCTCTCCAGCCACTCCTCTCCCAATTTACACTTGTGTCTGGTGTTTCTCCATTCCAGTTACAGAAATCATTACTTGTTCTTGGTAAATTTCATGCCATTGATGATTGCCCAATGCTCCAATCTATCTGCATCCCTCTGCAAGGCCTCTTATTCCTCAAGAGAGTCAACAGCACCTCCCAGTTTGGTATCATCAGGAAATTTACAAACTAGATTCAACTCCTGCCTCCGGATCACGGATAAAAATACTGGACAAAACTGGCCCTAGAACTGGACCCAGAAGAACACTAGTGGCAACTGCCTGCCCGCCTGGTGTAAGCCCATTCACTACAAGCCCTTGAACCCTGCCTCACAGCTTCGAGGTAGTGTGTTCATACTGTGTTTGGTAATTAATGTGGAAAAGACAACCTCAGCATCCAGCGTTTCCTCCCACATTAGATTGAGGAGAAGACAGAAAAGCAAAAACAGACTACAAAGTCAATAATTCCAAGTCTCAGGAACTCCGGGAAGAAAGTGTAATGGATGATTACTGTACTTTTACATTCTCTGTCATTCAGACTGACAGATGTATCAGTATATAGAGGACCTCAGGTTTCCAGCATTAAGAACTAAATACTGAAATACTAAACATGGAGAAGCATTTGATTTCCTAATTGAGTTTTCCACATATTTTGATTCAGGAAGAGTTTATTAATGTTAAGCCTGATTAGATTCATTTCTGGAGCTGTGGTGCTGGTTCAATTGCTACTTAACAGCCTAACAAACTAATCAGCTTTGTGTGGCATCATATGTGTGGCATAATTATAACTCTGACGTTGGAATGTAAGCTGTTTCTCTTTGCCTGAGATACAGTGCAGTACCCAATTTATATTATGGATACAGTTGTAAATGAAAAAATATGACATTCAGGAATTAATTAGTTATATAGCAGAAAAAACAAACAAACAAAAAACCCAAACAAACAAACAAAAAAAAAAAAAAAGGAAGAGGAGTCTTTGGAATTAAGGCCTTATAAATATTCTGAAAAATGGTTTTACATCCAAAGGAAGAAAAGTAAGAGGAAATTATAATTTGGGATTACATGAGGGCTGGATGAGCAGGCAGGCTCAGCAGTTTGAGCAATTCATGGTCCTCTGTTTCCAGCCCCAACAAAGGGTAGCTGCAGAGCCAAAGTTTGTCTATTTGTACCCTCTTCCAGTGGCTGAAGTAGAAGTGTCTGCTTATTTTTAATTCTTGAAAACTACAGAGGCTTTGATTGAAACTGGCATATAATTTCCTGTGCAGAAAAAGATAATTTTCCTAATTTGGAGAAAAGCAACAATCCTATTGTGTGGAATTATGATGACACACCAGACTTATGTCATGAGTTTGGGATTCCTTAGCCATACCATCCAGACTTCAGTTGCTGGAGCCAGCTGACAGGCGGATAGTGCTAATAATAGACTGCTGTCTTCAATACAGACCAGCCCAGAAGAGGAGACACATCCTTAATCATCTGCTGACAGAAAGAAATGTTTAGATTAAAAAAACCCTAGGTTTTGGTCCACATTTTGGAAGACCTTGTGCTCTCCTGGTGGTAGCTCCTTTATGCATCTCTGATGAGCCTCTTCCACTTCAAGAGCCCCTGTCCTCCTGCACCCTTAGGAAAACCATGGCCTCAATTAACCTTAGGAACTAGACCTGTCAAGGGTGCCAAGGAGTGTTATTTTCTCACACACGTCTGCAAAGCTTGCTGTAGACAGGGTATTTGGAGAATGTATCAGCTACAGTCTCATAGGCTGGGCTGAGAACACGCAGATGGAAATGACATAAAGGCTGGACAAATTTATGTAGTGTTTCATGGGAAAAGCAAAAGGTATGTTCCAGCAAGTCTCAGGAGTCTGCCCAGTAGCAAGGCAACATGGTAGCATCAGAACCAAATCGCTGTTCCTTTTCCTGGCAATGGTTCTGTTTTGTTTGTTTTTCTAAAGAGAAAAATGGTAGTTTTCTCTGGCCTTGTTTTTATGAAACACCTTAACCATTCCTTTAGAAGTTAGGAAAAAAAAAAAAAGGCTTGGACTCTGGAAAATTTCAACTCAAATAATTTCTGCACAGTTAAAAGCATCTATCGAAACATTGGGAAGTATTCACAAAGTGTAACTTTCTGAAACATTGCCTAGAATAAGCTCATATTGTATCCATAAAAATTAATAGGGAATCGTAGAATAGTTAGGGTTGGAAAGGACATTAAGATTATCTAGTTCCAACCCCCCTGCCATGGGCAGGGACACCCCACACTAAACCATGCCACCCAAGGCTCTTTCCAACCCAGACTTGAACACCGCCAGGAATGGAGCATTCGCAACTTCCCTGGGCAACCTGTTCCAGTGCCTTCCACCCTTACAGTAAAGAGCTTCTTCCTTATATCCAGTCTAAACTTCTCCTGTTTAAGTTTGAACCCGTTACCCCTTGTCCTATCACTACAGTCCCTAATGAAGAGTCCCTCCTCAGCATCCTTATAGGCCCCCTTCAGATACTGGAAGGCTGCTACGAGGTCTCCATGCAGCCTTCTCTTCTCCAGGCTGAACAGACCCAACTGTCTCAGCCTGTCTTCATACAGGAGGTGCTCCAGTCCCCTCGTCCTCCTCGTGGCCCTCCCCTGGACTTTTTCCAGCAGTTCCATGTCCTTTTTATGTTGAGGACACCAGAACTGCACACAATACTCCAAGTGAGGTCTCACGAGAGCAGAGTGGAGGGGCAGCATCACCTCGTTTGACCTGCTGGTCACGCTCCTTTTGATGCAGCCCAGGATACAGTTGGCTTTCTGGGCTGCGAGCACACACTGAAGCCAGCTCATGTTAAGTTTGTCATCAGCCAACACCCTCAAGTCCTTCTCTGCAGGGCTGCTCTGAATCTCTTCTCTGTCCAACCTGGAGCTGTGCCTGGGATTGCTCCAACCCAGGTGTAGGACCTTGCGCTAGGCATGGTTAAACTTCATAAGGTTGGTATCAGCCCACCTTGCAAGCATGTCAAGGTCTCTCTGGATGGCATTCCTTCCCTCCAGCGTATCCACCAAACCACACAGCTTGGTGTCATTGGAAGACTTGCTGAGGGCGCACTCAATCCCACTCTCCATGTCACCGACAAAGATGTTGAACAAGCCCGGTCCCAAAACCGATCCCTGAGGGACACCACTCGTTACTGGTCTCCAGCTGGACATTGAGTCATTGACCACAACTCTTTGCATGTGGCCATCCAGCCAGTTCTTTACCCACTGAGTGGTCCATCCATCAAATTGATGTCTCTCCAAGTTAGAGACAAGGATGTTGTGTGGGACAGTGTCAAACGCTTTGCACAAGTCCAGGTAGATGACGTCAACTGCTCTGCCCCTGTCCATCAGTTCCGTAGCCCCATCATAGAAGGCCACCAAATTGGTCGGGCAGGATTTCCCCTTAGTGAAGCCATGCTGGCTGTCACCAACCACCTCCTTGTTTTTCATGTGCCTTTGCGTGCCTTCCAGGAGAATCTGCTCCAAGATTTCGCTAGGCACAGAGGTGAGACTGACTGGTCTGTAGTTCCCTGGGTCATCCACTTTTGCCTTCTTGAAAATGGGGGTTATATTTCCCTTTTTCCAGGCTTCAGAAACTTCACCTGACTGCCATGATTTTTCAAATATGATGGACAGTGACTTAGCAACTTCATTTGCCAGCTCCTTCATGACCTGCGGATGGATTTCATCAGGTCCCATGGACTTGTGCACGTTCAGGTTCTTAAAATGGTCTTGAACCAGTTCCTCTCCTACAGTGGGCCCAAGGTCTTCATTCTCACAGTCCCTCCGTCTGCCTTCCAAGACGTGGGTGGTGTGGTCAGAGCATTTGCCAGTGAAGACCGAGGCAAAGAAGTCATTGAGAACCTCAGCCTTCTCCAAATCCAGGGTAGCCAGTTCTGATAGCTTCTGGAGAGGGCCCACGTTGTCCCTAGTCTGTCTTTTATTTACTACGTACCTATAGAATCCCTTCCTGTTCTCTTTCACATCTCCATCCAAGTTTAATTCTAACTGGGCCTCGTCTTTCCTTAGCTGGTCCCTAGCTTCCTGAACAACATCCCTGTATTTTTCCCAGGCCGCCTGTCCCTGCTTCCACCTTTTATAAGCCTCTTTTTTTCCCTCTAAGTTTCCTCAGCAGCTCCTTATCCATCCAAGGAGGTCTCCTGGCCCTCCTGCTGCACTTCCTTCTAGTCGGGACACAACACTGCTGCGCTTGTAGCAGGTGATCCTTGAATATCAACCAACAGTCTTGGGCCCCCCTGCCCTCTAGAGCTATATCCCATGGAACCTTACTAAACAGGTTTCTGAAGAGTCAAAGTCTGCGCTTTTGAAGTCCAGGGCAGTGAGTTTGCTGCACTCTCTTCTCACTGTCCCGAGGATCTTGAACTTGACCATCTCATGATCGCTACAACCAAGGTTGCCCTGGAGCATCACCTTTCGAACCAGGCCCTCCCTGCTGGTGAGTACGAGGTCAAGCATGGCACCTCCCCTTGTCAGTTCCTCTGTTGCTTGCAGAAGGAATTTGTCTTCCACACAATCGAGGAAGCTCCTGGATTGCTTGTGCCAGGCTGTACCATCCCTGCAATAGGTATCAGGGTGGTTGAATTCCCCCATGAGGACAAGGGCCTGTGAGCACGAGGCTGTTCCTATCTGCCTATAGAGCGCTTCATCAACAGAGTCCTCTTGATCAGGCGGTCTGTAACAGATCCCCACAGTAATGTCCCCCACAGCTGTTCTCCCTTTAACTCTGACCCACAAACTCTGTTGACTGCTCACCTGTCCCCAGAGTTCCGTACTCTCCAGCCTGTCCTTAACATAAAGAGCAACTCCCCCTCCCCATCTGCTGGGCCTGCCTTTTCTAAAGAACCTGTGACCTTCCATTCCATCACTCCTGTCATAGGAGCCATCTTACCATGTTTCTGTGATACCAATGATATCATATCCCCGTGCACACATCTCTAATTCCTCTTGTTTGTTCCCCATGCTACGGGCATTTGTATAGAGACATCTGAGCTGAGCTCCAAATGAAGCCAGCTCGTTGGCTGGAGCGGCTGGAATATCTCTACATCGCTCCGAGCATTTATTGTAGGTGCTGGCAAGTGACTGGGTGTGTTGGGATGGAATGATGCCGCCCTCCCCCAACACATCTAGTTTAAAGCTTTCTTGACCAGCCTGGCAAGCCTCCTACCAAACCTGCTCTTCCCCTTCCTTGTCAGACCAGCTCCATCAGACCCCAGTAGACTTGTCCTCCCAAACTGAGTCCCATGTTCTAAATACCCAAACCCCTGACTATGGCACCACTGTTCTAAATATTTATTAACCTGGCCAATCCTCCTATCTTTTTTAAGGTCCTCCCGTTTATCCTAGAGAATTGAGGAAAAGACAATCTGAGCTCCAGAGCCCCTAACCACCTCTCCCAGGGCTCCATAGTCCTTCCTTATGTTCTCCAGGCTACTGCTATCTATATCACTAGCACCCACATGGATCACTAGACGCAGGTAGTAGTCAGTGGGACTTGCTAGAGTAGGCAACCTTTGTGCAGCATCCCTGATCCGTGCCCCTGGTAGGCAACACACTTCCCTTGAGACTGGGTCAGGCCAACAGATGGGTGCCTCTGACCCTTTCAAAGTAAGAGTCCCCTACTGCTATGACCCACTGCTTTTTCCTGGCAGCACCAGTAGTGATCTTCTTTACCAGTGCATCAGCTGGTTGTTCATGTTGTGAGCGTGTTTCCTCATTAGCCTCCTGCAGAACTGCAAAGTGGTTCTGGGTGGGGACAACAGATTTAGCAGGAAGCCCCTTGCTTTTAATTGTCCTCTTTCTCCTTTCTTTGTTGGTTTGGGGTTTGTTGTTTTTTTTTTTTTTTTGTGGGTGTTTTTTTTTTTTTTTTTTTTTTGTTACTATTTCCCCCCTTCCTGAGTTGACGGCCTCCTTCTCTCCTCCATGAGCTGCATTGGACGCTTGAGGCCCCTGCACAGTTTGGGCCTGGAGCAAGCAATCCTGCTTCCTCTCAGCTTCCCTGATATCTCGTAGCCTATTAACAGCATCCCGCAGCTCAGCCACCTGCTGCAGGAGGACCCCACCAGGGAGCACCAAGTGCAGCCCTGCCCATTTGGCACCGTTCCCTCAGGAGACCAGTGCAGGCACTCTCTGCACTCTCAGCATTGCACTGCAGCCTCCCCTCTCATCGGCTCTGTCTGGGTGCCTTCGCTGGCCACTGCCGGGGCAGCCAGAGCAGAGCTCCCAGCCCGCACCTTGGTCATAAGGCGAGTGCTCACTATCCCGCTCGCCTGCCTGCGCGAACTGCCTCACCGCACTCCCGATAGCCCGCGCTCCCTGAGGCGGGTTTTTACCCAGTCAGGGCTGGTGCCGTCCCTCCTGGCTCCGCCCCCTGTGAGTCCCTGCTCGCGTCAGCTGAGCTGCCGGCTCCTGGGCAAGTCCTGCCGAGGACCTGAGGCTCTTTCAGTGGCTCTTGCGGTTCTGAGGTGGGGTTACTGGACGCTGATCTCCCCCCCCTCCGGTGTTGAAGGGGTCCTTTCTCGAGCTACTCAGCTCAGCAATTCTGAAATATAAAATTTCTTCAGTGGATTTTAATGGACTGAGGATAATAATATAAAATTTCTCTCTGTGGTTAAAATCTGCCTGTGTAGGTAAATCACAATGCATGAATTATGCTTATCCCTGGTAGCTTATACGAAGTGGGGTGAGCATTGCACTAGGCAAGGTCAGAGCATTCCAGTGGGAGGTGGACTGCCTTTCATCCACTCGCAGGGGTAAGAAGGAACTCCAGTCCCCAGACCTGTCCTCTCGGTGAGGCCCAATTTCCCTCCTTCCTAGGGCATCCCCACCATCAAAGCTGCTCTTTCCTCCTTCTCCTTGATGGCTTTCCCATGCCTCTGGGCAGCCTACGTGGCCTCTTTGCTGTGTGTACCTGGTCACACGCTTTCTTCAGTATAGCACAGCAGCCCAGATGGAGCCCTCCATCCCTTGCACTGAACTCAAGGCACTGGCAGCCACATCACTGGGCTGCCTGGTATGCTCCCTACCCATTTTATTACTACCTGGATATGGCATTTTTAGCTGGTTGATTCTTCAAAAAACTTTCTGGAGCTGCTCTGTGTACACTTTACTCAGGGTAGCACAGGAGGAGGAGAAAGGATAAAAGTGAAGAAGGATTTTGTTTTCCTCTGGCAGCAGAGGAAATAGCTGCTTTTTAGAGGCTCTTAAGAAGGTTCATTGGCCTGCTGTTTTTTCCTTGGGCATGTCAGAAGGAGACAATTTGTTAGACAGTCATTACACACTGGGAGGGTTAACGTGCCTCAAAAAAGAGGGGTGGGAAGGGAGACTCATAATGACTTCTTTGATGAGCAATAAGCTGGAATGCTGCATGGCCAGGTCCGTGTTGCTGTATGTTGAAATTAGTTTCCTGAAGGGTTGTCTTTCTTTGTTTAGGTTTTTTGTTTGTTTGGGGTTTTTTTGGTTGGTTGGTTGTTTTGTTTTTGTTTGGTGACTTGGTTCCCCTTCTTCCCACCTCCCCCAAATTCTTCAGTAACCCTGGTAGTAACAGAGATGCTTCTGTTAAAAATATTTGGCACTCAGCAAACAGACTTGTGCAGCCTTCCTTGAATTGCCAGGTGACTCATCTGATTTCAAGATTTCATCTGACATGGTAACACCTATAAAAGTTGGGAGAATTTACAAAAATGTCATTTGAGTAAATTGAGAGTTTGTAGGTAAAGGTAGTGTTAGGTCTTCTGATTGAAGTTATGTGTGGTAATCAGAGGATTATGGCTAGTTATACCTCCAGGGACAATCTGTTCCTTGCAGAAATTCAGGCCATAGTTTTCCTTGTTTAGCTTTGCTTTGACTGTTTTATCCAGGTTACTCTAGTAAGAGCCATCCTACCACCCATGTGTATACTTGTGTATGTGATTACTGTACTTGCAAGCAGCAACACTTTTTGTTATACTGAAAACTTTTCTAATTATATAATGCAATAATAAATATGTGAATGCCTGTGATACCATCAAATCACAGCAGCATGTGGTGTAATCTAAAGAGCACCTTGCCACAGTCTTGTATGTTCAGTTCTTTCCTACATCTTTGCTAGGGAAGGTTGTGTGTTTTTTGTGATACAGGAGTGATGGAGGATGATTCTGTGAAAGGAAGGCAATACCATTTTCCACTGATTTTATCCACTTATATAATTGAACATAGTATCTTTTAGCAAGGACACAGCTGAGCTAGGATTGCTGACATCCACTTAAGGCACCTGGTGAGGAAAGCAATTTGGTTTATAATTCAGTGAAAGCATATGCATATTGATGTGTGTTCCCCTTTCTTGTGTTTAAATGCTTTTTAAATACCTTGCATACTCCTTTCGTGATAACATCAGAATATATGTTTGAAACATTATTTGGACTATATTTTAGAAACAGACTTTGAAGCCTGAATTTTGCGTTTAAAAACACTGATTTTATTGTGGAAATAATTGAAATAGGCTAAAAAATGAGATTATTGCTTACAAGTAGCTGTTTCACAAACAACTTACTTTTCTCTAGTTTACCACAAACAGTCCATTTGCAGCTATGTTTTTACTAATGACATTTCAATGAATTGCTTTATCTATTAATGGTGCCTCAGGTCCTATGACTAATATTAACAAATACATCATTTAGTAGAAGCAACAGAATAAAGATCAAATGCTATTTTTTACTGATCTTAGATACTGAGTCTGGAGTTTCAGTTCACAATGTAGTTTTTAAGAACTAGCAGCTAAGTATTCAACTCAAATGCAGCACAATTGCTGCGTTCAGTAAATATGAATGATCTAATGCATTTTGTGTTTAGTGATAGAAGTAGAAATTCAGTGTGCTTACAAAACTGACTACTTCTAAAAGCCAGATGAGTATTTAAACTAATACGCACAGCATCTTGAAGTAGACTCAAGTGTCTGTATGCCTGCAATGTGTTATCTGGGGAAACTGTTGCAAGTGGTAGTTTTTTCTTTTCCTTCAAAGGAAGGGAGAACAAAGGAAAGAAGCTGACAGGGAATACAGAAAAAAGGATATTAATTTGTTTCTGTTTGTTACACTCACTAATCTGTATTATTCAGAAAGCCCAAAAAACAAAGGGAAGCTAAACATATGCAAAAGTGACTAAACTTTCAGGAAAGCTTCACTTTCTTTGTGCTCCTGAATAAATTGAATGCTCCTGTGACTTATGCTTTAATGCAGCTACTTTGCACTGCTTTACTGAGCCTGGTTGTAAAGACAAGAAAGCAGCCCTTTGGGGGACTTGCCTGCTGCTTGGCAAGGTTTCCAAATACCTTAAGAAGAAGTGATTAGTTACACTTCTGTCTACTCTTACAGTTAAGCTAATTTAAGGTTACATGTAAAGAACCACCTTCCCACTTGTGATAAGCAGTACTATCAAGAAACTTTTAAGTGGGTTGGATCAAGCAGTGTAAACAATGTAATACTTACCATTTTGCATTTACATACGGGGTTACAGCAGGCAGTACATCAAAGCACACAACACTTTCTTTCCTATGAGTTGTTTTCCAAAATTTACAAATACAGGTTGTAGGTGGATATTAAAGGAAACTGATGGTTTCCATAGGGGAGAATTTCCCTACGGCCTGTATGCTGGGAGAGCCTTCTTCCTCCTCTGCAGAGCAGTGGTTAGGTTTTTGAAAGCCAGCAATCATATCCGGGAAGTTGTAAGGTGCAACTTTGAGATGTGAGTGTATGGCAAAGAGCCTGATATGGCTCTGACTTACAAATATGTGATCCCAATGTGCCCTTTTCCAGCAAATTCCAGATCGGTGCTTAGGTTTGGGCAGCTCAGAGAAAAAAAAATTGTATTGAACTACTAAACAATTTGGAAGTGAAATAAGACAATTGTTAATCCATATAAGGGTGTATGTAAATTGATATTTAGAGTAGTAATGGCCCTTGACCTTTTGGTGAGTAGCTACTGCAGCTCTTGGACATTCCTGATATAACCAGCAATATTGAATTTGTTTTGACTTTACTTCTTTCCTCCTTCCTGCCCTTCTGTCCTTCATTCAGTGGCTTAAATGGCTCTCAAAGTATTTGTTGTATGCCCTACGAAAGAACAGTTATATGTCCCTGAGACTTCCTGTCAGCATTTGATAAGACACTGAGTTTAATTAGAGTTCCTTAGGATGCTGAGTAGCCTCTAAGCGTGTACTAGGAAAGGATGAACATTGTAGTTAGGCACAAAGAACAGTAGTGAAAAGTAGGTAATTCAACAAAATGCAATAATATTGTAACACCACATCATAGATAATTTTTTCCATTTTTATGGCTTTGCAATTAGTTTTTCTCTGCTTTTGCATTATTTGTTATTTTTTATTATTATGGTTAGTTTTTCCCTGCTTTGCTCACAGACGTGGTGGTGGCCTCTTCTTGGCTGGAGGGGCTTCGTGGCCGCTGGTCGTCCTTTTAGGGGGTCGGCGTTGCCTCCCAGTGGAGCGCTGCCCGTGCCGGCTGGGAGCGGAGGGCCCGGGCACGGCCTCCTCTGGCTGCTGCTGGGGCTCTTCTTGCTCCGCAGGGGTCGCACTGGGAGCAGAGGGGTGGCTGCTGGGACCTCCCCCAGTGGCAGTGGATGAGGTGCTGGGAAGCTCATCCCTGGTGGATCTTGACAGGCTGCTGGAGGTCGCTGGGCTGGGGGTGAGATGCCCTTCTTGTGTGCCCTCCTGCAGTCTGGCAGCACGGGCGCCCTGCCTGTCCAGGCGACGGTTGGTCTCTCTGCTGCCAAAGAGCGCAGTGCCAAACGTCTCCTCCAGATCGCGGTGGTATAAGGACTGCAGGGTCTGGAAGAGCACCGGCTGGTCTTGTAGTGAACTCAGCCGGTTTGGGGTCCAGAAGCTGTTCATGGGACCCATTGGCACCACCGCTGCAGCCCGCCGTTGGAAGCGTCGGGTGGCTGGGTGGCTGTCAGCTCTCCTGGCCTGGTGGACAGCGGCTGATGATGCTTCAGATGGTGTGATGACGTGCTCTACGTAGTCATCATCAGCCCGCACCGAATGCAAGAGGGACTGGATCCTCCTCTTGCAGAGGGGGCACTCGGGCTTGGTCTCAGCCCACTGCAGGATGCACTGGTAGCAAAACTGGTGGAGGCATGGCATCACATAGCTGACCTCTTCCCAGCTGCCCAGGCAGATGGGACAGCAGTCCTCCAGCTCCATGGCCATGCTGTCCACAGGCTGCAGTGGGTTGGAGGGAACTGGTGATGTTGAGCTGCTCCCTGTCTCTGGTGCTGCAGCAGCGCGTGTTGTGCTGGGAAGAGAAGAGAGGCCACGGTCATTGGCTGGGCCGGGAAGGAGGGAAGAAATGCCCAGGTCCTTCAAGAAGGAAACCCTCCCATCTCCCCAGGGTGAGGTGTCCCTGTGCAGCTCACCTCTGCTGCTGCAAGCTCAACTCTGGGGTGTCCCGACTGCCTGAACCTGGCAGGGCCGGGGAAAATCCTTCCATAGCTCTGGAGCTGAGCCCTGAGAGCTGCAAGTTGCAACTCACAGAGCACAACTGCAGGACCAAACCGCTGCTCAGCACATCAAGCCTCGTGAAGTCACTCAGCTGGTAGCATGAGCATCTGCTGGCTGGGAGGCTTGGCACTCACTTAAAAGCAGCGGGGACATCTGGTCACAATCCATCGCTAGGTGACATCATAGTCCATCCCCTGGAAACATCTCAGTCCATTCCTTGGTGACAACAGAACCCATCACTTGAGGTCTCAGAACCCATTGCTTGGGGATGTCACTGGCCATTGCTCAGGGATGTCACAACATCCATCCAACTCCATGCATCTGCGGTTACCGCAGCACCAAGGCCTACTTCTTACCCCCATGCCTCCTGTGCTAAGAATTGGTGTTTCGTGCCAGACACTGCGAGTGTGTGTGGCTGGGGGTGGTTCAGCGTGGAGCAGAGAAGGCGTTGGGGCACCTCAGAGCATATCCTGGTCTCTATGGCTTAGGCATCAAAGCACTGGGGATAGGCTTTGCCCAGCACTGCCTGGTGGGAGGGTGAGAGATAACAGCAGCTCCTGAAACAAGAGAGGTTCAGGCTGGACATAAGGAATCAAAACCAAAATCCATGTGAGAAAAACAAAGCGCTGGAGTGGGTTGTCCAGAGATGTTGTGCCACCCCTAAGCTGAGAGGTTTTTGAGAAATGAGGGGCCACAGCGGAGAGCACAAGTGTCACCAGGCCAGGCCAGGTGAGGATGGAATAAAGTAGAATAGAGTAGTTCCAGTTGGACAGGGCTTACAACAGTCGTCTAGTCCAATTGCCTGCCCACGCAGGATGCACCCCCGGGTACTGAGGGAGCTGGCTGAAGTCATTGCCGGACCACTCTCCATCATCTTTGCCAAGTCTTGGGAAACGGGAGAGGTGCCTGAGGACTGGAGGAAAGCAAATGTCACTCCAGTCTTCAAAAAGGGCACGAAGGAGGATCCGGGTAACTATAGACCGGTCAGCCTCACCTCCATCCCTGGGACACTGATGGAACACCTTGTCCTTGGTGCCATCTCAAGGCATATCAAGGATAAGAGGGTCATTAGGGGCAGTCAACATGGCTTTACCAAGGGGAAGTCGTGCTTGACTAACTTCATAGCCTTTTATGAAGACGTAACAAGGTGGCTGGATTATGGCAGAGCAGTGGATGTGGTCTACCTTGACTTCAGTAAAGCGTTTGACACAGTCTCCCACAGCATCCTCACAGCTAAACTGAGGAAGTGTGGTCTGGATGGTCGGGTGGTGAGGTGGACTGTGAACTGGCTGAAGGACAGAAGCCAGAGAGTTGTGGTCAATGGGGCGGAGTCTAGTTGGAGGCCGGTATCTAGTGGAGTGCCTCAAGGGTCAGTGCTGGGGCCAGTATTATTCAATATCTTCATC
Source organism: Psittacula echo (assembly GCF_963264785.1). Classification (NCBI taxonomy): domain Eukaryota; kingdom Metazoa; phylum Chordata; class Aves; order Psittaciformes; family Psittacidae; genus Psittacula; species Psittacula echo. Next base: position 49,723,521 of record NC_137742.1, on the reverse strand, counting down.
AATGACCTGGATGAGGGAATTGAGTGTACTATCAGCAAGTTTGCTGATGACACTAAGCTGGGAGGAGTGGTTGACACGCCAGAAGGCTGTGCTGCCATCATGCGAGACCTGGACTGGCTGGAGAGTTGGACTGTGAAAAATGTGATGAAATATAACAAGGGGAAGTGTAGAGTGTTAACATCTGGGTAGGAACAACCCCAGGTTCCAGTACAGGTTGGGGAATAACCTATTGGAGAGCAGTGAAGGGGACAGGGACCTGGGGGTCCTGGTGGATAGGAGGATGACCATGAGCCAGCACTGTGCCCTTGTGGCCAGGAAGGCCAATGGCATCCTGGGGTGTATTAGAAGAGGGGTGGTCAATAGGTCAAGAGAGGTTCGCCTTCCTCTCTACTCTGCCCTGGTGAGACCGCATCTGGAATATTGTGTCCAGTTCTGGGCCCCTCAGTTCAAGAAGGACAGGAAACTGCTGGAGAGAGTCCAATGCAAGGCGACAAAGATGATTAAGGGAGTGGAGCATCTCCCTTATGAGGAAAGGCTGAGGGAGCTGGGTGTCTTTAGTCTGGAGAAGAGGAGACTGAGGGGTGACCTCATTAACGTTTATAAATATATAAAGGGTGAGTGTCACGAGGATGGAGTCAGGCTCTTCTCGGTGACAACCAATGGCAAGACAAGGGGTAGTGGGCTCAAACTGGAACACAAGAGGTTCCACTTAAATTTCAGAAGAAACTTCTTCTCAGTGAGGGTGACGGAACACTGGAACAGGCTGCCCAGGGAGGTTGTGGAGTCTCCTTCTCTGGAGACATTCAAAACCTGCCTGGACGCCTTCCTGTGTAACCTCATCTAGGTGTTCCTGCTCCGGCAGGGGGATTGGACTAGATGATCTTTTGAGGTCCCTTCCAATTCCAAATATTCTGTGATTCTGTGAAGGCTTTTTCCAACCTGGACTTGAACACCGCCAGGAATGGAGCATTCGCAACTTCCCTGGGCAACCTGTTCCAGTGCCTTCCACCCTTACAGTAAAGAGCTTCTTCCTTATATCCAATCTAAACTTCTCCTGTTTAAGTTTGAACCCGTTACCCCTTGTCCTATCACTACAGTCCCTAATGAAGAGTCCCTCCTCAGCATCCTTATAGGCCCCCTTCAGATACTGGAAGGCTGCTACGAGGTCTCCATGCAGCCTTCTCTTCTCCAGGCTGAACAGACCCAACTGTCTCAGCCTGTCTTCATACAGGAGGTGCTCCAGTCCCCTCATCCTCCTCGTGGCCCTCCCCTGGACTTTTTCCAGCAGTTCCATGTCCTTTTTATGTTGAGGACACCAGAACTGCACACAATACTCCAAGTGAGGTCTCACGAGAGCAGAGTGGAGGGGCAGCATCACCTCGTTTGACCTGCTGGTCACGCTCCTTTTGATGCAGCCCAGGATACAGTTGGCTTTCTGGGCTGCGAGCACACACTGAAGCCAGCTCATGTTAAGTTTGTCATCAGCCAACACCCTCAAGTCCTTCTCTGCAGGGCTGCTCTGAATCTCTTCTCTGCCCAACCTGGAGCTGTGCCTGGGATTGCTCCAACCCAGGTGTAGGACCTTGCGCTAGGCATGGTTAAACTTCATAAGGTTGGTATCAGCCCACCTTGCAAGCATGTCAAGGTCTCTCTGGATGGCATTCCTTCCCTCCAGCGTATCCACCAAACCACACAGCTTGGTGTCATTGGAAGACTTGCTGAGGGCGCACTCAATCCCACTCTCCATGTCACCGACAAAGATGTTGAACAAGCCCGGTCCCAAAACCGATCCCTGAGGGACACCACTCGTTACTGGTCTCCAGCTGGACATTGAGTCATTGACCACAACTCTTTGCATGTGGCCATCCAGCCAGTTCTTTACCCACTGAGTGGTCCATCCATCAAATTGATGTCTCTCCAAGTTAGAGACAAGGATGTTGTGTGGGACAGTGTCAAACGCTTTGCACAAGTCCAGGTAGATGACGTCAACTGCTCTGCCCCTGTCCATCAGTTCCGTAGCCCCATCATAGAAGGCCACCAAATTGGTCGGGCAGGATTTCCCCTTAGTGAAGCCATGCTGGCTGTCACCAACCACCTCCTTGTTTTTCATGTGCCTTTGCGTGCCTTCCAGGAGAATCTGCTCCAAGATTTCGCTAGGCACAGAGGTGAGACTGACTGGTCTGTAGTTCCCTGGGTCATCCACTTTTGCCTTCTTGAAAATGGGGGTTATATTTCCCTTTTTCCAGGCTTCAGAAACTTCACCTGACTGCCATGATTTTTCAAATATGATGGACAGTGACTTAGCAACTTCATTTGCCAGCTCCTTCATGACCCGCGGATGGATTTCATCAGGTCCCATGGACTTGTGCACGTTCAGGTTCTTAAAATGGTCTTGAACCAGTTCCTCTCCTACAGTGGGCCCAAGGTCTTCATTCTCACAGTCCCTCCGTCTGCCTTCCAAGACGTGGGTGGTGTGATCAGAGCATTTGCCAGTGAAGACCGAGGCAAAGAAGTCATTGAGAACCTCAGCCTTCTCCAAATCCAGGGTAGCCAGTTCTGATAGCTTCTGGAGAGGGCCCACGTTGTCCCTAGTCTGTCTTTTATTCACTACGTACCTATAGAATCCCTTCCTGTTCTCTTTCACATCTCCATCCAAGTTTAATTCTAACTGGGCCTTGTCTTTCCTAAGCTGGTCCCTAGCTTCCTGAACAACATCCCTGTATTTTTCCCAGGCCGCCTGTCCCTGCTTCCACTTTTTATAAGCCTCCCCTTCTGTCCTTCATTCAGTGGCTTAAATGGCTCTCAAAGTATTTGTTGTATGCCCTACGAAAGAACAGTTATATGTCCCTGAGACTTCCTGTCAGCATTTGATAAGACACTGAGTTTAATTAGAGTTCCTTAGGATGCTGAGTAGCCTCTAAGCGTGTACTAGGAAAGGATGAACATTGTAGTTAGGCACAAAGAACAGTAGTGAAAAGTAGGTAATTCAACAAAATGCAATAATATTGTAACACCACATCATAGATAATTTTTTCCATTTTTATGGCTTTACAATTAGTTTTTCTCTGCTTTTGCATTATTTGTTATTTTTTATTATTATGGTTAGTTTTTCCCTGCTTTGCTCACAGACGTGGTGGTGGCCTCTTCTTGGCTGGAGGGGCTTCGTGGCCGCTGGTCGTCCTTTTAGGGGGTCGGCGTTGCCTCCCAGTGGAGCGCTGCCCGTGCCGGCTGGGAGCGGAGGGCCCGGGCACGGCCTCCTCTGGCTGCTGCTGGGGCTCTTCTTGCTCCGCAGGGGTCGCACTGGGAGCAGAGGGGTGGCTGCTGGGACCTCCCCCAGTGGCAGTGGATGAGGTGCTGGGAAGCTCATCCCTGGTGGATCTTGACAGGCTGCTGGAGGTCGCTGGGCTGGGGGTGAGATGCCCTTCTTGTGTGCCCTCCTGCAGTCTGGCAGCACGGACGCCCTGCCTGTCCAGGCGACGGTTGGTCTCTCTGCTGCCAAAGAGCGCAGTGCCAAACGTCTCCTCCAGATCACGGTGGTATAAGGACTGCAGGGTCTGGAAGAGCACCGGCTGGTCTTGTAGTGAACTCAGCCGGTTTGGGGTCCAGAAGCTGTTCATGGGACCCATTGGCACCACCGCTGCAGCCCGCCGTTGGAAGCGTCGGGTGGCTGGGTGGCTGTCAGCTCTCCTGGCCTGGTGGACAGCGGCTGATGATGCTTCAGATGGTGTGATGACGTGCTCTACGTAGTCATCATCAGCCCGCACCGAATGCAAGAGGGACTGGATCCTCCTCTTGCAGAGGGGGCACTCGGGCTTGGTCTCAGCCCACTGCAGGATGCACTGGTAGCAAAACTGGTGGAGGCATGGCATCACATAGCTGACCTCTTCCCAGCTGCCCAGGCAGATGGGACAGCAGTCCTCCAGCTCCATGGCCATGCTGTCCACAGGCTGCAGTGGGTTGGAGGGAACTGGTGATGTTGAGCTGCTCCCTGTCTCTGGTGCTGCAGCAGCGCGTGTTGTGCTGGGAAGAGAAGAGAGGCCACGGTCATTGGCTGGGCCGGGAAGGAGGGAAGAAATGCCCAGGTCCTTCAAGAAGGAAACCCTCCCATCTCCCCAGGGTGAGGTGTCCCTGTGCAGCTCACCTCTGCTGCTGCAAGCTCAACTCTGGGGTGTCCCGACTGCCTGAACCTGGCAGGGCCGGGGAAAATCCTTCCATAGCTCTGGAGCTGAGCCCTGAGAGCTGCAAGTTGCAACTCACAGAGCACAACTGCAGGACCAAACCGCTGCTCAGCACATCAAGCCTCGTGAAGTCACTCAGCTGGTAGCATGAGCATCTGCTGGCTGGGAGGCTTGGCACTCACTTAAAAGCAGCGGGGACATCTGGTCACAATCCATCGCTAGGTGACATCATAGTCCATCCCCTGGAAACATCTCAGTCCATTCCTTGGTGACAACAGAACCCATCACTTGAGGTCTCAGAACCCATTGCTTGGGGATGTCACTGGCCATTGCTCAGGGATGTCACAACATCCATCCAACTCCATGCATCTGCGGTTACCGCAGCACCAAGGCCTACTTCTTACCCCCATGCCTCCTGTGCTAAGAATTGGTGTTTCGTGCCAGACACTGCGAGTGTGTGTGGCTGGGGGTGGTTCAGCGTGGAGCAGAGAAGGCGTTGGGGCACCTCAGAGCATATCCTGGTCTCTATGGCTTAGGCATCAAAGCACTGGGGATAGGCTTTGCCCAGCACTGCCTGGTGGGAGGGTGAGAGATAACAGCAGCTCCTGAAACAAGAGAGGTTCAGGCTGGACATAAGGAATCAAAACCAAAATCCATGTGAGAAAAACAAAGCGCTGGAGTGGGTTGTCCAGAGATGTTGTGCCACCCCTAAGCTGAGAGGTTTTTGAGAAATGAGGGGCCACAGCGGAGAGCACAAGTGTCACCAGGCCAGGCCAGGTGAGGATGGAATAAAGTAGAATAGAGTAGTTCCAGTTGGACAGGGCTTACAACAGTCGTCTAGTCCAATTGCCTGCCCACGCAGGATGCACCCCCGGGTACTGAGGGAGCTGGCTGAAGTCATTGCCGGACCACTCTCCATCATCTTTGCCAAGTCTTGGGAAACGGGAGAGGTGCCTGAGGACTGGAGGAAAGCAAATGTCACTCCAGTCTTCAAAAAGGGCACGAAGGAGGATCCGGGTAACTATAGACCGGTCAGCCTCACCTCCATCCCTGGGACACTGATGGAACACCTTGTCCTTGGTGCCATCTCAAGGCATATCAAGGATAAGAGGGTCATTAGGGGCAGTCAACATGGCTTTACCAAGGGGAAGTCGTGCTTGACTAACTTCATAGCCTTTTATGAAGACGTAACAAGGTGGCTGGATTATGGCAGAGCAGTGGATGTGGTCTACCTTGACTTCAGTAAAGCGTTTGACACAGTCTCCCACAGCATCCTCACAGCTAAACTGAGGAAGTGTGGTCTGGATGGTCGGGTGGTGAGGTGGACTGTGAACTGGCTGAAGGACAGAAGCCAGAGAGTTGTGGTCAATGGGGCGGAGTCTAGTTGGAGGCCGGTATCTAGTGGAGTGCCTCAAGGGTCAGTGCTGGGGCCAGTATTATTCAATATCTTCATCAATGACCTGGATGAGGGAATTGAGTGTACTATCAGCAAGTTTGCTGATGACACTAAGCTGGGAGGAGTGGTTGACACGCCAGAAGGCTGTGCTGCCATCATGCGAGACCTGGACTGGCTGGAGAGTTGGACTGTGAAAAATGTGATGAAATATAACAAGGGGAAGTGTAGAGTGTTAACATCTGGGTAGGAACAACCCCAGGTTCCAGTACAGGTTGGGGAATAACCTATTGGAGAGCAGTGAAGGGGACAGGGACCTGGGGGTCCTGGTGGATAGGAGGATGACCATGAGCCAGCACTGTGCCCTTGTGGCCAGGAAGGCCAATGGCATCCTGGGGTGTATTAGAAGAGGGGCGGTCAATAGGTCAAGAGAGGTTCGCCTTCCTCTCTACTCTGCCCTGGTGAGACCGCATCTGGAATATTGTGTCCAGTTCTGGGCCCCTCAGTTCAAGAAGGACAGGAAACTGCTGGAGAGAGTCCAACGCAAGGCGACAAAGATGATTAAGGGAGTGGAGCATCTCCCTTATGAGGAAAGGCTGAGGGAGCTGGGTGTCTTTAGTCTGGAGAAGAGGAGACTGAGGGGTGACCTCATTAACGTTTATAAATATATAAAGGGTGAGTGTCACGAGGATGGAGTCAGGCTCTTCTCGGTGACAACCAATGGCAAGACAAGGGGTAGTGGGCTCAAACTGGAACACAAGAGGTTCCACTTAAATTTCAGAAGAAACTTCTTCTCAGTGAGGGTGACGGAACACTGGAACAGGCTGCCCAGGGAGGTTGTGGAGTCTCCTTCTCTGGAGACATTCAAAACCTGCCTGGACGCCTTCCTGAGTAACCTCATCTAGGTGTTCCTGCTCCGGCAGGGGGATTGGACTAGATGATCTTTTGAGGTCCCTTCCAATTCCAAATATTCTGTGATTCTGTGAAGGCTTTTTCCAACCTGGACTTGAACACCGCCAGGAATGGAGCATTCGCAACTTCCCTGGGCAACCTGTTCCAGTGCCTTCCACCCTTACAGTAAAGAGCTTCTTCCTTATATCCAATCTAAACTTCTCCTGTTTAAGTTTGAACCCGTTACCCCTTGTCCTATCACTACAGTCCCTAATGAAGAGTCCCTCCTCAGCATCCTTATAGGCCCCCTTCAGATACTGGAAGGCTGCTACGAGGTCTCCACGCAGCCTTCTCTTCTCCAGGCTGAACAGACCCAACTGTCTCAGCCTGTCTTCATACAGGAGGTGCTCCAGTCCCCTCATCCTCCTCGTGGCCCTCCCCTGGACTTTTTCCAGCAGTTCCATGTCCTTTTTATGTTGAGGACACCAGAACTGCACACAATACTCCAAGTGAGGTCTCACGAGAGCAGAGTGGAGGGGCAGCATCACCTCGTTTGACCTGCTGGTCACGCTCCTTTTGATGCAGCCCAGGATACAGTTGGCTTTCTGGGCTGCGAGCACACACTGAAGCCAGCTCATGTTAAGTTTGTCATCAGCCAACACCCTCAAGTCCTTCTCTGCAGGGCTGCTCTGAATCTCTTCTCTGTCCAACCTGGAGCTGTGCCTGGGATTGCTCCAACCCAGGTGTAGGACCTTGCGCTAGGCATGGTTAAACTTCATAAGGTTGGTATCAGCCCACCTTGCAAGCATGTCAAGGTCTCTCTGGATGGCATTCCTTCCCTCCAGCGTATCCACCAAACCACACAGCTTGGTGTCATTGGAAGACTTGCTGAGGGCGCACTCAATCCCACTCTCCATGTCACCGACAAAGATGTTGAACAAGCCCGGTCCCAAAACCGATCCCTGAGGGACACCACTCGTTACTGGTCTCCAGCTGGACATTGAGTCATTGACCACAACTCTTTGCATGTGGCCATCCAGCCAGTTCTTTACCCACTGAGTGGTCCATCCATCAAATTGATGTCTCTCCAAGTTAGAGACAAGGATGTTGTGTGGGACAGTGTCAAACGCTTTGCACAAGTCCAGGTAGATGACGTCAACTGCTCTGCCCCTGTCCATCAGTTCCGTAGCCCCATCATAGAAGGCCACCAAATTGGTCGGGCAGGATTTCCCCTTAGTGAAGCCATGCTGGCTGTCACCAACCACCTCCTTGTTTTTCATGTGCCTTTGCGTGCCTTCCAGGAGAATCTGCTCCAAGATTTCGCTAGGCACAGAGGTGAGACTGACTGGTCTGTAGTTCCCTGGGTCATCCACTTTTGCCTTCTTGAAAATGGGGGTTATATTTCCCTTTTTCCAGGCTTCAGAAACTTCACCTGACTGCCATGATTTTTCAAATATGATGGACAGTGACTTAGCAACTTCATTTGCCAGCTCCTTCATGACCCGCGGATGGATTTCATCAGGTCCCATGGACTTGTGCACGTTCAGGTTCTTAAAATGGTCTTGAACCAGTTCCTCTCCTACAGTGGGCCCAAGGTCTTCATTCTCACAGTCCCTCCGTCTGCCTTCCAAGACGTGGGTGGTGTGATCAGAGCATTTGCCAGTGAAGACCGAGGCAAAGAAGTCATTGAGAACCTCAGCCTTCTCCAAATCCAGGGTAGCCAGTTCTGATAGCTTCTGGAGAGGGCCCACGTTGTCCCTAGTCTGTCTTTTATTCACTACGTACCTATAGAATCCCTTCCTGTTCTCTTTCACATCTCCATCCAAGTTTAATTCTAACTGGGCCTTGTCTTTCCTAAGCTGGTCCCTAGCTTCCTGAACAACATCCCTGTATTTTTCCCAGGCCGCCTGTCCCTGCTTCCACTTTTTATAAGCCTCCCCTTCTGTCCTTCATTCAGTGGCTTAAATGGCTCTCAAAGTATTTGTTGTATGCCCTACGAAAGAACAGTTATATGTCCCTGAGACTTCCTGTCAGCATTTGATAAGACACTGAGTTTAATTAGAGTTCCTTAGGATGCTGAGTAGCCTCTAAGCGTGTACTAGGAAAGGATGAACATTGTAGTTAGGCACAAAGAACAGTAGTGAAAAGTAGGTAATTCAACAAAATGCAATAATATTGTAACACCACATCATAGATAATTTTTTCCATTTTTATGGCTTTACAATTAGTTTTTCTCTGCTTTTGCATTATTTGTTATTTTTTATTATTATGGTTAGTTTTTCCCTGCTTTGCTCACAGACGTGGTGGTGGCCTCTTCTTGGCTGGAGGGGCTTCGTGGCCGCTGGTCGTCCTTTTAGGGGGTCGGCGTTGCCTCCCAGTGGAGCGCTGCCCGTGCCGGCTGGGAGCGGAGGGCCCGGGCACGGCCTCCTCTGGCTGCTGCTGGGGCTCTTCTTGCTCCGCAGGGGTCGCACTGGGAGCAGAGGGGTGGCTGCTGGGACCTCCCCCAGTGGCAGTGGATGAGGTGCTGGGAAGCTCATCCCTGGTGGATCTTGACAGGCTGCTGGAGGTCGCTGGGCTGGGGGTGAGATGCCCTTCTTGTGTGCCCTCCTGCAGTCTGGCAGCACGGACGCCCTGCCTGTCCAGGCGACGGTTGGTCTCTCTGCTGCCAAAGAGCGCAGTGCCAAACGTCTCCTCCAGATCACGGTGGTATAAGGACTGCAGGGTCTGGAAGAGCACCGGCTGGTCTTGTAGTGAACTCAGCCGGTTTGGGGTCCAGAAGCTGTTCATGGGACCCATTGGCACCACCGCTGCAGCCCGCCGTTGGAAGCGTCGGGTGGCTGGGTGGCTGTCAGCTCTCCTGGCCTGGTGGACAGCGGCTGATGATGCTTCAGATGGTGTGATGACGTGCTCTACGTAGTCATCATCAGCCCGCACCGAATGCAAGAGGGACTGGATCCTCCTCTTGCAGAGGGGGCACTCGGGCTTGGTCTCAGCCCACTGCAGGATGCACTGGTAGCAAAACTGGTGGAGGCATGGCATCACATAGCTGACCTCTTCCCAGCTGCCCAGGCAGATGGGACAGCGGTCCTCCAGCTCCATGGCCATGCTGTCCACAGGCTGCAGTGGGTTGGAGGGAACTGGTGATGTTGAGCTGCTCCCTGTCTCTGGTGCTGCAGCAGCGCGTGTTGTGCTGGGAAGAGAAGAGAGGCCACGGTCATTGGCTGGGCCGGGAAGGAGGGAAGAAATGCCCAGGTCCTTCAAGAAGGAAACCCTCCCATCTCCCCAGGGTGAGGTGTCCCTGTGCAGCTCACCTCTGCTGCTGCAAGCTCAACTCTGGGGTGTCCCGACTGCCTGAACCTGGCAGGGCCGGGGAAAATCCTTCCATAGCTCTGGAGCTGAGCCCTGAGAGCTGCAAGTTGCAACTCACAGAGCACAACTGCAGGACCAAACCGCTGCTCAGCACATCAAGCCTCGTGAAGTCACTCAGCTGGTAGCATGAGCATCTGCTGGCTGGGAGGCTTGGCACTCACTTAAAAGCAGCGGGGACATCTGGTCACAATCCATCGCTAGGTGACATCATAGTCCATCCCCTGGAAACATCTCAGTCCATTCCTTGGTGACAACAGAACCCATCACTTGAGGTCTCAGAACCCATTGCTTGGGGATGTCACTGGCCATTGCTCAGGGATGTCACAACATCCATCCAACTCCATGCATCTGCGGTTACCGCAGCACCAAGGCCTACTTCTTACCCCCATGCCTCCTGTGCTAAGAATTGGTGTTTCGTGCCAGACACTGCGAGTGTGTGTGGCTGGGGGTGGTTCAGCGTGGAGCAGAGAAGGCGTTGGGGCACCTCAGAGCATATCCTGGTCTCTATGGCTTAGGCATCAAAGCACTGGGGATAGGCTTTGCCCAGCACTGCCTGGTGGGAGGGTGAGAGATAACAGCAGCTCCTGAAACAAGAGAGGTTCAGGCTGGACATAAGGAATCAAAACCAAAATCCATGTGAGAAAAACGAAGCGCTGGAGTGGGTTGTCCAGAGATGTTGTGCCACCCCTAAGCTGAGAGGTTTTTGAGAAATGAGGGGCCACAGCGGAGAGCACAAGTGTCACCAGGCCAGGCCAGGTGAGGATGGAATAAAGTAGAATAGAGTAGTTCCAGTTGGACAGGGCTTACAACAGTCGTCTAGTCCAATTGCCTGCCCACGCCAGGTCTGACCAAAAGTTAAAGCATATTAAGGGCATTGTCTAAATGACTCTTTCTGAGGCACCAACAGGTGTGGGGCATCGACCACCACTCTAGGAAGCCTGTTCCAGTGTTTGACCACCCTCCCATTAAAGAAATGCTTCTGAATGTCAATCTAGAACCTCCTCTGATTCAGCTTTGAACCATTCCCGTGTGCCCTGTCACTGTCAGGATCAGCACCTCCCTCTCCACTTCTCCTCCTCAGGAAGCTGTGGAGACCAACGAGGTCACTTCTCAGCCTCCTCTTCTCCAAACTAGACACACCTGGAGGCCTCACAGGACATGTCTTCCAGCCCTTCCACCAGCTTTGTTGCTGTCCTCTCGACACATTCTTGTACTTCCACATCCTTTTCAAGTGTTGGGGCCCAGACTTGCACACTGTACTCAAGGTAAAGCTGTGTCCATGCTGGATACAGCAGCATAATCACCTCTCTTGAGCGCTGGTTGTGCTGTGTTCGAGGCACCTCCGAAGGCAGTTTGCTCTCTTGGCTGCCAAGGCACATGGCTGACTCACAGTGAGTCTGTTGCCGACCAGCACCCCCAGGTCCCTTTCTGCAGGGCTGCTCTCCAGCCACTCCTCTCCCAATTTACACTTGTGTCTGGTGTTTCTCCATTCCAGTTACAGAAATCATTACTTGTTCTTGGTAAATTTCATGCCATTGATGATTGCCCAATGCTCCAATCTATCTGCATCCCTCTGCAAGGCCTCTTATTCCTCAAGAGAGTCAACAGCACCTCCCAGTTTGGTATCATCAGGAAATTTACAAACTAGATTCAACTCCTGCCTCCGGATCACGGATAAAAATACTGGACAAAACTGGCCCTAGAACTGGACCCAGAAGAACACTAGTGGCAACTGCCTGCCCGCCTGGTGTAAGCCCATTCACTACAAGCCCTTGAACCCTGCCTCACAGCTTCGAGGTAGTGTGTTCATACTGTGTTTGGTAATTAATGTGGAAAAGACAACCTCAGCATCCAGCGTTTCCTCCCACATTAGATTGAGGAGAAGACAGAAAAGCAAAAACAGACTACAAAGTCAATAATTCCAAGTCTCAGGAACTCCGGGAAGAAAGTGTAATGGATGATTACTGTACTTTTACATTCTCTGTCATTCAGACTGACAGATGTATCAGTATATAGAGGACCTCAGGTTTCCAGCATTAAGAACTAAATACTGAAATACTAAACATGGAGAAGCATTTGATTTCCTAATTGAATTTTCCACATATTTTGATTCAGGAAGAGTTTATTAATGTTAAGCCTGATTAGATTCATTTCTGGAGCTGTGGTGCTGGTTCAATTGCTACTTAACAGCCTAACAAACTAATCAGCTTTGTGTGGCATCATATGTGTGGCATAATTATAACTCTGACGTTGGAATGTAAGCTGTTTCTCTTTGCCTGAGATACAGTGCAGTACCCAATTTATATTATGGATACAGTTGTAAATGAAAAAATATGACATTCAGGAATTAATTAGTTATATAGCAGAAAAAACAAACAAACAAAAAACCCAAACAAACAAAAAAAAAAAAAAAAAAAGGAAGAGGAGTCTTTGGAATTAAGGCCTTATAAATATTCTGAAAAATGGTTTTACATCCAAAGGAAGAAAAGTAAGAGGAAATTATAATTTGGGATTACATGAGGGCTGGATGAGCAGGCAGGCTCAGCAGTTTGAGCAATTCATGGTCCTCTGTTTCCAGCCCCAACAAAGGGTAGCTGCAGAGCCAAAGTTTGTCTATTTGTACCCTCTTCCAGTGGCTGAAGTAGAAGTGTCTGCTTATTTTTAATTCTTGAAAACTACAGAGGCTTTGATTGAAACTGGCATATAATTTCCTGTGCAGAAAAAGATAATTTTCCTAATTTGGAGAAAAGCAACAATCCTATTGTGTGGAATTATGATGACACACCAGACTTATGTCATGAGTTTGGGATTCCTTAGCCATACCATCCAGACTTCAGTTGCTGGAGCCAGCTGACAGGCGGATAGTGCTAATAATAGACTGCTGTCTTCAATACAGACCAGCCCAGAAGAGGAGACACATCCTTAATCATCTGCTGACAGAAAGAAATGTTTAGATTAAAAAAACCCTAGGTTTTGGTCCACATTTTGGAAGACCTTGTGCTCTCCTGGTGGTAGCTCCTTTATGCATCTCTGATGAGCCTCTTCCACTTCAAGAGCCCCTGTCCTCCTGCACCCTTAGGAAAACCATGGCCTCAATTAACCTTAGGAACTAGACCTGTCAAGGGTGCCAAGGAGTGTTATTTTCTCACACACGTCTGCAAAGCTTGCTGTAGACAGGGTATTTGGAGAATGTATCAGCTACAGTCTCATAGGCTGGGCTGAGAACACGCAGATGGAAATGACATAAAGGCTGGACAAATTTATGTAGTGTTTCATGGGAAAAGCAAAAGGTATGTTCCAGCAAGTCTCAGGAGTCTGCCCAGTAGCAAGGCAACATGGTAGCATCAGAACCAAATCGCTGTTCCTTTTCCTGGCAATGGTTCTGTTTTGTTTGTTTTTCTAAAGAGAAAAATGGTAGTTTTCTCTGGCCTTGTTTTTATGAAACACCTTAACCATTCCTTTAGAAGTTAGGAAAAAAAAAAAAAGGCTTGGACTCTGGAAAATTTCAACTCAAATAATTTCTGCACAGTTAAAAGCATCTATCGAAACATTGGGAAGTATTCACAAAGTGTAACTTTCTGAAACATTGCCTAGAATAAGCTCATATTGTATCCATAAAAATTAATAGGGAATCGTAGAATAGTTAGGGTTGGAAAGGACATTAAGATTATCTAGTTCCAACCCCCCTGCCATGGGCAGGGACACCCCACACTAAACCATGCCACCCAAGGCTCTTTCCAACCCAGACTTGAACACCGCCAGGAATGGAGCATTCGCAACTTCCCTGGGCAACCTGTTCCAGTGCCTTCCACCCTTACAGTAAAGAGCTTCTTCCTTATATCCAGTCTAAACTTCTCCTGTTTAAGTTTGAACCCGTTACCCCTTGTCCTATCACTACAGTCCCTAATGAAGAGTCCCTCCTCAGCATCCTTATAGGCCCCCTTCAGATACTGGAAGGCTGCTACGAGGTCTCCATGCAGCCTTCTCTTCTCCAGGCTGAACAGACCCAACTGTCTCAGCCTGTCTTCATACAGGAGGTGCTCCAGTCCCCTCATCCTCCTCGTGGCCCTCCCCTGGACTTTTTCCAGCAGTTCCATGTCCTTTTTATGTTGAGGACACCAGAACTGCACACAATACTCCAAGTGAGGTCTCACGAGAGCAGAGTGGAGGGGCAGCATCACCTCGTTTGACCTGCTGGTCACGCTCCTTTTGATGCAGCCCAGGATACAGTTGGCTTTCTGGGCTGCGAGCACACACTGAAGCCAGCTCATGTTAAGTTTGTCATCAGCCAACACCCTCAAGTCCTTCTCTGCAGGGCTGCTCTGAATCTCTTCTCTGTCCAACCTGGAGCTGTGCCTGGGATTGCTCCAACCCAGGTGTAGGACCTTGCGCTAGGCATGGTTAAACTTCATAAGGTTGGTATCAGCCCACCTTGCAAGCATGTCAAGGTCTCTCTGGATGGCATTCCTTCCCTCCAGCATATCCACCAAACCACACAGCTTGGTGTCATTGGAAGACTTGCTGAGGGCGCACTCAATCCCACTCTCCATGTCACCGACAAAGATGTTGAACAAGCCCGGTCCCAAAACCGATCCCTGAGGGACACCACTCGTTACTGGTCTCCAGCTGGACATTGAGTCATTGACCACAACTCTTTGCATGTGGCCATCCAGCCAGTTCTTTACCCACTGAGTGGTCCATCCATCAAATTGATGTCTCTCCAAGTTAGAGACAAGGATGTTGTGTGGGACAGTGTCAAACGCTTTGCACAAGTCCAGGTAGATGACGTCAACTGCTCTGCCCCTGTCCATCAGTTCCGTAGCCCCATCATAGAAGGCCACCAAATTGGTCGGGCAGGATTTCCCCTTAGTGAAGCCATGCTGGCTGTCACCAACCACCTCCTTGTTTTTCATGTGCCTTTGCGTGCCTTCCAGGAGAATCTGCTCCAAGATTTCGCTAGGCACAGAGGTGAGACTGACTGGTCTGTAGTTCCCTGGGTCATCCACTTTTGCCTTCTTGAAAATGGGGGTTATATTTCCCTTTTTCCAGGCTTCAGAAACTTCACCTGACTGCCATGATTTTTCAAATATGATGGACAGTGACTTAGCAACTTCATTTGCCAGCTCCTTCATGACCCGCGGATGGATTTCATCAGGTCCCATGGACTTGTGCACGTTCAGGTTCTTAAAATGGTCTTGAACCAGTTCCTCTCCTACAGTGGGCCCAAGGTCTTCATTCTCACAGTCCCTCCGTCTGCCTTCCAAGACGTGGGTGGTGTGGTCAGAGCATTTGCCAGTGAAGACCGAGGCAAAGAAGTCATTGAGAACCTCAGCCTTCTCCAAATCCAGGGTAGCCAGTTCTGATAGCTTCTGGAGAGGGCCCACGTTGTCCCTAGTCTGTCTTTTATTCACTACGTACCTATAGAATCCCTTCCTGTTCTCTTTCACATCTCCATCCAAGTTTAATTCTAACTGGGCCTCGTCTTTCCTTAGCTGGTCCCTAGCTTCCTGAACAACATCCCTGTATTTTTCCCAGGCCGCCTGTCCCTGCTTCCACCTTTTATAAGCCTCTTTTTTTCCCTCTAAGTTTCCTCAGCAGCTCCTTATCCATCCAAGGAGGTCTCCTGGCCCTCCTGCTGCACTTCCTTCTAGTCGGGACACAACACTGCTGCGCTTATAGCAGGTGATCCTTGAATATCAACCAACAGTCTTGGGCCCCCCTGCCCTCTAGAGCTATATCCCATGGAACCTTACTAAACAGGTTTCTGAAGAGTCAAAGTCTGTGCTTTTGAAGTCCAGGGCAGTGAGTTTGCTGCAGTCTCTTCTCACTGTCCCGAGGATCTTGAGCTTGACCATCTCATGATCGCTACAACCAAGGTTGCCCTGGAGCATCACCTTTCGAACCAGGCCCTCCCTGCTGGTGAGTACGAGGTCAAGCATGGCACCTCCCCTTGTCAGTTCCTCTGTTGCTTGCAGAAGGAATTTGTCTTCCACACAATCGAGGAACCTCCTGGATTGCTTGTGCCAGGCTGTACCATCCCTCCAATAGGTATCAGGGTGGTTGAATTCCCCCATGAGGACAAGGGCCTGTGAGCACGAGGCTGTTCCTATCTGCCTATAGAGCGCTTCATCCACAGATTCCTCTTGATCAGGTGGTCTGTAACAGATCCCCACAGTAATGTCCCCCACAGCTGTTCTCCCTTTAACTCTGACCCACAAACTCTGTGTTGACTGCTCACCTGTCCCTAGAGTTCCGTACTCTGCAGCCTGTCCTTAACATAAAGAGCAACTCCCCCTCCCCATCTGCTGGGCCTGCCTTTTCTAAAGAGCCTGTGACCTTCCATTCCATCACTCCGGTCATAGGAGCCATCTTACCATGTTTCTGTGATACCAATGATATCATATCCCCGTGCACACATCTCTAATTCCTCTTGTTTGTTCCCCATGCTACGGGCGTTTGTATAGAGGCATCTGAGCTGAGCTCCAAATGAAGCCAGCTCGTTGGCTGGAGCGGCTGGAATATCTCTACATCGCTCCGAGCATTTATTGTAGGTGCTGGCAACTGACTGGGTGTGTTGGGATGGAATGATGCCGCCCTCCCCCAACACATCTAGTTTAAAGCTTTCTTGACCAGCCTGGCAAGCCTCCTACCAGTTCAGTAAATATGATTTTAAGTACCTTTTTTTAGGGATTTGTTATGTACTAATTTTCAAATAAAATGCACAAAAAGAAATGCTATTTGTTGATATTTATCTGATTTACATGCTAGATGTAAGGGAATCTTGCTTTGGGGGTCTGTTGTTATATTCAGTAAGTATCTGGTAGCAAAGTTCATGGGCCATATAGCTGGTGAGTGTAAATTGTCACAGGTCCATTAACTTCAAGTGAGCTATGACTATTTATATAAATTCCCTCGGCTGTTAGTGTTTGACTTTTTAACACTAGAGTCCCCTTCTTTTCTGATACTGTTTATTTCATTCCTTTAGTTTATGGGAAAAGTTTTTACATCCATTTCCTATTACAGTGAAGTTCTCTTTGAGGTGTTAACTGCTATTTTCTGATATCCCAGGACCCATGATCTTTAAATGTGGGTGAAGATATGCAAACAATGATTTTATGTGCCGGAAAGGCAGGTTATTTGCAGATAACCCTTTGGTCAGAGAATGAAGTTGTTTGTTCAGAGCATGGATACAGGTAGTGCAGGAAGCTTGTGCCCTTCTCCCATAAAGGGGGCACGGAATGCCTCTGTCCAGGCAGGGCCTTAATGCAGCAGTAAAGCTGTCCTTACCATCCTTTTGCTTCTTGGCTTCAGCAGTCAGGACACAGGTGTGCAGGTGTGGGGTTTTGGTGTTTTATGGTTTGTGGGGTTTTGGCTTTGTTTGTGAGTTTCGTTGGTGGGTTTGTGGGTTTTTGGTTTTGTGTTTCTGGTTTTTTTTTGTTGGGGGGTTGGTTGGCTGGAGTGGTGTTTTTTTTAGGTTTTCCTGTGCATCTGGATTTTAGAGGCTTCATTAAAACCTTGAACCCCTTTATGCACTTTACTGAATTTCTGCCCTGTATGGGCAGAAGTTATGGGTGATGTTAGGAGCACCTGGCATTAGTCAAGCCCTTCTCAATAGGTGTGTACAATACTGGTTTTGAAAAAATACCATTCTTTTCTTCCATCTAATATTCTGTAGTCCTTTGTTGCTTTCAGTGTCAGCAGTAAAACTTCCATTGATCTTCTGTGCACAACAGGAGGCCAATGAGCAAAGGCAATTTCATAGCCTATTGTAACTATTACTTTAAAAGGTAACACTCTTGACAAATGATAATTCATTCTGAAACAAGAGTTTTATTTTACATTTTCCCTGAAAAGTAGATATAAAAACCTGGCTGGAAATTACCTAGTATTTTTCTATAGTAACATTAATATAAATTCACTGTGTTTTTTTACAGGAGGCATTTTACAGATGTGATATGGCATATGACAAGGGTAGTGTGTTTCTCTTCTCTCTGATCTTCTCTATGACATGTTTCAGTGGAAGGGAGTGAATATTTGGAGCTGTGAACTCATTTTAGCCATTGAAAAGTGATCCCCTTGTGAGTCAGTTTGCTCCCCAGCACTATGATATGATACATGTCAAGAGTAAGGGTAACAAATTACAAGGGCTGTAGTGGCAAGCTATAAGAGGTCCTCTTTGAGATGCAGTATAAACAAACCATGAATATATATGTATGTTAAAAACAGAAATTCCTGATGTTTTACTATGGCTCTTTATAATGCCCTTCCCTCAAGTCAGAGTGATTTGCTCTCTTTGATTAAACATAAACCCTTTATTCCTTTTATTCTTTGTATTGTAGGTCATTTAGCTTGTGTGCTTTACGTTTATGAAGTAGCCACACACTGGGCTAAGTAAACTCATAATCTGAAATCTGATGCCTGTCCTCTTCCCTCTGATCTTAGTGTCGATTAAAATTATTCTCTTTACACAGCTTCTGCCATCAGTTTTCAAGCTGTAGCTATCAAAAACTCTGAGACTTCCCCTCAAGACAAGTGGCTGTATACCAGATATTATATTTCTCTACCCATAGCAAATAATATGGCATAAATCATTTATCCTTTCATTTGTCTATCACTGTCTTAACTGTGGTTTTCTGTGCACTTGGCCTTGCTTTGCCATTCCACTTTAGTGGAATATGGGGGAGGAGGAGTCATTATGTGCTTTCTCAGTATTTAACAGTTTTTAATTAAAAGCCGTTTAATCCCTGGACAATATGAAAGAAGGTCAAAAGTTCAGGTTTGTTTTTTGTTGTGGTAAATTTTATAGGAAATTTAAACTGCACTTAGTTTGCTTGTGGGAAACTGCTATAACAAAGTTTTCACTATCTTTTTTATTTAAACTAGCCTCTGGAATATCCTTTATATTCTATGAATTGGCATAGTTTTATTTACTTTGGTAAATTGTAAGCTGAGGATGTATCCCTCCAAATAACTTCTAAATTTATTATTTAAAATGTTAAAATAAACTGTTCTTAACTTGTAATTTTAACTTTTTTTTCTTTTTTTTTATTACAAGGGTTAAACATATTAAGTTAGTTGTCTTTTTCAGTTTATTCAATAAAAAAAGTTATTTCTTTCTGAGTTTTCTGGAGGATTTCTGAATTTCTGTTGTGGCTGATGCACAGTGTTTTTTTTTTATTTTCAGGAAAATAGATTTGTTTAACTACTTTCTGTTGTCTTTGTAAGTTGTTTCTGGGATACAATCAGAAAAAAACCTATCTTACAAGAGAATAAATACCTAGTACCTCTAAACTCTGTTTTCAGAACTCCCTTTTTGAACCTTTGCTAAAGATTGAAACACCTTCATGTGTTTCTCTGTTTTTCAGCAAAATCACTAGGTCTGCACTTAGTGTGTTTTCAGGGGCATCAAATACATACTGAAAGCCCTTATCAGACTTATATGCTTACGATGATTTTAGTGTTGAACATTTTCCACAATTGCCTCTTATTTACTGAGACTTTTTGTTTCATATGCCCTCTGGACTGATCAGATGTGACAGTCACATACAATGGGTTGTGCTACATAGATATCATACAGCGTGTATCATACAGATGTGTTCTTTCAGCATTTCAGATTTTCTAATAAGAGAAGCCTCTGTGTTTACTAGGTATTTTCTTTTGTAGTCTTTTGTTCAGTGTTCTTTCTCTGTCACATGTGAAATCAAAGTAAAGCTTAATGCAAGGGTGGGGGTGGCGAAGTAAGTATGTTTTTGCAGCATTTTTAATACACCTAGAAATCTCTCCACATACTTCTAGAGCAGATAGCAACCTGCTGTATGGAAGTTCTGCATGACCACCATCTAGAGAGATTCCTATTCATGCCTCCTGGGTTTTATTCCTATTCAGAGGCATCTAGTTCTTCCAGTGCTTCCTTTATAAATCCAGATGTCCCAGAAGTTATGATTTCTGTTAGAGGGAAGAGATTGAACTGGCATCGTACCACTGAACCTGCGTATTTCTTCTACATTGCCTATATGGTTAATTCTCCATTTCATACAGACTTCTGCCCACAAACCTGAAGGCAGATTGTGTTTAATCAGGCAGTGAAGTGCATGTGTGAAAAGGAATTTGTAAATGTCTTATTGTCTTCAAGATGTTTCCAGACATGTTAAGCCTGTTCAATCTTAGAGACACTCCATGTTGTATATAAAAGTAGTATGAATGTTTTGGTATTACTTGTCCATGCCTGAAATAAAAGGTTCTCCTGCTTTAGCTTTATATTAAAAAGGCTAGATCTTAACTTTATTATTCTGGCAGAAGATCACCTTATGGGCATGGAAGAAATAACGGCATTGATCTTAAGAAATGGAAGTTGTGATTTTAGGAATAGAGGGTCTGTCAGATTCTTTATGATTTTATTTTTAAATCCAAACTTTGGTCATACATCTGACAACTAGCTGGGAGGGGAGAGTTCTCTCACTAAGACAAGAAATCTTACCTCCGCTCTAATTGTGTGCTGCTTTCCAGGTGGGCTGCCTGGAAATGCTGCCCTCCACAAAGGTGAAAAAAGATGATCAACGCTTATGGTGTTCCTGACTCTATTTTGTAAAACAAACAAACAAAAAAAGTTATATAAAAATGGAATAAAATCAGTAGTGAGAAAAGGTAATGCCATCTTGAAACATTCAGAGCAAACCAACAAGGAGCAAAGGTAAAAAAGCACCTCTGGCAGTTAGCTTGTAAGAATCCCGCAAATGGAACAAATTGAACTCTTCTGGATCCCTCCTGTGGAGTCAAATACCTGTTTTTACCAGGGTTCTTGAGCTGAATTTACAGCTCAAACAGCAGGAAATTGAAAAGTCAGTATTTCTACCTATTTTCAGCAGCTTTTAACTCTTGCTCTGAGCAGTGGCTGAATTGCTGTCATATGGTTTGGAGCACGAGTCAAAAGTCTCACGTGGTTTCAAAGACTCCTATTTGAACTGAGTGTGACGCTGCACCTGCACTATTTTATCAGATTCACTCCATGTAGCTTTTTGCTGTGGATGTTTTGCCATGTGCTGAGTGTACATGTAGCTGAGGGTAAGAGTAATCTGTAAGGAAACTGTAAATGCTGCTATTTCTACTGCTTTATTGAAATAAACTATTTTCCTAAAAAGACTAATGTAATTTTGTCCCCTCAACTTTACTATTAGTCAAATGGTATTCGCTGAGTTTCCTGACCTGACAAAGATGCATGTAGAATAACAGCCCAGCTTCTGTTAGAGTATCTAACATCAGGTTACTGTTTACATTTGCTTGCATCCATGGTAATGGTCATATCCAGTTTAGTTTAATCAGCAGTTGACTACAACATGGGAGAGGTAAGCATATGTGTGTATATATAGTATCTAAGCTGTATTTAAAAGCTTGTTTACAGAAATAAATAAACTGAGCTAAGCAAGAGATCACACAACTTCTGTCACCAAACCCATGCTGTTTGGAGTGCTGTTTTTTATAGTTTTTGCTTGGGATTTTTGTTGTTGTTGTTGGTTTGGGGGTGTTGGGTTGTGGTTTGTTTTTTTTTTTTTGTGCTGGCAAGATTGCTCTGCAGTAAGATTTGAAGTGTGAGGTATCGTTTCAGTTAGATACATTACAGACTTTGTTCTGCAGGATAGGGGTATGAATTTGCTCTTGAGCAGGAGGTCAAATAGAGGTTTCATTTTCAGTCAGCTACTTATGGGAATTGCTGAGGTGGTTAAGGATCATAAAACACAAGGATAATAGGCACAGACAGAATGCTTTGATATTCTTGTCCCTTCAGGCATGATGCAACTGTTGCAAAAGTAGAGGGGGTTTTATGAGAGTGAAATAATTTCCCTGCAGGAATTAATTGATCCTGAAAGACGACTCCTTTACTTCACCCACCATAATAAGAAACTTACATATCTTTGTTGGAAGCAGAACTTGTTTCAGAGTTTGTAGGTAAAATGTTGCTTTATGAATACTTAAGAATCATACTGTGATAGGAAATAAAGGCCAGATCAGGACAACAACTGCATGAGACACTTCATATGACCATGGTTTATCTAGCAGCTGTGTGGTGGATTGGGTCTTGTCAAGTCGTTGTCTTTCTGAGAGGATAGGGAAAGGTGCTGCTCAAGTAGTGATCAATGGTTTGATCTTTTGTCTACACTGTATGAGCAGTCCTGCCCATTCTTCCACTGCCAAAAGAGTTTATACTTTAAGAAATACTGGTAGGATTTCCCTGAAGAGATGAGCTTTATCAGGGAGATGCGCTAGAGGAAAAATGAAAAGAGGCTCCTAAGACAGAATAAGATATTGGAAATAATGGGCTGCACTTGATACTGTGTAGGTGTTGAGTGATAGGCTCATCATGGTTAGCTGTTGTCAGGCAGCAGGTTTTCATGCTGATTTCGCCAGCTGAAGTTACGTGTTTTAACATCTGTTCACTGACTGCTTTGCCCTGCTCATGTGGCACCCTAAGGAAGGGTAAATGTATTTGCAAAAGAAGTGGAAACACGCGTGACCGAAACAGGTATAGATATCCAGGGAGATTTAGACTGGATATTTAGAAAAATTTATTCACTGAAAGGGTGATCAGGTATTGGAACAGGCTGCCCAGGGAAGTAGTGGAATCACCGTCCCAGGAAGTGTTCGAGACCTGTGTAGATGAGGCCCTCAGTGACATGGTTTAGTGGTTGGACTTGATCTTAAAGGTCTTTTCTAACCTAGCTGAGTCTATGATTAGATAATGAAGTACAAGGTGCAGAAGAGTATTGAAGTAATTCCTCAAAAATTGTCTATATCAGAGAGGTGCCTCAGAGTTTTAAACTGATTGTTTAGCTACAAAAGCTGGTTAAGGTTTTGGGTGTCCTAAGATTATTCTAGAGTCATAGCTTTCTGTACTATGTTTTATGTCTCTTTTGGGCCATCATGCAGTGAATGACATGATGTGAATCCATCAGGCTAGTGAATCCTAGCAGAGAGGCTATGCTGTGCCAGAGGAAACACATGGCATAATGAATATTAACTCTGAGAGTACTCTCACTCTGAAGCCCCTTTCAGTGCTACAATATACAGCTCAGCTGTGTATTATATACTGGAGCTTTGGGGATGATATGTTGAGCCACTGAGCCTTAAGGCTAGTGCTTTCATGCCAAAATATTTGTGTTGATGTAAGGGAATAAAATCTGGCCCAAAACCTCTCTGAATTGAAAAATTTATTAAAATATATGTTGAAAAAGGAATTTGGCATAGACTCTAACTAGAGAAAAGAGGAAGGGAGGTTAAAACTTTGATTACTTTTTATCCTGTTTACCTAATTCAGAATTTAAATTATTCCATGTTTTAATTAAAGCTTGGCAAAAGATCTCTTCTGGTGGTCACTAGAGAAAATGAAGAGGGGTATATATAAGTGGGAGAAGAGAGCCCACTGTTTGCCTAACTGTGCTTGGTGCTGCTAGATGCCAAAAATGCATGGGGACATGTAACAAGATCTGTGTTGCTGTCTCAATCAAAAGGCTTTTTAAGAGATTCACCTGCCAAATCCTATTACTAATAGCATATGATTTTTAAATTAATCTTGGGTTTTGGTTTGCTTCTTTCTCTAATAAGCTATTTACAAAGTGCCTCATTAATACTTTTAAGGTAGATAGGAAGAATCGGAAGGGAAAGCTGCACCTGGGGAACGGAAAAATTTCAGATTTAGTCTTTTGCGTTTTCTCCATTATAAGAATATATTTTGTAAAAATTCGTTGGGGACAGCTAGACAACTGCTTATAAAATCCTAACCTGTCTTTTGCAGAGAAGATTACCATGAAGATGGGTTCTGTCAGCCATACAGGGGAATTGCGTGTGCACGAATCATTGGAAACAGGACCATTTATGTGGACTCCCTCCAGATGCAAGGGGAAATTGAAAACCGAATTACTGGTAAGCTTATGCAGTTTTAATAGCAGAGCAAAAAACATTTGTGAAAGTACCAATTCAAGTATAAATAATGCTCTCATCCTTTTCAGCGTTATCAGTCAATGACTAGGACATCCTTATATTAAGGTTCAGAGAAGGTGAGCCAGTTACACACTTGTGCAGTTAGCAAAATTTGAAGCCAGGAAGATGAGTATCTGCTGTCCTTAAGTAAAATGTCAGAGCATTAACTTTTTAACAGCTGGTAGTTTGTTCTTGAGCATTTTGCATGATAGATTCAAATAGAAGATTTTTTTGGAAAATGATTTATGATGTACTAAAAAGGTATTGGGTTCCCTTGGGTTTCCTCTGCTGTTGCATAATCCTGGCAGAGTCTGGATTTCAAACAAGAGTCAATCTTCTTGTGATCTGCACCTACTGATTGTTTCTTTGATCATTGTTTTAATACAGAGTCACAAGCTTGCATCCAAAACTTCCGTGACTTTTAGTGATCTGTACATGAACATGGGTTTTTTCACTGGACCTCAGTTAGCTGACATGAGCAGCTGTGACTCTGATGTAAACAAGTAGAGCAAGCAAATGAACCCATGGAATAAACTGTTTATCATAATATATGGCAAATTAACTCATTCCTGCAGGAGCTTATTTGCATCTGACCATATATGGTTAAGTGAATCTGCAATTTTAACATAGCTGGTTGCCAGAAAATGTTTGACTTTGTCAGCTCTATCTCCTTAAAGACATTATCTTTAAGGCCTTTGAAAGAACACCAGGTCAGGTTTTTTGCTGTTCTTGAGATGGTGATCACATGATGGGACTGGCAAAATTCAGGTGTGGACCTCTCCTTGGGCTGTTGTGACTCATTCCCCTCCCTCCTTTCTCCTGTACTTTGTTGGTTTTCCAGCCTGTTTATCATTATGTCGTTAGTTAATACATACTATGGATACAGTTTTTTCTATGACATAATCGTTGCCCTGTTTGGATGTTTTTCAGCATTATGGAAATGTTCAGCTATCTGAAATGGTGAAATCTGTAACTCTGAATTAGGTTCATAATGTCCTTAAAAAAGAAAAAAAAACCAATCAGCAATCAAAACCACACCACCACCACCAAACCCTCCCCCCCCCCCCAAAAAAAAAGAAACCAACAGAAACCTAACCTACCAATCAACCCCCACCACCAACAACAAAACCCTAAACAATAAAAAAAAAAAAAAAAAAAAACAATGCAAAAACTTCTTCCAGCATCAAGTTATACTTGCTTCTGGGATATACAACGTCTGGCTGCTGGATCCCTAATACCAGTGATGGTTAGATTTTGGAGGCTGGGATCTGGGACTCTGTCCTCGAGTTGAGGAGAATTTCTGATGGAACCTTTCTTTTTTAGAAAAACTCTGTGAACCATCATGTAGGGCTGCCCAGTGCCTAGCTAGGCAGTAATGATAATCCATTAACAATATAGCATTTTCAAATTATATACACCTGAAGGGCAGACCAAATGTTTTATGCAAAATAACCCTGAGGATTTCACAGCAGACTTGTTTCTTCCAAGTCTACTTACATGCAAACGAAGAATGCATTCAGACAGTGTTCTCTGTTAAAATGACAGGATTTTTTTGAAATTGCAGTAATTTATTAGATTTAAAAACAAGCGAACAAAAAAATTGGCTGAGATGTTGCTTATACTTTTGCCCATACCTTTTAAACTCAGGTTTTGGCGCCTTTGTGTGTTCTGGGAAAACTGTGCATGAGAAACGGCGACACCTACTGCCCAATGCCAAGAACATTTAAGAAGTTTATAGGAACGGGGGAATTTTCGTTCTAGATTCTTATTTCCCTGCTGTGCTGATGTGTGAGATACATTCCCTTTGTCCCTATACCCCTGATGCTGTTCAGTCCTGACCATGTGCTTAGGTGGGAATTGCAGCCTTCTATTAACAATAGTACATGTCTGGAGAAAACCTTGAGACATGACTTGAAAGACTGAAAGGCCAGCAATAAAGAGTGCATGGACCTGACTGCTGACCAGTGGATATGTGTGGCTTGCAAAGTGTTTCCTGTGCTGTTTACTATCTGTTTATTAACTAAACAAAATAAAACCCTTAGATGCCACCAAACAGTCCTGCTGGCTTTTGCATCTGCCAGTAAAATAAGGACATGATTGTGAATTGTGCACTTCTCGCTCATGCCAGTCTAAGTTCCGTAATACATCCATAAAAATTAGTTTGGTGTTTCAAACAGTAAGAGTGACTTCTTAATTCCTCCAAGCTTATTTTTTTCCCTGCTAGTCTTTGGGACAAGCGCATCGCAGATGTCATTTGAGACCTGATATCATGCGTGCACTCATTTTCCCCTACGTGGCGGATAAATGTTTATATTTCTGTGTTAGTATTTCTGTATTAAAATAAGAAGAGGTGTAAACAGTACGAAAGGCTGGAGTTGGAGCTGCTTACTGCATGTGTGATGTTTAGGAGTAAACAGGAGACAGTCTGATAGCAGGTAGCAGCAGGAAGTAGATGGTTGAAAGGAGAGAGCTGGACAAGAGGAAAAGAATTGATTTCTAGGTTGTAAATAGACTGCTGAATTACTTCAACTGCTCATTTTCTCTTTTTTTACAGTGTGCGTTGGTGGAACATGCAGTCTAGCAAGCCTCACTCACAAATAATGCTTTCCAAATCATCAATGAATATTTCTCCATTTAAAGCTTGGCTCATTCCCAGATACATGACGCACATGCACATTGGTCCTTTCTTTGCAATGTGCAAGGAAACTTTCAGATAAACATTAGTGCGTAGATGCTGAGACCTTGGAAGAAGAAGTCCCTAGTTCACTACGACATTCATCTTAATGTGATCAGTATGCTGAGATTGATTGCGTTTTTCCCCAAACTGCTGCCTCTTAGGCTTTTCATGTCTATTAATGTCTCCCCAAATACCAGTGACGCGCTTCCTTTTGCCTGTTAAGCCTTAAAAAAACACTTGTCAGAGTTTCTACAGGAGGAGGAAGCTAGGTGATCCATGTTGAGATTTTTCCTAATTAGGAATTCAGGAAATACATGTTAGCATCCTGGCAAGTGTATCTTTTCTTTACTTTTTATCTTTGCAAGTTAAAATTAGTCAGGTGCCAACAGTTTGCTCAGTGCTAGTCATTTGGGTAAACTGAGGTCTGCAAGCTCTGTTCAGATGTCAGAGGGACACTGGAATGCTGGATTTGCTTTCTGCATTTGTCAGCTCTCCTTTACAGCAGAAATTACCTCATTTCCCCACTGCTCAGTGGGCTTTCAGACCCTCAAGAGAAGACAAAAGTTATAAAAAGCAAATTACACAAAGAATTTTCATACTTTTTGTGAATTAAGCAGTATTTTTGTTCCTTTGCAGCTGCATTTACCATGATTGGCACTTCCACACATTTGTCTGATCAGTGTTCACAGTTCGCTATACCATCCTTCTGCCACTTTGTGTTTCCCCTGTGTGACGAGCGCTCTCGGACACCTAAGCCGCGGGAGCTGTGCCGGGATGAATGTGAAGTTCTGGAGAATGATCTCTGTAGGCAGGAGTACAACATTGCTAGGTCAAACCCCCTCATCTTGATGCAGCTACAGTTGCCTAAGTGTGAGGATCTCCCAAGACCTGATACCTTGGAAGCTGCCAACTGCATAAGGATTGGAATCCCTGTGGAAAGGCTCAGCCGATGTAAGTCCAGGTGTTTCTTCACTGGGAAAAAGTAGTATTTGTGGCTTTCTCAGGTTGGGTCTGAGAAGCAGTATTTTTATAGTCATGGTTTTTGTAAAGAAAGTACTGATATACTGGATGCTGCTACTTCTTAACATGTTAATACTGACCATAATCTTGCACTGTTGTAAAGTATAGTTAGGATGGTGAGGAAGTTTAAAGGATGTTGCTTAGTACTGAAAAGGGTTATATCAACCGCCCTGGGCTATAAAACTTCATTTTCACACAGCTCATTTTGACTCATATTTACAGTGCATTTCAGGCTTCCCTTCCCACATGCTTGCCCCACCTCTGGCTCAGTCTTTGCCTTTCTGAGTGAGTCCCCCCATGAAGCTATTTTTGAGTTAGGTTAACCTATCAGTAAACCTCAAAAAGACTATGGGAAATTTACTGGAAAAATCTGTTAAGAAATTAAACTTTTAATGTTCACCCTTTCCATATGGAAATCCACAAGAATATAATCCTGTAAATTAAGCAAGAAGTGTAATTGTCTTTCTTCACCTACACAGGACGGATAAAAACATTGATCTCGCTTCTGTGAAGTTATATTTGCATCCAGGAGTACATTGGCTGTTCCTGGGTCACTAATTATGTGCTAACAGTTTTTCTGCCTACTCTGTTTGCTAGCAATTGATCACTCCAGAGCAGAAACCAGAAATAACTGGGTGCAAAAGTACCGATACCCACAAAACGGAAAATTCAAATCCCACAGCTTTCATTTCAGTCTTGAAGTACCTGACTTCAAGCACATTTTGCATATGTGGTCTGTGCATTAAAATCCTTTTGGTCTTGCTGGCCTTTGATTGTTTTGTTACTTGCAATGTTTTGTCAAACCTTGTGTTGCAGATCATCAGTGCTACAATGGTTCTGGAGCAGACTACAGAGGGACGGTCAGCGTTACTAAGTCTGGCCACACTTGCCAACTCTGGGACTCCCAGAGTCCCCACAACCATGATCTGACAAGCACACAGTTTCCAGAGATAGGTGGAGGACATGCATATTGTCGAAATCCTGGAGGTCAGATGGATGGGCCCTGGTGTTTTACAAAGAACAAAAACGTACGCATGGAACTGTGTGACATACCTTCTTGTAGTATGTATTCTCTTTCTTTTTTCCCCCTACTTTCCCAAATCATGTATAATTTTGAATGTTCCCTATTTCTAAAAGTATAATTCACTTAAGAAGGTTATGGTTTCAAATGTTATGCTGTTATACAGCACCCTTGTTTTGTGTGGTTGGTGTTTAGTATTTTCTGGAGATCAGAGCTTGTAACTGAGATACTGCGACCCTTTTTTATTACATATTGTGTGCTTAAGCTGAGGTAATAATAAACAACACTGCTGCAGTTTGTATTGGCAGGGGGGTTGGACCTAGATGATCTTAAGGTCCTTTCCAACCCTAACTATTCTATGATTCTATGATTCCAGCTTGTCAGATGCCAGACTTGACGTACTTACACCTGTATGTTTGGTTTGCTCATGCTATTCAATGGCATCTTGCAGACAGCAAGGATTTTTTAGGTCCTGTAGAGGGAGATACAGTGTCATGCTTGGTTGGAAGGAAACTGTGAAGTGCAGAAGCAGGGATACTGTAAAACTTGACCTTATCAGAAAAGTCCCATGCTGTCTGCTGGTGGCTCTGTACTGCACTACTGATAGCAAAAATGAAAAGCAGAGCTCTCTCAGCTTAATACTGTCCCTCTCACTTCCCTGTACAGGTACAGCCTTCACTCTAGAGCTGTTACAGTGGTAGCAGTATTTAGACATGACAAAGCAACTTAATAACTGTGCTTCATTAGAAAGAAAAGCATGTTTCCTGCAGTAACACGTGTACCATAGAAGCCATAACAGTGGTTGTGTTACAGGCTGCTTGGATATTTAAGAGTGCTAAAAATTGAGGAAATTTCTTAGTTATTTCATTTTTTTACAGTAACTTAATTTGACATTTTTAATAAATTTCTATGTTGCATGTGACGTAGTATAAAGATGTGGTTGGGTGAAAGCAGTAGCCACAAATAGCAAAACTATGGATTGCAAAAAACATCTCAGGCAGTTCCACTGAAAATTTTGGACATTACTATGCTGTCCTAGACTCTGTAAGTATCAAGAAGAAGGTTCTATAAAAGTATTAGTAAGTGTACTGATGGCTCTTTCATACCTCTCTCACTGTAACATAAAAGGAACAAATAATATCTCTGCCAATGAGAAGTGAGATTTATTTTATTCTGTGCAGAAAATTTATTTTATTCTACCAGTGGAGGCAGAAAGTGGGCAATGTACTGATGAAATGGCTGATGACAGACTTCAGTGTTGTGCTATGGTTTATCACATTTTTTTCACCGCTTTATATACTGTGATGAAGACTACTCATTTGGTTTTTATTCCTGTACAAGATAATGCAATGATACTCTGGTCTATGTACTGCAGTTTCCACAACTGGAATCCTCAAAAGAAAAGTGAAATAAAACACGTACTGTTACAGTACATTAAATGTGGGGCTCCTAATTTATCTTCATACTGTTAGTTGCTATGTCCATTGAAACTTGTTTGAAATATTTAATGGAAAATTACAGAGAAGGGGGAGGCAGTAATGTGACTTCTGTTTGCAAGTTATAGGCATTTATTTTTTAAAAAAAATACAGTATTAATAATCATACTGCAGTTGTTGTTTGCTTTTGTGTTTGTTTTGTTTCTTTCCTATAGGATGCATTAAAATTACTTATTGTAAACAATGAACATTTCTGTGCCTGACAGGTCCACGTGACAACAGTAAAATGGGAATCCTCTATATCCTGGTTCCCAGCATAGCCATCCCTCTGGTTATCGCCTGCCTGTTCTTCCTGGTGTGCATGTGCAGAAACAAGCAGAAGGGATCTGCTGCTACACCACAGCGTCGCCAGCTGATGGCATCTCCCAGCCAGGACATGGAAATGCCACTCATTAATCAACACAAACAGGTATTTTTTCCAGAATTTGCTTAGGCCACGTATTTCTAAAATGTCATGATTTTTAGTGCCTCAGGTTACTGGTGTTCAAATTGAGCTGTATTGTGAGGGATGTGACTTCCATACCATGCTGGCCATCTGCTTTAGTGAAAAACAGGTCTTGCACTCACTATCTGTATCTAGAAATCCCAGCCTCGGGCAACAGCTTTCAGGACAAAGTATTTTGTGACATTTGTCCTTACCTGCCAATTCCCATTCTGCCTGCTGTCTCAGTAACTAGAAATGCTATTTCTGATCCAGTCTTCAGCCTACAGCTCATTTTCACTCCTGGTAATGACACAGCTGGTTTGCTTGTTTAAAGCAGGATGCACAGTGGGGTTTCTTGTCTAATCCATCAGCTCAGTCCACTGGTATTCTGAACCACCACTGTGCAGGTGGCTGAGCCAGGGTGCAATATGTTTCTGAGGCTGTGTGTCACAAAAGATGGTGAAAATAAAATGCCTTTGAACTCCTGTCTACAGATGTCAGCCCCTGCATATGATTTTCTGGGTCAACTAACTGATCTCTGTGCTAAAATCCTGGTCAGAGCTAATGCTGAATTTTTAATCACAGCATTTACAAGCTGCAAGCTCTAAAAAACAATGCTTAATTTGAAACAATTGACAACATCTGTTCAGGAAACTGTGGAATATTTGCAGGATATTACCAGTTGCAACAAATTGTATTGATTTTGTGTGATAAGGGGGAGGTTTAATGGCTGAGTCTGGGCTGTGCTGGAAACTTTCTGGTCCAGTCTGTTGGCAGCTAAAATAAGAGTTTGCTCCCAAATCACCTGTTAAAGCCCCTTTCCAGCCTGCCCTGCTCCTTTCTGCTGTGATGGCCTGTGTGTGAAGCTGTGCCAGCTGCATCTGTCTCATCTGGGGACTCCTTAAGCCCATAGAGATGGTCAGGATGGACCCATTAGATCACCATCACAAACTTCCTTGCTTTCCCTGCCAGCTGCACTCTTGAGTTTGCCACCTTCTCCTTCATGTACTAGAGAGAAATTCCTTCTTGCTTCTGCTCCTCTTCCAGCCCCTTTTCATCAGAGAGCTAGCATGAAGTTTCTCAGCAGGGATACTACGTACTGCTACCCACAGGCAGTGGCCATTCCTGTAGTGCAATGGAAGAAAAAGAGCATATCTGCTACTGCAGAATCGAAGGAGAGAGGTTTTGTTCCTTCTCGGTTTAGGATGTTTCAGTTTGCCCTGAGGCTGCCAGCTCCTCAGCCAGTGCCCACAGCTTTTCTGATGAATCTCCAGTGAGCACCACTGAGCCAATCTGTAGGACACATGCAGCTGCAGCTAATAGACATCATTGCTTGCCAGATTTACTCTGAACTGATTATTCATTTAGCTTGCAGAAAATATGGTTGCTCCTTTGTAGAAATAATTACACTCATCAACTTGCAGCATAATTTAATTTACACTTCTGATAATAATATAATTCATTTCAAGGTTAACTGTAAAATCAATATATGATGTGAATACACAAAAAGCTTAGAAGTCATTTTGACCTAGTTTATTATCCATTCGGAGCATCTAGTAGCTTTTCTTTAATCTAGGAGCTTTTAGGAGCTCCTAGATTATCATCTAGGATCATCTGCCATCTAGGAGCTTTTCTTTAATAAGATACTCTGTCGTTTAGATAACATTGTGACATTGCTTTCTTTACTTCATTTCAGGCTAAACTTAAAGAAATCAATCTATCCACTGTGCGGTTTATGGAGGAATTAGGAGAGGAGAGATTTGGCAAAGTCTACAAGGGACATCTTTTTGGTACAGCACCAGGTGAACAGACGCAAGCTGTTGCTATCAAGACACTTAAAGACAAAGCAGAACTGGCTCTTCGAGAAGAATTCAAACATGAGGCAATGATGAGATCACGATTGCAGCACCCAAACATTGTTTGTTTGCTGGGAATAGTGACGAAGGAACAACCCATAAGCATGATATTTAGTTATTGTTCCCACAGTGACCTCCATGAGTTCTTGGTGATGAGATCTCCCCATTCAGATGTTGGCAGCACTGATGATGACAAGACAGTAAAATCCACTCTGGAACCAGCAGATTTTTTCCACATCGTGACTCAGATAGCTGCAGGAATGGAATATCTTTCAAGCCACCATGTTGTCCACAAGGACTTGGCCACTAGAAATATACTGGTGTTTGATAAACTGAATGTGAAAATATCTGATTTAGGCCTTTTCAGGGAAGTTTACGCTGCTGATTACTACAAACTGATGGGAAATTCCCTTCTTCCTATCCGGTGGATGTCCCCTGAGGCTATTATGTATGGCAAGTTTTCTATTGATTCAGATATATGGTCATATGGAGTTGTCCTGTGGGAAGTTTTCAGCTATGGCCTGCAGCCTTACTGTGGTTATTCTAACCAGGATGTCATTGAGATGATAAGGAATCGACAGGTTTTGCCATGTCCTGATGACTGCCCCACATGGATATACACTTTGATGTTGGAGTGTTGGAATGAATTTCCCAATAGAAGACCAAGATTTAAAGATATACACAACAGACTAAGAACATGGGGAAACCTTTCTAATTACAACAGCTCAGCGCAAACCTCTGGGGCAAGCAACACCACACAAACAAGTTCTCTCAGCACAAGCCCTGTTAGCAATGTCAGCAATGCTAGGTACATTGGACCAAAGCAGAAAACTCCAGCTTTCCCTCAACCACAGTTCATACAAATGAAAGGGCAGATGAGACCGATGGTCCCACCTCCTCAGCTCTACATTCCAGTCAATGGTTACCAGCCAATGCCTGCCTATGGTGCTTACTTGCCAAATTTTTATCCTGTCCAAATTCCAGTGCAGATGGCTCCTCAGCAAATGCCTCCCCAAATCATTCCCAAACCAGGCTCCCACCACAGCGGGAGTGGATCCACCAGCACAGGCTACGTAACAACGGCACCTTCCAATGCATCAGTGGCAGACAGGGCTGCTCCGCTTTCAGAGGGCACAGATGACACACACAATGGAACGGAAGACATCACCCAGAATCCTGTCCAGGAGGAGGAGGAAGAGGAGGGCTCTGTTCCTGAAACAGAATTGCTGGGTGATAATGACACACTTCAGATGGACGAAGCAGAAATTCAATCAGAAGCCTAAGGAATTTGGCCTTATTACTGAGAATTTCACGTCACTTCCATGCACGGAGACTGTAGATCCTTAGGCTTAAATCACTTAGCAGTGATTTTGATCTGGCTAAAAGAATCAAAACTAAAAACCCTACAACCGTGTAAAGTGCAGCAGTAATGATATACCAGGTTTACTGACCATTCCCACCATCATATTTTCCAAATACGATGGTATAGAATTGCTGAATTTAATCTTTTTTACTGTTCTACAGTTCTTGAGGGAAGCTGCTTTTCAGTTATGTACTGTTGCTGTGCAACGTATTGCAGAGTAGCATTGCACATCATGTATATCATGATATGTGAGTGTAATGTTAGTGAATTATGCTTAAACCAATAACACAAAAAGGAATCCAGCCATGGTTGCTGAATTGCTCTGAGCATAAAGAAGTGCCCTGGATGTGATGGACAGCTTAGTTAATAGTATTTATCTCTTTGATATAATGGACACAAGATTGTTATTTGCTTTTTGAGTCTGAAAAAATAACAAGTTGAGAATACTGATCTGTGTTTGTATTACAATAACCAGAAAAGTAAGGAATCTGAACATAAAATTGACTGTGCTTGGTCAGACCACAGGTCTGTCCAGCCCAGCGGCATGTCGTGAAAGGCCATCGATAATGTCCACCCAGGAAAGATGCAAGGGCAATTTCCCCAGGGTATTTCCCCAGGCTCCAGCAATTTGTGGC
Organism: Psittacula echo; assembly: GCF_963264785.1. Taxonomy (NCBI): domain Eukaryota; kingdom Metazoa; phylum Chordata; class Aves; order Psittaciformes; family Psittacidae; genus Psittacula; species Psittacula echo. Next base: position 49,689,227 of record NC_137742.1, on the reverse strand, counting down.
TTAGGGACCTCCCAAGCCAGAAGTGGATTTTTTTTCTGTTTAATAGCCCTTGATGGAATTTTCTACCATGAATTTATCCAAATGATTTTGAACCCATATAGACGTATAGCATCCACAGCATCTTGTGGAATACCATGAGAGGAGAGAGGATGGCTTTCTTTCATCATTCCCAATGAATGACTGTGACAGAAGCTTCCAAACAAAATCGTCTGACTGCATTTATGGATGAAAGTATTCCTTCTCTGCTGTGCATTTTCAGCAGCAAGCAGCCTTAATACACTGTTAACCAAAAATGGGGATATTGTAGGGGATATTGTAGGTGTGCACTAACTTAACAATCCAACCTTAATTGCATATTGGTTATCAAGTACAGAAAAGAGCTCCACATTGTATGTTCATACATTGTTAAAGTGTTGGGGTTTGTGCAGAGTCATAGGCTTACTTGATTTACCACAATTACTGCTGGATTGCATGTGAAACCATGTTTTTTCCTGCCTCTTTAGACAAAATGAATCTTTGAACTTTAGAAGACCAAAATAAGCAATTTACTGTACAAAGTGCTGGTTTTGTGCTTCTATTTGCAGGATGAATCATGTACAGACCTTTAAATGTAATTTATGTTTTACTACATTTTATATACTTTCTTTCATTGAAGCATTTGGATTTTTGGATGAATGACTTTATAACTTAACCATTTTCAATATTCACATGTGGTGCAGTGTTTATTGTATTGCTGTTTCATTTTGTTAAACATGCAGACAGGTCCACACATTTCATGACCCTTTCTGTTACACAAGCAATACACATTCTTATTGTAGAGTTGTAGCCAACACACACTATAGCTATAAGTTGTACATCCAACATGGGGTATTCAATAACATGATACAAAACGTATCATTAAGTATGTTATCTTTGTAGTTCCTACAGCCAATGTTTTGTTATGGTATTTTGTGGAAATAGAAATGGCCACAGTTCCTTAGGTTACAGGTTTCATACCTAAGCTACAACTTTCTGTTTTATTACATTGGGATTCACTTGTTAGTTGTGTATCATTGTGATTTACACCCTGTGTTCATGGTATGGCAGCATTACTTATTTCCAGCATTTCATCTGGATTTGGAAATGCACTGGTAGGAATAAATATGAAAGCTTTATTACTTTTGTTAATATAATGCAGCTTTGGGTGCTATTACTAAATAAAGAATAAATAAAACCACATTGGTTATTTACTTTTAGTTCTTTGTTTCTTCTAGGTTTCACATTCTCAGATTAATGAACTTCATTAATCAACTACATTGACTTCCTTTGCTAACTTATTGCCTTAAAAAAAGAAGAGTAAGTGGTCCAAGTTACACCACAGATATGTCAGGGAGAGATGAGGTATAATAAACAAATGAGTGGCAGTCAGTGGAAGGTTCTATACAGCACTCTCTGAGGTTCAGCCCATTTCTGACAGCCAAGGAGCATTACAGCTTTGGGGGCTTTGGATGCAGTTCACAAAACTCCTACTTCCACTCTTCGTGCTTCATAAATTCAAGCCTGTAAGTCACTGTAGTCAGAAAAATTGGGACATACTCCTCTACTGACTTTCCTATCCCCACCAAGATGTGGATGCTCTCTCAAAGTGGTATTAGAGGATTGGTATACAATTCTCTAGCCCAGCTTTGGTGATAGTACTGCTGAGGGGTTTTCTTCCTTCTGTTGATATGAACATACTTGCCTGAGCTGCCACAATCAGAGCCATGACAGCATGCAAACACCTCTTTGGTGGCTCAGGTGAGCACCTCTGCACAAATGGATACCACAACCACATCAGTGGAAGTCGTATAGATTGGCAGTGACTTGTTGCTCTGCAGTTTGCCAGGCAATTCTGCTGGTGATAACTGCGGCAGAGACCCACCCACAGTCAGGATCTGCCTTTCCTCTCAAGGTTTGGAAGCAAGGCCAAGGAAGAGCACGGAAAGCATGTGGTAGTAAGTGGATGTGATAAGGCAGTAAAGTGGGAATATGGGAAGAAAGGCTTGAGGTTGTGGCCCAGCAAAATCAGCATAATGCTCCTCACTAGGGCATGCAAAGTTATAGATTCATGCCAAGGCTAGTAAAGCTGGGGTTGGTTCTGGTTGCAGAACAACTTGTCTAGGCAACGAATACATGTTGGGACAGCCAGGAGAGGGCAGGGTGGTTTTGAGAAGACTGGGATATTTCAAAAGTTTTCTCCTGCCTCTTGCTAGTTGCCTTCTCTGCTTCAGCCAATATGGTCTTCCCAAGAGGACAGGTGCTGACCTTAGGAAAAATGGATAGAGGATTGGTAGTGTCCACAGCAACCCACTGATGAAACAGGAGGCTGCAGCCAACAGAGATAGCCTCTTCCGCATCTCCAGTGCTGTATGACACTGGACTTGACACTTGCTTTTTACCCCTGCCCATACCAATTGATTAAGCTGTCCTTACTCAATCCCAGCTCTCTGATATTTTGCATGCATTTGATCTTGGCTCAGACTGTTGTGAAGAAAGAGCTCATCATGGTTTGATTCCAGCTGACAGTGAAGTACTATGCAGCAGCTAGCTCACTCCCACCCCTCGGCTGGGATGAGGAGGAGAACTGGGGAAAAAGGTAAAAACTTATGGGTTGGAGTGAGCACAGTTTAATAATTGAAATAAAGTAAATTACGATAATACAAAATGAAGGAAAAAACCAAAGAACCAAGTGATGGACAATACAGTTTCTCACCACCCACTTACCAATGCCCTCCCAGGCCCAAGCAGTGATCATCCCTTTCTGGGTGATTCCCTCCAGTTTATATACTGGGCATAATGTGCTGTGGTGTGGAATATCCCTTTGGCTAGTTTGGGTCAGGTGTCCTGTCTCTGTTTCCTCCCAGCATCTTGTGCCTCTTCTCACTGACAGAGCATGAGAGACTGAGAAGTCCTTTATCAGAGTAAGTGCTACTCAGCAACAGCTAAAACATCAATGTGTTATCAGCATTGTTCTCAGACTAAAGACAAAACACAGCACTGTACCAGCTACTAGGAAGAAAATTAACTCTATGCTAGTGCCTGTGCTGAACAAGTCCATGGCAGGGCTGGAGATCAGCTCAGCATCAGCAAGCCTCAAGGTGTGCACTGCCCATATTCATGAGTCCTGGTGAGGAAGAGGCAAGGAGGCAGAAGCTGGAATATGAGGCAGGAGGGGTTTGGGTGTAGCGTATTCACAAGTGCTAAAAGAAAGTCTTGACTTATGACAGGACATTCTTAGGGTTCATGTATCCGAGAGCACAAAGAATCAGAGTCGGTAGGGTTCAGCAGTGCTTTGGTAAGCTGGGCATCTGCTGTGCTTGAAAACAAGTGTGGGACTGTTTGCAAAAGCATATGGTGTAGATGGGAGATAAATTTGCAGTCACAGGGGAGAGACGACATGGTATGGTTCAGAGTGTGAGTGGGGACACCAGGTAACTGTAGCTCTGCACCATGCTAGTGCAGCCTGGCAAGAACACCAGCATGAATCCTGTTCTGATACTGGCTGAGATCTGGATTATTGCAAGGTGTTTTCATCTGGTTTACCAGAGGGAAAACAGAACTAGAAACAGTGCAGTATAAACAGTTGTGTAAGAACCGAGGATTCACCCACAGTGCTAACTGATCAGTAAACCAGGCTTTATTATTACAGCTTTGACAGGCAGCTTCATTCCTTCATCTAACCATCATTACTCTCAGTTTCATCTAATGATTTCTCTAAAGGCTGATCCTTAAGGAAATGCTTCCTGTGGAGATATGAATCCTTTGCTTCCTGTATCTGCTGTGGAGACAAACATCATAGGAATTCAAAGGGAAATTGCTACACAGTAACAGAACCTCAAACTTTATTAGAGATATAAATTAGAATTTGTTTTTCACTTACTATCTAAAGAGTTCATTAAATGTCACTAGCTTCTGTGTTCAGTGAAATCATCTCACTTTGGCCATATGGGAATGAAGGGAAGAGGTCTGGTGCTTTCTGGAGGGAGCTCAAGGACACTTGTTGAGTTGGAGCACACTCAAAAGATGTCAGCCCTTGAGGTATTTGCCAAAACAAGTGTAAGAATGAAACACCCAGCTGAAAGCATGGTTCAAGTAACGCCATGCTTTAAAGTTTTTAAATCACAGTTTGACAGTAACTTTGTTTCTAGACTGGCAAGCTCTACTGAAAATTCTCAAAACCAGCATTACAGTTACCCAAAATGTGAAGAAAAAAAACACTAACAAAGCCATCCTGTATTTGAGAAAAGGCATTTAATTCATATTGTAAGGATCAATGTATGCTCCTGCTCTGTAAATAAATCTGTGAAATGTTAGTGGAATTGCAGGATTCAAGCTTTAGGGATTTTCACAGACACTGGGAAAAGGGTATTAGAAGATTAGAAGAGTAGTAGCATACAGCATGAATGATGGCATGGCTCAGTGAACAAGGTTTAGCTCCATCTTACTAGAAATTGGAATTTTCTTCTCCTTTTTTTTTTTTTTTTTTCCCAAAGTGACCCTCTACAATCCTTCAGTTTGTCTAGCTTGCAGAAATGGCAAGTCGTTAGCTCCTTCCATTAGCAAGATGGCATCTGATCAATCTAAAAGACTATCAAGCAATACTAAGTGTGCTCAGCTGACAAGCCAAGTCCACGCCACCCTGGTCAGGCAGACCTTTCTCTAGAACAAAACATACTGTATCTACTGTGATAAAATGTAGGATGGTTCAGCAGGGTTCCCTTGCCAAAAAAATGCTGTAGAAACATTTTAACAACTGATATTCCTGTCTTGTCCTGTGTTTGATGTTGAAAAGTTGTAGAGACAGGACTCTATAGGCACTGCTTTTCCTTGATAGACACATGTTGGGTGCTCCCAACATTGGTTTCCCACTGCAGAAAACTGAGCCCCCTGGCTTGCTTTGTGACCTCAAATAGAAGGCAACCCCTGCATGTGCATGTGTATGCACGTGCCTGGTTTTGGAACTAAAAATAGCCTGGAATATAAGGCAATGCTCTGTGTTCAGGGTCAAATGAAATGTGTGTGTGTGCACATACACATATACATATACATATACATACACACATACACACCTATGTAAACACATGTGCATACAAACACAAAACAACAAGGGGCAATGCATATTCAGCTAATTGCAGTTCCTTAGGGGGTGCTTTTCCCTTTCTGCAATGTGCAGATGTTCCAGGGCTGTGTGAGGTCTTTTGAAGCTCTGAATCCAAACCCAGTTACTCCTGATCTGAAGTCCTTCGCTGACACTGCTTCCAGTTGGTCACAGTACTCAGGGCTGTGCCAGGAAAAGACTCCTGGGGTGACTCTGACACAAGGAATGCCCTAGCAGCACTCATGGAGTACCACCCCCAACACTGGACTTGTGGAGAGAATGTCACTGTCACAGTTACACTCCTGCTGTCCCTCTGACACCCATGATAAGGGTCTCAGTGCTCTCCCAACTCAGGCCCCATCCAGTTTTTCTAAATGAAAAAAACATGTCTCTAAATCTTAGCTGAATACTGCAAGATTGCACAAGCAGGGGGAAGTAATATAGCTGAGGTTATGGCAGGAGCTGGAAATAGTATGGGGTTCACAGGGCTGTAAATCTCCAGGGGAGTCGGAATTTAAAATAATATGATACCAAGGGAACACAGAATCCGATGTAGCTACTTCTCATTTCTATTGATCTGAAAGAGGAACTTTGCGTTATCTCAATTACAGTGTACCTGATGGTTTAACTGTCTTTTTTGAGACCTGTGTCTAAAACTGGAAATAACCCATCGGTTCAGTAGGTTCCTTTGTTAACTCAAAGTGGTGGAATTAGGGGGAAAAATTAGGTTAAAAATTACTGTATTCATTAAATTGAATGTTTGCTTCCATACACCAAGTAATAAATAATCATCATGAAGGTTTACAGTATGTGCTGTTATTGCCACATATTTTTGATTTGTAACTGAAGAAGAGCTTATTTTTTATGAGCCACCATCCGTGTTGAATTCTTGCAAATTTATTTTCAAACTACCGAAGTAATCACTTGAGATACTGGGAGCTGCTTTAATCTTCATTCATAACTATCAACTTCAACAATCTTATGAAGAAATCCAACTCTAATTCTTAGTTTGATTTAGAGGTAACTATTTCGTATAAATGACTGTTAACAAATGAAAAGAATTCCTTTCAAAACCACAAAAGACATTGTAATTAACAGATGGGATGGGGGTAGGAAAACAGGCAGCAAACTAAAAAAGTAATTGACCACATAGGGACTGTCTCTAAGTCATTTTAAACCAGAAACATTTCAGGTGCATAGCATTAATTTAATTTAGATGTAATATGATTTCAGCTGAGACTGATTATTCCCAAAAGCAGTCTGATGTTTTACAGCTACGGTAAAGATCTTTGTCTTGCTCTGTTGTTAATCCTATGAATACATTTTTTCATAACTTGATGTGGTTTCCCATTTAATTACTTTCATATCAGATTTAAATTAAATATATATCTAAGATGTAACTGGAAATGTTGGGAGAAATACCTTGTGAAAGAGCTAATAGCCATCTGCTTTTTGTACCTAGGAGGGGATGTTGTGTTGCAGTTTTTCCACTGACTTGTTTCCACACCAGATGTGTGTCTTCTTAGTACATCTTTCTCTTACCAGCTCAGTTAGGTGATCATTTAGGTACAAATTACCTAAATTTCAAATTATACACTGTTAACACTGGGAGAACTGGGAATAAAGAATTTGTTTCTTTATAAAGGGGAGGTAATTCATGCCGTCTTTGCTTCCTCTGTTCCTTGTTTCTTTAATATATTCCTCGCTCTTGCCCTCCGTTAGGTATTTCTCAGAGGACAACCACAGCATTCACTAATGCATTTCCTCTAGTTGAAATACTGGTCTCTAAAGGCAGACCAAAAGGCACAGTTTATATTTTTATAAATAGATATGTTTACAAATTAACTCAGTCTTGACATGTTCAAAAGCATGCAGTGGCAAAAGTATGAGGATTTTGTTGTTCACTAACTTGCAGATCCAAACATTCCCAAGCAAAAAGGTGCATGGAAGCAAGGACTTCAGTTTTCAGTGCCAGTTTGTTGCTGACTCTGCTGTGGCCTGCATTTTTGCATCTTATAAAACGTAAGTGCTGTCTTTTCATCAACATTTTGCAATGTCTATGCTTACAATTAGTGAATATATTTGTAATTTCTTCACCCGTTCTTTTATCCAGGTATCTGATGTAAGCAGTTCAACTCTGAACAGTTCTTTGCTGTCAGTGTTTGTTAAGGCTGCTTTTGTGCTAGGAGCTACCCCACATTAAAAGAAGCAAATGCATCTAAACCAATGCAGAATTCACTTCCGGAACAGACTGGATGCTCTAAGCTCAGGCCTCCTCCTACCTCTGGGACACATCTGGCAAGACTCAGAGCAGGGAATGGTGTGAGTCCTTACCCACCTCAACCTAAGAATGCTCATTTTGGCTGACTCCATGCTGGAGGTGCTAGGCCACTGAGTTAATGCTGGAGAGCATCAGGGGTCCTAAGTGTGCTTTCACCCTCTACTTTTCAGAAAACATTAACCTGAATAGTGACTCCTGTTCCTGACATATCTAGAAGAAAATAGATGTAAGGAACGTGCATCATGCAAGGAATGGGTCCCATCTCAGTACCCATATAGTACTGAATCATGGAAGAGTTACTGGGAGGCTCAGAGAGTGCAATGAAGTCTAAATAGATAAGGATCTAAAATCCCTGTTTTCACAATTCGTGTGGAAGTCCATGGGTGTGGAGTATCTGAGTGGTGGAAATGCCTTGCAACCTTAGGGGTTGGACTAGATGATCTTTAAAGGTCCCTTTCAACCCAGATCATTCTGTGAGCTGTGAACTGTATGGGCATTTCTTATCAGGCAGGAGTTTCCTGCTGAAAGCCAGTGCTGAACTGCTGAAGGTGGTTAATTCTGCACTGAATCCTCACCTCTATCACTGGCACCATGTGGGACCCTGTGTAAGTTATTTAAGTTCATGTTGTTTCTCCTGTAAACAACAAGATTTCTAGTGCTTCATAAGGGTATTGTAAGGTTAAGCGTATGAAGTACAAGAGAATTCGTACTGCAGACAAGATTAGCAGCCTGATGGTACATTATGGTTCATGTTAGATATGGCACAAAGGCATTGCGTAAAGGCATTTTCTGCTTCCTAGAAGATCATTTTATTACCAGGCTGCAGTGTTCTTGGTCTTGGTGCAGACTGTTTGACTATAGACAAACTGTGTGCAAATGTAACACTTACGTGGGGAACATTGATCTGAAATGAGTAGGTTCACCTTAAAATGACAAACTGTCTTAAGGCCTGAACCAAAGCCCATTAAGTCATTGGGAAAAGCTCTTCTGCTTCAAAGGGTTTTGGATTAAGGCCATAAGAAGCATTCATCTTGTTCTTTTAGATAAACACTCCCCGACTTGTAATCACAGTGTTACTAAAACATGGTTTTAATTTTTTTTTTAACAGCTTCTGTAAGACAGAGTGAACATTGTATTCTTCTCTGGATAAATTAAAAAAAGCCTGTGATTTTTTCTTTTTTTCTTTTTTTTTTTTAGTGTGGCAGTGTGACATTTTAACACCTTAAATTGTTCTGTGCATCTCAAAAAGTATTCATAATACGTACTGTAATTTCTTATAATTGTTTTGTTCGCTAGCCTAGGCTCTTGGGAAAAAAAATTGCCAAAAGAACATGCATGAAAAACTCTTTTTTTTTTTCCCTTTATGGCTTTGCTTGGAAATAAGCATTCATATTTACAATAATCTGCTTTTAATAAGTGGGAGTTAATTTACCCACCTCGTTCTTTCATTTTTAAGAGAGCTGTCATATGAGGGGCTTTGGGGGGAGGTGGAGAATTGGGAAGGGGTCCACCTCCAGTCTGAGGTGCAGACCTAAGTGTCCCTGAGCAAGGGAGAGTGGGATCAGAGCAAGATTGTGCTCTGCCCCATTCACATGTATTGAAAACACCCACATCACAGTTGTCGGGAGTCAGCGGGCCAGGGATCCTGGGGACCACATCCCATTGGGGCCCCCATGGCAAGTGTGGCCCCTTCCCTGTTGGCCCCTGGCTCTGGGGTCTTTCTTCCTTTCTTCCAGGGAAGGGGTACTTGGAGTCTATCCCAGGGCACTGAGCAAAGCAAGGTCACTGTGGCAACTCCACGTGGCTCTAGGGAAGGAGCTGGTGGACACTAACAGCTGCCCAGGACTACAGCAGATGCTGGGGGTTGGGGGGGGGGGGGGGGATGCTACAGGCCCCATCTTGAAGGCTGGTGGGTTTTCACCTGTCCCTCTCCAGAAAAAGCATCAGCAATGAGAAGGCGGTCATCTTCATCTTGTCAGGGATCTGCTCTGTCAGCAAGTTAATGAAAACCGGCTTTCAGGCGGGACTGCTAGTGCTTTTTCTCTCCAGAACAGAAGTGCAGCCCCACAGACCTCATCCAGCTGCCAGAGCACTTCTGCTTCTGGCTGGCTCCTGAAACCGGAGAGATGTGCCATAGTGAGGGGAGAAGCAGCATTTTGCAGTCCCAGACAGCATTTGTGCAAGTCCCATGCAGGTTTTAGATTAACTGTTTTTTATAAAAATCAATTTGCATGTTCATTGTGTGGGTTTAATACACAAGGTTTATTATACTAGTCCTTAATGCAGCAATTTGGAGCAATGATTCTTCCACATTTATCTAGTTGCTTTGTTTTCACTCTCAGTTTCTCAAGACACTCTTACTAGTGTGTGTTCTTATGTTCATACTTTCACTTAGTATTTTTTCCTGAGTGCTTTTCTGTGAATACTGGGTTGCAAGTCAAGATTTTATGTTTCTGCTGAACTTTGCAAAGTCATGTCAAAACAAATATGGTAGATATTTTCCTAAGGAAGTCCTTAGTGTGCATTATTCTGTGGAAATGCTAGACCTAATACCCCAAGAGTTTTTCACAGCAATTCCAATAAAGCCAGAATAGCTTTAAACTTGACCTTGAAGTCAAGTACAAATGCTTCAAATTCTTATTTGTTTAGATTCTTACTGTACGCATATGCATGTGCTTACCTTTGTACTGTCACAGAGCCTGAGCAGGCTATTGAAGGAATACGTTCTTTCAAAACTGGCCAATAGCTCCTAGTGTTTTAGAAGCTGTATTAAACAAACTGAACCCCCTCACATAACGCAGTCGAATAAAATGCTGCTTTGGAAAGGGTACACTTTCAGCACCTTTTACAAGGGATGTTTCAAATAATGCTTTTTCAAGTTATTTTGAAAATAAAGCAATATATCAGGAAAAGGTTCAAGGAAAAAGACAGTGAACAGTAAGTCCCACTGTTTCAGGAACTGAATCCAGCAAGTGACTGGCAAAGGGTTTTTTATTTTGAGCACTAGGTTGACCTCTCACCTGGCATTCTTATAAATGAAGGAAATTGCAAATTTAACTTGATCTTTTGCTTTTATATATCATAACACCTCTTTCCAGTATAGTTTTCTGTGTTAATATTGATTAGAAGGCCCAAAATGACCCAGCTCATTTAAGAACTAACCTCAAGAGTATTTTTCTTTTCTGTTACATTGTTTTGCTTATACAATGGCTGCCATCCCTGCAAGTTGAAGCCCCATTTGAAAGAGCAAGTGAGAAGAAGCAGTGAACCAAGCTGGTAAGCTCTGTGACACCTGTGCTGGTTTTGCTGAACTCAGGGGGAGATGCCATAGCACCAATACTTTGGAATGAGTCTTGACTGTCACAAGGTTTGGCATTTCTGGTTGATATTGACTTAATCTGAAAACTTTCCACTTTTGAAGTCTGACTTTCCATTAGAATAGAAGATAGTAGAAGTGAACCAGGCTGGTTCACTTTATTGCAATTCAATTTCCACCTAGCAGTGATGATCTTTGTCTTGACTTTCACTTATCATAGTAAAAAAATAAAAGGAGTGGGAAGGTGGAATTTTAACAGCGGGACTTCAAAATACATCTTTTCTAAGGGCCCATAACTGTTAAGACAACTTTCAACTCTGTCCTACAGCTGTCCAGGTTGTATAAAAGTCATGGTAGGTAACAGAAATGAGATTTTCAGTTTATGTTAACGGGAAAAGAGTTGGCATATCAGAAATAAAATAATGCTAAAAGATATGATAGAAGACTCTTTCAATAGGGCAGTGTTTTCTACTAATCAGTTAACCTTACTGCTTCTCCAAACCCATGTGTATGGTCTCACCTTACAAGAAAAAACGGTATAGAAGAAGGGAATCCCTTTTTATGTTCGACATTTACACTTTGATGTTCTTTTTTGTGTAAGCCCAGATGTGGTAAGACTTGTAAGTATATGTTTAAGATAACACACAAAAACAATTCTTGGGGCTGTTGTGACTAACGCTGATTATAGACTTCAAAAATGAGAGCTGTAATGAGAGAGTACAATGTCTGAAGAGTTGTTTTAAAAATTTCGTTGTCTCCATTACCTTGGAGTGTTTTGTATTGCTAAATATTGCTGCCAGTGCAGAAACTATGTCTTATTAAAGATAATGGCCATACTCTCTTCGACTTCCCTGTTCATCATGCCATAGGTGGCAGCACGGGCCATTGGTCACATAAGCAGCAGGGGGAAAATGGAGATGTGCAGATAGAGACAGCAACAGACTCTTTAACATTTTCTTTTTCTGCTGGAATCACTAGGGGATGTGAACAGGATATGTTTCAACCATAACTGTTGCTTTGGCTTGTGATTTCTAGGTGGAGGGGGTAGGCATTTTCCCTATCAAATGAAATAGATGTGTGGGTGTCTTTAAGTAATTACTTCTGAAATGTGAAGATACAGCTGAAGGAACAGGGGAAAAGTTTCATTGAAACTATTTTCCATGAAAATACAGAGATGTTTTGAATATTGTTATATGTCTGCAATATATTGGCAGATTTTTGCACTTGTATTTGCGATAGGTCAGAGTTAAGTAACTGTAGAAAGAATGAAAATGTGAAATCATAAATCACAGAAAGACTTCTGAGAAACATGCCAGCTCTCTTCACAAGTGTGAGATGGGACAGAAGAGATACATAATGAGATGCTTCTTTGCTGCACCTTTTAAATTCAGTTTGTGTATGTACTTTCATATCATTGAGAACTTACAAGCTTTTCCTGTACTGTGTTCCACTAATATAATTGTGCATCAGCATGCCTTGATTTACCAGCAGGCCCTCCATAAATTTTCTAATAGGCCAAAGTTTGTGCATTTTTCTCAGAAGCATGAATCTACCACAAGTAATCTAGAAATGAGGCACAGTTGTTAAAAAAAAAAAAAAAAAATCAATATTTATATGTTGTCAATTAATTTCACAGTGTTAAAAAAGACCACTCAAAACCTCAAGGGCTTAATAAAATGAAGGGCACTAGATGTGGCAGATGCTTTTTGGAATATTTGGAGTTGTGATAGTGAGACAGATTTGCCCATATGCTTTATTTCACACTTTCTCAAAGGTTTTTATTGATTTGGTTAAAGTGTTGTATGAGCATAGCCTTGCCAATATCAGAGTACTAAGATGTGTTACCCATGATGGCAATATAGCTATGGGTTTACTCGGAATCCTTTGTTACGTAACAAAACGTCTTGTGTTGACAACCTTATGGAAAAACAGGTAATTGAGTTGGTCATTTACTGCCTAGTTTATCTCCTTTAAAATGAAGCCTTGTACTTGGGTAATACATTTATTTGAGCAGTGATTTTGATTTACCAAGACACCAGTCTTCCAGGCTTCCACCTTTGCACCTTGTCTCTCATGGTCATGACAGTGCTCTTGCTATTGCAGATGGCACTTTGGTATATGCTCTCCTCTATTCCTAGTCCCATAAATTTCATTTGTAGCTATGCACATATTTTGTAATCCACATAAAATCTATTACATTTTATGTTTTTTCTGCAGTTTTTCTTATATCTCCAGTTGATTTACTTATGAAGCATTTTTTTTCAACATTTTCTTCTGTTTAAGTAAAGGATTTGTGTTTCTGTATCTTGATAAATTTTTTCTTTAGTGACAAAGGACCATTATGTTAGGCAGTTTCAGTACAGATGGCAAGTATGACTAGAAGACAATGAAAACATAATTCAAAGAAATAAAAGAAAAAACAATAGCTATGTGCCTCTACAGCTTATGTCTGTAGTTTTTATTATTTATAAATTGTAATACGCTTATAGCATTGTCAGATTTGCTTGTACATCTTGGTTTAGATCTGCCTTGTTACTGAAATACTCTGAAATAAGTGGAATATGCTTCTCCTTTCTATATATTCATGTCCATTTTACTTTAGAAAAGATTACTCATAACTGATGTTACTGAACTTCATTTACATCAGAGATAAGTGTTTGATGTTCCATTTTTCCAATGCAATAATTAAATACCTCATGATGACCTTAGTGACACTTCTGTTGCACAGAAGCGTTCCACTTCAGGATTATCACAGAAAGAAGCAATAAAGGCGTGGTGCCTGTCAGCCTCCAGAGATTCAGGCTTTAATAAGTACCTATGTTTATATATTACACCAAACTAATCTTCCAAATAAGTAGATATTGACTCATTGCTGTTTACAGCAAGTATAAATATTTTTCACGCCTACATTCACAAAGCTTTTACTTTTCCCATTTTCCATGACTGGGTTTTGCATTTAAATGACATAATTCTCTGTGGAAGGACAAATGTAGGAACATACAAAGTTTCTTTTCTTTTTAGCTCCTTTAATTCAGTGTTTTCCTCCCCTCCTCCTTCTGCCCTTAGAAAAAGCAAGTAAATATTTATTTTGGAGCAAAATAAGGCAATACCCCTGCCACGTTTTTGTTTTTGTGGGGGTTTTTTTTGGGTGTGTAGGCTCAGGAGCAGCTATATTGCCTTTTTGGGGTTTTGGTCTGGGGTCGTAAAATACTCATTCTGTAGACCTTTGCCTTGTCAAGTAAGCATACACCAGCTAAGAAAAACAAACCATTTAAGACTGTGCTGTTTGGATTCTGTGCTTTAGTATTTCATGCTCTCAGTTGTTGACTGTGAAATATCTGCTCATGTGCAGCAAAATGAGTGTGAAGAAGAATGAACTCCTCTCCTCACCAAACCCTTTTACAATGGGGATATATTAGTGAGTCCACTCCAACTAAGAAAGCTCATTCATTGTTATAGAAAGCCTTTGTCAATAATTCTAAGACTTCCATGAAATTTCAAAAATAAGCTGGGTGAAAAGCTTAAACTCTTTGCTAAAATCTTACTGAATTCTGAGAATTAGCTTGCCTATTAAGTTTAAATGTAGTTACTGTGGTTCTAGGTGATTTTTATTATGCTTTCTCTTTTCTGTTTGTTCAGTAGATCTTCAGAAGATAGTATTCTCTTCCACATGGCTAACCTTAGCAAACGCTTTTACTAACAAATAATTAAAAAGGCTCTAATATTATGTTTGCTATTAGAGCTTTAAATTTGCATGTTATGTATGTTTCTTTATGATAATTGTGAAGATATGACTGATATCTAAAATATAAGTTGTGTTGGTTTCCAACATTTCACTGTAGCATTTCATTCTCAAAACTTGCTTGTGGTTTTGACAAATTTTTGACAATTTTGACAAACTGAACCCTTCAGACTTATATTTTCTATTCTTACTCTGTGTTGTAAAAAAAGTAGCAGGTGCTAGAAAAAAAAGATAAATGAAGTAGAGACAAAATTCTAAACTAATTATAAATGTGGTCTGCGTAGTTTAATGTAGGCCACTGTGGTAAATGGTGGTATCTCTAAATGGCTGAGCATTTAGCAGAAAGACTAACACAAGAAACCTCAAATCGGAATTCAAACTCTGTACTTTGTTTAGAAATAATTTAAACCTTTATTTGAACACCAGTCTAAAAAGTTATGTTTTCTTAGTTTGTATTTTTCTGTTTTAGTATAAACATTCAGCATGGTTGCCTCAGCTGAATAGATTACATATTCAACCTGTTGCCTTTGGTTACTGTTATTGCACTAAAGACTTGCACATATCCATATATTTATAGAAAATTGGCAGCTTCCCTATTCAGAGCTGATTTGTTTCTTCTCCTTTCTCATTCCATGGATTGAATTTTACCAGGACACCAAACTGTGGTTACAAAATGCAGCTTCCACTATGTGCTTCATATTTCATCTGACAGTGTCTCATAATTTTGTACATTGTTTTTCTGAGAACTGTAGTTCAATGACCATTTGGAAGTAAGTTTAGTATTTACGTTTTGTGTGTTTGGTGTTGTTCTTTTCAATATGAAGATATTGTGGGTTTATGCAGAAAGCATAATGCAAGGTTTCTGTTTGCTTTCCTTCATGTATTAGTGGCTTTTCTTGTTCTTAATTGTAATTTATGAAAGTTTATCTGTGGTATAAGACTGTAGGTCAGTGTCCAGATTTGTAACCCTCTTTCAAATTTTTGAATAACATGAAGCTGAAACTAATGCATAAATGTAAATTTTCACAGGACTTACAAATTTGTATGCTCCTATTAAGTATAAGCTTGCGTTTTATGTAACTCTGGTATAGGAGCTCCACACAAACATTTTGAATACTCACCTAGTGTTTTCTTATTTTAATTAATTCCAAAATGCATTTGCTGCTTTAATGAAACATTGAGAATCCTGCTTTGATGCATTAATTTCTTCCAGTGCATACTTTTGAGTGTCATGTAAAGATGATGATTTATAATGAAGTTCATTTAATGTGATTAATTTCTTAGTAGTCTCAGAGCACTTTATAGTTGGAGAATTATACTTCAAATTAATTTAAAAATTAAACAGTAAAGTAGTGACAATCATCTGCTATTCATCAACTGTAAAAAGATCTCATCTAAGAAATAATTTATAACTGTCTGAGAAAGATTCACCAAAACACTTTGTAAATATGCATTACTGTCCTGTCATTGCATCGACTTGTATTAACAAGAATCTTTAACATTGAAGCTGACACCACTTCTGCTGCAATAGATAATGGTTTGTGGCCAAAGCCATATCCATGGGGGCATAGATGGTCATAACCTCTGCTTTACGTACGCACCTTAGCCACAAAGGAACAAAATGACTTGTGGTTCCTTGCAGAAGGACTAGAGAAACTAAGTCACCTCCATGTCCTCTCTGAGGCAAGCAATGACACTTTGCACACCACCACTGCTTTATGTACAAAAAGATTAAAGAAAAGAAACAAGGCATGTTAAGTAGCAATGCGGGAACAAACTGGAAAGAAAATGCCTGGCAGCAAGTAAGGGGGTAGAGAAGAAAAGTTAAGAGTTATCTATAGTATGAAATGTGAATATGTAAAACTGACAGGTTTTCCAATGGCAAAATTAATTTTGTACTACCTTCCACTCCTGTTAACCTTGCAGAATCAACATCACTGGGAGGGCACGACCCAGCTCTCCTTCCTTTTTTCCCTCTCAACAAGACAGTTTGGCAATTTTCAGTTAGATCCGTATGTGTGTTCCCTCTGATGTCATCAGAGTTGCACAGCTATTACTGATGACATAATCTGTAAACTATGGGTCTGTTTGCATGTTATTAGCCATCTAATTTGTCTTGCAGAATTGTTATTACTGCTGATTATGTACTTTAGTTCCTTGAATGTGGCTCCATTAACATAGTTACCAAATTGTCCCATGACTCTGGCTGACCTCAGAAACCTTCATTGACTTCTCTGTGTCAAGGGTATTTAGATTTCATTTTTAATGGATTGCAGGAACTACAGCGTTGCCAGGTCTCACATAATATCTGGCAGAATTCTGAAACTCCACACCTGGAGACAGGAAACTTACCCCTCAAAAATCAACCTGGAAAGGAAGATTCAATAGTACTTTGACATCTCAAAAAAAAGATAAAAGTCTCCAACTTTAGTTGTTCAAATCTTGTAATTTTCAGTGGTTAGTGTTTTTGTATGCTTAAGCCTGGCAATAAAAAAAAAAAAATAATCCAGATGTTCCATTGTCTTACCCAATCTATAAGCTGTTCAAATCTGCATGGTCCAGAGAATGGATCTGGGATTTGGAAGTGATGCTGAAGCAGAAGATGTGTCATAACACCTACAGGTGTGACGACCAGGTCTGAGACAAAGCAGGAAAGTCACTTGAGGAGATATCAAGAGCAAAATTTTGACATCAGTTTGTGCTATTGTAATTCAATATGGAGTGGAAGATTGTGACCATAAAACAATCCTATTTGCAACAGATATACAATAGCAGCAAAAAACAAATGGGAAAGTGTGCTTACGTGAATTCTTGTTACAAAAGAACTTACATTACACTTTTCAGAAAGAAGAGCATAATTGTACTTTGTCAGCACTTTAATTTTATAATCTCGTTGATTTGTTTGTGACTGAAATGTGACTTCACTTCTGCTCCTATTAGAAAAAACATCAACAATAACCAGCTACAACAGGTCCGGGTTTGGTAATGACATGGAATATTGTGCTGGAGCAAATGTTTCCATAGGTTTACATTATGAAGAACCATATATAAGCTTTGTCCCACATTAAGAAGCAGAATATTTGTGTCAGAGTAAAATTGGTTCATGGCAGCTCTTGCATCAGTGTGACATAGACTAGGCCTGTATAGAGAGGCTGTAATTCAGCACCTTGTTATTTGCAACCTTGCTATATAGATTGCAAAGCTGCTGGAAACAAGGGGCACACAGCAAAGGTGGTGAGAGCAGCCAGCCAGGGACTTAAGCTAGTATACAGCCTCCTACTGTATATGCTTGAGACCTCGGGCTGGGGCTGCATCTTGTTTCTTGTCTGAGACCACTCACAGCAGTGGGATAAGAAAAGTGGCCAAGAAGGAGGATGGGCAAGGACTTCATGCCACTGATTCAAGGCTCAGATTTGCTGTATCAAAGAGCCTTGTGAAGCTATAGGGTTTTTTTTACACAAGCAGTATATGTTTCTGAGTTTCTTTGTACTGTGGTTGACTCACATGTAATGAGATCTTGACACAGCTGAAAGAATAACTGCTGTCCTCCAGTAGCGCTGATGTCCCTCTGACAGGTTCCGCATGCCTTACTGCACAAAGGTGTTGCAGCAACATCAAAGCACTAAGGGCATTTAATGGGTCAGTGGAATTTAAATATTACAATTTGAAGGAGATCAGTGCAGCAGTATGTTAGCACAGTAGCTTGCCATGTCAAGAGGCTTTTAGTTAAGTAATTGCTCAATTTGTTAGTCTTCATCTATTGGTCTCAATTTGTTGGTGGAGAATTCTTGACCAGTTGAAATATGTCATGCAGCGGCATAAGACAGTAACATCTGCTCTAGAAAGAAGCAGAAATATGCAAAATCGTGTTACATCTGAAATGAAGGATGGGAAGGAGAGCGGGATGGAGCAGTTGCTGAAATGTTTGCAGGGTTAGACTGCACCCAGGTAATTCTAATTCACTTTACAATGAGTAAATGGTGCTGAGCTCCTCTGTCATCTTATTTTGTGGTATTCATACGATGAAAAACTATCCAAGGATAACCATAAATAAAAGGAAATAATTAATGCCTTCACACATGTAGTTGCAAAGCAGAATATAGAGATTACCTTTATTGACTCACATTAATGCTAAAGAGCTGCATGGTTAAATCCTCCAACATTACTGTTATTCCAGCACATTCACACTGGGGTTTCCTGCAGCTTAACATCCATGTTTTTCTGTGAATGTAGTTTATCAAATGTCTATAGATTAAAGACATGTTATTTAGGGTAGAGTTTAGGTTTCCTACAGATGATGTATTTTATGGCTGGAGGGGAGAGGACAGGAAGAACGTTTAGCTTGTATTTCAAATTCTGATGGACTGAAAGTGGACTTGGAACAAAAAGATGTCCTAAACCCCTTGCAGAATAGTACTCTAGAGTTCACTTCTGAGCTGTGTGTGAGACAATACAGTCCTGTTTAAGTTTCTGTGGCAAAAGCTGTTTTCAAACTTTATTTGTGCTTGCTCATTTTCCAATTACACTTAATTGACATTATATTGGATAATGGAAAAAGTTAAATCTGATCTTTCATCATTTTGGTAATGTGTTTTTTTTTTTTTTTTAATTATTGTCATTGGTTTGGGATTTTAATTTGCATTTTAATAAGTTTAATTAAGAAATCAGTGAATATTTATTGTTAGAAAAATTAGTTTGCAATTTTCAAAAAAGTACTGAATAAAATGCCATTGATTCCAACCAGTAGTCCAGGCGAGAATTAATAATGTTGTGAAAAGAATTTTAAAAGAAGTATATTATCTTTCTGTATAAATCTGAACATGAAGGAAGATCTTAAAATGGTTTGTAGCAAGGAAAATAAATCAGAGCTTAAAGATGGAGACTGCACAATCTACAAGACATACGGAAAGATAAGCCACTGAGTTTTTATCAAAAATATTTGACTGTAAGACATTAACAAACCAGGTGACTACTTACAGGCAACAGATTTTTCGTGTAGGAAGCAAACCACGTTTCTGACATTTCTGCTTATGCAGAGCCATAGGAAATAGTTTGAGATTGTCTGCAATTAATAATTTTCCCACGAGATGGCACAAGAGATCAATCGTTTTCTTCCTTTAACGGCAGTGTTGTTTTCTGTATTTTGATTCTGACAGACAGGTATGTCCTAATAGCCTACTAAACAATTGCAATATAATGTTCCCAGATGAGAGTTTGGAATTTGTTTTTGTACATTAATAACTGAGAGATAAGCATGTGGCAAGGGGAGCACTTCTTATTTGTTGACTAGGGAACACAGAACAGTATTACTGTAGCTGAATTGTTTTAAACTAATATACATAAATATTCATGGGACTCACATGAATTAAATTACAAAGGCATCTGCTACACCATGAGGGACTTAGTGCTGCAATGGGCACTTAATGCTCAATTGGAAAACAATATCTAAAAAACCACTTTCAACCCAATCCCTCTTCATGTGGCCAAGATACTAAAATTTAAAATAAATCCCTGGTGGAGTCCACTGAAATATTAAGCATAATGAACTTATAGAAAAAAAAAAAACACCAAAACAAACCCCATAAAAATAATGAGAAATAACAGTGGGGGTTGGTCTAGCTTTCTTCAGTCTATCTGAGGTGAAGTAGCCGGTCTGAGCTACTAGCTACTAGTAGATAATAAACTACTAGCTTGTCTTTAGAGATGTATCATCACTGGCCTATTTGCAGCCGTCAGTACCTGGAGTATTGGTGTCCACCTCTGTGTTCTCCAGATTGTAAAAGGACTGCCTTCTCTTACAGAAAACGCTGAAACATGAATATTTTTATTGCATTTGTTCTTCCTACTTAAATGGCGACACTGACAATGGAGGAAATCAACCTCCCTTTTGTCCTATGCTTAGATGAGGTCCAGCAGCAAGTTACTTCCTTGTTTCCCAGTCCTTCTGGTATTGCTGGGGTGATTGCAGGGCCTGAATGGGAGACAAGCCCTTAAGATATTGTTCACACTCTGTGATTTAGAGCTCTTGTGCTTTGTGGTGGTTTGTTTAGTTCCACTCCAGTGTACCAAGACTGGGCAATGGCATGACAGAGATTTTTATCAGCTTGTTTTGCAGGGCTAAGTGTAATGTAAGCATGAATATGTAAGTAGGGTGGGAGGAATACAATTTTTTTTGTTGTTTTTCCAGAAGCCAGATATTCCAGTTTTAAAAGTGTTTTTCATACTGAGCCATCTAAGGGTCATTGACATCATTGATACTTCTAGGAGTTACAAAGTTTCTTACAGAAGTAAATCAGATCATAGCAGAAGTGCATCTGTCTAGGAATTAATTTGTCGTGGATTACATTTGACCACTATGATGTCATGTTGTGAGGTAGATGTCATATTCTGAGGTAGATGTCATCTTCTGAGGTAGATGTCATATTCTGAGGTAGACGAGTAAGATATGAAGACTTACAGTCCTGAAGTGACATAATTCATTTATTGTCTTTTTTTTTTTTTTTGACATGAGAGAATTTAGGTTACACACAACTGCTTCAGTGTGACACATTACCACATGCATTATTACAAATATGCTCAATTATGTTAGTTTTAGGTAAACTGCCTGTCTAAAGAGGATTATTGAAAAAGTAAATGCAGGACTGCCTGAACAAAAGCAAATGCAGTGAAGTGTTTCAGTTTATTGAAATCTCTAGATCTTTCGGATTCCTGACTTACAGTACGTTAATCACAGAGTCATTAGAAAGGTTTTGCTTTATTACAAAACTTGAAATTCTTTGAATTCTTTAAGCATAGTCCTTATGTTATGATAAATATACAGTAAAGTAATTTTCAGCCCTGGACAAAAAGCCAGGACAAAATCTTCTTGCCTTAAGAATGTCACTCAGTCATTCATTTTTATTCAAATGACAGTTGGGATGAACTTTATTCTCAATGCAGTGTTATAATATTAGAGTACATTGGACTTGGGTGCCTCTCTCTACCTACTGGGATCTCAAAGAACTTTACAAATCATCTTTGGGATGGGGAAGTGAAGTGACAGTGGTCACAATAAATGGAGATGGATTAATTTGTCTTCCTATAAATTGAAACAACCCTCTCTGTGTGTTTTCCCACAATATTTATTGTCTCCTTTTGAAGATGGTGACTTGAAGAAAGCAATTTGGTTTAGACATTCTCTACAGAGTCATGACTAAACAGCTTTATCATAAAGTATGCCATCTTGCTCTATATTTCAGTGTTGCAAAGGCTTCCATCTCTAAACCAAGTTTATAACCTTTTTTATCAGGATTTTTATATCCTGCTTAATAAATAAAATTTATTACTGACTACAGTGACTGGTGCAGTTTTCTAGGACTTAAGAGCTTCTAGATATCCAGATAACACAGCCTTAGTGAACCATAGTTCTCCTCAAAATATACCATGTTTAAAATACGGATTACCTAACTGAGTGATTGAATACAACTCAGTCTTACCCCAAATCTCATTCTTCCATCAAATTGTTTTTTATTACGCTACCTCTTAACGTCTCTGTTCTTTAGTAAGGAAGGTATGTCACAGCCCCTCAGACCCTCTCGCTACAGTTATTACACCAAGAGCTGGTTTCTTCCAGCCACAGGCTTCGCACTCTCTCTTTAAGATGTGAGGATTGTTTGCTTCCCTCTACTACATTTACTTTAATAGGTAGTCACTGTGGTGGCTGAGCTTTGGTGCTTTCATGCTGAACTCTAGCTATAAATGGTTTACGACATGGTGTGGTTAAGACTAGAGATGTGAGATACTTTGATACTTTGATGGGGAAGGTTGGCCCAGGATATTTTCACATTCTGAAACTTTCCTGCTCCAGAACCTGACCAAATTTTATCCACAACCTTCTTTCCCCACATTGCCCTTTTTGACAACTGCGGGATACAAAACCTGACGTTTTCTTTGTTGTGACTGTTGGTTTTGTTTTTTTTTTTTTCCTTCTTCACTAAAGATAAACAAGCAATAGAGAGGAATGAATTTCGGGGAAATGATGTTAAGTGAGAGCAGCAGGTTTTGCATAGTTAGCGTAGGAGATGTGACTCTTAGGCAAAAGCAAGAAAGGGGAACTCAGAATGAGACCAAGCAAGCCAGCTGGAGTTGTGAGTTACACTTTCTGAGAATAACAATATCCTCAAATAAACTAGTTCAGTGTACAGTGGTGGGGTTTGGTTTCTGGTTTGGTTTTTTGGGGTTTTTTTTCTGTGTGCATGTGTAAGCCCATGTTTATTTCTTCTCCTCTGTATTTGGAATGTGCAATCAAATACACCTCCTCAGTGTTTTCCAGAGATAAGAAGGTTTTCTGGAAGCTGCTTTCAGGGGCACAATAAAGCATGAAGGTACTTCAGAAGTCTTCAAGCATTTAACCAAGACTTTAACCAAGCTTGAACTAGATTGTCTGGAATATGTCCATCACCAGTTAAAGCTGTAATAAAAGAGATTTGAAAAGATATGGCTGCTTTCTTTGTGTTGTCAAATGAAAATACTCCCTGGATTGCCTTTCTGCAGGAGTGTTTAGCCAGAATTCTTAGGGGAAAACTGAGCAGCCAAACCAGAACAGAATAAAATCAACTAGGTTAGAAAAGACAGCTAGGAACATCAAGTCCCAACATTACCCCAGGAGTGCCAAGTTCATCACTAAACCATGTCACTGAGGGACTCGTCTACATGGTTTATGAACAATTCCGGGGACAGTGATTCCTCCACTTCCTTGGGCAGCCTGTTCCAATGCCTGATCACCTTTTCAGTGAAGAAATTTTTCCTAATATCCAGTCTAAGTACCCTGAGGGTGGCTGGTGTGACTATTAAAGACTGAGGCAAAGGTGGCATTAAGTACCTCAGGCTTTTCCTCTTCCTCATTCACTAGGTTTCCCCCAGCATACAGTAGAGGATGGAGGCTCTCCTTGGACCTCATTTATTGCTAATATATTTGTAAAAATACTTTTTATTATCCTTTATGGCAGTGGCCAGATTTAGTTCCAGCTGTGCCTTTGCTTTTCTAACTTTTTCTCTACATAAACTAACACCATCCTTGTACTCCTCATGGAGTGACAGTCCCTTCTTCCACAGGTGATAAACTCCTTTTTTCCTGGAGTTCAAGCAGTATCTCCTGTTCAGCCAAGCTGGTCTCTTCACAGTATCACAGTATCACAATATGCTAGAGATTGGAAGGGACCTCAAAAGATCATCTAGTCCAATCCCCCTGCCAGAGCAGGAACACCTAAATAAGGTTACACAGGAATGTGTCCAGGTGGGTTTTGAATGTCTCCAGAGAAGGAGACTCCACAACCTCCCTGGGCAGCCTGTTCCAGTGTTCCATCACCCTCACTGAGAAGAAGTTTCTTCTCAAGTTTAAGTGGAACCTCTTGTGTTCCAGTTTGTATCCATTACCCCTTGTCCTATCATTGTTTGCCACTGAGAAGAGCCTGGCTCCATCCTCGTGACACTCACCCTTTATATATTTATATACACTAATAAGGTCACCCCTCAGTCTCGTCTTTTCCAAACTGTAGAGACCCAGCTCCCTCAGCCTTTCCTCATAAGGGAGATGCTCCACTGACCTTAATCATCTTAGTTGCCCTGCGCTGGACTCTCTCCAGCAGGTCCCTGTCCTTCTTGAACTGAGGGGCCCAGAACTGGACACAATATTCCAGATGCGGTCTCACCAGGGCAGAGTAGAGAGGAAGGCGAACCTCTCTTGACCTATTGACCACCCCCCTTCTAATACACCCCAGGATGTCATTGGCCTTCCTGGCCACAAGGGCACAGTGCTGGCTCATGGTCATCCTCCTATCCATCAGGACCCCCAGGTCCCTTTCCCCTTCACTGCTCTCTAATAGGTTATTCCCCAACCTGTACTGGAACCTGGGGTTGTTCCTACCCAGATGTTAACACTCTACACTTCCCCTTGTTATATTTCATCACATTTTTCACAGTCCAACTCTCCAGCCTGTCCAGGTCTCGCATGATGGCAGCACAGCCTTCTGGCGTGTCAACCACTCCTCCCAGCTTAGTGTTATCAGCAAACTTGCTGACAGTACACTCAATTCCCTCATCTAAATCATTGATGAATATATTAAATAATACTGGTCCCAATACTGACCCTTGAGGCACTCCACTAGATACAGGCCTCCAACTACACTCCGCCCCATTGACCACAACTCTCTGGCTTCTGTCCTTCAGCCAGTTTGCAGTCCATCTCACTACCTGATCATCCAGACCACACTTCCTCAATTTAGCTATGCGGATGCTGTGGGAGACTATGTCAAATGCTTTGCTGAAGTCAAGGTAGACCACGTCCACCGCTCTGCCATCATCCATCCACCGTGTTATTTCCTCATAAAAGGCTATGAGGTTGGTCAAGCATGACTTCCCCTTGGTAAAGCCATGTTGACTGCCCCTCATAACCCTCTTATCCTTGATATGCCTTAAGATGGTACCAAGGATAAGGTGTTCCATCAGTTTCCCAGGGATGGAGGTGAGGCTGACCAGTCTATAGTTTACCCGGGTCCTCCTTCTTGCCCTTTTTGAAGACTGGAGTGACATTTGCTTTCCTCCAGTCCTCAGGCACCTCTCCCGTTTCCCAAGACTTGGCAAAGATGATGGAGAGTGGTCTAGCAATAACTTCCGCCAGTTCCCTCAGCACCCGCGGGTGCATCCCATCTGGACCCATGGATTTATGGATGTCCAGATTGCTCAACTGGTCTCTAACCCATTCCTCATCGACTAAGGCAAACTGCTCCGTCGACCTGATTTCAGCACTAGGGGCTACCTGCTCCTGCACCTTAAGGATTTCACTCTTGAAGAGTGTCCAGCCTTCTTGGACCCCTTTGTCCTTCAGTAATGTTTCCCAAGGAGTTCTGCCAATCAGCTTTCTAAACAGGCCGAAGTCAACCCTCTGGCAGTCTAACACAGGGGTTTTGCTGGCCTTCTTCCTGACTCCTCCAAGGATTCAAAATTCAATCATTTCATGATTGCTTTTCCCAAGACGGCCTCCAACCATAATATCACCCACCAGTGATACTGAGATACTACTAGGTGAATGAATAAATAATGGGTAGATAAATGAGTCTCAGATTTTTTTTTACATTGCGATCAAAAATTGAAAGTAGACATCGGGAAAATTTTATTCGTCTTATCTAGTACTAAGGATTCATGCCATTAGAAGTATTTTCTTCTGAAGTGATTATATAAATAAGAACATGATATCTGTATTAATTCCATTTGTAGTTCACAGCTGTAGATCGCGCAAGCTGGGTGTTGTTTTGGTACAGAATATCCTGGACTCAAGGCAGTTCTGAACATTAACCTGTCATCCAGGCTTTACCTGCCCTTATGAAGGAATTACTAAAAGTAAAAAGACTAACATTCTACTGTGTTCCAGTAGGGATCAATATAAATCAGTTACACGTATTATATTTCAAGGTCTGACAGCAGAGCTAGCAGAGAGGAAACACTGGGTGGTAGCGCTTGCACTGATGAGAATGTCCTTGGTAGGACAAAGGGAACCAAGGATTTGCTCTTCGCAGGCCTTTCTCCTCTGCACCACATCAAAACCGAACTCCCTTGTGCTCTTTCACCTTCTGCTACAAAGTACCACAATGCTAAGACCTGCTCCACCTGGGATCATATTCCTCCCCTGCCTGTTGAGATGCAGAGACTGACATTTGTCTGCCATAGCCCGGTGGGAAGCTTTAACTTAAAGTCTATTCTGAAATGATTTTTTCTCCAGCTGCTGCAAGAAAAGTACCAATCAATAATCAAACTCTTTTGTGTTAAATAGAATTTAAGATCTGTTACGCAAGTCACTCAACGCATGTCTTTTAGTTTTATCACTTGGTAGAATGAGGAAGATTAGGTCTTTGTGGATAGATCTGGTGAGAGTGGTGGACCATTCTACGAGAAAGGAACCTTAACTGTGGTGGTGGCAAATTGTAGACTGACCTGACTTCTGCCCAGATGACTTTCTAACATCTGCTGTGTTTAATCTCCATGTCACATCACAAGACAGGGGTAAACCCATAGCCCCAGGCATTGTGTGGGAAGAGGTTTTACAGGCACATAATCTCTGGCACTCATGCCACAGCCTTGGCACCCTCAGCACTGTTCCTGCTGTGGCTCCTCTGCTGCTCCTTGAGCCTTGTGGAGTCATGCAATGCCAGGAGAGCTGGAGACAAAAAGCAATGTCTGTCTCTCCCAGGCCACATCTCTTGTATTTACATGTGGTCTTCCCTTGATGAGACAGTGCATACCTCCATTTCTTATCTGGAGTTCCTCTTTACAGGAAGGGGTCCAAAGGGAGAACATTTGAAGGTGATGAAACAAATTCTTACCAGGGTTTGTGTAAGCAGCAGACATTGTCATAATTTCCTAGCTCTTAAATTAATGACAGGTCTTTTAATGATGGCAAAATGGAAAAAAGCCCTTGAGTTTCAGAGTCTGCAATGGACTCTGAGCTGCAAAGACTGTGACTTCAGTTTCTTAAATGACAATGTGGAAGTAAGTGAAAATAAAAATGTTTGAAGTGGTAAACCACAAACTACATTGAGTGGGAAGCAGACACGTATACACTAAGATACTATACATATATGTGTTTGTTGACATGTGTGTGCATGTTTATATATATACATACTTCCAAAGTGTGTGTTTCAGGCAAATAATTGCACACCAAGAAACCTTGGGCCCTTCTTAGGCAAAGCATGTTGAAGCAGGACATTTCTCTCTTTAGCTAGACCTACAACAAAATTCTGCTTTGGAACAGATTGGACTGTTTTCTCTGTTCCCAGACATTGTTGTGTTTTCTGTGTAGTATTTGTTATTCCTATTTACATCAAGTATTCCTCATCACTTCAGAAAGCAATTTGAAAAAACTTGGGTGAAAGCCATCAAATAGAAATACACTTTAAGGAAAAATGAACATTAAAAGTGCTGCAGAGAGTTTCATCCTCTTAGAACAAAGTACTTGTAACAAAAAAACTATTGAGCTTATGGCACTTTCAGGAAAGAAAGACAATGTCTTTTGTGTTACTCACATTTATCTGCCAAGACTCTTTTATGAGAGATCATAGGAGACTTTCTTTCAAGGCTGTAGATTATACAAACAAACTATTTTGTGTAATCTTAGAGGTGAACTAAATGGGAGCTCAAACTGCTGAGTGTCTGAAAATCAGGCCAATTTTGCTTAGGTACTTCACTTGCATTTTCTCACACAGTTGAAACTTTGGCTTGAATCTTTTCCATGTCTTGTGAGCACTGCTGCAAATCTGAATCTATCTCACAACATTTTTTTTTCCTGTAGTTTTTCATCTGCATATCTCAGGATATTTAGTCTTTATTTTTGCATTTTGTGGGAACTCAAGCGGTAACAGTAAGTAACGTGTGGATTGCAGGATGCTGCTACCTTTACATGTCTTTTAAGCAAGTCAGACTGTGCTCACAATAGATATAATGAGACGAGGTGAGTTTCAGCAAGTGCAAAAAGCATTTCTTTCTACTTACACTCTTCTCTCTTATTATGCAGGTCATGTACCATGCATGGTGCAAAGTCATTGATGTAATTGCCAAGTTTCCGGCATCATGTTATGATTCATCTATAAAGAATCAGTTATCAGAAAACCTACCAAATAATAGCCCTATTTTGGACCAGTCTAAGACATAGGAGATTCAACATTATTTTATTACACCTACAGAACAGCAAATCTGGATGGTCCTGGCTTCTCTGAAAATTAGCGTCTTCTTTTACAGAAAGAAAAAGGTCATCTCACAAGAATTTAAGGTAGTCTAAGGCATTTTTTCCCCCAGAAAAAATCAGATAGACTGATTTACATCAACAAACAAGCCAATTAGCTATAAATGTTTTTAATTTTTGTAAAAATTTTAGTTCCTTAAAGAACATTATATTGCTATTGTTTGGTAAGAACCAAAACATTTTGAAAAGCATATTAATAACTTAGCCTTCAGACCTATATGTAAGGGTAACAAAACCCCTATAATATACCTATGAATGTTTATTTAAGCATTTTGTATCTTTATATGTTAAAAATGGTCAGTCATGCAATTCTAAGGCACCTGGTGATTATTCTGTATGGTTGATGCCAAATTTCTTTTGAATAGCACTGAAATTCTATTAAAATATGCACAAATGGCATTTTAAAAGTATTTCTATTATAGTAGATATTTATGATAGTAGCACTATCATAAATGTGTTGGATATATAATCCATTTTCTGAAGTTAAAATGTGGTTTAGATACTAAATGAATGTATCTAGTCAAGCGAGAAAGCAATATCTACAGAAATGGAAAAGAAAGGACTGTTTCTGATCACAAAGTTTTTCTACTGCTTGTACCTCTCAGGTTCTTCTTTCTAATTTCATAGAAGCAGAAAGTTCTAGGTTTTGTTGTTGTTGTATTGTGGTTTTTATACTTCATTCGGGACCAAATGAGCTGCATAAACTGAAGAAAGTGTTTTCTCTATGCTGTCAGAAGAGTTTCTCACCATCTCACCCTGATTAGGGGAGCAGCCTCATTCCACAGTTTGGTCTCTATATCTTTGGCAGCAAACAGGCACTGTTTCTGTCTTGAAAAAAGTAATTTAGTGAGCTTAAAGACTTTGTGTTTTAATTTGCAGTTCTGTGTGTGGTCTTCTCACAATACTGATATTCTGAATGTAGGGATGCTAGAAGTGAATTGCTTTTGGCCTGGTGTAGACTTGAGACTAACGTGTATTGAATGCAGTTTAAAATTATTTCGTATGCTCTGAATTTCCAGCTTTACATACAAGCAGAGATCTGCAGATAATGAAAGTGTCAATTCTGTATCTGGACAATAAAACAAAATTAGCTCTTACTAAACTGAAATCTTCTCTTTCACAAGAATTTTAATTTAAAACCAAACAGCTTGAAATTATGAAGTTATGTTTCAAGATAAAACTGAAATGTTGCACTCTAAAATTTTCAAAATCTTTTTTATTTGGTATTTCTTATGCTTCAGGCCATCCACTTGAAGCACTCACGTCATCAGTTTGAAATAGCATTTTTCGGTGCAGTACATCTGAAAAGTTCTTCCTGTGAAACTGCATTGTATCATGCTACTTTGATTTACCTGAACATAAGATACCTTAGGCAAACAAACTATGTGCATAGGAGGTTCTTCATGTTTATAAATGCACTTTTAACAAACATGCTTCAAAACAAGGACAACGTAAGTGTATTTAATTTGGGCAAATGTTTTATATTGGTACACAGGAGCGACATGGGAACTTTCTCAAAAATATAACTTTTTCTATTAAATAAGCGGCAAGATATAAAGAAGAGGCCACTGTTTTAGAGCAAACACAAGGTTGGCCTTCATCAATAAAATGTATAACCTATTTGGCATCCATTCCCAATGATTAATTTATAAAGCATTAGTATGAAAGGGCTGTGTGAAGCCATATTTAAAGAATGAAATATGTTTTGATGAAAAAATGCTTTTGATGCCTTCTGGCCACTATGGTTTTGGCAACTACAAAATGCAAATTTTTAAATGGAAATATACTTAACACAAGGCAAGACTTCTGAAGAACAGCAGATATCATAAAAACACAATTAGAATGAAAATAAATAACAGCAAGAAGGATTCTTTTCTTATAAAAGAGCTAATTAAAAGTGATGTTGAAAAATGCTGTGGTTTGTTCTCTGCATTCTATGTTCCAGGTCCCGGTATGCAAGGAAGACTGGGGCCTCTCTTTTATAGACCAAAAACTCAGCTTGAAAGAATGTAAGAATTGTTTTGAGCCTAAAGCTCCCTTTCTCCCAACTCTGCTTGCTTGCTAAAATTTGGCATTTGGACAACAACAGTGGTTTGAATATATTTTAGTGTGTAATGACAATTACCTGGGTGCAATCTTCTGGTTCTTGATCATAGGGCATGACAGCAGAGAGCAACTTTGCTGGTGTGTTTAGGTGTTTGGGATGCTTGACCGATATATGTACAGATACTTGTCTGAATAAAATCTTGGTTTTTCACAAAACAAAGAAACAGAAGCAATGGTGCTTAGCAGCAGACGCCCAAGTTATAAAGAGACACCTCTGGAATTATCCCTGTTTTCAAGTGATTTATGGTCTGCACATCACTGGTGCCTTTGTGTCCTTTTGTTAGCTTGTCTCATAGCATCTTCAGCCTCCTGTAGCAAGAAATTCAACCACTGAAATTGTGCATGTTGTATGAAGAATTATCTTGTTTGCTTTGAAATTGCCATCTACTAGCTTCATATGAAGTTCATCAGGTTTTGAACAGGGAATATTTATTCAGTGTATCTCCACTGCTTGTGTTCATATAAAAATTATTATATTCTCTGACTAGTCTGTTATGTGCCTTGCATAAGCAGGCAGTATAGTTATGCCTACCTGGACAAATATAAGACCCTCAGGTTTAGAATCTGTGTAGTAAGAAAAAACAATACAGATGTGTTACAAGTTTGTCATTAAAACTGTTTGTGTAAAGTAAGGAGACCAAGACCATATCTAGCTTCTGAAATTTCCAGCAAAATAGTTGGGTATATGGCAAATACCATCTAGCATATTAGTTCAACACCTAAATGCAGAAATTTTGCTAGCTTAGGCATTCAGATTTGAAAACTGAGTCTCCATGAACCATTTACTTTAATGACTCTTAATTGCCTCAGATTTAATTCTTTTTTAAATGACCAAAAAGGGCGTTATCCACTTTAAATTCCAAAGGTTATCTGTATTCAGTGAGTTAATGCTAATGGAAATGCATATTATGTGGTAATGACTGTAATTATTACATCTAAGCTAAGGACTCAGGAATCTGGTTTTTGCATGGTTTCCTGAGGAAATTATGATTATGCAATCTCTACTTGTCTGTCTGTCTTCCTTTTTGCTTAAGTACTTTGAATCTATTGGCCAATTTTTACCAATTTTGAAGGAATAGAATTTTATAAGATGTTTTCTTATAATGTCTGTTGAAATCAGTATCCAAAAAAGAGAGAGGGAGGATGGGAAGACAGAGAGACTTGAGTCACTGGAATAGTTCTGAGTTTTCTCTGTAAAGATACAGTTTGGCTGAAGTGATCCAGTCAATCAACGTGCATGTGTAGACTGGCTGGTATTGTGAGCGCACACTTAGCTCCAGATGAGCAGTTACCATATGCTCCATCTCTGGCCTGTTAGAAGAGACCCAGGAGAGCACCATGCAAGAAGAATCTTCAGAAAGTAAAAAGTTCAGATGGTCATGGCAAACTGGATTTTATTCCTTTTATTGCTCAAAGAGCTAAAGAGCTTAAAGGCCATCATGGTAACATGGTGGGGGATGGAAAGAGTAATTGAGGAGAAACGTTTAAAAAAAAAAAAAGAAGAAAGCAAATTGCATTCTACGACTACCAAGAACTGAGATTTCAAATAATCTCCTAAAATAATGAACCTCACATCCTTTTAGTATAGAGATATTCACAGCAGTTAAATTTCAGCATGGATGGGAAGACATTTTCTTTCTAAATTAATTTCTTTCAATCTATAAAATGGCTTGGAATAGATACTTTCTTATTCATGTACTTATTTTTAAGATTCTGGGTCATTTTCTTCATACCTGTGTGCCTATCTGAAGAGGAACTGGAAGCTCAAGGTCACAGGCAGGTAATCTACATGTTCTAGTAAAGCTTGGAACAATCAGAATTGACTTTGAGAGCAGATTTTGGTATATGATATAGCTCTTTTTCCATACTGCAAGTATTTTAAATATCCAGGATTTGAAAACATGCCACCTTTTGAAAAGTCTGCTTCCAACCTCTTTCTGAATTGAACCCCATGGCTAAAGCAATAAGGTAAGAGGTAATGGTATCTAGAAGATGATAATCCACTGCTGGGTTTGTCAATACAGCAGACTCAAAGCAGAGAAGGCAATCCTACCTTATTACACACAAGAAAGCTCATCATACAAATCTGCTACTAACATTAACAGTATATTCACCCTTCTGCTTAAGGGCCATCCGTGGAGGAACCAAGGCTTGAAAAAGAAATGTAGGAAAGCCTGTAGACATCTTCTTGTGGACCGTTTCAACAAAAACATTTGCTTTAGGGAAGATAAAAAGGGTATTTTGGGTTCCTTATGCTCTATGTGCCCATGATACAGACTTCGTAAGTATTTTTACAAAATCAGAGGTATGAGCTTTGTAATGTCAAACCACATCACATAAATTTCACTTGCTCAACAAAATAAGTTCACAAAACTGATCTGCAACAATATGCTAAATATATAAGAAATCTTTAATACGTACCTTGCAGAGTAATAGCCTTAAAAACATCTTTTGCTAATGAAACATTGGTTTTAATGTATACACCAGCCAGAGTATGAGTACAAGCACCAATGACTCTTTTCTTTGGAGATGCAACTGATGCTATGTGAAAAGTAGGCATGCCCTAACCCAGAGTATTGGTACAACTCACCATAATAGTTCAGCAGTTCTTTAAGCGCGAAGATGCTTAGGTTGTACATTTACTTTGTTTAGGATTAGGCGTTTATTTCCAACATAAGAAAGGCTGGAAATACTCAACTTTCTCTTCCTTAATAAATCAAGATGACGAGGAAATGTGTTGAAATAGTTACTGGCTTAACTGATGAGAGGTGTGCATACATGTACAAGTGAATTTGACGAGCCACTGACATGACAGGCACCTCTTTGGTCTTCTGACTGGTAGTGTTGTGTATGTGCCTCTGAGGAGACATGGCACAGCTGTACTGAAAGATGGGGTTATCTATCATCACACCATAAAACCTCTCTTCCTTTAGTCACCATGCTCTGGGGCTGGCTGACTGTGTTTTAGTATATTTTTCTGAAGGTGCATCCAGTAGTTCAACCTGTGGGAAAACTGAGGCTTTGTCTCCTTGGAAGAGTGGACGTTTGGGGCTTAGCTGAAGCCGGGACCAGAGCTGCACAGGGTCATTGTGCTATGAGAGGCAGAGGGCTGTGCACTGCTGGGAGAAGAGCCACTAAATCAGGTGCCACCCTAAGCTTGGACACTGCTGCTGTGGCCAGGCTGCATCCTGCACCAGTGCACTCTTGCTCACTGTAACAAGCTCTGTGCTTTCTAGATGTACCCTCAAAGTCAGTAACAAAGATGTAATGGAGTTGGACAACAAAGGCTCTCAGGATCAAAATTGAGACACCAAATTTCTTGCTAAATTCCTCTGTAGCCCATCCCTTACTGGATACAGGCTATAATCTCAATAAACTATTCTGGTACTTTTTAAATTCAGTGAGGTCAAAGATGATCATATTTTTCTTTCTTTTCATACTTTCTGTCTTTTCCTTCCCTTTTACACTTTCTCAAGATTCTCTTGAAAAGCTTTCCAAGGGTAAGTGAAAGTAGACTAAAATTATGCTTTGAATAGAATGGCATGAATCATACACACAACTATTCAGATGAAATTTTAGTTGTATGGGCAATTTTTTCCAGTCATGTCATCTTCAACTCAAGAGCCAAATGCGAAAATATTTGTGCATCCTGTGTTCTTGATATATAAAGCAATGTCACTGCTGATGTAAAATGGGATTAAAATACAGTTTCAATTTATTTTATATGGTCTGCTTTCTTTACAGAAAATGTTTAGCTTTCCCAGACATTACTGTGTGCGTTATGGAAAGTGAAGGCAAAACCCTACAATATATCTCTTTACAGAAATAATCATCTACAAAGTCTATCCCATTCAGAAAATGTATCAGCAATTCATGTATGCTAAGTGCTTCAGAAGCCCGGCCATGTACAGTTGATAGCAGCTGAAAATATTTCCACATATCCTCTTGGCAGTCAAGAGTTAATGTGTCAATTATGTGTTATAGATTTGAATTTCAAGGGGCCTATTATTATTTTATAATAAAAGCATTTCTGGACAGGATTATGGAACATAAAATTCAGCTCAGGATTGCCTTGATATACTGTGTGGATAAAAAAGTAAGTATAATCAGGTTGATCATTTCTTTTCAACATGAATTGTTTAGAAAAGGGAAGAAATGTTTTGCTGGGCAAGGTGAAACAGACTGCATTTTAAAAGAGATTTTTCTAGCTTTCATTCAACAGCATGGAATGTTGAAAAATAAAATGTGATTTCATAAAGGAAAAGTTAATATGTGTTATATTCACTGCCTTTGGAAATGCTCAGATAGTTCAGAATATTTGTAACCATCAACGAACTCCATGCCTGTGCATCCCAACTGTACTTCAGTGCAACCAGCTGCATTTTAGAGTGTGAATTAGATTCGAGTCTGTCTCATTTTCATCCATGCGCTAAATTGTGGTCTGCAGACTGAAACTAATCCACAAATATTTATTTTGAAAATGAAATTCACACACTAAAACCTAAAGGTTGAATACATACACCACGAAATATTAAAACACCTAGGATGCATGTGCTTAGTCGAAGCATCTCTGACAAAGGGCTGGTTTCTAGCTATGTGCTTAGATAGATACAGGGTCTTTAGTATATGCAGTTCACACTGCACTTTAATATGTATGATCTGCTTTGCCACATCTTAGTTACACTTGAATTTTTAAAAATGTGTTCAGACTTTAGTGTGTGGATGAAATACGAATGCCAGCAGCAATGCAAAACCTTTTTTTTTTTACATTTCCTTTGAAGAATAGCAAGGTCACTGAGGTAGAATTTAATATAAAGGGATAATTAACATCGGACTATGAAATGTTGTTTGTCCATGGAGGTATGCTGATTGAGACACTTACTGAGTTTCTAGTAAGTGCTGGATGCTACAGGTTGGTAAAGATCCTTTCTCTCATTTAACACCTTTGCTGCTGGTCTCCCTCTAACAAGACGCTGTTCTGCTCTCCTGATGCCTGCATGTCAAAGAGGTGGTCTAGGGATAGATTTCACTTCTAAGTATTAATCGAAGTCATGCTTATTTGCTTTATATAAATACTGTTTCATGCTTCTACCATGTAAGTCCTTGAACACAATTTTTGGTTATGTGACATTTTACAAACATAGGCTGTATGTCATGATTTTGCTCATCCAGTCACTGCAGAAGACCTATGGAAATACCACACTTAGAGTATTCTGTACAGCATGCAGCATACCAATAGTGACTTTCATAAATTCTCTCTCATGTGCTTAATGTTATCAGGTTTAAAAAACAGCTTTATTTGATGTTAAAATGTTAGTAAGACCAAAGGAAATCAAAAGTTGGAATTTAAAAATGTAAGATCTAAACTCAGCAGATTGCTGCTCCCACTGCTCTGGGTATTTTGTTAATACAATAATGCCAACATAGAATCATAGAACGGTTTGGATTGGAAAGGACCTTAAGATCATCTAGTTCCAAGCCTCCTGCCATGGACCGGGACACCACGCACTAAACCATGTCACCCAAGATTTCATCCAACCTGGCCTTGAACACTGCCAAGGATGGAGCATTCACAACTTCCCTGGGCAACCCATTCCAGTGCCTCATCACCTTTACAGTAAAGAACTTCTTCCTCATATCCAATCTAAACTTCCCCTGTTTAAGTTTTGACCCGTTACCCCTTGTCCTGTCACTACAGTCCCTAGTGAAGAGTCTCTCTCCAGCATCCTCATAGGCTCCCTTCAGATACTGGAAGGCTGCTATGAGGTCTCCACGCAGCCTTCTCTTCTCCAGGCTGAACAGCCCCAACTTTCTCAGCCTGTCTTCATACAGGAGGTGCTCCAGTCCCCTCATCCTCCTCGTGGCCCTCCTCTGGACTTGTTCCAACAGCTCCACGTCTTTCTTATGTTGAGGACACCAGAACTGCACACAATACTCCAAGTGAGTTCTCACAAGAGCAGAGTGGAGGGGCAGCATCACCTCGTTTGACCTGCTGGTCACGCTCCTTCTGATGCAGCCCAGGATACAGTTGGCTTTCTGGGCTGCGAGTGCACACTGAAGCTGGCTCATGTTCAGTTTCTCATCAACCAACACCCCCAAGTCCTTCTCTGAATCTCTTCTCTGCCCAACCCGTAGCTGTGCCTGGGATTGCTCTGACCCAGGTGTAGAACCTTGCACTTGGCTTGGTTGAAATTTATGATGTTGTCACTGGCCACCTCACAAGCGTGTCAAGGTCTCTCTGGATGGCATCCTTCCCTCCAGTGTTATCAACTGAACCACACAGCTTGGTGTCACTGGCAAACTTGCTGAGGGTGCTCTCAATCCCACAGTCCATGTGGCTAACAAAGACATTGAACAGGATCGATCCCAACACTGATCCCTGAGGGACACCACTCGTTACTGGTCTCCAGCTGGACATTGAGCTGTTGACCATGTCTCAGCAGCTGTGGACATCCACCAGGCAAAAGTCACTGCACCAAGGCAACACAGAGGTAATTTTGCAGGGTATTGCTATGTTGAACACTATTTCTTGAAAGTCAGCAGTGCCTGGAGCAGAAAGTATAGACAAAACAATCGTGATCAGCATGGCAGGGACACAATCATCCTGAATATTTCACCAAGTGTCCTCACAAAGAGGATGGCTTCTGCCCCTTCATTAAGTACTCCTTCCATGTCTCAGAGCAGAGCCTGGAAAAGCTGGGTGGCATTGGTGGAAAAGTGATGGCTGGTGCAGTCTACTGCAAGGAGACAGTAGTCAGCCCCAGTTGGGATTGTGGAAAGGATGGGTCATGTGTGACCCAAAGAGGTAACAATAGCTTCGGCTGATGTGTGGGAGGAAGAAAAGCTGCAGCAGATATATAGTCAGTGAGAAAAATGGGAAGATCAGGAAAGGCTGTGAATGAATGTGGAAGGTGTGTTGTGACATTTATCAAGGACTGAGAGAAAGATCTGTCAGGGTTGAGCTGGAAAAATAGTCTGGACATCGTTTTTAAGAACAGCAGAAGAAAAATGTTTTCATATAATAATACTACCATGTAGAAAAGAAAAAAATGAAGCCAAATTGTAGGTCTAATTAATTTGAATCAAATTTGCAGGTGATCATGACTTGCAGGTCAGCTTACTTCATATTACAAATGTTAGATTATCTCCACATGAAGCTGGCTGAATTTGAGTATGTTTCTGCATTGAAATGGAACAATGATTAGGAAAATGAAAGGTGTCTGTAGTAGAAGGAATATAGCAGCTGGTGAAGTTGTGTGGTGGAAAAACTTGTGGAGCATTTGTTAACAGTCTTAATGTGCCTATTTGAATGTTATTTGCTATTTATAACCCATATGACAGTCCCATATTTAAAAAAAATTTAACAAATCAATTCTAAGCCCTGCTTTTTGCACTCCGTGATGTTCTCCTTTTAGTTGTGTGACCACCACTCCATTTAGGAACCATGTAACACCTGTACAGAGGGAATAGCTTTGGGAATATTTTTATTTTTGTTTTTCTCTTTTGGGGCACAAGAGGAGTCATTTATACTGGGATGTCTGTGGAAGTGACAACAGAGAATGACATGATTATTTGTTATAGCCAGTATTCTAGCATACAACAGTGATTCTATTATTTCTGTGTCAATTGGCAGCCTTTGTTTGGATTTGCATCCCAGTGAATTTTTAAAATGTATAAATTCGTTATGGAGCTTTAATATTGACTTGTGCTGACTTTTTCTAACCAAGTATTCCCAGAAGTGCATTCAAATGGCATTGTGTTTGTTATGCTCCTGGGTTTAGTTGTTGTTTTTTTTAAGGAGAAGAAAAAACCTATTATTTCCCACTCACCTCTTTTGTGATTATAATTTGTATTATTCAGGTTTATACTGACCACACAGTAAATAATGTTCAATTGCCTTGAATCACAAATAAGAAAAAGTTTCCTCTGGCAATTATGTATTTTATTAGCACTGTTGTAAAATGCAGGAAAAGCACTTGCTAATTACCTAATGCCCTGCGATCCCACGAAATCTATGATTCTTCACCATGTTCATAAGGTTTAAATATTGCAGTATTGGACAGAGGGAAGGAGTGGCTTACTTGGAAAAATTAATGTTTTCAGGAAGCAACAGTAGTATTTTTTTTTTCTGTAACTGGGAACAAGGAATGTGAAGCAGCCTAATACATTAGCTTTGAAGGGGTGGGGAAACAATGATGACTGTAGTTTGGAATCACAAGTCAGAAGAAAACCTTCTAGAAAAAAACCTTTAACAGCTTGAAGAGTTATTTTAATTGTTAAGATATTATAATATCTAAATAAATTCCATGGTCCCCAGGGACCTCTATTCAAATATCTAAAGGAGGATTTTCTGGACTTTACTGTGAATATCCAGCACATTTTGTAGCTTCAGTGACATTTTAAACTAGATGGGTCATAGAAAGTTCTGTGAGAAAAATCCATCACTTTTTGTCCAGCTGCTTTCTTTTGGAGACAAACCCCCAAAAGACCTAATGATGTCCTGTTTTCCTAACCACTGGTGCAGCTTTCTGTAGGTGAAGTTCAGTAATAGACACATGAAAATTATCAATCTGTCCATTTTTCATTAATGCTGGGAATAATCATCATGGAGAAAAGATGACCAAAGATTCCTTTGATGATGAGTTGAGCTTTCATAAGTAAAAAGTACAAGTCTTCTGAAAAAGAAAATATTTCTCTTAGTTTCTCTGTTTCCTATAAGAATCTGAACTGTAAAGTGGCCACAGGGCACCTAAACAGGCAGTTCAATATCTAATCTAGGGAGAAGAGCAATGTTTATATGGTCTTTGCATTTCATGCCAAAACCCTTTCCAAATTCGAAGAAAAAGTATGTGGGGGTCAGAACTTACGAGGCAAAGAACAAAACCTCAACTCAGTACTTTATCTAGAACAATTATATGCATCTGAGGAAAAAATAATCTTTAAAAAAAAAAAAAAATCTCAGCAATCAGTATAACAAATTAAAACAAAGTCTGCCTTCACTGCCAACAGCAGTGAAGGCAAAGTTTATAGGCTAGTCAAATTTGCTGTTTTGATGTTGTTATCCATGTAAAGAAGTTCTCCTAATGATAATTACTAAGAAAGGGAAGTCTGAAGTGCTTAATACTTTCAGATTCCCATAAAATAAAAAAGGGTATAATTGCTTGTATTTTCATTGTTCTACTCAAACAGAGGTAGGTATGCATATTTATTCATTTATTTGAATATTTAAGCCTTAGCTCAAATACTCCTGCTCCCATTTTGAGATTCTGAAAGAATTGTGTACACTCAAAGCAGGAGTAAAGCTAATTCGAGTTACAGCTGGAAAGGGGCTCATAAATGATTCCTCTCAGTGCCAGAGATCACATGTAAATTATGACAAATGCCTCTTGCAAGAAGCTGTGGTCTTGATTTTCTCATCAGTAAAGTGGGATACTGAAAAGAGTATGATTCCCCAATACCTAAGAGGATGTTTTTAAGATTGTTTGCAGTGGCTGGAAATACGAATCACTGTATTTTTATTAAGATATAGATCACTTGACTGAACACATTATTTTCTTCTAATATACTATAAGACTGGATTTATTGGTACCTAGTAGTCTGTGAACTCACATCCTCTGTAACAAATACTCATGTTCATTTTTAGTTGCTATGCTTAGAATTGCTGCGTTTGTATGTATGAAAACCAAACAAATCTCAAGCTGTTGCCAGATACCTGCTTATTTCAAAAGATAAAACCTCATCATTTCACCTAGATCATCAGCAGGGTCTCTAACAGCCTATGCAGAAAGTCATAATTCTGGGAGAAGAAAATTAAACTGCCACTGTACTTGCCCTGCCAAGCGCTTGTGGACACATCAGGAAGAGATGCAACGTGCAGAGGCAGGGCTTCTTGCTCCCATTAAGCATTTCAAACATCTGTCCCCAGTGTTGAAAGCTCTGTGCTGGCATCTGTTGAATAGCAGATTATTTGCAGGGTTGTACGTCATGGGTTTAGCTCATCCTAATTTTGATAATCTCTTTTATTCCCTGCATGCCTGCTATGATCTGAGATCTGCTGACACAGGATTTCTGCTGTTTGTAACTTCCATCTCAAGACAAGGAATGTGGCTTTAGGGCTTGTACTGCTTTATGCTCTCCTTTTTTGATGTTCATTCCCAACTGATTAAGTTAAAGCTTGACAGTTGTTTGATATTCAAGCACTTCTTTCTGTCAAAGGCTTATTGTCACTGCTTCCTCTACGGTGAGTGGAAACAAGTCTCCAGTTCTCATCAGAGGACTGCAACCCAGGAATGCCTAACTTCTAATCAGAGCTGCCACAAATACTAACCATGGCTTGGGCATAGAAGGTCATGTCTTTACATGAATTCTACAGATTTCTTTCTTTCTTAGCAAAATAGGCATTGAATCTCATGAGCATTTCAATGAACTGATTTGCCATTTTGCATATAAAATGTTTTTTTCGTCTATTGGGCAATAAATGTCACTTCTGTGTTAAGATATCACCAGACCTCTGAAGGAGTACCTGAGCTCCAAATCTGCATGCTTGTTGACTGATTTGATTGTTCTCCCTGGATGGAGTGCCCTGAGATGCACGAAGACATGGTTTTTAATAAATACTACTATCTTTATAACCCTGCTTCAAGTCTTTGTATGTTCTTATCTGGTTTTGTAATCTTACTGCATTCTTAAGCAGCTCTTTGTCAGAAGTTTGGTAACCCTGAGCAAAAGGCTCTCTTATAAACAGAAATTCTAATTGTCCCCTGGACCAGTTTGCAGCCTTTTCATGTGGCTTAGCTGGGTGATTTCCACAGTCTGACCTATTTAGGGAGGGACCTTTCTTGACAGATGAGGCTTTGTACTATACATTCATGGACAACAAAAAGTGTCACTGGGAGACTGGGGTCAGAACATGTTTCCTCACACTCAGGTTACAGAGGCACCAATTGTGGTTATCTTGCAGAGTGCTTCCCAAGTCAGCACGTAGGAGACACAAACCCATGACTGTGACTCCTAGTCATCAGGGTAATGTAAAAAGCAATGGGAAGAATGCAGGAGAAGTGTGTCTGTTAGTACTGTCTGGACACTACAAATGCAAGAAATTCAGTTTTACTCTTTAGATGTCCTGAAGCAATGTGGTAGGGTTGTGATCTGTCTGAAGCACTGGTGCACTACAATGTGTTTAAAGACTCATTGTTCCAAAGCCTACAAAGACCTTCACATTTGCCAGTTACCCTATAACTGCTGTAAGAAAAGCTAAGTCAAAAGAATACAAAATAATTTCTGTGACAGAATCCAGATGTAGGTTGTGAAATGCCAACGGTTACAGAAGCAAGTGAGCAGCAATGAGAAAAGAATAAAATCTACCTACCTGCTGATTAGATCCAAAAGTTTCTTTTACTTGATATTGACCAGTCGGGAGCTGGTTATGATACTTCACACCCACATGACTTAGTCTGAGGTTTTGATGTCAGTCATTACATATCTATTTTCCATTTACAGATGGTAGAAGGGATTTGGGGAATCATGCTTTTTTGGTCATGATCCAAAACGTGCCTCTAACAATGCCCTCGCACTAAATCAGGTAAAAGTTTCAGACTTCCAAACTACTTTATGCCCCTTCCAGGAAAATGTTAGTGACTCTTCTCATAGATAGGTGTGGTAATCTCCTGCCCAGACAGTAAACAGAGTCAGCTAACAACTACTGTGGTGCTGGGCTAATGGTTAACGTAATGCTAGGCAGAAAACATTTTTCTTTGGGTGTGGTAGTGCTTAAATGCCAGAACAAAGCATTTTATATATCACGTTTACCACTTCCTAAATGTGCTTTTTACTATCAAGTGATCTCATTAACTGAGTGTGATGACTATAACATATCATGTGGTCTCATACAGTAATAACTAGTGCTGACTGTAGGAGTAAACCAAATTTTTCCTATCTATCTACTTCAAATCTCTTTTGAAGGATAGTATGACAATACTTAATTTGGCTTAGAGTCTGCCAGTCCTGGCTATAAAGAATTGACTTTTTTTTCAAACGCACAGTTGTTCTGTTTATGTCTTTGCTATGCTAAGAATGTTGTCTCCTACAAATTTCACAACAAGAAGAAATATGAGAGATGAGAGAAATACTACAAAGATGAAAAAGATCAGCTGGGAGGTGGCACTAAGCATAAATGCAGGGGAATTAAATAGAATTTGAAAGCTGGACTTCGGTGTAAGCAAGCAGTTTGGAGGAAGAGGGAGCAGAATGAACATGAATTAGAACAGATGTGGTTTTGAACACCTGTGAAAGAAAGATCCATGAACAAGGGATATGAGAACCTGAAATAAGATTGAAGAAGAAAACAATCCAGTAGGTAAAGATGAGAATAAAACAAGGAGGTGGAAGAAAATGAGGATAATGACATGAAAAGAAGACAAGAAGAATGTCAGCTTCAAGTTTATGTTATTCCAATAAATTTCTGCAGAATGTTAGCATTAAGGTCAAAGGAAGAACTGAGAAACATGTGTAAACTCACATGAAAAC
Organism: Psittacula echo; assembly: GCF_963264785.1. NCBI lineage: Eukaryota > Metazoa > Chordata > Aves > Psittaciformes > Psittacidae > Psittacula > Psittacula echo. The sequence goes on along the minus strand of NC_137742.1, from coordinate 49,646,370 downwards.
TCACATAGGCTCCAAACAAGCCTGGGATTTCCATCTGCTGTTGCATTTAAGGGTCTGTCTACAGAAAGCAAAGTGAAGATCCTGAAGGTATGTACAGCAAGTCCTAAGAAAATCAGATGAGAGAGCAAATGAAGATCTTCCTTGAGAGACTTTTAACAACCCAAAGTCTGCTCTCTGTCATCAAGATAGGAATTGTCATGTCATTTCAGCAGGAGAGACAGGAACATGGCAGCATGGAGGGGAGCCACATGTGCTAAGAGAGGAAGTGGTGTAGCTGAAGTAATGGGAGAAATCAGTTTGTTCTTTCAACTTGTGGGGCATTCTGGGCTGCCTTTTTCTTACAGCCATCAGAGAGACATCCCTCATCCTCCCAGGATCCTGGATCTTTAGTAGTTCATCCAGTGCTCAGAGAGAGACCACCTGGGAGCTGGCTTTTTGCTCTAAGCATTGGTCTTCTGTAGCCACCATGGCATTCACCTAAATGAACCAGATTTTAATGAATCCAGTGTTTATGACCTTTCTCACTCCATATGACTCACTAGGCTGTGAAAAACTTAGCGGGATCTAGCCTTTTCTATTCAGCAAATATTGACTTTTTTTTCATCTATTGTTTCTTCCTGAGCTCATACCACCAGAGCCTAGATTTTCACAGAGCCCCAGAGGCTGGCTTGTGGAAGAAATCAAGGACACTGCAGAAATGAGCCTCATACAGGTATTGCAACAGGATAGTGATGTTCTGCATTTTGCAGTTAATAAAACTATTCATAGGACTGCCCACAGCTAGGAAATACAGGAAATGTAAGAAATACAGCAAGCAAAAGAGGCTAAACTAGGATCCTAGGCCCAGCCAAGGCAGCTTTCCCCTGCATTTGTGGCTGTGGTTTGGACAAAAGCATTGCAAGGCTGCTGCAGAACGTAGATGTGTGCGCGTGTCTGTGCGACTTGAAGAGTAGAGGTTAGACGGGGAACCTCAAAGGCCTTGATATTGGATTAGGTTCTGCTAAAGATAAATCATACTCTGGGTTTAAATACCCTGCTAAAGTAATTAAAGTAAGCAAACATTTTCAAAAGCCAAAATTAACTTCAGTCTGCCTTGTAATCGTCCAGTGGCTGGGAAGGGTCAAATCATCCTCCGTCTGAGACCAAAATGTAACAACCAGCCTCTATTTTTACTGTTCATTCCATACCACAAACTATTTAGAAACAAAAGGTGAAAATGACATTGGAAACTGAGATCCAAAGTTGGTAATTTCATAGTTTAGGAGGAGAAACAGTGGGGATGATTTTATATAAGCCGGCTTGCTTTCCCCAACATAGCTTCATCAAAGTGCTTTATTACATTATCACTCATGCTTTTGTACTGTTTTCTAATATTGTACTGACTTGTCTGAATCACTTTGAAAACTAAGGCTGCCTCCCTGTGAGACAAATCCAGGCCTCATTAAAATTCATAAACAGGCAGCCAAAAGCTTTGAGCGCTTTTCCATTGACGATGAGAAATGGAAGTGTCCTTATTTATCCTGATAGCATATTATTTCAAAGGGTGTCCACATCCATAGGGAACTGCATTTTGATTGATAACATTTAGGCCTTGCTATGAAAGAAACTGATTCTCATTAGGGAGTTCTGTGACACAAACTAGTCAATGGTATCTCAAATCAGCACCATTTCAGTGTTTAATTGTATTCTTTTTCTAAAAAAAACCCCTTCACATTAGCATTAATTGCAAATCTATGCTGACGCATAGTAAAGGTCTGATCTTCTCAGGTAGCATGTGTGTATACCTGGGACTTTGCTGTATATTGTCATTGCTGATTGTATGATCTTTCCCTAATTCTGGGGGAGTAGTGGGAGAAGGAGAGAGATAATTACTTGTCTCTGCTACTGAGTCCAGCTGAGCTCATGTTACACAATTTAATACCAGTTGTGAAGTATATTTGGGCACTGCATTGTTTTGGTTTGTCATTCTGCCAAATATGCACTGGGAATGACAATTTTTCTACAAAATCATTCTCAAATTCTATTAGAAAAAAGAAAAAATCATGTGCTCTAGTCAAAGATGAAAACTGAAATACTTTGACACAATATAATCTCAAAACCAGAAGAATTAAATGTATTGGCAGCCACACCAGTGATAATCATTTAATAGGCCTTTGCAGGGCTTTAATATGGAAAACATTTTAAACTTCAGAAGATAAAATCAACTAGGATAACATTTGCTTAGAAGTGTATATAAACTTCTGTAGGATATACTCTTCATAAAGACTCCATATGGGCAAAGCTAGGATTGCAGATACACTATATGAAACATTAGTAATTGATCAGTTGGCCTTCATTTTAGTGTCTTTGCAATTACCACACATATAATGTGACATATAATATAGATATCAATATAACCTCCAAATTAAGAACTGACATTTATCTGTAGCTTAAGGTTATTCTGGAACTAGTGTCTTAGAACTAAAATAATTCTTGGGTTTAAGCTCAATTCATCTATCCAGGGAGTTCTGGTTGTATGTCCAAGAGGAGGTTTTTTTCTGCTGTCCACTCGTGCAGGTTCTGGCGAGAACTGGCATGCTTGCACTTACCTACACCAGGGGAATATCTTTCTAACAGATAAAGATGACAAAAATTGTAAGATCAGTTTGTCTACTGATATGGCCACTTTCGGGTAATACAGTTTACATGATAGAAATGTAATTATATATGTTTACATATATTTTCAGTTGCATAATTCCAAAACCACAAGCCTGCTACTCTAGCTCTTTAGATCTCTGAGGTTTGCCCTGGCCTTACATGGTGTTTTGCAGATAAGCAAAATGTTTCTTGGACATCCTCCTTTCGTGAAATCTAACAGGTAACAAGCCAAAGTGCTGAACTTGCAAGCACAGCCTTTACAAACACTGTTGCTGATGTTCATAGAAAATGTGTTGTTTACTGCCACTCAGAAAATGCCGAGTATATTTGAGGAATATCAGATTAGAAGAGACTACACACAGGATTAAGATAATTTTTTTGAGTTCTACCTTTTATAACAAGACTCAAAGCAATCCCATTATAGCATGAATTCCCCAGTAGATGTGATGGTGGCTTGCTTTAGTAAAAAGCCTAGCAAACATATGTTACTGATGACTTTTATTAAATGTGCCTTCAAAATAGCAGGAAGTACATCACTAGAGCACTTTGTATGTGAAAACTGTATGCCTTCTAGATTTGATGTATGAACTCCAACCCACTCAACAGAATTTTTCAACCTTGTGTTTGGTAAATCAACAAGAAGATGGTGACAATTTTTACTAAATGGGCTTCCAGCCAGTTTTTCAGACAAGAAGAATGTTTGTACATACTTATCATAGCTGGTAGCCAAATTTGTTCTGGTTCTTAGTCACAAAGTTGTGATTTCCCAAGGAAATCTTGCTATAGCCTATGCAGGCTATTTAATCAGAAATATTGATGTGATTTTGATTTTCAGTATTGTTAAATCCATAATTTCATAAAATAATTAATTTCAGCATTTCATCAGATTTTGTCTAGTCCATTCACTGAAAGGCTGAAGAGAATTCAAGAGGCAGAATAGAGGCACTCAGTTCAGAAGTTCTGGATTAGACCCAGACCCATTACTCTTAAAATTATATAGCCTGGTAAGGAATGCCCTTTGCAATGGTCTTACTCCGCCTGCCTCCACAAAATTCAGAAGTCTTTTGCTTTGATATCTGGGATGAATAATACCCCACTTTGGACCAACCAAGTTGCTCTTTTCCCATGTAATACAGCCTTGTAAACATAAGTTATTTTAAGTCAATTGTGTATTAGCTCTGTGAAGTCTGTGAATACTTGATGAAATGCTTTTTCCTTATTGAAATATTCATGAAGCTAATTTTCAACAATCAACAAAATCGAGTCATGTTTTTAAAAAAGAAAACAACATCTTTCCATATCTGCATGTTGAATACAAATCAACTCCTCCCCCCAAAATAGAAGTGATCAGATTCACTTTTTGTATTTGCTCCTGATTTGATGAGAATTTGGAGTCCCAATCAGAGAGCAAGTAAATAGCTCCTTTATTATTACTTTGATCTCAGTTATCAGCCATCCTCTTTTGGAAGTGAGTACACAGTACTGAATTTGATACTGAATCTGGAGCACAACCCTGACCATTGCAGACACTAACATTTCTATGAGGATTTCATTTAATCTAATTCTCCAATATCTCAAAATTGTATGTTTCCTATTTCTCTCCCACACACAGAGAAGGTCTCATTAGTTTCCAACAAAGTACTCTGACTAAAATCTTTTCATACTGTCTAGGAGAAAACCTGAACTAGTATTTACTAGTATTAAGTCAACTGAAGTCCATCAGATCACTGCAATTTGGCGTAACCACTATTTTGGGGTGGTGTTTTCAGTTGTATGACATATCAAATTCAGGCTGAGGAGATTTATTTGTAAAGGATTCTTTCTGTATGTCATTTTTGGCTTTGAATTCACGAACATGCTTAAAACTTTTCTAATTATGAGATCCAAAAAAAGATCACAAATGCCTTGAGGATAGCTCCTGTAGCACCTCTCATTTAGGTGAGCAATGTGGAGGTTGACACAACTTCAGTTCTAATAGAGAAGGATGTACAACTGCAATTGCACAGCATGGTTTGGAAAAATGCACAGTGGCAGCCTGGCAAATACGCAGAGAGGCAAAAGACAATCTCCCTATCCACCCAGCAGTGGAGATTGGCCATCCTGGGAAAAACAACCCAGGACCTTGCATAACATACCTAAGTTCTCTACATGGTTCATGCTGAGAAGCAGGCATTTGGAAAAGGCACATGGAAAAAATCAAAGCCTTCCTGCTGAGCAAATTGCTCCCTTGAACTACCATGAAGGTTTGCAAAGAGCAACATATTGAAAATCCTGTCCATACAGGGAGCTAAGGCACGCTTTTCAAGCACCTATTTCTTCTGTTCCCTTCAGATTCACAGTTTGGGGCAGTCTCCAGAATTGAGAGACAAGTGGCGGTTTAGAAAGGACTGGGCTGGAGGAGGAGGAAGATGGTAGCTGGGTTTGCCTTAGGCAAAATAGTGGAGTGGTTGGAGTGTTTGCCTAGGAAAAACAGAGAGAGAGAGAGGAATTACTTGCCTTCCTCAGCCTGAGGCTCTCAAAAACCTTATCTCCTATCTCTTTTCTAGGAAAGTGCTGTCAGCACCAGGCTGGCTGTGAAGCTGGCTGGAGGCAACCCCCACCCTTCCTGTGCAAGCTTTTCTCCTGGAAAACAAATACAAGAAGCATCAGGAACAGGAGAAATACTGTCAGAGGATACTGTAATGTGACTTGTTGCCAAAGGTTAGGTGAGCTCTAAGAATGCCTACTGTAATGTTCATCTCCCAGAGGGCTCCAGAAGCAGCACATCTTGTTATTGAATCCTTGTTACTTTGTCAGCAGCTAAGTTCAGCACCAAAAAGATGGGTTGCTCTGGCCATCTGCATGTTGCTGCTGTAAGTACCTGGGAATGTGGGAATCAAATGAGGAACTGAGCAGCTCCAGTTGGCACCTGAACTTGGAAGGTCCAGAGCTGAAGCCTCAGACCCAAACAGTGGTGTCTTGGGTCTTCTGCATAAAGCCTGAGGTGGCTCTCATGTGGATCTTCCTGTAACTCTTCTTAAGAACTATGTGATTATAAATTCATTCCAGTAAATGCTTTTTTAAAAGAAAGGGCATTTTTACCCATTCCCGCCTCCTTCCTCCTTCCTCCTTCCCTTAGATTCAAAGCATTTTGCTTGTAGAAGAAGCCAAGTTGGAACACAAAACACTTTGGGAAACACAAATAAATTATGGTCACCATACAAGCAGCCCTCATTAAGAACAAACGAACAAACAAAACAAAAGAAAAAAAACAATAACAAAAAAAAAACAAACACCAAAAAACCAAAACAAACGAAACAACCAAAACAAAACCAGAAAAATTTAGTTGTGAAAGGGCCAGGTTAAACAAGACAACAAGGATAATGCTAATTGTCCCTCTTGAGACTTACAGTTCACATATGATACATATGAACATCTGAACAGGCTTGGGAGGGGTGGGAGCTACATGTTCACTGCTTGCTTAAATAGCTGACCTTTTTCTCACTTGGCAGGATTTCTAGGTATCACTCTTTTATGTAGATAACCTATCATTTCTCTATGTAGATAAACTGTTCTTTTGGCTAACTTGGTTCTTCTTTAACAAGTGAAATATTTTGGAACAGACACCTAGCACAGCATAAACTTGAGCATGCCGTAAGTATAAACATAAATTAGAAAAAGCGCTCCTGGTCAGATGGAGTAAGGTGCATTTTAGTTTGTTGACTGTATTAGGTCTAGTGGAAACAAGCAGAAAACACTGGCATGCTAACAGAAAGTAATGAGAAGAAATAATCTGAGCCTTTCAGAGGCAGTAAAAGTGCAGCAAGGCAAGAGGCTTTCAACACATTGCTACAAGAAAACTGTCTTTCTTACACTGAGAAGACGGGGGGCTCTGAAGTGTCCTTTGTCCATTATGGATCCACAGCTGTTCTTTAATCATATTTTACTTAGCGTATGCCTTCAGTGCAAGATGTAACGTGCATTCCACACCCTGACAAACCTGTTTGTGTTCACTAACAGAGCAGTGAATTGCTTCTCTCAATCCTTCTTTTGAATGTTTTGGGTTTTGTTTGATCCTGTGTCTTGTTGGCATACTTTTATGATGCTGTTACTACAAGTGAGTACAAATGTCCTTATTACAGAAATAACGTAGGTAGCATTGTCAGTCTCTGGACACCAAAGTCTTGTCCACATGTGGAAATTAAGAAATACATTAATGGGATGATACACTGCCGTACAACTTTTCCATATATCTCTACGTTTACATACGTATCCTCCATTAAAAGTGTTGCTTGTTTGTTTTAATTCAGTATCCTCTGGAAACAGGTTAAGCTAAAAAGAAAAAAATACACAGTATCTACTTTCATTGAAAGTTAACTAGGATTGGAGTAAAACGTAAATTTAAAATACATTTTTTTCCAAACATTTATGAAAGAGAATAATAGGAATGTCTCATTCAAGTTTAATTTAATTGCCTTCAGATGTGGATTTAAAAAAATGTATTCTTTCATTGATATGTGTTCCACATTAAGTTATTCAAGAATAAATCTGGAGCATTTATTCTCAAAATAACTGCATTTGCATAATTCCATGTGATATTTCGGGGTAGAACAAATTATTCTGTTTTATATACTTTAATCTGGACTACTTCCCGCATAGAAAAATTTGATTATTTGGCCCAATCTTGCTCCATTTGCCTATAAAAATAGCATCAGGAAGACAGATAACTGGTGGAATCTTGATAGATGATGTCAGCTGTTAGTTGACTGGTTTCTGAAGGAATGCCTAATCCTGTTCTTGTCATCTTCATTCTGGCAATATCTCTTGGTATAATCCAGGGTAACTTTGCTTGTATGACATGTCAGGATTAGGCTTTGTGATCAACTGCATCTCTGAGCTGCCTGCCTGAATCCAGTTTGTATTCTGTGGACAGCTTGATGCTGCAGTACACAGACTATAATGCATGGGATTTCAGCCTTTGGTTCATTGTTCTCTGAACCTTTGTTAAAAATCAGCCATTTATGTCCTGATTCAGAGTCTAGTCCATATTCTGCATATCTTCTGCATAACTCATGAGAGGACGTACTGTAGCATTGCAAAGAATGACTAATTCTTTCTCTATTATGATGACTCATTATTTGTTGTTCTAAGAAACCAGCTTCTCAAATCATGGCTTTCCCTTCAGTTTTGTTTTTTTTTTTCTTTTATCCTTTTCATTTTTTCTCATTTCATATTTACTATTTATCAGTCTTGGCAGATAAGAGACTTCTACATTTTTCATATAAATTTTCCTCCAGTATCTTCCCTTAAGTATTGTCTGTAGAATTTTTACCTCCTACATGAAGATTTAAGAAATGATCATTCAAGTATTTAGCAAGATGAATAATTTAGCATTTGAAAGACATATTCTCTCAATGCTACAATTAAAGCAGAGTTGCTACTTACAATTATATGTAACAAAATTTTCTATCTAATGCCGTTGATTAGTCATGTCTTCCTTTTTTTCCACTGACTAGCTGTCTAAATTTACATGCCTTCTGCAATTACCTTAAGCACAGACTTCCAAACTTTTGCAGTTACAGCTATCTATAGCCAATTTATCACAGAAACAAACAGGTGTTGTGCTTTTGATTAAATTTGGGTCATTTTGAGACTTGTTCTGGGTTCAGCAGTGGCAGTCATTTTTTCTCCTTAGTAGCTGGTGGAGCGCTGTGGTTTTGACTTTCGGCCTGGGAACAGTGCTGATAAAACTGATGTTTTTAGTTGCTGGAGAAGAGAAGGCTGCGTGGAGACCTCATAGCAGCCTTCCAGTATCTGAAGGGGGCCTACAGGGATGCTGGGGAGGGACTATTCATCAGGGACTGTAGTGATAGGACAAGGGGTAACAGGTTCAAACTTAAACAGGGGAAGTTTAGATTGGATATAAGGAAGAAATTCTTTACTGTGAGGGTGGTGAGGCACTGCAATGGGTTGCCCAGGGAGGTTGTGAATGCTCCATCCTTGGCAGTGTTCAAGGCCAGGTTGGATGAGGCCTTGGGTGATATGGTTTAGTGTGGGGTGTCCCTGCGCATGGCAGGGGGGTTGGAACTAGATGATATTAAGGTCCTTTCCAACCCTAACTATTCTATGATTCTATGATTCTATATTTACCCTGACCAAGGGCTTTCTGAGCCTCATGCTGTGCCAGGGAGGAGGGGAAGCTGGGAGAAAGCAGAGACAGGACACCTGACCCAAACTAGCCAAAGAGGTATTCCGTACCACAGCACGTCATGCCCAGGGATGTAACTGGGAGTTACCCAGAAGGGCTAGTTCACTGCTGGGTGGGGGTGAGGTATTGGTCGACGGGTGGTGAGGTGTTGTATTCTCTTCCCTTGTTATTTCCTTTATCATTATTATTATTGGTGGTAACAGTAGTGGTTTGTGTCATACCTTAGTTACTAAACTGTTCTTATCTCAACCGATGGGAGTTACATTCTTTCGATTCTCCTCCCCATCCCTCCGGGAGTGGAGGGAGGAAGGGGGGGAGTGAGTGAATGAGCTGCATGGCTGGGTTTAAACCACAACAGGACTGAAGTAATTTTTTTATAGTTAATATTTCCTTTGGACTCATTCATGGCCAAGGCATGCAGCTGAGATGTTTCAGTTTGCAGATTTCGCTTCTTTTCAATTTTTTCCTCTGTTTTATGGTATACAGAGCAGTTTACTGTTTATTAAGCTAATGTAATAAAATTATTATATCTTTGGCAATGTTAGCTACTTCAGACAATAGAATTCTTTTAAAAACACCAGCCAGCAGCACATTCTGGTGGCACACATTTCAGTTTTGTGAAATGATTGGTTTTGTTTGCTTTGGGTTGGATCAGTGATTTAAGCACATTTTTAAAATTGCCTAGTTATAACTTATTTTCTTTTAATCATTATATTTTTAATGTTTGTGTGCCTTGCAACGCCTGAATTGGCTGAACTGTTAACTCTTGGTGAAGAGAACTACAGATTTAAGACCTATTCTATCTTTCTGTAGGATGGATGTTGGCATGTCCTTAACTTTTAGAATCTGCCCCCTTAGTAGGTATGACAACTAATGATAGATTGTGGAGTATTACAAGCAAATATGAAAAAAGTGGTGAATAGCATAAAGGCTAAGAAAAATTTATCTTCAAGGTTAGTTACCATCTGTTTCCTCACTGCATTTCTTTGCAGCCTTGATAGTAAAGGCACGCTACAAGCACCTCGAATTTAGTTCCAAGCTTTTTCACATCCCAGATGCTGTGTGCTTATTATGTGTGAGAGCCTGTAAGGAAACAAAAGAATTAAAAAAAAAAAAAAAAAAGAAAAAAGAGAGATATTATGTGAAATGAGTTTTTCTTTTAGGGTCCTAGGTTTTTTTTCTGGGTACAGCTACATCTTCTCTGTGTGAGGCTTTCTTTTCGGTAGAGAACGCAAACGCAGACTGCAGGCTATGGAGATTTCATGGTCCACTTGGACCTGTAGCTCCCCCTGCTCAACTACTATTCAGGTTCAGGAACTGAGGAAACAGTCTTCAACTGGGAAACGGTCTTTGCAGGGTACGGTGACTGAAAGGTGTGTTGACCTCCAGCATGTGAGCCAAGATCCTTCAGGCACTTACAATGATGGAGAGAAACCACAGAGCTAAAATCACCTGCTGGAAACCCCTCTCCATGATTCAGAGCTTCCTTGGGATGTTTATGGCCTGAAAAGAAGAGCCCCTGGGCCTGTTCTCAGGACTGGTGTCAGCTACTTGGGAAGAGACAACAAGAACTCTAACGAATAGGTCTGTTTGGCCTGCAGATCCCTCCAGGACTCCTTGGAGTCAGTTAGTGCTCTTGGAGACAGGAGAAGAAACTTACCCTTGGAATACTAAGACACCGTTTCATGCGTTTCTGCTGAACACTTGATGGAAAGCAAGAAAGCAGTGCCTACCACTGCAAAAAGGAGAGAAAAAAGAAGAGCGAAGAAGCACAGAGGACTGGCTTTGTTGAATAATTTGCTAATCTGTAGGCAGTATTTATCAGCTGAATGAAAAACATCTTTGTGTGCTAGTTTTCCTGATAAGACAGAACCATTATCAAGAGTGCCTTCGTTTGCGGGAGCTTCTTAAACAAGCTGGTATGAAGCCAGTGAAAATAAAATGGGAGACACAGCCTCAGTCCATGGAGTCAGCCACAAGCCAAAGAAGTCGTTCTAACCATTGGAAATCACCTGAAAAAAACAAACCTGAAATCCCAAAAGCAGCTGGGGCCTGCTTAGGTTGGTGCAAGGCAGCACTGAGCAGCAAGGTACAGAGTATTTGTCATTACAAGCAGAGCAGTGTTACCATGAAAAAGGGAAAATTTAAGGAGAGGGTTGAATTAGGATAATGAGGGTGCTTTGTACATAATTGCAGAGCCTCTTCTTGTGCTCCAAGGGCTAGTGACAAAAAAATCACAGTGCTTATTTAAAAGTATTAAAGAGTAGCTGGTGTGGTTTGTGTCACAGTCTATAAAGTTTATGGCTGGCCACAAGCGTTTCTGGCATACAGAGAGAGAACCTGCATGGCTGCAGCATTTGCTGTTTGTATGCAGATGTGCCTGTGATGTTTCTGTCTTTCCAATCCACTCTTCCTAGTGGAGCCTACATATAAGAAAAAGCTATAAAAACCCTTGCACATCACTCTTAAGTGTGATTTGTGAGAAAGGAGGTTTGTGAATCCTGGTTTAATCAAAAGTTAAATTTTAAAATCTTGATCTTTGAATCACAAGGACATTTACTAGCAATTTATTCCATTTCTGAACTCCTTTTGGTAGCATACTAGGCTGTGTGAATGACAGAATGACTGTCAGGAAAATTCCTTCTGGTCTGCTTCTCCATTTCATGTTGTCTTCTACAACATTTTAAAATATTTTTTGAGCTGAAGAAGGTGAAAACATTGAATAAGTCCAGGGTTATAAGCACTTAGAAATATTTCAGTGGAGAAAGTACAAGCTGTAGGGATGTCCGAAATACACATTCTGCCTGATGAATGTGCTGGAATTCTTTGGGTGCACTCTAAATTGGCAGCCGGAAGTGAAACAAATACAAATAATTTTATTCAGAAGACAAAGCTGTGTCTCACAGAGGAAAAAGAAGAAACATTGGTCTTAGAACACCAGTGGATTTTTTTAATGGATGTTTGTTCAGTATTTGACCTGTTTTTTCTTTTTCCTGTATCTTTCTTATATCTTCAACGTTCTCTAATAAAATTGTAAGACAGAAGCAAAAGAACAAAATATTATTGCTTGTGCCATTAAAAAATAATAAAATTTCTTTGTAACATTTATCAAATCCTCAGATTTTTCTTGGGTGCTTGGTGTGTTCTTGGCAGCCCATTTTCAAACTAGTTTAGGATACTCCAGCATAGTCCTGGACTATGACTTTTTTTGAGTCAGCTCAATCTGTGTCTTAATACTTGCTTAAAGGTTTGGGTAGTGTGGATGTCAACATGATATTCCATGTGTTTACATGCACTGCTCATTCAGTTGCAGGATAGATCACTTCTTGGCATACTGAACATATTTCTTCTGTTAATGCAAACTAATTCTGTATGTCCACAACAAAGCTCCACTTACAAATGTCTCATCAAAATATTGAAGGAAGTCTGTGTGGCTCTAATTTTTTTTTTTTTTTTTCTATAGAAGAAAGCTTTGAAGTTGCTATCTATGTAACCAGGTCTTAAATATGCACGATAACTGACCTGAATTAATAAAACTAGGCTTATTACTCACATTTGGGTGATAAAGGCATTTCTTTTTATGGCATATACTCACAAGTCTTGTTATAGTACTAATGTAGGAAGTGGTAATTTCACTTTTTATCCAATATTATATAATATTAAACATCCAATTAATGGCCATATGTTCTGGCTGAGTAACATATCTGCATGAAGTTACCCTTCAACCCACATTCTCTCCAGTAGCCGGGATACACCTCTGTAAATTATCCTGAAAGAAGAAATCGTGTTAGTTCTGAATTAATAACTTTTAATGATTTTCTTTTGCCACCAGGAAAAAATCATTGGGAAAAGGCACCTTCCTTCAATTTAGGGACCAAAACACAACGGGAATTTTCTTAGGAGAAGCCTTTCACCTACTTACTCATGTAATTAACTTTTGTCTTTTGTATCAGGCTTATTAAGCTCACTGCTGTGTTTTGAAATTATGCCCTTAGACCTTCCAAAGAATTAATTATTACCTCTTTGTCTCTGCTTGTGGCCTGCAAATTCTACCCTTTCTCAGAGGTTTGAAATAACAACTTTTTCAAAATAAATTTCTATAAATGCTTTTGTGATATCTCAAAGTCCAATGACTTTCCTTCACTTAATTCTCTTGTGCTTTGAAGGCCTGCTTATTACTATTTACAGACAAAGAGAAGGCCTAGAATTATTTGGGAACTGAAAGCTGTTGAAGAAGTTGCTGGACCCTGTGGTCAAAGTAAAAAGCAAGATTTTCTGTGTTTGTCCTTCTGTGTTTGTCTCGTACACCTTCATCCCCCAAAAGTTCTGTAAGAAAAAACAAACAAAAAAATACAAACCACAACCAAATAAAACGAGGTAAAAGAGTTTACTCTGAGGCTTTTCTTTCCTGTTTTTGATAAAAATTCTTCATTATATTGGTGCTGATACTTTTCTTTAGGAAATTACTGAACTGTAGCTAATATCATGTTTGTGTTTTAACATTAAATATTTTCAAAATGCTGAAAGAATGACTGTAAAGCTCTTTGAATTCAAGTGGACTTTCAACTGAAGGATTTGAAATGCAAGGTAATTTTAAACAAAGCTAGGAAAACAAAGTAATTTTCAATCTACAAATTGCTGGAACTTTTAGAGCTTATTCAAGTAAGGCAGAAAAGTTCATGGGATCTAGACACTTAACTCCATTGGGCTCCTCTGTATAGTTAATAATGAGTGTTCTATATGAAATATTTTAGTACTTTCTGTACCAGAATAACAGAGGTGCACTGTTTGTATCTGGCCTGAGATACAAGAGTTCAGAAGAACTGACGTTAGGGTCTCTAGTGTATGTGTTGTGTAAACTTAGTGGTGAATTATGTCACTCATGAAGTAAGTAGAAGTAACGTGTCTGAAGTAGTTGGTGGTTTCTCAGCATCATTGCCCACCTGGCTCCCTCCGACAGATTCTGGGAACATCTTGAAAATCCCACAGATGCATTCTCTTGCTTGTTAAAGCAAGGTGATCAGAGAGTCCTTGATGTCTTACCAAATGTTTGGTATTTTCTTTCTCCAATTATGCACTTCTGAAAATTATTTTTGTCTCTTAAAAATATTTGGGAATATGAGCAGGCAAAAGATATGTTCACGGAGAAAATACTGGCTGCATCCAGACAAGATGTACTTACCAGTTAGCCACTAAGTTAGTCACTAATGTGATTTTGTGTCTCGGGTAACATCAGCCTAAAACAATCTGGAGCAGTTTAGCTATGTCAGGGTTATGGACATACTTATGTCTTTTGCTAGTACTCTAAAAAAGGCATCTTGCTTATTCTTCAGTGTTAACCTTTCTGTCAGCTGTCAGGAAATATCTGTCAGTAGATTTTTCAAAACTTTAATTTAACCTACCTGCTCCATCTGTATCTTCTGGCTTAGTTAATTATTGCTATCTGGATCTGCTGTACTTGTCTTTTCCTAACAGGCTGAAAAGCAGAAGTGGAAGGGAGAGGTCATTGTTGCCTACACATGCCTTTAAAAGTGTACAAATTCTTCCTTCATGCAAAATGGCTGGCCTGATCTCACTGTTTTAATTGTTCAGATCTGCTTCTCTTACATTATCTGTCATGCTTATAACAGTTATCCCCATTGACAGTAATAAAAACTTTTACAGCGTTTAATGATGTCACTTTCATTCCTTTAATGACTCAATCCACAAGCTACCAGATGTTATCCACCTGCCAGTACTGAAGCCAACCTGATCTCTGCTAATTGAGAGCTTTATGCAGTTTTCCAATCTGTTTGCCAATTTATTTGAAGGTATTTTTGATATTGAAATGGCATGGCAAATGGCAAGAGACTTACTGGTTTGTCTTCATCAAAGGTGACAATATTTCAATCAGATTCATTCAGTTTTAACTGCCCTTGACTTAAAAACATCATTAAAGATTCTAAAACAGCTTAGGAGAAAATATTACTTCCAAAAGCTTAAAAATCTCAGCTGGGAATCCATCTGTGCCTGTAGCTTTTTTTCTTATTGCCAAATACTTAATTACCTGACTAATTTCCTGATGCAGAATTTGTGTCTCCTGTCTAAGCTGCTACATCTAACTTGGGGGGGATTTTCTCCATCAAGAGTGATGCAGAGAGGTATTTCTCACAGTGGAAATATAGTCTTGTGCAATGTTTAGTCTGATGGCCTCAGTGTTAGCCAACTTGATTCTTGTGCCATATTTTTGTTGTTGTATTTTTGAATTCTCAGCTGCAATTGTTCCTTTCGAAACCGCCAAGTTATTATTTTTCCAAAGAAATCTCTGTGTGAATTGGATGAGAGACTTGCTTTCATTACCTTTTGATGTTCCTGAACAGTTTTGTCTGGCTTTTTTATTTATTTTAATTTTTTTTGGTAGGTTCATCAGTCACTAATCAAATAGTTGAAGATCCATTTTTAATGACATCTGTGTGGTTATAGAATATTTTACTTACGTAGCTGGTTTCTGTCTGAAAATAACAGTCTGGACTTTATTCTGAAGTGGAGAGGAACTCGACATGGATAAATTGAGATAAAGTCGTACCTAGTTCTCTAGGTCTGTAGTTCAGAACCTGTGAGCAAGTGGTAATTATCAGGAATAAGTTACAGTTAATTCATGGACAAGTGAGTGTGAGGTATGGTATCTAAACATAGGAGCATTGCCATTTTAAGCAATCTTTCATCACAGGCAATATTCTAGTGTTCTGGGCTACAAAATCTGTGCTAATTACTTATAACTGTGGTGTCTCCTCTTCATGAGGAAAGGAAGTATCAGAAGAAGTAAAAGTGAATCCTACTGAGCTCAAAGGAGTGTTGTGAGTTTTGGCTGTTTCAGTAGTGCTTTGCAAAGTGGTTTGAAATCTTTGACTAGAAAGTGGCACTAGAATGAACATTATTCAGATTGAGATTTTAATCCAGTGTTTCAGAATCTGTAGTGAGAAAACAGTTGTATTAACTCCTAACAATCCTGTGGAAAATAAAACCAAAACTGAATGCTTTCATTTTAAAACAGATTAGCCAAAGGAACATCAGAAATGTGTAACGTCAGAAATCAGTGGTCCAAATGGGCCTTCTAGAAGTTTTGTAGATTGCACCATACTTTTGGGAATTTTGATTGAGCAAACCTTGGTATAGGAAGGTTGTCACAAATCTGATAACTGCTGCTATAGCCTCTGCCAAGAGGACAGAAACCACTGAACAGCTTCAAGTATTAATCATGTCTGTCTTCATTTCTCCCATATGTAAGAACTGTTCTGTACTATAAGGGTTAGATGGCAGCTGACGGCAGCCTGCACACCAGGGGATATGGCAGTCTCTCATCCTCTTTTTGTGCCCAAAGAAATGGTGGATGCAATTAAGATATTAAATTCAAGGAAACTGTATATCATAGCTGGGAGAATTCAGTAAATACTACACAGATCAGCTAATCCTTTTTTTATTGCTAACTTCAATTAGCTCTTTGCATACACATACAGTGCACTTTTTCTTTTAAACATCATTGTTTGCCTAAAGGATTGAAGTGGCTTTGACTACCTGGCAACAACACTCTTGCCTCTTCTAATAGTTCCAGCATTGCTTTCCAGGACTGTGGCTCAGCTACAACATTGAGAAAGAGCCCCATGGCAGGAAGGCTGCAGAGTCCTGCCATGTCAGAAGGAGAAGGGAGGTCACTGGGCAACCCTCACTCACAGGGAGTGTGCACTCATTGCAGCGCTAGACCTGCCTCTTTCCTTCCTGCACAGGTCAGGAGCAGTCCTTGGGCACTGTACCTGGGATGTTGCAGATGGAGCCACATGCCTGTAAAACAATGAGTGTGTGTGTCTGCAGCTGCAAAGAGGTTATATGGAAATCACATCACTTCCTCATCCTCATCTTCTACTCAGGTTCTATTTGAAAAGAGGCTGCCACTGCTTCTCAAACAATTGAAAACCGCACAAAACCAAACTTGGGGTTAGAACTCCCTCTTCGACTTTCGTTCAAAACTGTCAGTTGGAAAAATTCCATCCAGAGGTGGGTGTGAATCTCTGGCTTTTTAAGTTGGTCTGAATGTAGTGCTGCTGCCCTTGCTTTCCAGAAATGTCATAAATTATTTAAAGAAGAGAAAGAAAGACGTTTCCCAAGAAAAGCATAAACATTTCACAGTGCTGCTCAGCAGAAATATGCTGTGGCCTCTATCCACAAGGAAGGCAGAGGAAATTGGGATTTCACCTTTCTGACCTCTTGCAGGAAAAAAATGTGTCCAGTATAAGCCATATAACTGTATTTGGGTGTCTGCCTTCAACAAAGTTCCAAAAAAAGAGAGATGAAGGCTCCCCTCCCCATCCTCCTGAGAACAAGTTTTGATTCAGAACAGGAAAAAACAATGGTATTATTATGTCACCTTTGTATGACAGAAAACTATTTTAATTTTTTGAACTTCTTTCTTGGAGGCATATAAATATGCCAGCCTCTTAAAAAAGCGTAGCAGGGAGTTTTCTGAGTCCATGCACCATAGTCAGTTCACAGTCAGTACACATTTCTGCTAGTGCAGTTGTAGCAGCATCTTAAAATCTAGATGCTAAGCAGACACCTTGATCAGGCATCTTGACCATGCTGCTTGCTCTTAAGATGTAACCATGCTGGCAAACAGTGAGCAATTTTCTTACAGGATGAGGAAGCAGAACAGCAATGAGGCATGCATTTGCCCTGAGGAGGGGCACTGCAGCAAGCCAGGTGGGGGGCTGTTTGCATCAGGAGGAGATGCACCCCTGACGTGAGGAGGATGATCCCAAATTCTTTGCATTCTAGAGGAAGGCAGTGCAGGGGCCGGTGCTGGTGAGGCAAGGGGAAGGATGGAGAAATGAGAAGGGGAGCAAGAGATGTTCAATGTGACACAGGTTGACTTGGAGTTGTACCGAAGGCTGTCAGGGGAAGATATGTTCATGCCAATGCTAGTGTGGTATTGAGGCAGTTTTGATTTCTGAAGAGTTCAGAGCACTGGGTCCTCTTCCAAGGCCTTGGGATGGGGTTGTGCTAACGATGTGCATTTGCTGGCATACAGCAAGGTGTATGCCCAGTCTTTTCCTGAAGGTGTCCTACTTAATTTGGGAGCAGAGCAAGTTTTACTCTGAGTTGCCAGCAACCTGTTTACTCATGTAAAAAAGGTCAGATTTGAAAAGATCAAACAGCCTTTTATGACTGATATGTCCCTTCAGTATTTAATAATATGTAACCATGGGTGCTCTAAAAGGACATCAGAATTACAGGTATGTGTTTTGGAGTCTGCTCCCCATTAATAAAGATGTCATTTGCTTCCTAACTTGTCCTTAAACTTCAGAATTGCCAATAAAGGTTGTGGAAAAGCCACGAAACTCGGGATTTTTGCTAAAAATAGAATCCTTACGTCTTTTCCCAATAATTATGTCTTTAAAAAAAAGCCAGTGGCAAAGCTTACAACTGAATGTCTGTGTCACAAGTGTGATGGCACCACAAACCACAAATAATAATCCTAGCAAATAAGGGAGGATAATAATGCTTTCTATGCATTTCTTTCTGCTTTCCCTTTGTAGGCTGATGTCATCATTACGAATTGTTAGTTCCTGGGATCACAGCTAAAGCTCTGGTGGTTTTGTTAGAAAGATAATTCATGTAGTGGCAGAAGCTAATTGTTCTTTGGATTTGTTTTTCATTGTAGAATTTTATGAATAAGTTTGTAAGTGAATTTGAACCTTATCTGAGCCGCTTGGGTTTGTCCCCTGTTGCTGCTAGCTTTATTCCCAGGTTAAACCATCTGTCTAATAAAAAGTCCCTCTTTGCAGAATTAGTTAAGGGGCACTAAGAAAAGCATTTGACACTAAAATAGAGAAGTAAAAGTACAGTATTGGCAGCCTTAGGTTTCAGAAATGCTTTCATTATATTATCGTCAGCTTTTCCAAAAGCTGCAGTAGCCTCTGGTGACCTGTCTGCAAACACTTCCATTACAAAGAATAATAGGTGAGGCTATCCTTTGTCAGTTCTCTTTCAACATGTGCTTAGGAAAATAGCAGAATGTCTCATCAGACAAATGAAAAGAAAGGAGAAGTATAAAGGAATGTTACCAATAGGCAATAATGTAATTGCTGAATGGGGAAGATACTGCTTATAATTTTGGTTTTCCTGCAGTTGTCTTCAATTCCAGCAGCCTCATTTTCAGCAGGATCCAAATCCTGCACTATTCAACAGTTTTCCCTTTAGTATATGAGGTAATTTACCACTTCAGTTGGCCTTGCAGTGACTGAAATATTTAGGGGATTTGTGTAGTGACAGAAATAGATAAGATGTTTGAGGCAAACAGCTTAGTTCTGTTTTGGAAAATCTCCATGGGATTTAAGAGGATGCACTGATGTAATACAATTGGTGGTTTTATTAAAATTCTTTCTGAATAACATCTATGGTAAAAGTATAGCTTACTCCCATTACAAAGTCTTCCCTATCTCCTACCACCCCCCTGCATAATATCCTTCCTGAGTGAGTCAGAAACCTGTCTAGAGATGTAAATAATACAGCAGCAACAAATACAGAAATATTTTGAAAATTTATTTATTGTCTTTGTAGTTCTTCATAGCTGTGAAAATCACCAACAAACAGATCCTCCAGTGTAAGCTAAAGCTTCAGGCAGTTTCAAGTCATTGTTTAAAAAAAAGTCAGAAGTAGCAGATTATCTGTTTGTTTATATACTATTTCTAGCTTGCTTAATCACAGTTCACAAACAAAAGTAAGAGTACTGACAGTCGATGTAGTACTGCGTCCAAGCACATCTATGTCTATGTGCATATGTAAAAATGAAGACGCATGTATTCACTGATATGGAACTAGATTGCACACACACACTGGTAAAAGGTTGTTATTAATGATGCACTCAAAAAACTAAGAAATAGCAAAAATTGAACGTTGCTGGGGCAACCTTAATTTGGTTTCCTGGTGTCTTTGCTGCAACTGAAACTGTTTGGAAATTTTTCTATGCAATGTTTTTGTCACAAAATGCTAATCTATCAATATCAAGACGCTCTTGTGCACATTCCGGTTTTGGGAAAACCTTTCTCTAAGCCAAGACTGGAATTTTTATGATGAGAGATTCAATTCAGGGCTGGTTCAGACCAGTTTTGTAAACCGGGCTTGTTTCAGAAGGCAGCCCTATCTATGTGACTTCCAGGTGACTTTCTAGGCCTGGACATATTTTATTTCCTGGTTTTCTGACTTGAGGCTGTAGAACCATGTTGCAGAAATGCTTAATGCTCACAGCTGCAGCTGTAGTTAGTGGAAGACAAGTTCTAGAAATACAGTACTAAATAATTGTAAGAAACAGGTTGCAAACATTTGAAATTGCTTACCAACTTTGATTGTCTGTGCCTCTCGATCTGTGAAATGATTCATTAACATTTGTGTATCACTGTAGCATTATTATGGTAAGCACCACAGAAAGCCCTTAAAGAAATTTTACATTCTTTTTTGAAAGCAGACTTGAATAGTGTTCAGTGAATAACGCATTAGGCAACAGTGTATTGAACAAGGAAAGAATGAAATATTAAACATGTACAGGGCACTGTCCTTCCTAAGTAATTTAATGAGGCAGAGGTCTTGTGAGAAGAAACCTCTACGTGACTGTGTCACCATACATCAGGACAATACTATATTGTAGGACAATATATACAACAGAGGTTGAAGTAAGGTTGCACAGACAGCCTTAATGCTGGGATCTCCTAAATCCTGAATGCTTAACTTTGTCATCTTTTAGAAGAACAGTATTCAGGTGGGCTTTCTGTGGGTAATACATGTATCATCTGCAGAGAAATTATATGCCATTTGTTAGACAGGAATACTTTATTGGGATGAGTTTCATTGATCTTATTATTTCTAAATGGTCAGTAACTGGAATTATATTTAATTAATATAGTCATGAAAGTTACATACATTGGTCTGTGCAGGAGTTGGACAAGCAGTAATTTTGCCATTAATATGTTTTCAAGGCCTCCACGCAAAGCTGGGATGCAATATTTCCTGTACACATGAGATTAGCCTATACTTGCCCCCAGTGCCTCTCTATTCCTTTCTTGCTGGAAATTTGCACCAGCTGTGGCCTCCTTTGAGCCAAAAGAACTGTGGCAGGATTCGGGGTGGAAGTAGGGACAGATGAGAAGGAGGTGAGGGTAGTTCGATGAGAAGGAGGTGAGGGTAGTTCAGGGAGTGAAGGTGCCTTTTAAACTTAGGTGTCAGCAGCTCTGTCTCTAAAGTTTGCCGCCTATCTGAGAACATCACATCGTTGATGAGTTACAGGAGTACATGTAGCATTGCTGAAATCTTCTGGATCTGCAGCATGATTTCTTGATGTCTTGTGAAGGTGGGCATTCTCTCTTTTTTGCTGATTAAAAAGTAAAAATTCCCTTTCCCATCAGTAATGAGGAAAACCAAATAAAATTCTAAACGTAACTCCTCAGTGCACTGATGGGACAGGGGCCAGAAGAAAAGAACCAGAAATTCTCATATTCTTGAATAGTAAGATCCACATAGCACTGCAACAAATATCTTCTCATTCTCCAGTGTGTACAGCCAGAGGTTTCTTCAAACTTCTCACAGTCAAGATCCTGGACAGCTCATATGGCTAGCTCTTCTGCAGAATGGCCAGACCTCTTCATCCTGAGGATCAAAACCGTGAATAACAGGGTTTTCCTCAAATAACACAGCTTTATACCAGCCAGCCCCAGAGTACTATTGCTTCTTCTATTTATTTAGAAGAAATATACACCAGAAGATGGGGAATCAGTGTTCAGACATTTAGGGGGAATGAAAACAGAAGAGAGAGAGAAATAGTGTTACAAGAAGCATTACCTCCACTACTACAGGAAAAGCTCTCCTGAGCAAAACAATATTTATGTGAAACTGCTATTACAGGCTATGAGATGCCTCTGTCACCCCAAAGTAAATATGTTTAAGAATGAGTTGTGTATTCAGCAGAAATACATTACAGGAGGGGAGCAAGGATTTCTTTGCCTTCTGTGAAGGCGTAGGTTATACATTATCCTTTTTGGAATGTCCATAAGAAAGTTACTTAATACTCTGAGCAGTACTTACTGGGAAAGGGAAGGTAACTATTATCACTTGGACTCCCCCCTTGGGGGATGCAGTGATGATAACTTTCCTGTTTAAATTTGGGAAATACATAGCGCACAAATGAATGAACTTCATTGTCTTTGAAGTTTCCTATGTGAGTCATGGTGAAGATTCTACATAATTACATTAAAATTACGGGGACAGGAATCAGCATGCAAACAAGCCATGGGCAAACATATAGTTACGTGATTCTATCACCTATACAAACGAAAATTAGCTCCCTTTCCACACGACTTGCCATGCTCTCTCTAAGTGTTACATAAGTTAGTGATAATATCTAAATATGTTTTCAGAACTTAGAAAAGTCTTGCCAGGAGAATAAATCAGTGTAAAAACCTTGCAGGAAATTTGCTGAAAGCCAGTATTAGTAATTCATTTAATATCAAACCTGCCAAGCATGCCTATTTTGGGGGCCCAAATACAGAAGCTTAAGCCAAGTACTCTAGCAAGAGCACTTTTCTGTCACTGTACAGACAACTTGCATTGGCTCACAACCCTGTCTTAACATTTCCAGCTTAGCAGAGAGGCACATTAAACAGACAGTGGTGAGAGAGCTGGCAGAGTGGCTGGGAAGTCAAGAGGTATTTAGAAGAGGCTTGCTAAAGGGACAGATGTATGCATATCTCTAACAGAGCTTGTCCAACACACACCAGTGCTACAAGGAACCTGAGCAAACTCATATTGCACTGCGCACTTTCACTCCTGGCTAACCTGACTGTTAGATGACTATTAAATGTTACTGATAGCAAACAAAAGCTTCCTTCGGCTGAAGTTTGAAGGGGAATGAAAAGTATTTTGTAACTGTCACCTAAGTATTTCTCCCCGTGGAGGGCAAGGAGGAGGGGCAGAGGGAAGGAAGTCTTGCAGAACAACCCAAGAACAAGTTTCATCACTGACTACAGTCCTTTTATTTATTGCTGTTTTCTTTGCCTTTTTATAAAAGGAAGTCCAAGTCTTTCCCTGTGGTAAAGTACGTTGTGTTTTGTGATGGGCATCTGGAATGTATATTAAATGGACTGCTTTTCAAAACCAGTTTCTGGTGTTCTGCAGCTTCTCTCCAAGTTCAAGCAGAATGGCAGTTACCAAAGGATGAAGTACATGTGCATTCTTCTTTTATCTTACAGATGATTATTGACAAACAATACACATATTTCTATTTTATTTATTAATAATGTCAGCAGACCAGACAGATTTTCAAAGCGCAGTCAGGTTCCTTTTCTAAAATTACTTCTAACTCTGCTCACCTTAATTTGAGGTTGCCCCTACTGCAGAAACAGTATGACCAGAATCTGTATGTTGGAGTGGCTAGAGCCAGCGTCCCCAAGCCCGTATTTAGGCATCCAAAGAAATGGTCTGACTTCCAAAACTGCGGAGCAGCCAGCAGCCCTAATTGGAGTCCATGGGAACTGTCAGATGTTTAGCGCATTTGAAAAATCAGGTCACTTTTGTAAGCAACTAATTGTTGCTGTAAGAGCCCAACTTCAGCACCTAGTCTTACAAGGGCTCAATGTCGCTTTGCCCAGAAACATTTCAAAGCCGGGCATCTGGCTTGCTCTCACCGCTGACTCGAGGGGAGGCCCTGACTGCTGTTTGCATCCTGGGAACCTCCCTCCAGCAGGATGGGGTTCACTGCGTCTGCCATTCTAAGATGTGTTGGAGAGGTGCCTGAGCTGCAGCTGAGGGTGCGCAGATGCTCCCTGTGATTCGAAGGCAGAGGCCCCACCAGGCTCTGGTGACCACACTGAGAGCTGCCTATTCACAGGCCACCTCCTTGGACACCATTGGCTGCCTCTGAGCAACCTGGCACCACCAGAATCACCACAGGAGCCCCTATGTAGCCTCTGACATGACAGGGGACACTACAAAGTGTTTGCCTTATTCAAACAGCATTCCTGGAAACTCTGAGGCTTGATTTGCTTTATTCTGCTCTCTTCTGAAAAATATTTAAAAAAATAAACTGTGGACAAATCCTGCAGAAAGAGACCCCACTCTTGGTTCAAAGACCATCCCCTTTGTCACCAGGGCTCCCATGTGGTTTGCCACTTGCTGAAGGGTGTGAAATAAGTAGAGGACAAACAGTGCCACAAACTATTTTAGTGCTAAAATGAACTTTGTGTAGTAAACATGGGCAGGCTTAAGTTCATTTCTTACCTAAGAGGGTAAGTTTGCAGAAGTTCTTGTAAATCTCTATTGCACAACAGGCTCAGAGAGACTGTCG
This sequence comes from Psittacula echo, assembly GCF_963264785.1. Classification (NCBI taxonomy): domain Eukaryota; kingdom Metazoa; phylum Chordata; class Aves; order Psittaciformes; family Psittacidae; genus Psittacula; species Psittacula echo. Next base: position 49,622,182 of record NC_137742.1, on the reverse strand, counting down.
TCCTGAAGTAATAGATATTCCTCAACATTGTGAAACATAAATAGGTGTCTTAGTCTGACTTTCCACATCAGCAAGGATCAGCGCAGTGTTTTCCTCTTTGTTCTTATGTTTAAAATAGTACACAACAAATGTAAGCAAGTTTCTTAACTCCTGGGTGGGGTCTGGTTTCCTAACTCTTGGTGCCGCGCCAAGGTCTAATCTTGGGCACACAGCATGCATAATCATGTATCTCCACAGACATTTCCAGGTACATGGTGCTGCTTACAATTCAACCGAGATTACAATCTGACCTGTGAAGAACATTCTGGACATGGAAGATACAAGACAAACAAGTCATGCAAAGGAGCAGAAGCAGCAGTGGCATTCCTGGGGCTGCAGGCCCTGAGCGCTGCTCGCAGTAACAGGCCCTGAGTGAAGACTGGCAATTTTCAGAAATAGTGCTTTTATGAAGCTGTGTTAGTATTATGAAATATTTGCATCCCTTTCATTACAGCATCCCCACAACCTTCAGAAAGTGGGGCAAGCTGACGGGCAGCTTTCAAAGAAAAGCCGCACTGGGTGTAACATCAACACCATCACTTTAAACTACAAAATTAGCTGCCTTTGTTTAAATTAATTTAGCAAGGGCTGGGAATAGCTGATTGATTGTCAACTCCACAGATGCAAGGCAGCTCTTTGGCTTTAAGTGAGGTTCATGGTGACCGCAACTGCCCCATGGCTCCTGAACGTGCCCTGCCACTGGTTTTCGGCCCACACTCAGCACTCTCCTCCTTCAGCATCTGGCTGGTAGGTGAGCCTAGGCCACTTGTGCTACTTCTGAGAAGGTGAAAGTTACTGATCATACTAACAGCACTTGGGAGAATTGCTGTTGTTCCATGTATTTCCAAACCACTTTGTAATGAGCTAGCTAGACTTTGTGGCTGCCTGGGATGGAACGGAATTGCAAGGCGCTTCATCTGTCAGGTCCCTGAGGTGGAGCCAGAGAGAGGCTGGAGCTCTGGCACACACACAGGCGTAAGTAGTACATCAGATCCAGTGATCTTTCTGCCAAAGGGTGCATTGGATCAGTTCACTGAACCAGCACAGGGGCTAATCCACCATCTGTCCGAGCTGCTCAATGGCCAGCCGGGCAACTCCTGAGAGCAGGACGGGATATGAGCTGGAACAGGAGAACAAATGTGTGAGGGAGGACAAGGAGCAGGAGCTCATTTGAACAAATCTCTCAGTTGCATTCATTTGGCTGTGGTGTGAAACTGCACATCGAGCAAAGCATGTGTACGTGTTTCTCCTGCACCAACCCTTCTTGTTGGTGAGACACACTCTTCTCCATAGGTGGAAAACACCTCACCTTTCTAAATCAGCTCTCATGTTTTGATTAATACATTATTTCTGATACTATTAGAATGCTACTTCTCTTATTAGGCACTAAAGGAGGCATTGCATTTGCAATACTCTGTTGTAAATCAGTAGACTAATATGTCAGCATAGAGAAGAAGGGAGGCAATAAATTACGCAGGATTTGTACAGTCAGCCCTACAGGCTAAATCACATTTGTTGATGTTTTGATAGAAATACCTTGCAGTTGACAAGCTGCAGTTAAGGTACAAGTTGGTTCCTGTGGTTTATGGATAGTTGTTGGTATGAAACTACCCCCTTTAATGTCCTAAAGTTTTTAAGATGTAGGAGGTAAAATCTGATATTCCATCACTGTTCACCGTTTTCCTTTCCCATGCCAAAGTGCAGCCTCCCCCAACTAATTTTATTGACTGTTCTACAGTGTCACAGTATGTTCTTCTCCAGAGAGCTGTGGATGGATTTTTTCCCCGGGAATGAAGACAGAAATGCGTGTTTGTGCTTTCTGCTAAATACAGACGTAAGCCTACTCCCCCTTCCTTTTCTTCCTCATGGCATACACCGTCATTGTGAGATGACGCAGAAGTGCATCACCACAGAGTATCATGACTTGTCAGGACAGACACCACCTCTAGCTTTGTTTTAATGGCTAGCCTATGACTGAAATGAAACTTAAAAGCTGCTGTACTGATGGCAACTAGCAAATATTACTGAGAGTCAAACTTACAGATAGAAAGCTGGCAAGAAAAATCACTCACCTACTCAATATCAAAGAGTTGTGTCTGTGCCAACAACAGTGAGACAGCGCCAGGGAAAATGTGTTGCAGTAACACATTGCTTTTCCGTGCAAAAATACTGGACCAAATTCAGCCTTCGGTGTAAGTGAAGGCAGTTCCATGAACACTTCTGGTGCTGTACCTACCTGTTTACACCCATGTGGCCCACAACTACATGCTTCAATTACGTCAAGTGATTATGAGGAATTTGCTTAAACCAATGCAAACAAAGGAAATACAGTTCTAGGGTCAACAGTGTAACCTCAGCTCACGTTGCTGGGGCTTGGGTGTGAAGAGAGAAAAAACTGCCAATCTGAACACAGGAAGAGAGAGACAGGGTGAAGCAACACACACAGGAATGTGGTCCTTTTCCAGCCCTGGACTCCTCTGAGTGCTAGGTTATGGGTGAAGCTCCCAGCTCCTTTCAGCTGACGTTTCATTTCCAAACAAGATGCAGAGGGAGATCATACTCAACTTCCCAAAGCATGTTGCCAAGCATGTGTCCCCCCCTCTCCCCAAGCAGCTGCTGTCACCCTTTCTAACTGAAGCCTGATGGGCTACAGGCTTTCCTTGTAGCTGGACACGGCTTCATGATGCTAAGGCTGGATTTTGCCCACAGTGTTTTTTATTTCCAGCCTTATATTGTACCATAGCTTCTTTTCTTTAAAATGCATTTTTCTTAAGCCAGATAAAAGCATTATCCTGGAAAATAATGTGGCAAGCCAGTGGGGCCGCAAACTGGTTAAACCTGAATGTAAACTGTTCTGTAGTGAATATTGCTGGTATGTGGGCAATAAACCTGAATAATTTTATTAATTAGTTATATGCCAGTAACTGTTTTTAAAGGGCACACTATTTACATTGTAGGTAGTAGAACATGTAATTACATGCTAAGGATGTCTGTTATTTTGTCGTCATGAACTCTGTAAATGCAAGACAAAATATTTGTGTTAAAAGAGCAGGTGACCTGATCTTTATTATAGCTGACACTCAACTTTTTTTGAGTTTCTTAGCATTAAGACATATGATTTTTGTTCAAAGCTGCTTGTAGGCCCAACATAACAGCCATTTTTCCTGCATCTTCCACTCTTAGAAGAAAGCCATACCTCATACACTGCTAAACAAAGCTACATGTGTTTACTCTTTGTGTATAAGTTCACTATAAAGAGAGCATGAGGAAGAAAAAACTATTTTAAATCTACAGAAATGCTTCATGCTACTGCAGCTGTTAGTGTTATAAGGCTAACTTACTTGTTTATTGTGAACTGCCACTACTTGTCACAGTTCAGGTCGTTTCAATGACCTTACTGTGAATATCTATTAGTATAGATTGAACTTTGAATCTTCAGGGTTTCTAATATCTGTCTGGGGGGTAATTGCAATACTTGTCTAATGCTTAGTTTGTCTACATTTTTAATCTATGCTCTCTGTCTTGACTCTATTGTTAATATAGTTTTGTCCTGGGAATACGATACAGTAGGTATAATGAAATAACCGGTTGACAGATTTGCGTTAAGATTATGTATTGCAATTTGATATCTGCACTGAGGGAGCTAATGGCAGCACTGGAGCTGGAATTGCTAATGCCATGCTGTGCACACCTTGAGCATGTATTTGCACAGCAAGTGCCAAAATGTGTTGATATTGGCCTTTCAAATGAAGAGCTAGAAGAAGAGACACAGTGAAAACTAACACAGCAAAGGAAAATGGATTAAAAAAGCTGACAAGAAGGAACACTGCCTGAGACGTAGGTTTTATGGGAACTTTCAGAACTTTCTCCTAAGGGAGAAACTGAGGCAGCAGACAGTCTCAGCACCAGAAGATCTCTGATCTCTGCTCTGATATGAGGATCTCTGCTGCATTCATCTTATTTTAGTTAGTTATTCCAGAGAATGTGTTTTATTACACTTAGTTCATACCTTTTGTACTTGGATGTTATCACCACTCAGGTATCCTCCCAGACAAGCTTCCCATCTAGGTCAGATTGTGATGCTCTTGCTCCCTAAGGAGTATACCAAAACCTGGTCCCTCATCAAACGTGCTAGAGACTGTGGGCCCTATATGATCTTCACATTACCAGTGTGCCTTAGGCATTCTGCAAGTGATACTCAGATACTCACTTTCTGCTGACAGAGGGCTCTTCCCATACTTTCTGTAACCTAAGGAGAAAATGTAATGAGATACAAGTTGGGAAACTACAGCTTGTAAAGACAACCTCTTCTGTTACTGGACACTTCATGATCTTCCTAATCAATGGATCCTGCTCCAAACCAGGAAACCAGCAACTGTTCTTGTATTTTACAGTCAGATTACAGAGGGAGTGAGTTATTTCTCAAACACCGTAGGCTTCATTCTGCCCTGCTTTGACATGCTGCCTCTCAGAGTCAAGAGCCATGATGCAAACCAGATATTTATCCTTGAACTGGTTAGACGATGCATAGTGGTTTATAAGTCTCCATTTTAACGTACATGATCTTTTATCTCAAGTGATAAGATCTACAGATTGAAAAGCATTATGCTGAATTTAGCTTCCTGCAGTCAACCCAAACCCAAAAGTATCTCTGACCACTAAATTACAATTTACTCCTGAAGCAAGGAAAGAACCCAGGAAATCCTGAAACTCAACATTTGCACTCCCAAAGGGTGTTGCATTCGGAGGGCTGGTCTCCAGCAGATAACGGCATGATTTTCTCCACCTCCTCCTCTGCTGGCAGAATACAGGAGGACTGTGCAATGCCTTCCTGTATTATCATTCCAAAGCCATGTCAAGGAAAAAGATATGTAAATGTCAGCATCCTAAGACGTACTCCTGTGACGAAAATATTGCATTAGAGAGATGAATTTACACATACAGCCTACTGCTGTTGGTAACTGGGCTGAAAAGAGCTGACTTTTTAGGAAGCAGGTGTGGTACAGTGACTGAAATAATGTGTGTCTGCATAGTGGTGGATCCCAAATCTCAGTCGTCTCTTCCACAGAGAAACCTTCCCAAGAACTCCTGATATCTCTCTGAAGGTTACTAGTGCTCTATTAGAAGACTAAATGCCTGGAAGCATTGTTGATTATAGTCTTTTGGCTGTAGTTTACTAGCATAAATCTCACCTGGATCTGTGGAGTTAAACCTACTCACACATAAGTGATGTTTTGTGGCTGCTATGAGGCACACGATTTTGCAGTGCGGGACAGAGGGTGGGATGGAAGATGCAAGGACTCCCAATTGCAGCTCCTACACACAAATTCCTTGACATCTTTTTTAATTACTAGAGGACGCAGTATAGGTCTGTCAGTCACAGGGAATGTACTACAGAAAGGCACATGGCTATGAAAACCTCCAGTGGTGACTGCTTGGTAGTTAAGCTGAAGGTTTTGTTCAGCAGGGCTGATTTCCACTCCCGCAGCAGTAGTGCAGGCCTACAAAAAGGAAGTTGGCTGTATGCAAATTAGATGCAAATATCTAAGAAGCTTGTTAAATAATTGGCATAGAATATCACACATGGTGCAGCATTAAACTTGGCAGCTACAATCGTCCCTACTGTACTGCTAATACTTCACTGGTGCTAAACTGGTTTATACCAGCTGAGGATCTGGCCCATGTTGCATATGGAATTTCCTGGATAAGCTACTACTCCCTGTCATACTTAGTAACTGATAAATACATTTATAGATTTATATTGTATGTATATGCTGAATTTATTGGATGATCTTTCTCATTCTGCCATCAGTTCAAGCAGTCCATTAAAACAGTTATTGCAAATGCACAGTGTGCTGGAGTCAGAGCTGATCACATGCTGGCATTTAGTTTTCTTGATAAAGAATAGAGGAAATAACGTAAACAAGTATGCTTGATTACTTTCCCACCCCCGTTCATCCATTTCTGAATCATGTTGAATTAACAACACATTTGAGACAAAGATACTGAATTTTATTAGCAAAGCTTGTTCACTGGTGTCATTATTAAATGCTACATTATTAGCTACTTGGGTATAGCATACATTCTTCCTGCATGGTTCCTCAGAAAATAAGCAAAAGCAAAATTGTTTTGTGGCATACTGAAACCAGTGCTGGCTTTATGCAGCAGATGTTCATCTAGCCACGCATGTAGATGATTTCATAGATGGGGTGAGTGTGCTCACCAATCACACACATTGCTTTTTTTCCTCCAGCACTGAATCATCATCTCTCCTTAACTGTATTTTTTTTAAACGGAGAAAGTAGAGCACTGTGCAAACAGTCGTGACCTTTCTTGTCTTTAACCAACATTTTCTTAATGCTCCAATTCCAGGCTGACCTCCTTTTTCAGAGCTATCTTTGGAACTCAGATAATACTATGAAAATACATTTGTCAGCTTCACGATTAGTGCTTTAATGGTGATTTTCTTTCACTGCTTATTTTTCCCCTGCTGTTCATATTATGGCAATTTCACTTTTATGAACACAGAAAATGGTAAAGGAAAATCCAATTTAGTTCTTTAAATTTATGTCTATTTTGAAAACATTTTTGAAGGCTGCACTTTATGTGTGTATTTAAAACTAGAGAACTTGCAAGACTACTTGAAGCTTTTGTTTGGTCTAAGGAGGAGAGTAGGAGTTCCTTGCTTTGCTGTCAGTATCTTAAAAAGCTTCAACTCTGCACATCTAATCTAGCTGCAGTACTAATACCAATAACACATGGTTCACTGGAAAACATTATCAGCAATATGGCTATGTTTAAGAAACACAGACATCTAGAAATATTCAGAGTGTAAAGGTCAAAATTACTAACACGCTCCTTGTTGTGGGGATGTGAGAACATGCTGTGTCTGGTAGGCTGCAATATTGTGCTATCACGAAACTAACCCTTTACAATACTTTTTTTAATTTCAAGCTTCACCTCTGTCATCTCATGGTGCTTTTCTCCATTACAGTTGTCACAGGGGTGTATAAAAATGGCAGTTCATCATTGCAGGGGGTTCCTGAATCACACATGCCATTACATCAGTGTCCTCCCACTGACTCTAGCTCTAGAATATTGCCTACTGGCATGGTGGATAGGTTTGCAGAAAATAAACTCAGGCAGGCTGTGTACGTTCAAAGCTCTTCTGTATAGACATAAACCACTCTGCAAGTTTGTTGCAGGCCAAATGGTGAACAGAAACAACAGAGTTCACATATATAGAAAAGTATATACACGGTCTAAGCATTGCTTGATTTAGGCAAGGTGTGTCACTTGTGCAGCCGGGTGTGGAGCTCTTGTTCCATCATCCTAGCTGTTTTGACTCCAACTTCTTCCCTCTTTTTCTCTTCATCGTGTTAGTTCTCTTTGGTTTTTCATCAATGTAGTTAGCCTCTATCAAAGCCAGACCTATTGCAATGTAAAATAAAACTTATAATGTAATTATCCTTATTCTTCAAACACTTATCTGAAAAACAAGGGAGAAAGATGTCCGGATGACTGAAGAAGGTGGGCAAGCTGATGAAGTAGCAGAATGCAGATGGTAGCATAACTGATGCTTCAGGATTCAGTAGCTCCAGCCCAGTGGTAAGGACCACGCACTGAATTTTCCTAGCTGAATGACTTCACGCCATGCTTAATGCCTCTTGAGCCATGCCTTTTTAAAAGATTGATACGCCACATCCCATCCGCAGCTGGCATTGGGCAGGAAGTCACCTGACTCCAGCCCTGCACACCACTATGGCTCTGTACACACCTCAGGACTCAGAAAACAAAAATCTTCTGCATAGCTCTCCTTGAACATGCCAAATAGCGTGGACATCCTCATAATAATGTGTCCAGGATACTGCTGCATTTTGTCTGTGCGGCGGCAGCTCTGATACCTGCTCTGTAACAGTAGCCAGATGCTTTAAATTCTGTGTGATTTTAGAATCACTGAATCATAGAATGGTTTGGGTTGGAAGGGAACTTAAAGATCACCAAGTTCCAACCCTCCTGCCATGGGCAGGGACGGGACCATGTTGCCCAAGGCTCTGTCCAACCTGGCCTTGAAGACTGCCAGGGATGGAGCATACCATTTCTTTGGGCAACCTGCTCCAGTGCCTCACCACCCTAAATGTTTTAGGAAACATATGCTAGCCCACTATGTTTTAGAAAACATATGCTAGCCCTTGACAAGAGAAACCTGTTTCTTGAAGACTTCTTGCCCAGTTAAGTCCAATTGTGTACAGCACATGTTACTCCAGCTTAATCAACAAACACAGACGTCTGGTAATGACCAGATTTCTTCAAGCATTTTGCAAAAAGAAATAGACACTGCTGGCATCCATGCGTGGGTGATAATCAGATACTTAAGCAGAGCCCAGAAATGCAAATACACACCTGATACTACTCTAAAAAGCAAACAAAATTTTGAAATTTTTAAGCTCAAACCCATGCTATTCAGAACTAGGCGCATGTTATACAATAAGGGACAGGACGCAGAAATATGTCAGACAAAAAAGCTGCAGGGAACCTGTGTTGATGGCCTCAAGTGCTGTGGAGGTGTTTCTGTCTCTAAAATAGAGGCTAATTTCACTCACTTCTGAAGTCAAGGACTAACTTGCAGCTTCCAGCTGTAAACCTGTTAGGAAGCTGGGTATTAGTGACTCCCTCCAATCTGGAGCAGCATACAGATATTTATATGATAACTGGACAAGTTTTATGTCTCTGACAGTCCCTTTCCCCAAAAGACCTGCTGGTGAGCCATGGCAATAACCACAGACAGATCAACTTCAGACACGCCAAAAAGGATGAGTAGGCATTGAAGTTGTGGTGAGGGATATCAAAAACAGAAAGATGGAAACCTGCTTCTTAAGAAGAAAGTGCAAACACCAAATTGGCTTGGCTCCAAAGTTCAGTCTGCAGTAAGAACACCAACAACTTAACCAGCAGGAAGGTAACAGTAATGAAGAACTAGTTTATGGCTGCCCAACCTGCAAAGCATCTGATCTAATGAGCCTGTAATAAAAACCTTGGCACTTCACAATGGGAAACTGAAGCTCACTCTGCTTAGATGTGAAACACCTACCACCTCAGCCCACAGCCAGCACTGAGCACACAATATTTTTGGCTGGGTGAGGCCTGGCCCTGTGTGCCGAGCATGGACATTTCAAACAGTGACTTAGAGCACTGCAGCTTGCATCTCGCATACTTCAGAGGAATAGAAAACACACTATGCTGATGCAGTGTTCACTGCATAAATCCCTGTTAACAGCCAAAGTATGAAAACTGGCAGTATTATATAGACATGACGGTCACAGGTAGCCACACAGAAGGCAGGTAAAGCCCCATCTAATCTACATGAAGTCAGCTTTCATGGAGTTTATCCAACCATGACCTACAGGGAGATGTGCAATCTCAAAAGGCATAATTTTACTCGTTAGCCATGAGGTGTCCTTGGGGTTAAAACTTGACATATGCAGATGAGCCTGATCTCATGTCTTCCACCGAGAAGGTGTGGCTGTTGCTCTATAGAGGGCACGAGTTGAATAAAAAATATTGACAAGTATGAGATCTGCCGTACTCAAAGCGTGGTTGTGCACTGAAGAGTAGCGGAGCATGTTCCTGGATAACAGGTGACAAGTCAGTCACTGCTGTACCAGGGCATATTCTTGTCAAAATATATGTGCCTGCTGTAATATTGAAGTTTTCTTTAATGTGTAGTCCTGAGCCACCAGATTCTGCAAGAGGAACATAAGACCCTTTTCTTTCTTGCTGCACCCTGTATAGCATAAGACTCATAAGAAAGACTCCATATGAACAATCAGTTAAATACTGCCTTGATTGGTAGAGTCAGTCACAGCACAAGTGCTGACACTGTTTTGTTTGTTGCAGAAAACTGTGGTGTGATGAACATTTGGGTTTTTATTGACTGAAATAGATTTACTTTTATTGCAAATAGAGAAGGAAGGAAGGAGATGGAAAAAAATCCTCCAAACAGAAAATGGGAGGAAAAACCCCTTTTATATTCCTGGTAATCTGTAAGTTGAAATAGAGCAATACAACAAATGGTATTTCTACATCCAGTGATATAGCTTATTTGATAATTTTTTGGTGGGTTTTTGTTGAGTTTGGGTTGTTAGGGTTTGGTTTCTTTTCAGAATGCCTATAGCTAATTCTTTTCAAATTACAGAAAGATATGGACAAGATTTATGATTCGAATAAACTCAGTGAGTTTGAGTCATGAAGCACAATTGTGAGAAGTGAACATGGAAAGAATATCCCAGTTACATACTGAGAAAATTGAACTGAAAACTGAATTACTGTGTCCCATCACCTGAGGTCATATTGTAGAGTAAACACCCCCAGTACTTGCTGCCCACTGGTTCTCCTCTACCATGTCTTTGATATTTTTACTCCAGGCTCTTCCTGCACTCCAAAAGACTGGACTGGTTCTCATGGTCAAGTTCTGTCTCCTTTAACTTGCCCAAAGTAGTGCCATTAGTCAGTCTCATTCAGTCCAGCCCCGTTAATCTGTGCATCCAGTTTCCTTCTGCCATCTTTATTGACCTCCATAACCTGTGTTTGCTCATGTTCCTCCTATGCCTGTTTCCTTGTTTTACTACCAGCAATTTGCTGGTAGTAAGTCTCTCTCTCTTTTTTTTAAAGATTACCTCTTGGCCATGTCATATGTATGCAGGAGCTCCTGCTTCCTTTTCCCATTACAGTGTGATCTTTTACTACAAAGTGGTTTTTCTGTTTGAGTCACAATCTGCAGATCTACATTGTGCATTTACTACAGACACCATATAATCCTCACAGTTTCTGATCTTCCTAGCCACCTTACTGATGCTATCTCTAGTCAATAAAAACTAGTTGTTCCCTTCTTACTAGTGCTAAATGTCAAGTATAACATGGTTTTTAGCCCTTTCTTAAACTAAGCTGTTTTTTTAGTTTGAGCTATCAGGATCTATTGCTTTCTTGATTTTAACTTCCAGTGTGTGTTTTCTGATGTTGATTCCATACAGCTCCATTTTTTCCCTCTTAAACTTCCAGTTACTGCTATTTCCCTTCTTATGTACTAGGGACAAGCTTTATATTGCTATAAAATGTTTTTTCCACCAACCTGTGAAAAAGCAAATATGCCTGAAGAAATGCATTACATATTTCAGAAGCATACACGCAGATGTGTGAGTTTTAAGAGAAAGGTTTGTAGACGGTACTGCATAGCAACATGCAGAATACGAAATAAAAATGGTGAAGAGCTAGCAGCACTTGCACATTTTGTGGTGAGTTAGGAATCTAATCTCTTGCTACAGAAAATAAGACAAATTAGAGACAACCAGAGTAAAAGCAGCCCTACATCAAAAATCTATCTTCGATGAAGTCGAAGCCTGATCTACAAATTAACCAAATGCTTAAAATGGCATTAAAAGCTGAGTGGAAACCATAGAAAGATCTTGAAGCTAGATTAATTTGATTATACTGGCCTGAGTCAGAGAGAGAGCAGGCAGCCATAAGAGTTGGAGCCCATACGCTATCTTCTATATTGCAGACATCCATCCTGAAAATGACCCTACTATGAATCTCCTGATGGACAGGTTCCTCATGAGCAGAGAGAGGACTTTTTTTAGCACACTGAACTTGGAAGAGGACGTTTGGGGGTCTTTCCATGGTATGCAAATGTCAAGGTCTCTCGCTCTTTCGATTAATAAACCTCTGTGCCTTTCAGATGAACCTTTTCAGAGTAGGCTTCCTGCATGATCGCAGCTCAGACCAGCTCATCTTTATCCAAAGCCTGGCTTTCTGCAAGCAAGTTCATGCTATACATGTCATAATGTTTAAATTAGTAGACCTACAGATGGGCACTAAGTCCATCATACTTACATGGATATTGTCATATGGTATGGATCTTTGTACAACTTCAAAATGAAGGGCAATTCAAGAGGAAAAAGTTACACTTGCCACTCTCCCAGTCACGTTGGACAAAAAGCATTGGAGTAATTCTGGCATAGGGCTGTCTGCTTCGCCTGTGTCTCACCATAGTATCAAAATCAGCCCATGCATTGATACAGCTGTGTACCTCTGGACAATACTGATTTCGAAGTCTAAGATAAACAATTGAGAACTAGGAACAAAATGTCCTCTGTTATCTCAGTAGAGAAGATGAAAAAGTCTTGAGACTGACAGTCTTCTGAAACAATAACAGCTCTCTACATTGAGACAGTCTTTTTGTAAAAACGTTTCCTCTCAGATACATCTTTTCGTTGCCAAACTCTTAATAGCTGCCTCACTCCTGAACAAAAGACATGTCTGAGCTGAAAAAGAAAAAAGCCTTGAAATCCTTAGTCCTGCAGTCCATTAGGGATTTTTTCATGGACATGTATGTCACCTCTAAGACATTCAGGTACTACCGACAAGTAGCAATATCAGTAACCAGTTAGACACTAGTGCAAAATACTATTATCATCTGGTGGAAGATTTCTGTTCCTTCTCCCTTCCACACCCCTGCAGCAGAAAGACAATGTAATAGTTGTGTCTTTTTCTTTCATATCCAATCACAGCTAACACAATCAAGTGAAATAAAATCTGAGCTGGTAAGAGTAGAAGGGAAAGGAGAGAAAAAAGTGTCAAATTAGTTAGCTAGGAACTGAATTCTTGTACAGTCCTGAGAAGGTCCAAGCCCAAACCCTCAAATCTGAACTTTCTCAGACCTTGGAAAAACAAGAATCTGTATGTGAACTTTGTGGCTTGGCCCCTCTCCTAGGCCCAGCCTACCTCATGAGTCAGATCCAAGAAAGCACAGAAGAATCACTACATGCCCTACAATATCTGAAAAGAAAATAAATGAATCAGTTAAACCAAAAAGAAAAACAAGTGTGACAGGCTTACTCTCTTCTGGGTTTCCTGTGTGTCAAATCCTGCTTTGAAATACAGGGCCTGAAAATAAGTTCAGTTTGTCAGAGCAAGCAAAACCTTGTTGTTATTCTCAAAAAGACAAGGATGAAAACACACAACACTGGCTTTTAAAATGTATACCAGACACACTGGGGAGTGGGGGAGGCAGTAATGAGAAGCAAAAGTAGAGAAAGAAAAGCAGAGAATGATAGGAGTTTCTTTTCTTTAACGTGCATAATGTTTTCCATGTCCTTATTTTCCCAATTCAGCAGTTCTAGTGCCCATAATTCATAATATTAAATTGCAAAGCGAGAACAAGTTTGTGTGAGATGAATTAACTTCAGCAACGTAACTCATAATTATGAATATTTGTGAAGTTCTTTAATGCATGGGAAGGTCTTTTTCTCTCTGACTGCCTGCAAAGTATTCCTCTAATGTAAAACAGCCTTGTCCTGGAGTCTTTGCCCATGTTGCACCCTGCCCTTACTCATGAGGGACACAGTGGAGCTTAGCATTCCTGCAGGGTAGCATTCAGTCTCCTGTCAGCATGAGCACTTACAGTAGGAAGAGGTGAAGGGCCACCGAGATGGGGTATGCTGTAAATATGCAGCTTATTGTCAGTGAAGATGGTCAGAAATGTTCCAGGGGAACATGACACGTGCCCTGAAAGGATGATGAATCAGAACATTCTGTGGGAATGTGTCTCTTTCAACAAATCTTCTGACAAAACACAGGCACCTTTCCAAACTTGCCTGCCAGGCAGGTTTCAGTCAAAAGCCTGCCCTGTTTCATGCCAGCTCGACAACCTAACTCCTTAGCAGTCTGCCCAGCAGCCTGCTGGGGAGAGAAAATGCCAGGCCTTCAGACCTCCCAGTACTAGGGCAGCCTGTTGAACAAACTGCTTCAGTGCTGGGGGAACCTGGGCTTGCAGCCTGCCCAACACAAAACTAGACTTAAAGGCAGGCAAGATAAGGGCTGTCTGCCCTGAGAAGGGCAAGAAAGATGTTTGCCTAGGACTTCTGCAATGGGAGCAGTAAATGACAGGTGAGGAAGAGTAAGGCTGCAAGCAGGACAACCAAAAATCCATTTCCTTTCACCTTGGTTAGTCCTATGACTGACCCTGTTTTGGTGGAGTTCCACTTCTGGATCCAACACCCACTGAGAAGGGAAGCACTAAATGAGCTTAATTACCTGAAGACTACTGATCAAAGTGCCTGTATATGCAAATTAGTGTTTCAATCTCTTTTTCCTCTAAAGACAGCTTAACTTCTTTATGTGCTGTGGAGGCGAGAGCAGCTAAGACCCTTTTTTGTCATATGGTGGGCTTTACCAAGCCCAGTTTACTGATGTGTATTGCAGAGTGGCTGCATTGCATGTGGATGGCAGACCAACTTTACCCAGCAGCAGAGGACTCACCATGCACCCGTTGCACTGCATGGGTCTGCAATTGCCCCCAAAACCATCCAAAATATCAGCAGCAAATCAAACAGTTCCCACAAGTCTTTCTTTTCTTTTTTTTTTTTTTTTTTGTCCTCAAGAACAAGTCAGGAATGAAAAGGGAACTGGACATATATTGGGTAAAGAATTCTGGAAGTAGTAGTCTGTGTTTATTTGTAACTTTGGGACTTCTAACTGTCTCTTTCATCCTTTAAAGGATGTGCTCTGGTCGTGTAATGGAAGAGAACATAAAGGATCTCCACAAAAGCTGATGGGCAGCAGTGGGTTTCTGTCAGCTTTCAAACTACTCAGCTCCCCATTGCCTGTTGCCTGCTTGATCCTAAGCATCCTGTAGGAAACCAGTTCACAAATTGTGCAAGCAGGTCATCCATGGCCTGGGGTAAAAGTGAGGGCTGAGAACCTATGGCTGAGAAAATGGTCTTGCTAAACACTTTTTTTTAACCTTTCTTTGTAGTATTTTCTTCCAATTCTGTGAGGGAACAGATTTTATTCTAAGAATTGTATCTGAAAAACAATAAACAAAAATGGCAAATTGGTGATTTAGATGAAAAGTGGTTTTGTGCATTTTACTGCATTCCTGATACTGCCTACTGGAACTAACAGCAGTCCCCATGAGAATTGTGGACAGAAAACTAAAACAGCTTTTTGTTAGAGAATAGTATGTCTATCTGGAAGGAATCATCCATGCTTATTCTTCTTGATGACATGTGTTTAAGGCTAAGTTGCCCAAGCAGAGTTTAGCTTAGGTACACTAGGCAGGTATACTGCTGTACTAACTACCACTTTGCTCACTTCTGTATCAAAACTGTCTTCCTAAGCTCACATACCTCAAGATGGTGCGTGTTGCGCATTCTAGACATATACTCAGTTTAAAAAGGCTCCTGCTTTAGAAGACTGCTTGTACCAAGGAAATAACATTTTTCTTTTCACACATGTTTTGAGCCAAATACAAGTAAAATAAAATTAAAAACATGTCCTTGTCCCTAGAACTTACAGGGACCATGAAGACAAATTCTAGGCTTATTTTCACCAATTACATGGAAAGCATTTGTGATTTGTCCTAGAAAAAGAAACAGTCTCTTACTCTTTCCATGTTTACTCTTAAAGACCCTCATGAAGTTTTGCTTCATTGATCTCTTATTTTCCCCAGAATTTTTCAGGGGCCGTTGGAGAGAATATTTAATTTCTGGATTTTTTGCGTTTCTCATCGCCAGCAGTGAAGCCTGGTGCCCTTGACCTAATTCTGGACCCTTGGTTTTCTCACAGGTCTGTAAGAAGCTCACAGCTAGTGTTTTATATCTCAAACACAAACCCATGCAGCTACCTCAGGTTTTGCCCCTGGACAAACACCAACTCTCCTCAGCCCTGACATTCTCTCTGTCTGGTATCTCCTTCTCTGAACAGAAGGAGAGCTGAAAGGTACCTCAGAAGCTAACAAATGTCCAGAAAATTTTCCTATAGAATGTGTCATCAATAGCAGACATGAAAGACAGTTTCCACCATATTCCAAAGGGAGGTTATGTGGCTTGCAAGTGTGCACGCTATGTGCAGGCAACAATAATCAGATGGTAGGGAAAATACCCCATCCCTTTAGTTTGTTGCCCCATTCCTTCTTGGCCTGCCACTGCTTAGCTTTTAGAGTTAATTCAAATAATTTCTCAAGTTGCTCTAACATAAAAGTATTTCACTGGAATACTGGAAGGCTATCAATACTAGGTAAAACTAGCTTGCCAATAACACTGCAGGCTTTCTAAACCATTACTTGAATTACCACATTATTTCAAACCTTTGCCCTTTGTTTCAGACAGCTCAATGTAAACGTAGGATTACAGTCAAGCTTAATGTTTTTTTCTGTTGCTATGACTTGTGTTAGAAGCAGCTCTGAAGTCATAAATGAATTAATTTTTCTGAAGAGATACTTGTAACTCTTCAAATATTGCAACCACAGAGGTATATGGAACACTACATCAGAACTTTCTTTAGTTCCAAATTAATTTCACAGTAGATTTTATCCCTGTCTACCTGTTCTAACATAAGAGACTTGTACTGAATATTGTTGAAGGATTGGTATTTATGCATAAAGAACAAAAGTATGATAATTGAAATAGATTAACACACTAGACTTCCATCTCCTACCGAAAAGAAAGGTACAGGCATTAACAGATAAGATACTTCTGAAACAGCTTTGTTTACAGACTGCTGAGCCTTCCTGGCTTCATTGGACTACATATTCTCCAACCCCACTCTCTTACTACATTCAGATCTTTTTTTGCATTTGCCATCTGTTTCTTGCATGAAACACAATGAAGAAAACTAAGTATACATTATTGTGCAAGTCTCCATCATACTTATTTTTAGAGAACTATTTTTGAGCTAGCTAATAAGTAGTTTTCTTGCATGTGGTGCTCTATTAGGGAATCAGGGTGATTCAGGACAGAATGAATACATGTTTGCAGAAATTCTGGGTGACTATCTATTTACCCTGGGTAACACAGGATGCTCTTCAGGGTTGGGTCCAGCCTGCTGAATGCATAAATTGTCCTTGAAGTAAGTAGTGAAACACAGATACTCTTCTCCCATGGCGAATGTTCTGATGGCTATGCTATACAAGGCAAGCTCACTTTTGCTCTTTGTGTCTGTCCTGGTGACTTCTAAACTCCTTTCCTACATATTAGGCCACCTTTTATCCACCCCCGTGGATGCCAATTCCAGAACTCTGCAGTCCAAGAGTTAAGAAGCTACCAGTGCAGCAGTGATATACCAGCAGTGTTTAGTAGAGTTTTTGTGAATGTCTTTCAGATGAAACCCTGTGCTGGGCTTGAGTAGTATAGCTCCCAGCCTCCCAGCTTCCCACACTTCTAGGTCCCAGTTGGACTTATCTGCATGAAGGGCACCTCCTTGCTGCATGCATAGAAGGAAAAACTTCAGCCATCTGAGCATGTTATGGGTGAAAAGGAATGATGGCAATGTTATTTCTAGTCCTCCAAGGTTACCAAGTAGCTGAGCAGAGAATTTCAGGAGCAAAAGTTTTAATTAAGCCATCTGCCTGACTCTAAATGATGAAGTTCATGCAACAACATCTACTGAACGATCAGGAACATGCTTTTCAGTGATCCCTGCTAAGGGTGTTTTCCAGACTGACTGCAGTCCTTGAGAGCAAGGGTCTAAGATTAAGAATTATACTCCGTTCTCCCATAAGGCTATAATTAGCCTGCCCAGTGCTTGCACAGCTTTAACATACAATACCATAAACCAGTAGCACAGACATCCCCTGCAACAGAACAAAGGCTTCTTCTTGTCTTTCTGCTAACCATTGCTGTGTGACAAACTTTTTATAGCTCTTGATGTCTTTAAGTTTACTACTCAATTTTCATTTCAATAGAACACATTTCCAACTATTTTGCAAAGCATAGTGGCTTCAACAAATGACTCACTGATAATTACTGTCATAGGAGAGCCAACTGCTCAGTATTTTAATACGCATTTTACTATTCTTAGTTGTTATGGTGGCTGTAAAAATCTATTATGCGATGTCTGTTCTCAGCATCATTCCTCAAAGCATAACGTCATAGCAAAATATCTGTCCCCAGTGTCTGTCTGCCTTTAGTGGTCAATCATGCTAGACTTCCACACACTGTGGTGAAAGTCAAGTGAGGTGCATTTCTTACATATTTCGTGCTGTTACTGAAGTAAGTATTACTCACAAATGTAAATCATGAAAGTCAGAGAATGAGTAATGCGAACAAAGATTAAATGGCAAGCCCAAGTCTTAAATGTATATAAGAAATGACTCCAAAAAACTACCCTACTGGTTTCTTTACACATCTCTCACCTTGGAGTATGACAAATGAAGCAGAAAAGCAGGTGACTGGAAAAGTAGCGGTGAACAGTGTTAGGTCAAATTTTAAAAAACTCTGCTTAAGGGTTTTGACTTTGTTTTGGGTCTGCTGAAGACCAAGCAGTGAAATTTTTGACTTGTATCATCATTTTTTAGTAATCTCATTTAGAAGACTAACTGAATCAAGCTTGTGTTAACACTGTCATTTGGGTAAATTTTATGCAAGACAGTGTTGCTTCATTTGAAGATAAGATTACTCACACCCATGTGGACAGAAAACTGTGTTAACAAGGAAAATGTGAAAATGTGTGTGTGGGGGGGGACACGTTTGTTTGCTTGTGTTGTGGGGTTTTGTTTTGTTTTGTTTCTTCTGTGTCAGAAAGCTTCATTTGCTGGGGCTTTAGACTAGAACCTCTCAGCAATTGCTTCAGTCACTGTAGACCAGGACAACCTCTGGCCATGAGGGACTTTTGGCTTCTCTCTTGCATGACTGGTCTTACTTCTCAAGAAATTATCATTTCACATCAGAACTCCTGCAAATTATTGGCCTGTCTCATTTAACTGGAACAATTCAAATGTCAGCAGCAAGGCAGCTCTGAAGAACTACGTATTCGAAACCCCCTGGTCTCTAGCAAACTCTGAGCAAGGTGCCATGAAGCTGGAACTTAGCATGCTGCCTGGTGAACTCGTTTCACCGCAGGATGAAAACAGCTGTTCCTGATGGCATTGCAACGTCACTTGTCTCTCTCTTGTGCTGTTGGCCATGAGAAATTGCTGATCTCCCTACCTGTGTGTCATCTCTCCCTTCCTTTCAAACTTACATGGGTGTAAGGTGTGCCTTGCCGTCCCAGTTACCGCAGGGTGCCTGCTGCTTTCTTTCCCCAGCACTTTTATGTGGTGCACTCCAGACTTCCTGCTTATCGTGTCTGCTGCTCAGTCATATGTACAGGGAAGCTAGGAGTCATCTTTTTTTTTCCAGGGATATTCATAGCATTTCCCACTTTCTATATACATAGTACCCACTTCATAAAATGGCACATGCTCACATTTTGATGGCTTTCCAGTGATTTTTTTTTTCAATCTAATCTTGAAAATGAATGGCAATATGTGTTTTTACTTTCCACAGTATTGGCAGTGCTACCTCAGAGTTTCAGTAACAGCAGTGTTATACGCATTAGTGGTATATGTGTTCATTAATTGAAAGAACCTTTTGAAAATACTTCTGTGTGTTTAAAATATCCACGTGAAATCAGATACTTCTTCGGTCCTAAAGATATTGCTGTTCTCTAGATTGCCCCAAAATCCAAGTAGGGTAGGGTGCCAGTGGCTATGCTGGTGGAATTGCTATCTGCGTTCTAAGAAACTGGACATTTTTGTTTGCCTCTAGACTCCTCTAAAATATTTGAACATCATAACCTTCTTACTTTTGTGTTTTACATTGTAGCTTTGCTAGAGAACATGAAAGGCATTCATAGTCATCGAGTTTGCTTTTGCACTTTTGTGTCATGTAAAGGTTATGAATGGCCCATCAATTTTAAGTTGGCTGTTGCAGCGCAAAAGTATCATGTAAATTTTCTTTATTTAGTCCAAGCAGTTATTGTGCAATTTCTGGTGTTTCTTCACATTTAACATCTCCAGTAAACATTGCCTCACTTATGTCTGCCTAAGTAACAATGTGAACATCTATTTCTCTTGGGTTTTCTTTTAGCAAGAGTACATTACAACACAAATATTTTTCCAGTACAGTTTCCACAAACGTTCCCTGACGCATGGAAATGTTTTGATTAATACTTTGAACTGTAGTCAAATGACTTGCCTTTTTCTTGAATGTATTTTATTTCTGGCTTTGATCTTTATAAAATCACGGTATCATCTATTTTATGGAACTTTCACTACTACTCAGGGCAGGAAGCCCTGGAGGAGGACTAGGTTAGTATTAAACATTTTTGAGTACTGATCACATTGATATATAAAAAGATTGGTGAATATAGTTTTCTGTGATTGCACTGCTATGTAGTAAAACTTCTACAAAGAATGTAATGCAAGGAAATCAAGGATTATAGCAGAAGTTTCTGTATCTTCAGTTAATTCCAGTATGTGTGTGTTTATACACACACACATGCACGTATATAAATCATTAAAATATGTTTAATAAATCATAATCTTAAAAAGTATTTTATTCTTATTTTGTTCCAAACTGTACGTTATTTCAATGATTATGCTGTACTGTGTGCAGACTATTAAAAAGGTATGGAATTAAAGCCTTTCTTCTTTGGAGACACTGCGACTTTTACTGTTGATTTCAACTGATTCTGAATTTCAGGCTGGGTCATACTGTTGTGGAGACTTATGAGACCAATAATACACTTAAACAGAAATAATTTTATGAAACCAATTAAAGCTCCACCAACATCTGGTGGATCACAAATTTGAGATGTCAAATGGAATTGGTACTAAACATTTGACTTAAGAATTCTTAACATTTTAGAAGGTTAACCTAGAATGCACAGTCACTCACCTAATAAAAGGAGGGCTCTTAAACTCCGGAGTTACATTGGGCAGCACCCCGACCAAATACAAGAGTCCTCAGCTGCAGATCCACCGCTCTGAGGAGGACCAACTCAACTGCCCACCAATGGGACCCCGTTTATACCCCAGTTGAATCTGATCTGCTGTCAAATATGATCATGTTAGTCCTCTCTGGCTGAGAGGTGGTCTTACCTTAGCCCCATACAGCACCACGTGCTTGACAAGGGTGGCCTGTGCCGGGGGGGGGGGGGGGCAGTAAGCATTACAGAACTGCAGTCATCATTACATAGCTGAAGTCATCATTATGTTATTTGAGGTCAGCATTACA
Organism: Psittacula echo; assembly: GCF_963264785.1. NCBI lineage: Eukaryota > Metazoa > Chordata > Aves > Psittaciformes > Psittacidae > Psittacula > Psittacula echo. Next base: position 49,601,090 of record NC_137742.1, on the reverse strand, counting down.
CAACTGAGGTCAGTCCCAGCCCACCGGCTGGAGGGCCTCAACCCCAGCTTGGGTGGGAGCATCTGCCACATGTACTCAAACAAAGCTTGTACTACAGAAAGCCCGAGAGGCATGGACATAGGTGAATGCAAAGGAGTCCATCAATATTAGAGATGACAGGCGTTACTGTTTTATTTTTACTAATTACTTCTGAAATGCCCCTTTCCTAGACACTCTGTGTAGTACTATGACTCAATATAGGCCCAGCAATACTCATTGAGCCAAAATCAGAGAGTAACAAATACCAATGAAGCTAAAGGAGTTGAAGCTAATATTATGCCATCAGAAAGCAAGTATAAATCCTGCCATGCTAGTCAGCTGATAATTTACCTAGAGATCTTCATGACCTATTTCATCCCTCCAGTTGGAAAATCAGCAGAGGTGGATAATCCGAGAAAGATTCTCTTTTTAGACTTTTCTCAAAAGCCTTAGGGTCCCCTTGTGCAGAACGCTAACTACGGCTTTCATCTGTGCTTTTTTACCTTGTACCTCAGGAGAGGGGGAAAAAATGCCTATGTCCCTCCAGCCACATCAGCATCCAGCTATCTCACCTTATCTTTGGGTCTGCCAAGCACCCACTGTAAGGTTAGGAGAGTAAGAACAGCTTTTGCTGTAGAAGTTTTTGATTCTCCCGACCTCCACCCAGTAGAAGTAATATAAAATACAAAAATTATCTTTGTTACTAATCTGGGAGAAAGATCAGGTCTGTTTTTATGGCTGATTATAATTAGTGACAAACATATAAGCAAATAGGCAACCAAACTCCATCTGGAATATTATTTCCAGGACTGTCCACCCACATAGGAAGGATATTATTGCCTTGGAGACTTCTTTCTGTATTTTAAGAATCTAAGTTATGACAGCAGATTTGAGTTACTGCATTTATTTTTTTTCTAGATACGAAATTTAAAGTTGTTAGAAGTATACGCCCAAGACAAATATTTTCCATGGTTAAAATGGCATGTACCTTTCCATTTAAGAAATTGTCTGAAGTTTTGAGTTTGACTATAGTTTTTGAAGTCCTAGGGACTCTCCATGCACTGAATTAGTACCAGATGCATAGTATGTGACATCAAATGTGCTGCACAAGTTTCCTTCCATAGGTTCTCCACTGTGCCTAAGACCTGAAGTAGACCACCAATATTTATAAGCAACAAGGTCTATAAGCTCATTGCCAGAGCTTATGCTTGACATTTCCAGTAGCATGCTGACTGCCTTTGTACGTATTTGTACCCACTGGCAAGTGGGAGCACTTCAGAAAAATTGACAGTGCAGACCCCAGGAGGAGGCAGCAGTCTATCTCTGGGATGCAGGCTGCTTTTGAGTCCCTGCTGTAGTCATGGTGGGCTTCATAGTCTGTCACCATTACAAGGCTCCATATGTTGGATATTGGAAACAGGGAGGGGAGAGCAAAATTGCTGAGAGTAAAGATTATTAGACTTGCATAATAAATAATCTTGGGAGTGAATTTAAGGCACTTAGCTTTATTGTGGAGCAATGGTATGGGTATGTGTGATAAACGATCAACGGCTGCGATAAACCTAAAAGTATTCCGTGCACTCTGGTGCCTGAATTTGCTTTCTTTCAGGTTTGCTTTGCTTCAGAGAGCTGTCTCTGTTGACATATAAACACGGGATGACAGAGTAATAGAACAGGGCTATGTTAGTGAGGACTGTGCCATTTTGGTAAAAGTATGTAATAGAATAAAATAGCGAATAATGTATGTTCTTGCACTAGGGTTTAATAAGGAAAATTCTCTGTTGTCTTTGCAAATTTTACTTGAGAAGGAAAAAAGGGAGTGACAAACCTTCCATGAGGAAAAAAAGAGGACAATACGTATCACATGCTTAATAAACGTGTGTGCATTCCAACATGTTATGAGAACGGGATTTCTTGACGGGCTTGTGTCATTTCCTAAAACGGAGGCTAAGCGAGGGTCAACGCAGCACTCAATTCTGTCTCCGCTCTTCCCACCGCGTCGCAGGGCGAAGCGGGGCTCAGAGGCGCGAGACCGCAGGCAGCGCCGGAGCCGATCGCCCCGAGCAGGCGAGTGGCAGCGCGGGCGAGTACCTCCAAAACACGCAGCGGCTTCCGAGCGGCATTCCAGTGCAGCCGCCTCGGGGTGGGGGGCAGAGATAGATCAGGCGGAACAAACAGTCACAACCCTTCAGCCCTGACGGTGGCGGAACCAAGCAGCGGCGGTGCAGAGCGAACGCACCACCCGCGGTACAGAGCTCCGAGCGGCTTGCCGGCAGGTAGCGCGCCCGGCGAGGGGCCCAGTTCCTTCCCCTCCCTTTTACGATTATTACCACTACTTTCCGCGAGTCAGAGCTGCGGCGCGACCCGCCGCAGGTTACCCGTATGCTTGGTTCGGTGGCAGGTACGTGCTTCGGGAGCGCGGCTGCCCGCTCTTGTGCAATTGCTCCGAGACGACAAGGCTCCCGCCGGGGCCGAGGGCTTGACTTTTACACCCGTACAGACACAACCGGCTGACGCCGCGCACCACGGCACCGGCACGGCAGCGAGGGCCCCGCCGAGCTCCGTTTTCCCCGGCAGCGCGGACGGCGGCGCTCAACCCCACCGCTGCCGGGTAGGGGGCGCGGTGTCGCGGCTCGGCGCCGCGCCTCTGCGAACACTTGCGCGATCCGAGCGCCCCCCCCGGCACGCTGCCGCGGGGCACCGCGCCGGTTACGTAAGTGCCGGCGCCCCCCGCGCCGCTCCCCTTACTTCGGCCCCCCCGCGCCGCCCCCCGCCCCGTCGGCGGTTATGCAATCGCCAGCACACAGACCTACTGTACCACACACCGCCCCGCGCCCCGCCCCGCCCCGCCCCCGGCCGCTCCCATTGGCAGTCCTCCGGCAGAGCCCGGCGCTGATTGGGCTGCCATGGCCGCCAGTCACAGCGCGGCGCGGCTGGCATGCGGGCTATGAGCCCCGCTCCGCGCAGCCCTGACCTACTAACACACATCCCTCCGCGCCGCCGCCGCACGTTCCCGCCTGGCCGCTGTGCTGCTGCCTGCACAGCGCGGCACGGCACGGCACCGCATCGCACGGCACCACACCACACCGCCTCTCGTCTCGTCTCGCCCGTCCGCGGCGCGGGGCGGGGGATGCTCGGCGCCCCGCGGTGCGCTGCAGGTAGGAAGGAGCGTACGCCCGCGGAGCGGTGCACGGCATAAACTTTGGATGTACGCCCGGGCTGCGGCACCCACCGCGCCTCGGCTGGGCTGGGTCGGGCCGGGCCGGGCCGGGGACCGCTGTTACATAATGCGAGCCCAAGCCGGCTCCAGCAGCCGCCGGGCGGGGAGTGGTCGCCCGGGCACGCGGGCTCTGCGTGCTGCCGCAGGACTCGGCGGAGGGGTGTCGGCGCGAGAGGCAGCCCGGCAGATGTCCGCCGAAGGATTCCATTGCGGAGAGGGAGGTGGTGGTCATTCCCGGCGTGCCGTACTGCTCCCCGCTCCTCTCCACAGCGAACCGCGGGCAGCGCCGCCGGAGCCGCTGTCCTGCATTGCATAATGTGCCGGCGTGGAGCGGTCCGCCGCTGCGGCCGCCGTGCGGGGTGTAGATCTGGGTCTTACCCGCCGCCCGCTCCTCGCCCCGGAGCCACTGGGAGCTGCGTGCCCCCGGAGACTGCTGGCGAGAACTCCCCCTCCCCTCCGTTGTCGGGCGGCGCTGGGGGATGTTGCCCGCGGGCAAACGGGATTGACGGCAGCGGCGGGGCCCTGTCCCCACGTCGTGCGGGGCCGCGCCTGCCCCGGCCCTTTTGGTCGCTTCTGTCGCTGTTTTTCAGGCGCTCCGGGACCGATCGCATAATAGTTCCTGGAAATGTTGCATTATGTAACCACAGAATTTGCTGGCAGGCGGGCTGGGAAGAGGGAGCTAATTATGCGATTTTATAATCTCCCTACAAAGAAACTAGGACAATCTCTCCCTGAAAAAAAAAAAGACCCAACTCAAAGCCCGTAACTGTAACAGATTCGGCTGAAGTGCGCTTAATAAGGGAAGTAGACAACTGGGTAAGCGGGGAGGCGAGGCGCGCTCGCCGGCTGCGTGCCGGGTGCCTTAAAACGAGATTTGTGTTGGTCTATATTTAGCTCCATCGCATTTTAGCAATTGTGGCTTCATGTGCTATTTCTGGTCTTTTCTCCAGAGCTGTGCGTGTAGACGTTCGAGGCCATTTGCTCGGATTTTTAACTCCACGCCTTCAGAGACGTTTTGAGATAAGGCTGTGGTTTTTTAGGAACGCATTTCGCCCAGACGCTGAGACATCGGTACGGGCTTTCACTTGCCGTTTCTTTAATAATAATAATAATAAAGGAACGGCTAATTTAGGGGAAGGAAGGCGTTCAGGAGGTTTCAGCCGCGCCGGGGGAAGCGGTGGAGCCGTCCTTCTCGTGGCCTGACCGTGGCGGGCGGGCAGGGGTCCAGGTGCCGCCGCCCCCGGGGGCAGCCGCCCGTATCTCCAGTAGGTCAGTGTGACAGACCCGGCAGCGGGGAGCGGAGCGGATAGAGCCCTCCCTGCGGAGCCCGAGTCCGCGCCCGCCTTCACCTTCTCATCCTTGCGCCGCGAGCGGGGGTCGCCGCGTCCCCGGCGGCTGTTGGAAGCCGTTGGTGGCCGTTGGGGCGCGGCGGCAGCGGGCGAGCGAAGGCTGGGGGCGCTGGCGCTCCCCCTCAGCCCTTTGTTCTGGGCTGGGGCGGCGGCGGGCGGGCGGGTAGATGAGGTTGGAGGGGGGGACGGAGGGTGGATTGCGCGGGGCCGTGCTGAGGGGGGGGGAGCGGGCCAGGCGCCATGAGCCGCCGGTCACGTAGGGGGTCGGCGGGCCAGGCCGGGCTGCCTTAGTGGCGGGCGAGGTGCGGAGCGGCGCTGCTGGGAGGACGCCGCCTTCCCGTGGTGCGGCCGCACACCTCGTCGCGCCCAGCGTCCCCACCTCTCTTGCCCGTGTGCCCCCTGCCTTGTCCCACCATCGCCTGCGGGCAGGGAGCGCCAGACAGAGGACCCCCTCTCCCCCCCCACCTTTCCCCGTCCTTCGCTGCCAGGTAGGCATGAGAGAGCCTGTCACACACCCCCTCCCGCCACCCCAGCGTTCTCGTGTTTCTCCTTTTACGTAAGGAGCAACAACAACAAAAAATGGCCATTGCCCAATTCTGCTATTTTGCCAAGTCATTTAGGTATTGCAGTGGTAAAAGCCATGGCTGGACGTCCCGTACTTTGGAGTCAGCTTGTGCTCTGTCCTCGACTGCTTGAAAGTTGCTGGTGATAACTTGGCTTTCACAATGAGGTTATTTTTATTTATTTGTTTTGTGTATGTGTGTATGTGACTAAAACTGTCCTTTAAGAATACAAAACCAACGTCACTGTGCTTGTGACCAAAACCTCCAGAGACATAACTGAGTACCCTGGCTGCTGTATTTACATTCAGTATACCTGCCATAGGTAGTAGCAGCAAAGTATTTTAAAAGTGTGATATTCTTAACAACATGCATAAACTTTTCTGCTACTTGATTGTTGGGGTCAAGTGCAGCTTTGATCATGAAGCTGTCTTGGTGTTACTGTTGTGTTAAAAACAATTGCATTTTTTTTCCCCCCCTGTCCTTGTAACTTGAATGATTGCACTCTGTTTCATTGTGTTTGCTCGTGTATATGCAACCTACTTTGAGTCATCTTTGCCCTCTTTGGTAATTAATCCAGAGCCTCATTTAAAATACTGCTATGTGCATCACTTTTACGGACCTTATTCAATCAAAATTTTGACTTTGATGGGAAACTTGAATGAATAAGGATTCAGCTTTTGGCCCAAAGACCTGATTTAAACCAAGGACTTCAAGGATTACCCAATACAGATCCTTAATGTCATTGGCAGTAGCAGGTATTGTTATAAGAGTTCTCATGTTACAGGTGTCTTTGGCTGTTGAAATGCAATGCACTTTAGAATGATCTGCCTCTACTTTACATTTTTATTTATATTTTTAACTCATTCTCCAGAGGATTCTTAACTATCTTTTAAAATATTCAGCTTCCTGGATTTGACCTCAAAGCCTGGAGTTTCTCCTTAATTTTTTTTTTGGTGCTCAGTTTTTGTTGTTTGGTTGGTTTTGTGTGTGTTTGTGGTTTGTTCGGGGGTTTTTTGGTTGTGGGTTTTGTTGTTTGGTTTTTTATATATATATGTATTTAAAAGAACTGATCTGAATGATGTCAAAAAGCTTAGTCTTCCCCAAAGTTATAAGTATTTTCATGACCTTCTCACAACTTATCTCATCCTAAGAAGGAAGAGTATTTGCCATGCTTTGGCTAAAGTTTATAGGATGGACATACATACCTTTTTTCTGTAGCAGTGAAGTCTAAACATTCTGAGAAGTGTATCAATACCATGCTGCTTTTTTCAATCCTTTATCTTGAAATAAAGCTCATAAATAAAATAAACCTTTAGCTCATTTTTAATTGACTTATTTTAACAAATAGTTATGCAAACTATCCTTATGCAATAGTTTTTTCCAGACAGCAATCGTGCTGCTGTTATAACATCACTATGATGCAATAATATGAACAATAAAATCCTCTGTTTGAGTCTTATTACACACTGTTAAGCAATGTATCTGACTCATCAGCTTAATTGACTCTTCTAGGTGACCTTGTCATGATCATTACAGCCAGTTATGAGATATAAATGTGCTTAGGATATGTAATAGGAAAAAAATGCAAATAGATGGCCAATTTCTACAGTCTGTTCTAAAAGAAAACGTCAGCTGATTTCCATGTTACAGTATTTTACAGTGTTTGAAAATAAATAAAAAAAACCCCACCCTGTTGTTGGTTTTGTGTGGTGGTTTTGTTTGTTTGCTTGTTTGTTTTGGTTTTGTGGGCTTTTTCTTTTTTAACAAGTTATATATAACTGTCTAATACTGATGCTAAGTATGACTATCAAAAATAAGATTGTGTAAGCAAGGGCATACTTGGACTTGGTTGAGAATGTGATAGAAGCAATGTTCTTAAACTTTTTGTATTAAAAGGTGAATCTGAAATCAATTATGATTAAAACCTCCTTAGATATCCTGGGGTTTTTTCGTAATTTGTGTGTTGAATTGATCCATGTCCAAATTAGCATACTGAGAGATTGAATCTGGTGACAGACATTACACAAATCTGTCTTCTGTCAGAAAGAGTGCTTTATTTGAGAGAGAGTTTTTTTCCCCCTTTTTTTGAGTTGTTCCGTCTTGGTGTAATTTTCAGTCTGTCACAAAGTATTTGAGTAATTAACTGGTTTTTATGACACAAAAGTGGCAGCACAGCAGTTAGCAGTACAGGTGCCAGATCTGCAAGACCTCCTCTTACAAAGGGAGCACAGCCCAATAAAGAAAATGGTGCTCAGCATGTGCAGTGGTCTTCCAGCCTGGACCATCTCACAGAATTGGAGTACTAAAAGATTGCTGTTTCTCTGTTCCATTTGCTGTGAGTGGTAGATTACAACATTTTACAGGAGATGTTTGGTTTACATATTTGTATTTAAGTTATTATATAACAAGGTGCATGTTTAGGGGCATCAGCTGGGATTAATAGACATAATTCTGCTGCCTTTAAATAGCACTATGTAAATTTAGGTCAGCTGAAGGGCTGGTCCATGCTTGGCATTTTAAGAACATAGTTCAATAATAGAAAGCCATTTGTTGTCAGAATAATTAACATTTGATTATGGTGGTGTGTTTTGGTTTTTGGTGGGTTTTTATTTGTTTGTTTGGGGTTTTTTTTCGATGGTTCTTAACTAGAGGAATTGAGATTGTATTTCCAGAATGTTGTTACTATTAAGTTACAGCTTTTCCAAGTCTAGTTTTTTCTTGCTGTCAAATAGCTATTGAAATTAGGAGATACATACTGTCATATAGTACTGTAACTTCACTAACTGTTGTTTCTATTAGGGTTTTATTAAAAAGACTGGAAAGTTATGTGATAATTAAAGTGGCATGATTTATGTACATGTACTACTTACCTATCTATAATGAAATATTTACACAAGTTGTGTATACATTTTCGTTGCTTCTCAGTTTTAAAGTTTTTCATGGCACTTTGAATAACATTCTTTAGCTTTTGTTTGCCATCCCTTAGATCAGTAAACAGTTTGTTTTGGAAAAATCGAACAGATCTGATAGTATCATATTGTCTTCCTAGGGGAATGGGAGAAAATATAGGTCAAATTTGTGCCTATTAAGCTCAACTGACCTTTTAGAGCAGTAGCTACCTTTAACATGTTTTGTACTTTCCAAATAATAATTTCATTTGCATAATTTGTGTAATTTACCTTTGGGAAGCAGGCTGTACTTTAATGAGTCATTTGTAGTTATTAAGATAAACAGTAACCTAAGTAATTTTCCCAACAATGAAAGCCTTTTGTAAAAATTGCACGTGTCATCATATTTCTGGGTACCGCTTGGAGCTGCATAATATAAAGGTTCAAAAATGTTCTAAGTTCCATGACAGACTAATTTTTCTATATATTTTAAATAGAATTGATTGATTTGATTTGTTGTAATAAATTATTTTTTTATATTCCCCATGGATTATATTGTGTAGACATCTCCCATTTTTTTTCTTTCAGTAAGATGATCAACATTTTAGCAAAAATGGGTCATCTTGTGCAAAGCTATCATCATCAGTGTTCCACTGACCTAATTACACGTTGATCCTGAAACTGTCAGCACTTAAGGTGCCCATGAAGTTGTTAGAAAAAGTAGCTGTGTACAGGATCAATAATTCTGCATTGCTCCATGCTGTTGTAATGGATTCAGGTCTCTAGGAGTGCAACTATATAATAGCAGTAAATGGTAGTCACATTTATATCGTGAATGCTTTTACCCTTTGTGACTATGGATAACCTGTCCATCATAGTGTAAAATGCAGTCATCTAAATTTTTTTTCCAGAAAATTGCAACTTTATTTGCTCTGCATTACCTAGACACTCTTGCCTGCAAATCCGTCCTAGGGATAATGTCACTTTTCCAGTGGAGCCCGTATTAAAGCTTTTCTTCAACAGGAATGTAATTTTGCTACAGTGTTTGATAAAAAGGCAAGAAAAAGTATATTGAAGGATTTTGGTGGAGGTTAGAATGAGGCCATATCCTCTGTTGGATTATGATAGACTTGAGGGGTGCAGGATTTCTGTGAAAAGTAGTAGAGGTAGAGCAACTCCACAGTATTTTCCAATATTTCAGAAATGTTGAGGCAGGCTGGGTACTCACCACCAAAGTTTAAACTCAGCCTCCTGTCCTGCGTGCTCAATGATAATATTTTTCTGTACCTCATAAAAGTCTCGAGATGGGTAACTGTTGTTTCTAAAACACTTTGACGATAAAGTGCTAACTATATGTTTCAGGTTTTTAAGGTTTGGAATGCAAACTGGTAATTTTGTATCTATGAACAGGTTAGACACCAGCTTTTGGTATGTAGACAGATTTTCAAAATAGCCTATGACAGAATGGTAGCAGTAATATAGTTAATGATACCTATGCAAAACATGGAGGGCAACAACTAAAAATATGCACAGACACACCAGTACAATCTTTTATTGCTTTTTCTGCAGTTTGACATATAGTGGTGATGGTGATAGAGGCGTTGTTCTTTTCTGAAACCAGAAGTTGTACTTGGCCATTATTTTCTTCCATTTTTGAAGAGCCGAGAGAGAAATCTTTGAACACACGGTGATGCAAAAGTGAATTGTGTTTGAGCATCCCAACTGCTAGAAATTTGATTTCATTTAGTTTCATAGAGTTACTTTCTGAATGTTAGAGCAATAGAATTAAACAATTAGCTATGTAATTCTAGTATATGTTTGAAAAGTTAAATACAAAACATAATACACAGTTACTCTTTGGGAAAGCACACACCTGGGGAGGCCCACAGACATTGTCTAAAGCAGAAATTACTTATGTAATTAAATTACACAGAAAAGAGAGAGAAAAGATTGTAGCCATGTCCTTCAACCCTTTGAAACATTCCAGTTCTTACAGTGTGAATACACAAATCCCCAGCATCAGATCCTTAATGTACAATTTTGACACAATCAGATCACTGAAGTACAAAGTCCATGGATAAATAAACTTGTCATGGTTTCTGCATACGTAATTTCTTGCTTCAGTAGCGTGAGTTCTATACAACAGTCTCATTAATACTTGGATGTGGGATTGTATCTTGCTTCAGTTGAAGCCAATGGCAAAATTACTGTGGGAGCAAGACTGGGTCTGTAATTAAGTTAATAGGGTCGAGTGTTATTACATTGTTGAATTGGCACTCAATGCCATTAACATCAACCAAACAACAACAAAAAATCTTTAACAGTGACTAATGTAAGGCAATGTTAAATGTTGGGTTTAGAATACTTTATGAGGAAGTGATAAAGCAATTGAAAAATTAATCATAAGGGAAAATACTGAAATTTGAAATATAGTCAGAGGAATCATTACAGTTCATTAATTTATGTGTAAATACTGATGTTTTCCAGTGGAATTATAAAATGTGAGTGAACTGAAATGGCTGGTTTCATTGAAGGCATTTTGCCATTATCATCAGATGGAATTTAATTTGCTTACAGACTCAGCATTGGGCTGATCCACAAGGGCTTTGACTCCTGTTTGTAAAGAAGCAATTCCAGTTACTATGATAAAAGTGCTCAAGGAAGATGTGGAAAGAGCTGAAGATTTATTGATGTTTTGTTAGTTCACTAAAGTAATGGTTAGAACTAACTACATTAAATAACAGACCAGTAAGTCTGTGTCAGTGGGTTACACATATGTCTTGACAGCTTTACTGATAGACTGTGACAGAGAGCAAAGTTGAATACTGCATGCGAAAACATGGTCAGTTTGACACGCACTGGGTATTTGCTGTAGACTCGCATGCTACTTACGTTCTGTCCCTTTGTGCCAGGAACAATGTGTACAGGAGCGAAGCGGACTAAACCAGGAGTTATCAGTGCTACAGTGAGCAGATTGTATGCTGGGACAACCCACGCTGCTGTCCCAGCATTGAAGTCCCGTAGAACAAAGGACATGAGTGCTGCAGGCTTTTGGGTTGTTAAGTGCAGCTCTGTGCCAATGTTGGGCTGCAGATTATGTTTGGGCATGCAGTTGAGTTTTTACTGGTCTGCAGACAGTCATACTGATGAACTATGCCAGTAGTCTACATTGATTTTTGGGGAGGGGGTGAAGGGGACACAATGACCTAAAAAAAACCAACAACTTTTTCTCCGATTATTATTAGTATTAGTAGTATTTTTCCTAGATCGTGGAGTTGGACAGACACCCAAATAGGATCATTTTCACCTTGAGACCATACAGAGAGACACAAAACCATATTCGTATCCTGATACAGTCTTGTTCAAGACTAAAGATACTCTTTCTATATTGTCAAAATGGAAGACTGGAATATAAGAGGGGAAAAAAAGTTGTATTCAAACTGTGTGGGTATAGTTTCATTCTTTTAATAAAAGCACAGCTCCTACATTTATAAGTACTTCTTTGCTGTTGCTGCTGTTTCAAGTAAGTGTAGATGATCCAGGGTACGTGGCAGATAAATATATAGAAAGTAATGATGTATGCCTATTAGTATGCCATTTCTAAGACAATCAATACCATTATTTGGATTTGAGCATAGTTCTGTAGTACTGCACAACAGAGCAAGATTTCTATATTGATAAGGCCCTGAAATTTACACAAAAGCTGGTTTGAACCTTTTGAATTCAGTGAGAGTTGGCCGAGATGCGTACTACGGGACAAGTAATGATTTCATGGGTATCTGGTCCATGTTATACTGCTTCCTACTGTGTGCCATAGAAGGTGTATGCATTTCCTGAGAAATGCAGTTGTTAATGATAAAAGTGAATACGTTGATTGCAGTGTATCAAGACAATTACAGATCAATAGCTGTGCATTACCAATGCTACAGGATAATGAAATGAAATCCTAGTATTTTTCTTCTTTTAATGTAAAGTTATTTTGCAGAGGCTGAATATTCTGTAAATGGCTCAAAAGTTCAGGTGGCCTTGTATTTATTTTTTTTTTTTTTAATTTTTAAATTATGTGTTCAGTGATAATTCTTTTTTTAAATTTATTGGGTTTTGCTGGATTTAAAATGGTATGCATATTAGTTAAACCATTGGTTACATGGAGCAATGAAAATGAAATGGACAAAATGGCTATACAGCTTTTTCAGCAAATCACATTGTACTGAATATTTGGACAAACAGATGTTGCTTTTTTGTGGGGCTTATTTTTGTTTTTAAACCTGATCCAGCTCCTGTTTAACTTGACAGAAAAATCCTTTTGACTACAGTTTGAATTTTGGATCAGGATCTAACTATGTAATTGCCTGTACATTACAGATACATTTCTTCTCTACAAACATGGCAATTTATGGTGCTGCCTTTGCACTGAAATGTTAGATGCTGTCTTTGGCGTGGCTGGCTTCTAACTCTATTTTCCATTAAGGCTGTATTATCGAAGACAAATAGTTACATGTCAGTAATTAACCACGGATTTTAGGAAATTCTACTTAGCTGTTCTATTAAATGTGTTAATTTTTCACGACAGAAGAGTTGGCATGGTTTGATGGAACAGAACCCAGCTTGAAACCTGAGTCTTTATGACCTTGCTTAATTGTTATTGCATCACTCACTCCTTTTTGCCTTCTGGAAAAGACAAGAGAAATTGGCAGAATACAGTTCGTTAATTCTTTTATAACTTTCCCAACTGATAATGTTAAAATTAGTTTCATTAGTCATTGTGAAGAGTTTCCCGATAAATAGAGACATTAATCTGAAGTGGCAGATTTTTTTTTTGATTTTTTTTTTTTTTTTTTGGTGGTGGTGTTACACAAACAAGAATCATTGCTGCCTCAATAGTCAATTCTATAAAAGCACTTGGTATACTACATTTACGAGGAACATGACTGACTGTGGAAAAATGAGATATTCGGAAGCTGTATCTCAGATCAAGACCAAACGATCCTATGAGAATAAACTATTTTTACACTAAGAGAAACTAAATAAAACAGGGAAATTTGAATGCTAGGTTCAAATTTAATGATTAAAATGTCTGAAGCTAAAAGTTAAGCTGGTTTTCTCTTGTTAATGGTAAGATTTTTAGATGTAAACTTCTGCTTTGATGCATACACTTTGCTAAAGGTGCATCTGCCTCCATGGTATTAGATTTCACTTTGTGATAAGGCTGTTTTTCAAAGGCAAGTTACTAAATGTTACTTCTGTTATATATTCTTCAATCCTGATTCTAAAGTTTTCTTTTTGATAGGCAGTATTTTTAATAGTTAGATATTTGCCCAAATGATGTGTATTTACTAGTTTGAATTGGTATGATTGATCAATAAGGCATTTTAAAATTCCAAGTGTGTGTGTAAACATTTGTGTATTTTGATATATGTGTATTTTAATAGGATTCAAAAGCAATAATTAAATTCTTAATAGCTTTAATGGATAGTGGTGTTATTTTAAGACAATAGAGAGCACTTCAGCTTCTCTAAATCAGCTTATGTTATTTTTAATCCATGAAGGACCCAAATAAATAGCATTTCTAAGTCATACACCACAGCTGTTTTCAGAAGACATGCTTTAATGTGAAAGAACAAGATACTTTCCAGTGCTGCTCATCAACGTGCCTGGTGTCCTTCAGTGTTAACTGCTGGAGATCTAGATTGGCCAGTGATATTATGGAAAGTTCTGTGACAACATTACTGTCAGATCAAAACTCAAATATTTTTTACTTGATTTTTCCTTGGATCATATAGCATTTTTTTTAATTTGTTTTGGAAGCAAATCTGCTACCTAGGTATCATAAAGCTTAGAGTATTGGTTGGGTGAGTGTTGAGTGGTTTAATGTCCCAAATGCTAGTCTAAGATTTTTATTGAACTCTGCTATTACATGACCTGAACCAGCAATTCCTAAGTTGTAATTAAATTCTCTATTTATTTCAGGTTTTTAAGAAGATCCCCATTGGATCTCCTATGAAAATTGGTTCTAGATACTTCTGTTTGAGAACATGAAAATAACGGAAGAATGTGTGTGGATTTAAAATTACTGTATTTACCAAGTTGTGGAGTGAGAAGTACTGGAGAAACAGCTTGCTCTGTTGCTTTTTGTAGATTTACTACAAATTGTTTCTGATGCAGCTGAGAAAAATGCAGACCCTTAAAAAGGAACACGGACCTGTTGACACAAGTAGCAATGTGGACAAAATCATAGTACTTAAGTCTTCTTTAGCAGAAGTGTCTGAAGAATTGTCTACAAATGAAGATATACTACTTACAGAAACAAGTAGTGGAAAAAGTAAATCTTCAGCTTGCCGGAGGAAGCGAGAATTCATTCCAGATGAAAAGAAAGATGCTATGTATTGGGAGAAAAGGCGGAAAAACAATGAAGCTGCCAAAAGATCTCGTGAAAAACGACGGCTGAATGACCTTGTCTTAGAGAACAAACTAATTGCACTGGGAGAGGAGAATGCGACTTTGAAAGCAGAGCTGCTTTCATTGAAGCTGAAGTTTGGTTTAATTAGTTCTGCAGCCTATGCCCAAGAGATACAGAAACTCAGTAGCTCAACAACTGTGTATTTCCAAGACTATCAGAGTTCCAAATCAAATATCAACTCATTTGTAGATGACCATGAACCAACTATAGTTGGTAGCAGTTGTATTTCTGTCATTAAGCATTCTCCTCAAAGCTCAATATCCGATGTGTCTGAAATACCGTCCATAGAGCATACTCAACCAAGTCGTATACAAAGCAGCTGCAGAAGTCCTGAAAATAAATTCCAGATTATAAAACAGGAGCCCATGGAATTAGACAGAGAGCCACGAGAGGATAGAGGTTCATACAAAGCATCCATATATCCAAGCTACATGGGAGCTACCTTTAACATGTACTCACATTCTCCTCCGCTCCTGCAAGTTAATAGGTCCTCCAGTAACTCCCCCAGAACATCTGAAACTGATGATGGTGTAGTTGGAAAGTCATCCGATGGAGAAGACGAACAGCAGGTTCCTAAGGGTCCAATCCATTCCCCAGTTGAACATAAAAATGTTCATGCAACAGTTAAAGTTCCAGAAGTGAATTCTTCAGCTTTGCCTCACAAGCTTCGAATTAAAGCCAAAGCCATGCAAGTTAAGGTGGAAGCAGTGGATAATGACTATGATACAACACGGAAGTTGTCATCCCCCATTGACATGTCCTCAAAACGACATTTTGAGCTTGAAAAACATGGTGCACAAAACTTGGTGCATTCTCCTCACACTCCTTTCTCAGTTCAGGTGACTAACATCCAAGACTGGTCACTTAAACCAGAACTCTGGCATCAGAAGGAACTCAACGTAAAAATTCAGAGTGGTTGCAAAACTGGAGTTGTTGAAATAAAAGACAATATCTACAATGTCTCCGAGTCAGAAAACCTGTATTTGAAGCAGGGCATAGCCAGCTTATCTGCAGAGGTTGCTTCGCTTAAAAGACTTATAACAACGCAACAAATCTCTGCATCAGACTCTGGTTAAGTTACTACTGAATAAAGGCTTACTGTTTTAAAGGATGTCATTTGCAGTAGATCAAAATGTTTTGTATTATGCTCAGTTTTCACTGGACTTGTGATGTCATTTCACTGTAATGTTCACATAAGGTCTGATTGGTGTCTTTTTGTGCGCAAGTTATTATGAAGACTAGGTTGTGTTATGATCACTATGCCTTGTGTATAGTCAAGTAGCCTGTACAAAGGCTGTATATAGTGAACTTTATTTTCTTTTGTTCTTCTACTATAAAGCGTGCAAGTTGCCAGTTACAATAAAATATTGGTGACAAACACAGAACATCTACTCCAGTTCAGTTGATTTTATGAACGTGTAAATAAGTTGTTAATTAAAAACTGGCTTTTTCTTACACTGTGCTCAACTTCACTTATGTGATTGGTTTTTACAGCCTAACAACCAAATTGCAATTTATGTGTGTAATCCTTCTGGCCACCTCTTTCCTTAACACATTTTTTTAGAACAGAATAGAAATAAAGTGAATATTTATAAGTAAGAGAGTACCAGTTTATAGCCTTAGCCTTCTTTAACTTATTTATTAGTAAAAGTTAACCAAAAACCACACAAATTCAAATCCAGTAACTGACTCAGTCTTGGATGAGACAGTATTGAGTTTCCTGAATGGTTTAGGGTGACCAGGCATTTTTTCAATATTGTAACTTGGTGTTTTAGGTGATATTAGTTAAGTTGGATATGTGTGTCTGCAAAGTTTTCAGAGCCTTGCAGTGACAGAATTGGGCACCACCATCTCTGTCAAGGGATGGCCTGTGTGCACAAGTGGTGCAGGCACAGGAGGAAGTACAGGCAGCGGCCATGCAGGAGAGCCTGTACCTTTTGCATGCATGGTTTTTTCCAGGGCAGATGGTGGACTGCCTGCAGGAAATGAAGGAGGCTACTTCAGCTGTGAACCCTGAGCTCAGCTAGACAAGTGGAAGGGGGCAGGCAGGAGCAGTAGCAGAGCGAGAGAAGATCTTCCACAATCTGTCTCAGTTCCCAGTGTGGGATATAATGCAGTGACACAAGCATGAAGTAAGTATTGCCATCGGTTTGGCCTTGGTTTCAATGGCTTAGTTATCTGAACTGGAATACGCTGGCTCATTATGGGGCATTTTGTGAGAACTCCTTAAATGTATAACTTAAATGTATAATAGAGACTATCTGAAGAGCTGCACAACTGAGATACGACCAGCCCCTTACAAATCATGCAAATGATACGTTCTTCACTTGACGACTAGACAGGGCTGTGCTGCTCTTGGTCTTTGAGAAGAGCCGTGGAACCATGGAGAGTAGCATTGCATCACACATCTGTCCTTGGTGTGGCTTACCAAAGTCTTTAGTTTTAAAGTTAAGAATAATTTATAAATAGAGCATATACTTGGCAGAGGTTCTTTTCATGATAATCCCCCTTCTGTTAACATACTAATACATCAGACTAACTCATAAGCTTTTTCCGAAAAGGCTTTTTATCAATTGCCATGCTGTATAATGAATGGAACCTTTCCATGGACTTGAAATGCTAAGAAAGAAAACAACATATAGGTATTGTTTTTTAAATTCATACTTGACTTGAGAGGAAGTTTGTCAATTCTTTGGGGATATGAAGAGGAGTCTGAGTCACTCCCAGTAGCTCTGAAGCTTGGTCCAGCAGTCAAGGCAATGGCAAGCCTCCCTGACGTGAGCAAGGCCAGGATCTGATCCTGCACCTTTTCAGTAGCTGGTGGTGATGCACAGCACTGTTTGGGAGGACCTTGGCACAGAAACCACTGGTACTTTCTGAGCTTTTTTGAGCCCTTCAACTGCTGTGCTGTATTTGTGGCATTCAGAGTTAATAAACTGTTATTCTTTTTTTCATGCCTTAATAATACAATAGACCCCGTAGCTGGGCTCTGTATGTATTTGGTAATTAATATAGATGACATTTCAATGTTACTGAAAATAAGCTCAGGATTATTGCATGAAATGTAAAAATTTGCATTGAATGATGGGGATATGAGACATGAGGCAGTGATTGCTACTGTCTCCTTGCTTGCTAAGTATCTTCTCTAAGCAACAATAAAATTCTTTAAATATTTTGCATATTATTTATCACATGTAATGTGTTCGAGGAGAGGACTTAAAACTCTCAGTGTTGCCATCTGTGTAAGCCTAGATCTGTTGGGTTTTTTTCCATTTCTTGTTAGAGCTGTTTGTCATAATGGAAGAATGTTGTCCTCTTTCTAGCTCATTATATATTTTGTGTATCTGTTTTGTGCAATTAATACTTAACAGTAATGATGTAGTTAATTTGTTGAAGGATGTCATTGCAAGAAAGTTATAGCATGGAGCTTAGGAGCACAATCAGATGTTATTTATACTCCCTTTATACCTTAGTGTTATGCTTCATTTGAAGAAAGAAATAAATAATTTGTCTTTTGTTCAAAACCAGATGTAATTAAACATGTTTTTCTATTATGTTCATCATCGTAATCCAACAAGAGGTGTTAGCTGCAGTTAATGACACATCTTCCTGTGCTGAAGTTACTGTTTCTGCAGCTAATAGTTGGTGTATCTTCCACAACCGATGTGAAGTGGCACAGTGTGGGAGTGTGGGTGGTAGATGCCAAGCCCCATTCCTGGCTGCAGTTGCAAACTGGCCAGATGATAACTTCAACTGCAGTAAATGTGGTGTCAGTGGCCTGCTCACCCAGAGACCCTGGCCCTCTTCACCCATCTGTAGCTGGCTTCAGGACATGGTACTAGGAAAGCCAGTCACACTGAGTGGGGGGGAGGGAGAGAAGGCAGTGGCACTCTATATGTGTAGGATGGGAGATCGGGAATTGGATATTCATGCGCTTCCAGCTTGCCTTCCCTGCCCTGCAAGAAATAATCAGCCTCCGTGAAAAGAATCCCCTTCACTGGTCTCCTAGTCTCTCCTGGAGACTGGAGAATTGATTTGAGCACAAAGAGGGTATCACATCCTCCAAGTTATAAAAACTCTTGTAAGCTCAGTGATTAACTGACAAAACAACATAAAACATAAAGTCCTTGATCAGGGTAAGTGCTACCGAGCAATAACTAAAACATCAGTGTGTTATCAGCTTTGTTCTCAGACTAAAGCCAAAACACAGCACTGCACCAGCATGATTGAAGCAAAATAACTCTACCCTAGCTGAAACTAGGACACTAGGCTGGACTAGGCTGGCTAGTCCTGAACTATGCCTGTGGTATTTGTTAGTATGAAGGGCTCCATAGAGAGTTTTAAGAAAAGTCTATGGCAAATAGCTGTTCATTAGCCGTGTAAGTTTTTTTCCTAGTGACTAATCAACGATGTGAAGAGTGTTTATCAGTTCCTCTTAAATCTGCCCAACTTTATTATGTGTATACACAGTAATATTGTCCTCATTTCTATCATCACCTGGATTTTGGTAGGTACAAAGACTGGATGTGGATATACCCTCACATATATTGATTCATTTCCTGAGTCCCCTCAACTTTCTGCTTTCAGTAAAATTTACATATGGTGTGGGATATACTTAAATTTTATTAATATTCTGTACAGCCAAATATCCCCTTGTTCATGCTGAAAATAGGCAGTGCACAATGAATTTAGCAGAAAACCTACAGAGAATACAATTAATATGGCCCTTATTAACACCATATTGTTTTAAAAATAATTTTACAGTTTGTTGCACAATAAGAGCTTGGAAACTACCACAATTTTTGGTATTTATTGCATAAGAATGAGTAGCACATATTGTTCCATTACAGTGCCAAATTTAAAGTTAAAAATACTAGGCCAAATCCTAAGGCTTTTAACTCAGTGATAGATTCTGCTTTTCTTATGAAGTGTACTTTCTATGTGTGCAGTAAGGGATTTATTAAAGATGAGGAACATTACCAAGACATAATCTTTGCACTTACAACACAGGCTCCTACTGATTTTTGTATCTCTAATTCCCTTCTGACACAACAGTGATAGTGAGTAACTTTATTCATGTCACTGGAGTTCATGTACAAAAGAGATGGCAGCCAGATATTTAGCTATTGTTTATTCAGTGGCAGCTTTAACAGGACTCGGTGAATTATAAGCAAAATCTCAGAGTAGAGGTACAGTGTTTATTTGCATGAAAGAGAAAGCATCAGAAGACATTTGGTTTTAGGATTCAGAAAAATACCAGGAATGCATCTACACTTTTTATTATTTGTGCAGCTATTGCCTGTGTGCCAATGGCTCTGACTAATGTTATGGTAATTTCTCCTCCTTAAACACTGGAACTCCACAGGATCACAAACAGAAGTGCTCGGAAGAACCAAATGCAGGGCCTGCAACACTGCCTTGATCCTCTGTAGGTTTTGATCTCCTGCATGCAAGCACCATTACTGCTTATACTGCATTTGAGACAGATCTGATCTGAGAAAGCCTACATCAGTCCAAAAGTTCTAGGAACATGTATGGCCATCAAATAATACTGACATTCAGGTAACATCATCAATTTTTCCTCCACTGTCCCTTGTTCCCCCCACAAATGGAGGCACAACTTAAAATGTCAGGCAGTTGTTACACTTTTCCATGCTATTCAGATTCTTGGATGTGCAAGAATCTGATGCCTCAAAGGGCATCAAAGTTAATAACTTACATATGTAAATAAAATCAGTCTGCCCTGGTGTCTGTATGTGCCAGACTGGCATATACTATGTCTACATTTTTGAGGCATGATTCCAAACATGTTTCTTTCTAACAATTTGGGCCTCTAAAAATGCTCTTAAGTTTTGTATATAAATATACCAAGGACATACTGCATTGATTTCAATGTGATTTGTGTTACGCAGACCTAAAAGCCAGGATATTAATGGTTTGTGTAACAATCAGAAAATACAAACGCATAATACTGTATCACATAAAATAGCTGAAAAGATGATAAAATATGAGGGTCACTTAGCAGAACACACTGTTCCTTTCTCTGGGCCTTGTTCCCATTAAGGATTTGGAAATACTAGAGGGAGTTCAGAGGAGAACAAAAGCACAATAACAAACTCTCAAGGAGTAATCCATGACTTAAAAGTAGACACTAAGCTAGAAGTCCACACCATACACATCAGTAGCCAATATATGTGCACAACATATGTAGTACCCATTCTCAAGCCTTGGTGACACATCTGTTTTTAAAAGGCTGGTGGGGTGATGTAGAGAGCAGCATCAAGATGCAGAGAGCCGCTGGCTGGAAACATCTGCCCTTCAATCAGCTACAGAGAAGCAGTGCTGGAGCTGGGCACCTGCTGTGATGGCCCAGCTGACGGCCCGGTCCCGGTCTGGCCGTCTTCCAAGGCACCCTCCAGGCTCACAGACGTGGTGGTGGCCTCTTCTTGGCTGGAGGGGCTTCGTGGCCGCTGGTCGTCCTTTTAGGGGGTCGGCGTTGCCTCCCAGTGGAGCGCTGCCCGTGCCGGCTGGGAGCGGAGGGCCCGGGCACGGCCTCCTCTGGCTGCTGCTGGGGCTCTTCTTGCTCCGCAGGGGTCGCACTGGGAGCAGAGGGGTGGCTGCTGGGACCTCCCCCAGTGGCAGTGGATGAGGTGCTGGGAAGCTCATCCCTGGTGGATCTTGACAGGCTGCTGGAGGTCGCTGGGCTGGGGGTGAGATGCCCTTCTTGTGTGCCCTCCTGCAGTCTGGCAGCACGGGCGCCCTGCCTGTCCAGGCGACGGTTGGTCTCTCTGCTGCCAAAGAGCGCAGTGCCAAACGTCTCCTCCAGATCACGGTGGTATAAGGACTGCAGGGTCTGGAACAGCACCGGCTGGTCTTGTAGTGAACTCAGCCGGTTTGGGGTCCAGAAGCTGTTCATGGGACCCATTGGCACCACCGCTGCAGCCCGCCGTTGGAAGCGTCGGGTGGCTGGGTGGCTGTCAGCTCTCCTGGCCTGGTGGACAGCGGCTGATGATGCTTCAGATGGTGTGATGACGTGCTCTACGTAGTCATCATCAGCCCGCACCGAATGCAAGAGGGACTGGATCCTCCTCTTGCAGAGGGGGCACTCGGGCTTGGTCTCAGCCCACTGCAGGATGCACTGGTAGCAAAACTGGTGGAGGCATGGCATCACATAGCTGACCTCTTCCCAGCTGCCCAGGCAGATGGGACAGCAATCCTCCAGCTCCATGGCCATGCTGTCCACAGGCTGCAGTGGGTTGGAGGGAACTGGTGATGTTGAGCTGCTCCCTGTCTCTGGTGCTGCAGCAGCGCGTGTTGTGCTGGGAAGAGAAGAGAGGCCACGGTCATTGGCTGGGCCGGGAAGGAGGGAAGAAATGCCCAGGTCCTTCAAGAAGGAAACCCTCCCATCTCCCCAGGGTGAGGTGTCCCTGTGCAGCTCACCTCTGCTGCTGCAAGCTCAACTCTGGGGTGTCCCGACTGCCTGAACCTGGCAGGGCCGGGGAAAATCCTTCCATAGCTCTGGAGCTGAGCCCTGAGAGCTGCAAGTTGCAACTCACAGAGCACAACTGCAGGACCAAACCGCTGCTCAGCACATCAAGCCTCGTGAAGTCACTCAGCTGGTAGCATGAGCATCTGCTGGCTGGGAGGCTTGGCACTCACTTAAAAGCAGCGGGGACATCTGGTCACAATCCATCGCTAGGTGACATCATAGTCCATCCCCTGGAAACATCTCAGTCCATTCCTTGGTGACAACAGAACCCATCACTTGAGGTCTCAGAACCCATTGCTTGGGGATGTCACTGGCCATTGCTCAGGGATGTCACAACATCCATCCAACTCCATGCATCTGCGGTTACCGCAGCACCAAGGCCTACTTCTTACCCCCATGCCTCCTGTGCTAAGAATTGGTGTTTCGTGCCAGACACTGCGAGTGTGTGTGGCTGGGGGTGGTTCAGCGTGGAGCAGAGAAGGCGTTGGGGCACCTCAGAGCATATCCTGGTCTCTATGGCTTAGGCATCAAAGCACTGGGGATAGGCTTTGCCCAGCACTGCCTGGTGGGAGGGTGAGAGATAACAGCAGCTCCTGAAACAAGAGAGGTTCAGGCTGGACATAAGGAATCAAAACCAAAATCCATGTGAGAAAAACGAAGCGCTGGAGTGGGTTGTCCAGAGATGTTGTGCCACCCCTAAGCTGAGAGGTTTTTGAGAAATGAGGGGCCACAGCGGAGAGCACAAGTGTCACAAGTCTGTGAAGGGATGCTTGCTCCCTAGGGTGCAGTGTGCCTGCCCAGCTCACCTCTATCACAGGGTATCATAGGCCAGTTCTACTTGGAAAGGACCCACAATATCTTTAGTTCAACTCCCTGACCATTCCAGGGCTGTCAAACAGTTAAAGTCTGTTATGAAGGGCATTGTCTGAATGCCCCTTTTGAAGGCACTGATGGGCACAGGGCATCGAACACCTCTCTAGGACACCTGTTCCAGTGTCTGACCACCTTCTTGGGAAGGAAATGCTTCCTAATGTTAACAGGCCAGTTCTTCCCTCAGCTCAGTGTGCACATGCTCATCTCACAGCTGAACAGCTTGTCATGAAGGATGCTGTGTAGGACAGTATCAAAAGACTCACTAAAATGCAGAAAAGCCACATCCACTGCCTTCCATTCACCCACTGGGTGAGTGACCTTATAGAAGCATCCCAGACTAGTGATACACAGCTTTCCTTTGTGAACCCATGCTGACTGGGACAGATGATGGGATTATCCCTCCAATACTGTTCAGAAGCATCCAGTAGGATCTTCTCCATCATTTTTCCATATACTAAGGTTCGACCACAAAGTCTGTAGTTTCCTGTGTCTTCCTCATGCCTCTCCTATAAATTGGAATAATGATGGCTGGCTTCCAGTCAATGGGGACCTCCACATACTCCACAGACCTTTGGTAGATGATTGAGAAGGGCCCTGCCCTAACATCCGCTACCTCCTTCAATGCTCTGGGATTAACCCTACCAAGGCGCCATGGACTTAGGAACAGTCAGCTGATACAACTGGCCCCTTACAATTTCCATGTCCACAAATGGAAAGTCACTGTTCCCACAGTTGTGGTCCTCCAACTCAAAGAACCAGACAGCCCAAGGTCTATCATTAATATTAAGGACTGAGACAAAAAAAGCATTGTGTGCCTCTGCTTGTTTTGCATCCTTATTTGCCAGGGGACCATCTTCAGGCAAGCATGGCTCCAATGTTTTCCTTGGGCCTCCTCTTGCTATTGACATGAATAATAAAATCTTTTTTTGCTTTCTGGCACAAGAAGAGCCAGTTTTAACTCTAGATGAGCTTTGGCCTTTTGTGTCACCTCCCTGCACTCACGAACCAGAACTCTGTAATCTCGCTGTGAAGCCTGGATCATCCAATCTCTTTTTCCTCCTGAGTTCCAAGAAGAATTTCCATGTTGAGCCAAGCTGGTCTTCTGCCTCACTTGATTGACTTGAGACACAATGGGATGGACTGCTCCTGTGCTTTGAAACAGTGGTTCTTCAAGACTGACCAGCACTTGTGGGCACCTAAACCCTCAAAAGCAGATCGCCTGGGGACACTGTGAAGTAGCTCCCTGAGTAGCTTAAAGTTTGCTCTCTCGAAATACAGCAACTGTGGTGAACTTTTTTGTCACGACAGTGAAAATTTTAAACCATTTTGTGATCACTGTGGCCAAGACAACCTCTACTGTCACATCTCCCATGAGTTCTATCTGTTCACAAATTACAAGTTTAGGAGGGCACCCATCCTACTTGGCTCACTGAATACTTGTGACAGTAAATTATCTCCAGTCAACTCCAGGAATTTCCTATACTTGCTCATCACAGTAGTATGGTATTCCCACGGGAAGTTGAAATCTTCTGTAGGGACAGGGCTACCAATCTGGAGGTTTCTCTTAATTGCCTATAGAATAAACCATCAGTACTAGTGTTTACAGGTATGGAAGTGAGGAACAGTCTTTTAGTTTATACAATAATCTACCTCAATTTCTGGAACAACAAAAAATTTAATTGTAAATCCTAGCAACACAGTGAGAAATACAGGGAAATGAAAAAGCATGTCTTGTATCTGGGAGTCCACTGTGGAAATTTCTATGCCTATACTGGGTCCCTGGTATGTAGTTTATGTAATAGCTAGGCACTAGTCTCTTCAGGTATGGAAAAAATCAAAGTCTGCCCTGTAGATGACATGCAGAGGGAACAAAAACTCATCTGCAGTCTGAATTCTTTATAAACAACTCTGTTTTGTCAGAAGTTTCTCATTTTCTGAAGGAGTGCAAAATAATGGTTGAGAAGGAAACTTACTTTCCTACCTAAAAAAAAATGCTACAAACTCCTCACTTTTATGTATTATGATCATGCTTGATGTGATAAACAGATAAGTAGCATGTCAGATTGTACAAAGTCAGCTAGCTCTCAGAAGATTACGAGTAGGAAATGATATAATGAATTTGAGTAGGAAGAAAAGCCTGATAGCCTCCTGGAGCCATTTTATCACTATCTATTACAATCAGTCCATGTGACTTTGCTAATCTGATGCTTTCACTCACTTGCTTTCATGAAAGTCTGCAGTGTTTGTTCATGTTTATTTTTCTTCTGATAATCCTGCTCACGTTAAACTCATGCAAGAATGCTCCTTAATGAAGACAGTCTTTCTGTTCACGTGTGCCTCAAGGGATTACAGAGACTCCATGACAGAGTTTCCTCTCTCTACATCATGTCTTTATAATGTGGCTGGCAGCATACTTCTTTGATGAAAGAGCATTGGAAGGTATCAGGATGACAATGGCCCAGCATAAACTGCTGCTCAACAGTGATTCCTGCATGTTCCCAAATTACTAAGACGATTTTCCCTCCTGTTCATTCCCACTGGTAGACCTCAGAAAGCTTCCTTCAGTATCAGCAGCCATCTAGTTGAAGCTGTTTCTTTTTCCCATCTACTGCAGTTAGCTCAGATTTCTGATGCTCAAATTTTCTATAAATTGCTGAAGCTATCCCCTGAATAAGGAAATAATGGGGTCATTAATTCTATCTCATGAGAAACCTTGGACTAGTATCTCAAATTAGTCAAAATTAGATTTTGGCATTCTTGTTCAGTTTGAAATCTTTCTTTCTTCAGTTACCTGCATCTTTATTGTGTCTATCTGTATCTCCTCAAAAAGCATTTATGGGTATTCAAGCATAAATGGGTAATCCTAACTAAATTTAAAAAAAAAAAAAAAAAAAAAAAAAAAGAAAAAAGAAAAAAAGAAAAAATTTAGAACTGAACTTGAAACTTGACCTCTTTGTTTACCACTGCCCTCCAGACTGTATCTCAATATCAATATGGATATTATGGTGCTTCTTGTATATACAGAATAATTTCCATCTGATTTTTTTTTTCTGAATCCGGTATAGTGAGATAATCTCCGTTCTACTACCCTACTGTGGCCTTAGTTTGGCATAAATTTTCTGGCAACATTGGTTTTTTTTATATATTTACATCAGATGAAGGAAAGAGGATCCAGCCTTCAACAAGGATCTCATCTGCTTGTGGCAGGATCTTTTTGTGCAATGTAATAGAGGTGCTGGCAAATGGGTAAAAAGGCAAAGCAACAACAGTGTATCCTTCATCATGTAACTGTGGTTTGATAGCTCAGGCCTTAGTTGTTATTTATTATACAAGTCTTTCTTGTATAATAAATGTGCTATAATAACTAGCTTTCAGCATTATTTTCTTGGATTGTCTGCCTCAGCTTTGTTAATATTTTCTGCACCATCTCTGAAAATGCTCGGCTCCCAAAACTAGTTAATTACATTGTAGTTTCTTCATAGGAAAAACCGTGTTGTTGTCACTTGAATCCTTTAGGATAGGAAGCAAATGTGCTCCTTAGAGAGGTTCTCAAGGGTTGGGACAGAAGATGATTTGGTTGGATTTTTTTTTGAAGACTACATACACTCACTTTTTTTCCTCACTGTCTTTCCAAGTACCCTTAATGCAGCTGAAGCCACAGCCCTAAAATATCCGAAGAGCAGCATATGCCTGCATATGGCTAAATGGTGATTTTCCTGAACTGCAGGAGATTGTCTCATTAAAATTTCGACCAGGACCATTTGTGGTTATTAAAGCATTTAGGTAAAGGAAAGAAGAAATAAAACTACAGTTGCCAGTAATTTTTATTTAAATTCAAGGATGACAACAAGTCAGAGAGCAATCTGCAACTCAGTAAAAAGATTCCCAAATCTGAGATATGAACAGAGGGACAGGTTACTGGAATATAAAATGTTTTTCTTGGAAATGATACGGTATGTGTTTGCCTGTCTGTCCAATTATAACACGAAACATGACCCAAGCACGTTTTTGCTGTGCAACATGTGAAGTGTTGCATGGGTTTTGAATACGTATGTAATGGTGAAATACACTCAAATGGTGAAATATGCTCAAATGCTGTTATGAACTGACCCAGTTTTCTCTCAAAACATGTCAAAACTCCTCAGGAAACAGTACTCATAATTAATAAACAGGTTTGTATAACAGGTTTTAAAACTCGGTTGAAAAGAAAATGTTTGGCTTATGGTGCTGAGTAATTTCTGTAGCACTGAAAGTGCATTTCTGTAGCACTCCAAGATATTTTTTTTTTTCAGTTTGTTGCAGGAGATTGCGTCTGTTCAAAGCTTCTGCTAAATTTATGCCTTAGTTCATTTCTGAACCATTCACTAGAGAAATGGGAGCTCTTCTGTTCTTGTCTGTAACCATTTTACCACTCAAAAGGTTATGGGAAAGAACATTAAAATGGGGTAAAGAGCAAAGAATATGCAATGAAATCAAAAGAATTTCTCTCAGTGCAGCTGATAAGTACAGCATCAGGCAGAAAGTTAAGTAAACATACAGTTGCAGAAAAAAAATCCAACGCTGGGGGAAAGACTCCTTTGGTTCTTCTTGTGAGAAGAATTGCTAGATGGCAAGGCTAATTCTCACAAGAACTTTGTTGCAAACTTTGTGCTCAACATTTGGAGCTTATCCTGTCGACCAGAAAGTACAACCACATGCAGCATGAGAGAAACATTTCAGTTTGTATGACAAATGTCACTGGAAAATGGGCTTTGCTTTTAATTGTAAACACATCAGGAGAAACTAGTTTTTGATCATTTGCCAAATATTGCACAAGTATTTAGACTAATAAATAGACTTCTATAACAGGAAGTGTACTGTATATTTTATGTGTTCCCACAATTTTTAAGAGAAAGTCTCATCCCTTCTGTTTCACAGATGTTTCTAAAGAAAACTATATAAAATAGCATACATTGTTATAAAAAAAAAATTTCAATCACCAGCTAAAGATTTAGGGAACATTAACAGTGCATTATAAACACGATTATATTTTAATTAGAGGATTTTGCTCACTGATTAAGTCTTTCAGACCTCAGGTTAAAGTAATGCCTTACTGAATAATATATAATTTATAGTTAAGAAAATAATCATGAGGTCTATCATCTCATTATTTGCATTGTGTAAATTACAAAGTAAGGCACATTCCAGCTGTTAGGAAAACCAACTGGTCTAGTTTCCTACAACATTATTAAATCATGTGGATCAGACCTACGAATGTACAATGCACCGAATATTTTGTCTCTTGCTGCTGTTACCAAAACTATGATATGCACCAAGATCTAAGAGTTTGTTCGGTAAACTTAGCTCTGGACTCTCCCTTTTGTATCCAAAATGTTGCAGGAAGGAAGCAAGCCCAAACAACATTTACGCCTTTTAGGTGGGGCAAATGCTCTCTTAGCAATGTTCCCTTATCATCCTGCTTGAAGGACTGATAGCATGGAACAAGCAAAAATAGTTCCAAACATGGAAAGAATATTTCTACTTCTAACCCTCCAAATAAACTGCATGGGGGTGGTGGTACATGTTAAATCAAGGAATGAATGATTATCTTTATTTGGGTTTTCACAGGGGAAAGATGTTCTGTGGTTAACAGAGGTAACTTCAACTGAATTCTGCAGAAATTTGGTGTGACTCTGGGGAAGGTACAGGACAGTACACAGACTGCTTAGTAGGTTCTTGCAATGAGTTAGTAATAGCACTTTGATGCATGCAGCCAAGTATGCAAATAGTGAAAGATGCTTCAAAATTGGTTTCTAACCAATGAGTCTGAGAATGTTGAGAGTGCAAAGTGGGACAGAGTGACCATGACAGGAGAGCTTTTAAAAAGAGATCACTTCTAAAAGAGATGGAGCAGTGCAAAAGAAAACCAACAGACTGAAAAAATGCAGGAATCAGGAAGACAAGTCAAAAACCTAGGTGCTTTAGGAGAAATAGCAATGAAGTGACACTAAGGACACAAAGTAGGGGAATGTAGGAAGGGAGCAATTTGCTTAATGATGGGTTTCACTGGCACCAAGCATAAGCCAATATACAGATGGTGGAAATTAGATTCAGTTACCTAAGCACGTATGAAGATCTGAGGTAAAAGATGCACTAGATATATTAACAGAACAAGCAGCATATATGCACACCAGCACTGTAAGACTGAGAAAGGAATCGCTGCTCTGCTACAGGAGAAAAAGGAGGAACAAATCATAGAGAATGCTCACAAAATGTAAAGGTTTAGTATTTTTGGATTAGCATTCTCTAACAAAGTTAATGCAAGCATGTACCCAAGATAGTACCTGTAAAGGACAGCATAAAAATACTTCCGTGAGTGTAATGCTTTCAAATTTGCAGAGAACAAAAGAGTTTCAATTTCAGATTCTTAAGAAATTCAAAGTAAGGATTTGTGAGATTCTTGCTTAACCTTCTGAAACTATCTCAGATATTGTAGTAGCTGTTCTTGAGAAATGGGAAAATTTCTCTGTGGATACTCTGGGGAAAAAAAGGAAATATATGGCTTCTTTTAAAAATGGGAGGCAAACTGAAAAATTATGGATCAATCTATTTGTAAACACTTGAAAGTTAGTGAGGAAACAGGTGAGAACAAACAGGGGTTCACAATGAACACATTAAGCTATCTTACTCTACCACAGGGGCACAGGCCAGGGAAAGAGATGGTATATATCTTGACAACTGTAAGGGTCTTCTGTCTCACATAGCAGATGTATAGTCAGCTAGAGAAGTGTGATCAAGAGGAAATTGTTAAAATGAGGATGGAAAGGCAGTAGTAGGACAATACGTCATGACGCGTTGACAGTGTTTCATTGCTAAACAAAAGCTAGACCAAGTAGGATTTTGCAGTAGCCTGTGCCCAGTTTAATGTGTTAAATATTTCCATTAAAACTATGAAAATGTAATTATGTATTTATGAAATTTGCAGATAGTTTGGAGCTGAAAGAGACTGTAAAATGGAAGACAGGTCTAAGATTCAAAATGATGTTGGTAAAATTGGAGAAAGGATATGCAAACGAATGGATGATATCCAACAGTAAATGAAAGATAACATATTCAGACAAAAATGTTCAATCCCACAATTGCATGATGAGTAGCAGCTGACACGACAGGCTCACTACAGACCTCCATGGGGGTGACCCGTGACTTGTAATAGAGTATCAGTTGATCATGATGCCCAGTTACCATGCTGCTGGAAAAAAAACCAAACATATTGGGACATATAAACAGGAGAATGGTTTACAATATGCAGATAGAAATTCTGCATTATTAAGGCTTTGGGTGCTTCCAGTTTCGAACACTAACTTCAAGAAGAACATGAAGCAAAATCCAGAATCATACTATCAGTCCTTACTAAGAGAGGGCAAGCTGGTTGTATTATTGTCTGTCTTTCATTAGATGTTTTACTCTTCTCCCCATCTCCATTCCATCAAATATTTTATTTATTGCAGCTTATCACTGCCATTACAAATAAAAGCTCACAAAGTTAAGTTTAATATAACTGGATGACACGTTTTCTTTTATGCAAAAACGGATATCTAGCCATTACAATTTGCCCTGCATCTGACTTCAACCACTACTGAAAACTTAATTATACATGAAAATAACAATACATGAAAATGTCAGGTAGTAGTTTAGCTATCTTTGCTCATCAAATGCTTTTTGAATTATGGGTCTACTTATGAAATATGTGCTTATTATAATCACACTTTTTTTTGAAGGGATTATTTCACTTGCAAATTATTTTCATTATCTTTTAGAATCACTATCACATCTTGACCTGTATCCAGTTCCTACCTAATTGAACACTTCATCACCTCAATTCTTTTTTAAAATGTCAAATTATTACTATTTTATTGCATAGCAGTAAGAATTATATTGGTAAGAAGACTCAATGCTGTCTTGAAAAAGCTTTAGCTCACTGGATCAAAATTCGCACACAGATCTAACTAGGAACTTGATTTAGTTCAAAAAATGCTGATAAACATTTCACATTTATAATGTGAAAAAGCTGTACAATCCAACAAAGGTGTCTTTGAAACTTATTAGCTAAGCTGTAGTAGTAAAAAATGTGTGAATTTTGAAAAATGTAATTCTTATGGAATTTGAAATTCCTTTGACTGGACGCTACTTTTTTTTCTGAGCCTTTTCTTTACTTTGATTTCAGACAGTGAATCACAGACACTACAGTTGGAAAAATCCAGTTAAGTCACATCTACCATCACTGCAAAAGAACATGTTCTTCACTGCTTTTCCACGCTAATCTAAAAAATTGTCAAACTGTTGGATTTTTAGTAGTAGTAGTTCCTTTACTTATAGAATTCCCTATTCTCATTGATACGAACCAATTCATTTTCCTGATCCAGTTTAAATACAAGTTTTCTCTTCCTAACCATACCATGTACCACCATAAACTGATCTGCTATAGATTCAGTACCTTTACATTTCTTGCCACTTTTACATCTGTCTCCGCTTTTCAGTTGCCTTACCTTTTGAGGAGCATGGCTTTCTCAGAGTGAGGAAATGAAATCTTCTAAAAATGAATCAGTTACAAATCCATAGTCACTTTCAAAAGGAGGAGACTGGAACTGCATTGTGTGTTTCTAGTAACAGAGCTTATGAGAGAATATATCTAATCTAGCAGAAAGGCAGAGGAGGCAGAAGAAATATTCAGAATTCTGATTAAATGAAACACAGAAACCTAAGGAAACATTTTATTTTTTCAGGACAAAATAAAATCCTGGACGTAATGTTGTTAAAAGGAATATATCCACTGAGTTCAGTCATACCAGGATTTTACTGTTTATCTTGAAACATATTCAAGACTTTTAAGTTTATCTGAAGACACTGTAGAGGTCTTCTACTACTTTGTCATAAAGCAGAATGAATAAAAACGTATCTTGTATGAATTGCCCCCAAATAATCCAATTGCCTGCTTTGATTATAACCCCCGAATTAATATATTTACAGTGTTCTGTAGTAAAAATTTTCAATGTACATAGAAACTGGACATGTGTTTTCTGTTTATCCAGTTAAAAGACAGTTGTCTACCAAGTCTTGTAAAAAGAGTTATTTTCTTCAGAAATCTCAGTGTATAAAATGAAATAATTCAGTAGCATTATAGCATAACAAAAAATATGCCCAGCAACGTTCAGGCGTAACTGGGGGATTGAATGTGAGCATGCTAGGAAACCATTTAAGGGAAAAAAGCATTAGCAAATGCATGTCATTTTGCTTGTGTAATTTGTCATTAAGAGAAAAATATGTAGGGCAGAGGTGAATGTTTAATTTCACAGAAAGTTCTTTTCTGTATTATTAGTACTTACTAGAAGGGAGAAAGAACTGCAGGTCCTACAAGGTCTTTTGGAATTTTCCTGCAAGTGGATGAAAAAGTATCCATTCCTCTGTAGTAAGAGTCTTGCAGGGGTATTGGGAGTTGATGAAATTAGATGGCATTTGCTTCGTTCCATTTGACCCCATGGAAACCCTGTTACCTGTGATTCCTGTACACAAGGTTTTCTTAAGAGATGCAGACTAAGGGAGACAACAAGGTCACCTACAAGGTCCCTGAGAAATTTTATGAGTCATTTATGACTGAAAAGCCCAGCATTGTGAAGAATTGATCTTGCACCTTACAACTTGAAAACTTTCATGGGGTGAGTTTGAACACCACAAATCAAGAGTCTGACTAAGTTTCCTAATTCTTTTCCCTCCATCCTTGATGTTTCCCATACGGATAGCTATGCCGCCTGAAAGAAAAAAATTTTTTCACGTTTATTTTTAACCTCTCGCAAATGAGATTCTTTCCATGTGAGGAAATGACCTGATCATACAATGATATTCACATTATTTTTGAGAATCTTGCACAACTACATGAATAACCTGTTACTTCAGAGAAGTTCATTGCTCTACCAAGGGCAAAGAAAGCAGCAGTGTATAAGGACAGTACTTGGGTTTGATACAGTCACTGCACATAAAATGTAGCATTAAAAGTGGTTTCAAACAGAGTAGAAAAAAAATCAAAAGATTTTTCAATGGATTTAATTCCTGCTATGACACTGCTTCAATATTACCATATGGAACCACTTTTATCCAGATATTTTATCCTGTCTTTTCATGTTTTCATTTCTAAACTGTAGGCCCTCCAGGATGGAAACACTGCAACTTAGCCAGTTTGCATGACTTTTTGACAGAAAGGTGGAAAGTTAGCAAAAGGCACATCCTTGGCATTTCAGTGATGTCACTGACAAAGTCTAGCTCTCTGTAACAAGACACAGAGATACTACATAGGCTAGCTGGCATAACTTTCATGACAATTAATTTCCTCCAAGGCCAATCTTAGAAATGACTGGGCCATTCCAGGTTAAATTTAGCCAAAGCCTGAGGCGGGCATTCGGCACGGCAAATCTTAGTCTGAATGGCTACATTTATTACAATTGTAAACTGCTTTATGATGTGGGGAGGTGGACAAATGTAGGTGGCTCCTACTATAATATGAAATAGCTTTCTGCTTTTGCCCTTCACATACAGAAAAAAAAAACCAGTGGGTCTGGATGAACAGCTATGTGTCAAAGCCAGATTTCAAGTAGTTAAATATCTCTGATCTGTTGTGCAACTCACAAGTGTGCGTGCAACTGCTTGTTTGTTTAATGAAGTGCTGACTGAAAGAAGTTTATGCCTGGCTTCCAATTAGATACTAACAAGGTAAGCTTAGGTAGCATAAACTCTGCCTTATTATGAAGATGGAATATGTTAGCTATAAGCAACCTCCCAATGCCAAAATTTGTAACACTGACACCACTTTTTTTGACTTTTTCCTTTTAACATCTTGGCTCAATTCACTTCTTTTTTGAAATCAGTGTGACTTTTCCATTTATTTCAGTGGGTTTTGGATTGGGGTCTTAGATGTGCAGCTGTGGTGAAACCAGGGTAAGCATTCAAATACTGCACAAAATGAGTAACAGGAAGTGGTTATAAATTCACCTTGTACAAGAATCTAACCCAGAAGACAGAAGAGGATACCTATTCCTTTTTCTTAGATCTCTCAGGTCATATATAAGTGGTGGTTCTCTACCTATTTGGGTCTAGTTGCATGTTCCAACTATCTCCTCGTTCCAAGGTTAGGCAAGATCTGGGCATATTTGTCCCTCTATTAGAAAGGAGACAGAATAGAAAGGGTCTGGAGTATACTTCACCTGCATCTTGTATGAGGTCCACCTGCATGATGCATCTTCAGTGTAAGCACTTTGGCCTCTGTTACTCTGCACAAACAGTGTATTCATCAGTTTTCTCAGGCATAAAAGGTGAATTTTACTGCTAAATTCTTCAGTAAGTGAGCTGGGTATCATGATACAGAGCATTTCAACATCCAGCTTTCAGGACACCCACTTGCTCTGCTGGGTTCTAAAGGCTTTTGGAACTTACATGCCCATGAGAAGAGCTGGATGCTTCAGAGCAGGATATTCAAAAAGCAATGTGAGTGGCAAACAATCTAAGCTAGCCAACTGGGAAATACTGAAGCAAACAACATATTTTTTAATTTTTATCCTATTCATAAGGCTTCTTAGTCCTATAATCGTGAAATAAATTGCTTTGCCACTTACTGGGATATTTACAATATTCTACTTCGAAGGCTGCAGCACCTCCTTTATAGCTTTATTTTTCCCCCAAAAAAATTGCTCTGTCTTCGAATTCTTATAATTAATCTGGTTTTTACCTTTGTTGCCAATTTTCTATTAATAACAGTGTAACAGCTGGTTACATTCCATACTGGGAATGGAAAAGTAGCTCAGTCGGTGCCACCGAGCTCCTGTAAGTGCATTCTTTCTCCAAAACGTGCTCTATCTGACAAGTCTGACAGACCACATAATAAAGCCAGTAAGAATTTTTCAGTCAGTCCATGACATTGAAGCCTTAGATACAGTAAAAATTACTAAAAAGATGCAAAATCTGACCTCAGAGAAATGTCACTTTGTATGTCAAAATTAATTTGAATAAACCTGTAAATGGTACTTGAATTGATTTTCCCAGTAATCAATAAAGATTATATACACCATCTCTTAATTAAAGCTTATTTATTTGCTTACTCTTTTCATTAAGAAAACCCACCTCCCTTCACTTCTTGTTCACTATCGTGTCTATTTTGCAAATTTTTTGTTTTGGTATATACAACAGTTCAAGGTGTGAAAGTTTAGAAAGCTCAGGTTTACGACACACTTATAAATGTTTTTTATCTATCTCTAGAAACATCACTCTGTATTTGAAAGAGATTTTAAAGGGGAATTTTCCTCCAGCAGAATTAAATAATAAATAGCCTTACTCTTCGTGTATCCCTGTGCACTTTCCCCTTTCAGCTTGTTACCTAAGCTTTGCTATTTGAACAATGATTTCTTCTTCTCTAGCCACATTTTCTTTTTATATTTCATCCTGTCATGAAGTTCTAACTAAATTTGTGACATCAGTAATTTCCATGGCAACAGACTGATGCTTTAAACATAGGATTATGATGAATTCAGCACATGATAAATTAAAAGGAAAACAAGACTATGAACAAGTAAGATTTTATTAGAGCACAACTGTGTTCTGCTGAAAGGGTGGAGAAAGGAATACAAATACTGAATACACTTCCATTTTTAACATCATAGTTCTGTGTGATGGTCCATACATTGTGGTTATTTATTTCAGATGTTCACAATATTTGAAGTAACATCTGTGGCACTCAGACGTTGCCAGAAGTTTCAGACATATTAAGTTTTTTCTTACGTATCTAATGAAAGACACAGTGGGTTTTCATGACTACTTACAGCTGTAACTAAGCTCAGTAGAGGTAGCAGGTTCTCATCACGTCTGAAAAATCATGCTTAAAACACATCAGGTTGAACTCTGAAAAACAGGAACACAGGCAGCCACTAGGAAATATGGCTGTACACTGATGTGTCTTAGTAAGTTTATGTTAAGAAATGCCATAGTTTTAACATATGAAGAGTAGTAAAACTACTTCGTTTAAAAATATTTTTAATGCAGCACAGTTTAATTTATGTCATGAAAAAAATTAAAAATCCTGTTTTCTTTAAATGACATTCCCTTTATCTGAAATCTGTTACTATGAAGTGGCTTGAGTATAATGCAAACATACACATGGATGTAGATTTCTGTTGGGTCAGATTCCTACTCCCCATTTTCCAGGCTAAAGAGCTACTGGTTGCATTAGAAATTTTACTAAAAATCTCATTCCAGAGTCAAAGCAGTGACATATCCTCAGATGTTTCATGCTGTTTCTGCCCCATCCTATACTGCGCAGCTGAAGTGAAGCTATACTGACAAGGCTCATATAACTGAGGAACCAGATGCTCTGGTGATATCAAGACTACAAAAGCTTTACAGTATTGTATGTTCCTGTGAAGTGGCTACTGGAGGGATTGTCAATTTTAGTCCTCCTCTGCCAAAGATGCATGAATTCAAAGAAGTACAGCATGCCTCCCTTAAGCTTTCCTGACAAAGGGTGCAGGATGAGGGAGGAGAAAAGATGCCACAGGTATTCTGCATCTCTGTTGCAAAGAAATATAAATCCTAATTACACCGGTGTGTTCAAATAGAAAAAAGGTTATGATGAAACCACTTTAAGAAAACACAGAATCCCTACCTTAAGTAGATTAGATTAATACATGGATTAGGAGTAACATCAAGAACTGTCCCAATATACCCAACTGTATTAAATGTGTATTCCAGTGCGCACAGTTTACTAGCTCTGCTGAACACCTTGGGAATTTCTTTCATTATGCAATTTTAAAATACTATTTCAGAACATGGAAGCATCCCATTCTTGTTCATATTTTTACTTCTTTCCCCTTTTGTTAACCGCATATACCACAGAAAAATGGCATGTTTGAAAGACTTCGACGAAGGAAACCATGTACTTTTTACTTTTTTTTTTTTTTTTTCAGGTATGGTGTTGAAACAGCACAAATACTATAAAGTTCTGACAGTTATGGGCCATTTCTGAAGTACGCAACTGTGGGCAATATTAGCCTCACATTCTGGCTTGGAAACCTGGTTTAGGTTTTTTTAAGTCTTCCACTTTACTGAAGTGCTTAGATACATAAACTTTTTTTTTGTCAGTAGGGCTGAGAAGACACAATTTGCTGTGTTGCACTTAGCAAATAATACATACTTCACAGGGCATAAGGTAACTGGAACATAGTTTCATCTTCCAGACAAAGTGACATACACAAAAAGATACTATCTATAAAGAAATGTTAACCATGACTCTGAAGACACGCTAATTTTTGTAGATAATTTTTCTCTAATTGATGCCTAATTTTCACAAATTGCAAAAACTGATTCCTAGATGAGATTCTAACTTTGAGGAACTACAAAAACATGCCTTTAAAGAATGTTAAGAAATCAGAAATCTGAAAATTGTTGTGCTGGAAATGGTTGTTTACCAGCATTGATGAGTACCTCTGTTTTCAGCCTGTGCCTAGGCACATAAAATACTAGCCATTCAGTATATATTTTTCTTTTATTTTCACATACCAGTTACTAGGTTCATTGCTCTTGATCTTAAGGATCTTGCTTTCTTACATAGACAAATGACTTAAATGGGGTAGTTAAGTAGAAAATGGGTTACGATAAAACCATTTTGACAAAACATAGAGTCCTTAGCTTACGTAGATGCCAAACCATCTGTATCCATATCTTGTATCCATGTGAGATATGAAGACTGTGACTATTTAACCTTTTGTTCTACCCTGGAAATTCAGGTCATAAGGTCACTCAGATTCTTTGATATGATAAGAGTTCTTCTATATGACAAATACGCTTTCAGTGAAAATGCTTGCTCAGCTTATCATACTGTCTTAATTGCATCAATATGTAGAGGGTA
This sequence comes from Psittacula echo, assembly GCF_963264785.1. NCBI lineage: Eukaryota > Metazoa > Chordata > Aves > Psittaciformes > Psittacidae > Psittacula > Psittacula echo. The sequence goes on along the minus strand of NC_137742.1, from coordinate 49,563,310 downwards.
AAGAATGCAGGAAAATACAGTTAAGGTTAGAATGTAAAATATAACCTAATCTAATGAAACTGAACAGAAGATCAAAAAAGTCCCCAGTATCTTCCCCATATGGGGTGAAAATGAATGTAAAGCACTTCTTAGAATGAAAAATATTCAGTAGATCTTGCATGACATACTGTTAATCATAAAAGACTAAAAAAGAAAAGCAAAGAACATAAATACATTTTACATTATAATAGCTTAAAATTTATCTTCAAGTGATTTGTCCGTAATGTGTCATATTTTTCAAGCAGTAACCATGCAATGACTTTCTTAAAAACTGCTGCTTTTATAAAAAGGTAAACAATATCTTAAACTTCACATATTATCTACAGTACATCCAAGCTCAGTTATTGTGTTCTGACATAAACCACCTAATAGGAAAAAAAAAAGAAAAAGAGAAATTAGCTGAACAGAAGGGAAATATAATTATGCCATTCAGAAATGTAACATACATCTGAACTCCTGGCTTGCTCATGAAGAGTAATAAACAATTACATCTGATAAAAACAGCCTATGAAGTGCTTTTGATTTTTCTATAGCATTTTATGGCTTGAGCATAAAAGACCAGTTTTCTCTTATCTCCTAGTAAGGACCTGGATTTCATGACAAATGTATTGCCTTTAAATAGTGCAGAGTTTCTTTGTAAGTTCTTTTCACTAGAAATCACATTACACCAGGACAGAAGCATTAAAGTATTTTTCATCTCCTGACTGCAATGATGACAGTCTTTTTTGTTTCATTGCAAGTTCTACTGAAATATCCTTTACTGCTTTAATTCAAAAACTTTTAAACAAAACATTATCCAGATGAACTGCCCCTTTATTTAACCAAATGGTTGCTTGGAAGGAAACCCCACTCTCTGTATTCAGATACTGTTTTTATTAAATTAGTAATTCTTTGTTCCAAAGTGCTTCCTTCTCTGGGCCAATAACTAGTTCTATTTCATTCTTCTAGATAGCATAGATTTGACAGGATTGTTTTACTGCCTCCTCAGCAGCAGCTCATGCAGCTTTTTACCACACATACAGGCACCCACCCTGATAAAACTGGTAAATTTATTTTGTATTACAATTTCATATCAACTATCTTAAATCAAATGCCAGTTACAGCAGTAGTGTTCTACTTGGTTTCTGTGCTTCTTGTGCAGCTTTCACGGACTCCCCTATACCATATGAGAGCTCACCTTCTCGGCTGCCAAAGCAAAGATCCGCTAAGATACAGTTAACAATACAGTTGGCTCTGGAGTTCTTCAAAAGGAGACAAAGATGGAAGGGGAGTATTGCTTCACACAAAGGCTTGTCTAGAAGCCTGATCACGAAGAAAATAGATGATTTTAACAACATTAATAAATAGCCAAACAGCATACATTCACTTTAAGGAAAGCATTTAACGATGTTGCAGTTTGATGGCAGTTTGCCTGAATGCATCGTTATTTAAACAAGCCGGTGAATATCTGTTCTGTTGAGCTACTTCAAAAACACAAGAAAGCTTTTTAAAAGCTTTGGCAAAAGAAGACCTATATTGCAATCAAAGACTTGGAGTTGTGATTAGACACAAATATCTCAATTTTTAGCAATCTCTGCTGTTCGTCAATTCTCTATTCCCACTATCTTTGCTTACATTAAATACCACAGAAATAAATACCTTTTTTTCATGCCCTTTTGGCATAAACTACGTGCCTTGCCCCGGAAGAAAACATTCCATACATTTTTTTACACAGTATCTGCCAAATTCCTGTTATAACTACCTAAGGGCCTCCTAAGGCTCTGATCTTCCAGTATTACATGTTTGTAGGTCTGTGGCAACTACTGCCAATTTACCCATGCAAGAGGCCTTGTTCAGCACGTTTATGTTCCTGCAATTGTTTTAGCATTCTGCCTTGGTTGTGATCTGCAGAGAATGGGCATACAAAGTGGTTTATGCTGCCTTCCATGTCTGGGAAGCAGGCAAGTAGTAAGCAAGTAAGAAGTCCCTTGTGTAGTTGGCTTACATATGCCAGGATGAACTACATCAATCCAATGCAGTTGTCTCCATTTTCAGGATGCAAGATCATATGCACAAATAAATGGGGTTGACATGAACACAAAGACAAAATCTGTCCTTTGCTCCAAAGCATGAATGACACACAGGTACATTTTCATCTGCACATGTCAGAACAAGGCAATAAGTGCCATGTAAGCAAACTTATAAGCATACCCAATTAAGTCTGAGCTTATTTAGAATAATTTCTGAAAAGAAAAAGTAAGCTGTAAACCCATCATACAGTTTAGCATTATAATCTCAACACTGCACTTAGCAGAAAGAAAACAGACAATCTAAGGAAACAGCTGCCTGCAAAACATAGTGAATGGGCGTGGTGCCAGAAAGGGGAACATGCTGTGTGTGGTACATGCTTAATAATACATAACAGCGGACTTGTCTTCACAGTATAAGTGTTTAAAGAAGATCAAAAAGGCTTTAAAAAAAGTTAAAAATCAAGATCGGAAATGCAAGTGTGCTAACTGGATAACATAATAATCAGAAAAAATCTGCCATTAATGAAAAGGAAAGATGTCAAAATTAGAAGACACAAAAACTCCTGGTGGGTGGTGTGAAACTGAAGCCACCTTTATAAATCAACTTAGAGAACAGGTAGCAAAATGGATCTCACTCTCAAATATCAACAGTCACTTTACAGAGACAAGTGATTCAGCTGGAAAAGCCAAAATTGCGTGCTTCATTTTTCCCTAGCACATGTTCCCTTTTCACTTTGGTTAAATGCTGCCACTGATGTGCTCATCCAGGAAAAATGAAACTATTCATTGCACCTCATCTGCATGCACAATGTAATAAAATCAAAGCCACTTAGAACCAGCTAAGATTCCTTTCCATCCTTACTCCTGCTGCATTGTGCATACTGTCTGTACCTTTTCGTTGTCACCTGTGAAGTAGCAAATTAGTGTAACAGTTATTCTTCTGCCTCATTTCAACGGTCTTATTAGTATTTTTAGTAATATTAGATGCCTAACTGAACATCCACAAGTACTTTCACCCTCCCTAGTTTTAGGTACCTAATTTAGATCTTAGAGGCCACACTCATCCGTTATACTTAAGAGTGAGATTGTAACTCTGAAAGTGAATCATGGCAGGTGCCCAGCACTGAAGCATGTTGAATAATAAACTTCTCACTAACCATGTAGGCCATCCTCTTATTTCTGCACAAATAAGCTGTGTTGCCTAAGTTGCAACAGTACTGTATCAAAACCAGAAAAATGACACCATTCCCCCACTCAAATTCCCCTCCCTTCAGGCTGCATTTTCAAACAAAAGCTGTGAGCAAAGCTAAAAAAGAGGCTGCACTTCTCCCTTTTTAGTCTCAGTCCCGTACACTGTGAGAACCTGCAACCTGATGCAAATGTGGTTTTCAGGGTAATTTCAAATGTAAAATTAATTAAGGTGAAGGACCTTTAAGTTTTTTCCCTTGGATTAATTATGATTGACTGACCATATTAAAAGTTAGACCTGAGCGCAGAGAACTGCTGAGCTGTTCTCCATTTACACTGGCTCTATTTTCACTCATGCTCACATTGCTTCTCTGGGCATAAGGGAGGCTGAGTCAAAATTTATACAGTTGTCCTATATCAATTTATTTTACTCATCACCAAGTATCAATATTTGGATTTCTGTGTGCAGCAGGAATCAGGTTACCAAGCAATGTCATATGCTATTAGGTTGTTGCTTAACAGTTCTGTTCCAGTTGCTCCATTTTTTATTTTTTTCTTATTAGTATATATGTGTAAATAATAGTTTGCATGTCAATAGACTTTCCCTCTGTAACTAAATGTGCTTTCCATGTACTACTTTGACTTTTAAGCTAGAACTAAACTTCAGTGAAAAAAAAACCAGCAAGAGAACATGGAAAACTTCACTTGCATCCAAAAAGTCTTGATTCATGCTTGTATGTCAGTTCAACGAGAGGAACTAACTACACAGTATTACAAAATGCACTGTAGTATTAAATTACCAAAACAAAACACACTTACGAGAAGTATCGTGCAGTTTTAAACATACAAAGAGACACAGTTCAAAGAACAAAAAGACCCACTGTAGCTGGCATCTTTCTGTTGTTGCCAAAATTTAAAATTTCATTTTTAAAAACATTACTCTGTGGCTTGCAAAAAATCTTTAGGAGTTCTAACTTTGTTATGTTACAACTATAGTTTTATTACCACTCTTCACAACTATTCTGTTTTCAGAAAACACTGAAGAGGTAATCGGAAATGGAAACTTTTTATGTAGCTGTAAACACGCCTTAGCAACGCAGAAGTGCAAAACTGCAGAAAAAGTGAACAGAAATTAATTTTCACTTCTTACGCTAAGAAAATAAAACCAAACAGTGATGGTGTACAAGAAAACTGTACTTCTAAAATTCTTTCAGCTTTAACCATGACTGTGGGTGCTTTTACAACAGACGAGGCTATTCTGTTGGGCTTGATTCCATATACTGACCTCTGCTCAGGAAAGCATTCACTAGTTCTGGAGTCTGGGAACCACTGCAAATGACACCACATCCGCTCTCAGTTTTAAGGCAACGTTATGGTACTGTAGTAAATCTGGTTCTGCTTTTAATGTTTTTTTACCTTATTCTGTGTATTTTAGAATGGTGCTGTCCCTGTTTCTGTTGACATAATTGGGTGTGGTATTTCAAAATTTGTCCTCATAAAATGTTCTTTGACTGTGAACAAAATTTCCAGGTCAGGCATTCTTTATTCCTTTCTGCTGGCAAAGACTTCAGCATACTGCAGGCAGTATTGGCACAGGCTGTTAATCACAAGCTACAGTCCTGTTTAAATAGTAAAACATAATAAACGCGATAGTCTGCTTGTTTCTCCCCCTACATTTGTCCTTCATGGTGCTCTAGAAGAACAAAGAGGTCATTATTTTTAGGCTTTCATTTCTCCAGAAGAAAAGCAGTGGAAGAGCTGCTGACCAACTGCAAGAAGGAAAGGAATGCAATAGCTGGCTTTCGCAAACAACCAAAATGGGTGCATCTGACCCTCTGCTCAGAAGTGGAACAGTTCTGTCCCCCTGATTAAGTAATACTGAGTTTTGAAAACGACAGGACGTGGCTCACTGGCATGTTTTCAATTCTCAGAGCCCAATTTTTCCAGGTTAATAAACCTGAAGAAGACAAACTTCACAGCTTTTTAAGTCTCATTACTGTCCCAGACTAATCACAGCTATAGCAACCTTTCTCAACTCCTGCATAAGGAGTCAAGTGAACTCATTTAATACATATATACTCTGGTCCATATAAATGTTGTGGTATTGACATACGGATAGGTGAAATTCTACTGTCCTGTTGAAACAGGTCATAGTGGTCTTGTAACATTTGCATTTGCAATTAAAGACAGCACCTCTCTCCTACGTCCACCTTAACCACTTACATCCTTTGACTTGCTTCATGTCGGTATGCCTGTCAGTGTGCATGGATGGCAAGCAGACTCCGTGGCAGGGTTTCTAGAACAACTAGACTCAGTTCTGAATACCAGGCCGCATTAGTTTGACCCTTACTTATGCAAAGAGACAGATTTATTTGGAAAGCAATTCTGAGTGCCTAGAAAGAGGAGGGTGGGCATAGAGCAACGCAGGGAAACCAAGCCAGAAGCCTTTTATCTCAGCATGCAGAACCAGGCACTACCTGCTGCTGTGGTTTTGGCCCTAGCCTGTAAGCTGTACCACGGTTGTGCTATTTACTGTCACTGATGTGGTCAGTGCTGATGCCACTGCCAGACCTGGCCATGGCTGCAGTAGTTAAACAGAAGCAAGTGCAGAGGAGCCCGTGCACATTCACTCTGGTGTCACACAGCCCCAGCATGTTGCCCATGAGATGGGGTGTAGGCAGGTTCACCACAAATAGATATGTGGTAATTTCCACCACCACCAATAACTCCCAGTAAAACTGGAGAGTGGGTTTTCCCGGTCTGAGACTTTTCCATGTGCCAGTGTATTTCACGCTGCACACGCAAAATCCCAATCTCCCCCGGATAACGAGCCTTCCCTCCCCACTTGCGGCTGGGAGAGCTGGGCCCGGTCTGCTTGACGCCACGGCTAGCACCCTCAGCCCAGGCTCAAGCTCAAGCTCAAGCAAGCCCAAGCCCGAGCCCAAGCCCAAGCCCAAGCCCAAGCCCAAGCCCAAGCCCAAGCCCAAGCCCAAGCCCAAGCCCAAGCCCAAGCCCAAGCCCAAGCCCAAGCCCTGCGCTGCGCTGCGCCGTCCCGTCCCACAGCCTCCCGCGTCCCCGCTTGCAGCCAGCGGCGCCCCAGGGGCCCGCCGGCAGAACGCAGGAGCCTCGCGCCTCGGCGGCGGCAGCGGCGTAGGGAGGGGGAAAGAAGGAGGGAGCCGGAGGTCACGTGGGTGGCGGGACCGGGGCCGGCGGCCGCGAGAGGCTGAGGCGGCGCGGGCGGCAGCATGGCGGCGGCGCTGCGCGGCCTGGGCCTACTGCAAGGCCGAGTCAGGCTGGCAGCCACAGCCGCCGCGACCTCCTCCTTCCGCCGGCCCGGCCAACGGCCGCCGGTGCGGGGAGGCGCCGCTGCCACTGTCCCCTCAGCCGGGAAGAGCTACGGCTCCGAGGCGAAGGAAGAGGAGGAGCTGCGGATACGCTACCTGGATGACGAGCACAAAGGTAACGAGGGGAAGGCGGCAGCGGCGTGGCTGCCCCTAACCCGCTGCCCCGGCTCCGGGGTGACCCCTGCGCGCCGCCGAGGCACTGTGGGACGGCCACCTAAGGTGGGGCAGGGAGGGGGAGGTCCCGAGGGAGCCACTGGCGGCCGGGGGCGGGAAGGGAGCAGCGGCTCCTCCTCCTCACCCTGGCCGGTGGCTTCGTCGGAAGGTGAGGGTTGTGGTCGATGTGACAGCTGCAGAGCTGGGTCAGCTTGGGGTCCGCTGGTTTTTGCTTTTCAGTGTGCTGCACTGTACATACTCCATGTGCACTCCTTTATAAGTGGACATGTGTTGGCCACTTTAGTGGCAGAAAACCAAGTTTAGCAGCAAACTGCTAGAGTCGTGCTGCTTACCGCACCTCTTTTATGCTTGTGTGCAGGGCAGACAAGGGCACAGAAGTTGCTTCAACCTTTTCTGTTCCGGAGCGTGTGACTTCATCACTCTTGCTCATCTCATGCTGCTTTCCTAGTAGCCATCTTACTCTCCTCCTTGCAGTGCTGCCAACTGCTGCTGACCTTGCTCTGCTTAGCTATACCAACAGTCTTGTTTTAATATACCTGGTTAGACAAAGAAAGTGAATCCATGCTCCAGAGTGATCTGGAGCCAGCGCAACACAACATGGACACTTTGTGCTTCCTCTTCTGGTTTGGTCCTGAGCACATTTTAGAGGTGTTCTTCCTTTGGAGGTGTTTCATCTCCCTTGGTGTTCGTCACTTCCTTCCCATTTAGAATCCTAGAATCATAGAATAGTTAGGGTTGTAAAGGACCTTAAGATCATCTAGTCCCAAGCCCCCTGCCACAGGCAGGGATTTGGGTGCAGCAGGGTTAGGAATGGTGGGGAAACAGTAAGCGCAAGCTCCCTTCCTGAGGACTATATTTTTAGAGCCATGATGCTATACCTACTTTTATGGAGAGGGCCACAGCACAGAGCTCTATTCAGCTGCAGCACATCGTCTTTATGTAACTACTGTGTCTTGGAGTAACAGTATGTTGAGATGTGCAGTTCAGTTTGTGTCTTTCAGCATGTTAAGTTGGTTATTTTAGACTTGCTGCAAATTCAGGCAAGCACCTGTGAATTAAGTATGCTTATATGTAGTTTTGTATACATATGCAGAGAGGTAACTTTAAAACTTCGAATTTTAGCATGATTCTTTTTCAAAGGAGAACTGAAATTCTGCTTTCATCCAAGCAGAGGTTTTTCTGTCACTGTTAAGGGTCAGTAAAGTTGTTGATATCAAAGCAAGCATGACCAGCAGGTCAATGGAGGGGATCCTGCCCCTCTACTCTGTTCTTGTGGAACCTCACTTGGAATATTGTGTACAGTTCTGGTGTCCTGAACATAAAAAGGACATGGAGCTGTTGGAGCAGCTCCAGAGAAGGGCCACAAGGATGATCAGGGGCCTGGAGCACCTGCCGTATGAAGATAGGCTGAGAAAGCTGGGGCTGTGCAGCCTGGAGAAGAGAAAGCTGCATGGAGACCTCATAGCAGCCTTCCAGTATCTGAAGGGGTCCTCTAAGGATACTGAAGAGGGACTCTTCATCAGGGACTGTAGCAATAGGTCGAGGGGTAATGGGTTTAAACTTAAACAGAGGAAGTTCAGGTTAGATATAAGGAGGAAGTTCTTTACTGCAAGGGTGGTGAGGCACTGGAATGGGTTGCCAAAGAAGTGGTAAATGCTCCATTCCTGGCGGTGTTCAAGTCCAGGTTGGAGTCTTGGGCAACATGGTCTAGTATGAGGCTTCCCTGCCTATGGCAAGGGGTTGGAACTAGATGATTGTTTCCAACCCTAGCCATTCTGTGATTCTGTGATATAGTCTGATCAAATCCACTTCTGTCTTAGTGATTGTTCTGTTCGCAATTGTTTCCAGTTCCTCTAAGGCATACTTTTTTAGCCATGTTTCCTCAACCAGCTGTGGAACTTAGAATTAGTTTTAAATATTAATTTTGGTTTTTAAAGGTTATTTTAAATCGAGGAAGAGGCAAGGCAAGAGCAAAGAAGAGTTTGTGAAACGTTAGAGTGGTTTGTTTTGTTTTGTGGGTTTTGTTTGTTTTGTGCTTTTCCAATAAGTGATAGAAAATACTTGAGTACTAGCCAAGATTTTGATTTTTATTTCTACTGTTACACAAAAAACAATAGAATTAGGCACTATGTTCCAGCTGTTAAATCAGCAAATTGCTTTTGTAATGTTTATGAAGGTGTTATGTTGTGTGTATTTATCCTAGGTTCATTGCTGGGTGTTTTTGAGGCAGATACTGTAAGATCAGTTGGGCAGAGAATTAAAGGAGGCATTTGAAGAAAGAGTAGAGAGGTAGAGGTAGCTAAAGTTTTGCATGTCAGTAACCCGCCTGTTTTTATTTTTTCCCTTGAAAAAATCTTTGTGAAGTTATTTTTTCTTTCCATCTCACAATATACATCTTTGTTAACTGTGGCATTAAAAATGCTGCAAAACATGGGGATAACATTTGGAGTGTTAAATCAGCTGTAGCTATCATAAAGAGGAATTTAATCAATCTATTTTTAATTCATTAATTCTTTTTAGGAGAAGGGATTTTCTTTGGCTTTGCCTTTCAGAAGAACATGGAAAAAAATACTGTTTCTTAATAAAGGATAAAGACAAGAGCCTTAGAATTAAGCCTGGAGGAGACATAAGTTTCCTATGTCTCTTTCAGCAGCACAAATAGCAGGCCATGTTTCTGTGAAAGAAACATGCCTGCTTTCTCTCCATACTGGAACTGCTCGCCCTCCACCTCGCATTGTGTGACAAGTTTATCTGTCTTTATCTGCTTACAGCCTGTCATAACCCTGCTGCATTGGGGCATTAACTCCATATAATTCCCTGTGTTCTTTTTTACTCTCCTCTAACCTACCGTTCCTTTTTCCACCAGTTCATGTTCTAGACCTTCTCAGGTGGGGCCCTGGTGCTGTTGCCTCATCTATGCTCTTCCATTACATACTTCTTGACCACACACAGCACCAGATCTAGTCTCTGGGACTACTTTTTACAGCTCACACAGTCTTGTTTATGCTGTGGGTATGCTGTTGTCTGTGCCTAGTGTTTCTGTGCTACTTGGAGAAGGTTTCATTGTCCAGGGGCTTTTACAGCTGAGGATGCTGGGAGGCAGGGAAACTGAATGTAGCTGCCTTGCGTAGAAGCGTTTATCTTGTAGCTCTAGACAAATCCTTCCCTGCAGGCAAAGTACCAAACTGTCCTGCTTCATGACACTTTCCCCTGCTTTGTATACCACATTTTTGGGAACTTATGAACATAAACTGAAATGAGACCATATTTGAAAGGGTTTAATTATTAAAATTTTAACTCAACACTCTTCGGCTTCCAAATGTGAACTAAACTAGAATACAAAAGGTGTGAGATTTTTGAAGAACATGATTGTAAACTGCGTGTGTATTCTGAACAGCACGTTGCAACTTGTGTAGCTTTTTATATCAGTTTTCTGTGAATACAGGTGAATATCAGTGCATTGGTATTTTTCAATTGAAGACATAGCTTTTAGTTTGAGATTCTAGGGGTGAAATACACTACAGCTGTTGACATTTCAGAGCTGTATAGCAAACATTGAGTGCAGTTTTTGTGTGTTGGGAGAGAATTATTACATATATTTTTCTTTTTAAACAAAAGGCCAGGTTTCCCATTGGTAGCATTCTTTCTATTTGTGACTTCCTCTTACCTATATCAGAGCTGCTAGTCTTAGGTGTGGTAACACTTCTTACGTTAAGAATTCTCTGAAGCCAAGCTGTCTAAAAAAGAAACATAGTGCTTTACAGTTAAGTATCTTTCCTGATTGCATATCAGCACTTCGCACAGTAACATGAAATTTGTGCATGCAGTTGTGTAATTATACATTCAGCCTTTGTAAGCCCTCTTTCCATGTGAAGGTATTAGGGCCATGCTTTCATTCTTACAATAAATGTAATTTCTTTTGAACACTGAACTTTTTAACATTGGAAAGTGTAAGTCGATTTATTTTCTTTCAAGAACTCAGTATTTAAGTGATTACACTAGCATTTTTTGCAATCCTCGATGTTTTTTCTATAATTGCAAAATAATAATTTACATAGATAATATGTATTTTACTATACTGTAACAATGATACAGTTTTTCTTCCCCTCCAGGAATTGTGGTGCTTGGATTAAATAGATCTCATGCCAAGAATGCACTTAGCAAAAATCTTTTAAAAATGGTAAGTTAAAATAATAGTTTTTAGTATAAAGGTGAAGTATTGGTATTAAGCACTTTAAAAAGTCTTTGGTTATTCCCCTTCCTCATTTTCTCTGTAGATGTCAAAAGCTGTGGATGCTTTGAAATCTGATAAGAAAGTACGAACTGTTATATTCCGGAGTGAAGTCCCAGGGATATTCTGTGCTGGTATGCAAACTTCATTTTCCTGAGAAGCTGAAAATCTGTATCTCATATTGCACAAAAAAAGGCCCAGATTCCAAGGAAACATGTCATTTGTGTATATTCATCTCAGTAGCAAACAAAATATTTTATATGATTTTCCTCAGTTTCTAACAAGAACCAAATACTGATTTTACTCTTTCTGTGTCATAAAGTATTTAAAAATATGTAACAGACTATTCATGGTGCTGGAAAGTTATTTGATTGAGCTCCTAGAAAGTCTTGCCTGCAATTCAGAATGAGGACCAAATAATGCTAGAGGCCTATGTAGGAAGCTGTATCAAAACTATATTTTAAGCCCATTACAGTTAACTTTTAATTGAAAAAAAATACTTAAAAGGTATTATGAAAGTAACTCTCACTTCATGCTGCATGAATTTTAAAAATACAGTTAAAAGAACCCCAAAACCAAGAAAGCAACATGTGTCTTGCCAAGTGCTCAGGAAAATAAAAGCTCTCAACTACAAAACACTGGGAAAAAGAATTTGTCAACATGTCAAAACCAATTGAGGCAATTGTCTTCTGTGGATATGAAGTGAATAGTTTCCTTATTTTTAGATGTCCCAGCTAGTTCTTACTTTGCCCAAGCTTAATTTAAATCTGCTTGAAACCGAAAACAAAAGTAATTTCCTCTTACTAATATGCGAACAGAACTGTCAGGAAAGAAGAGATCAGTTCTAAAATCTTTCTTTCCCTTATGAAGCCATTAAACTTGCTAGCCACACATAATGTAGTTAATTCAGATTTAAATGCAAAATAGTTTTTGCAATTTTTACATATGTAACATACCTGAGTACTTTTAGTTGAATTTTAAGTTATTTTTGTTGCTTTTAATTGTGTTTTCCATCCAGATACAGTTTGTAACTTCTAAGACTTGTGAAAAGCATTGTCTTGAAAAAAAGGAAGTATGAATTCAGTATTTAGTAATACATATAAATAAGTTAAATATGCTTGTATGAAATATATTGTATTAGTATATTTAATTTAAAGGTTGTATCTTGTTTTAAAGGAACAACTTTTAAAGATCAATTATTAATAATAATAATCTTCAGGGAAAAAAGTTTAAAAGCTGTGTTTTTTAAACTGATGAAGAATGAAGCATCGAAGCAACACATGCAAATGAGGTTTTAAGTTACATGTTATGTACTTCATATGAAAAGGTGGTCATTAGTTGAGACTTGTTGTCAACTGTGTATTTTTTTAGGTTACTTTTTTATTTAACAGTCATAAATTTTATCATAGTGTTATAGGGGAAATACGAGAGCAGAAATACTGATTTTGAGGGAGAGGATCTTAGTTGTGCTATTAATACTGTTCTTCTCCAGCATTCTTTGTTGGCTGACTTTACAGAGCTGTTTTGGTATTGAGATTTAATGTAGGCATTGTTGCCTGTTTGTCTGGCTTAAAAAAAAAAAGCAACTTAGAGGATGACAGCTGACTCAGCTAACTGTAGACAAGATGCAAGGATGTTTATGTGTGGTCATTAGGATGGGACATAAACTCTGAAAAGAGGAGGATGAAGGACTAGGTCTGGATAGCAAAGCCAGATTTTAAACCAGGGAATAGAGATAGGGTGTGGACCAGGTGTCTGTGGTTAAAAAAACCAAGTTATGTGAAAAAGCAGGGTGCTAAGAAAGGAAGATCCTGCAGCTGAGCCAGTGAAATAAAGGATGTTCCAACAGTGATAACTGAAACTCAGAGTGAACCAGAAGACTTGAGGCAGAGTTTGTCAATGAAAATAGGGAGAAAGAGCTCAGTGGTTGGATGAGTTGCTTCTGTAGATGACTGTAAGAGTGTCTGTAAAGAGGATGAAATTAAAGAAAGCACAGTAGGACATGAAGAGAACAAGTAATGACTTAGGGAAGTAGGATGGAGGGAGGAACACTGGATTTAACAAGACATTTTCTGGAGGGTACTTAGGAAATTTGGTAGAACAGAAGAAAGCATTTTCAAACAGCAATATTGCAGGACAATGTGTTATTTCAAGAGCACTTAATTTCCTTAAAATAATGCAAGTATCATCTTGTGAAATGTCACATTTTCTAATGTGTTATAGTGCAATTCAATTAGGGTAGACTTTGAATGTTTGTTCTATTTTTTGTATTTCCTCAATTATGTTTTCTTGCTTGCATGTGTGGGAATGTATGGTTTTTAAAAATACATTTTATGATGATTTTTTGGACCACCATCTGATGTTTTACAAACCACAGATCGAGAAACTTTGTCCTAGAATGTAATTCCCTTTTATGTGAGGAATGAAATCCAGGATCCTTAAATCTTGCCATTCCTCAGCTATCGAAAAAATCTGTGAAAGCCACAAGCCAAGTGTCTTGTTTCCTTCTAAGGGCTAGTTCACCAAACATGACATCCAGCTGTTTTTCACAAAATGACAGTGTGGTTGATTAAAAGATTTAGACTGTTGATGACTGTTGTGGATTTGAGCATGATTCCAAATTATGGAATTTTTGCATATGAAATGGATGAAAAAACCAGGAATTGTATAAAAGAAAATAGAGATGTGCCAGCAGTCATATAATTTCATTTCTGCATAAAGATTTGCTTTGAATCTTTTTACTACTGTTGTCTTGGTTCTTATGCTCTATGCATCCATGGATGCAGAAAGTTCTTCACAAATGCTCTAGTGCTGATCAAAAGGGACACCCAGAAGTCAAAGAAAAGCTTGGCTGGGGTTAAGGGTGTGTGATATCTATGAGGCCACCTTCTGCTTCCATGAGAAGTGCTCTGGCTCTGAGTCACTTTTTAGCCCCTTTCTTTCTCTGTCTAAAACCAGATAAATAGAATACTGGCATTTCTGGAGTGAACATACGCACTCAGTCCTGGCCTGTGTAAGCCTATGCTGTGCACCTGCTCAGTTCTGCAGCAAAGGCAGGTGAGTCTGTACAAAAGTCTATTTCCTGTCAGTGTTCAATCCTTGAGGGAGGTACAGTCTCTGCATGGGATGAGGCAGGTGTCCATAGGTAAAAAATCTGTGATCAAGTAATTTAGAGCTATGCTGTGTCAACACAAAGGGCCGAGGTACATGGACATAGGCAGTTTGAATAGCTTCATTTTTAATTATTAATGTAATTTTAACATATGTATAATAGTGATATTGCTCAGATAGCTTTGTGAGTAGATTTTGAGGGCTTTTCACCTTAAAAAAAAAATTGGAAGTGTGTGTGCATAGTACTGTTGGGAGATACGGTGCTGTGAGGAAGGGAAGAAGGACCATCCACGTTCTTGCAAAGCCTTGTGTTGGAGTGACAGTGTGTTCTGGAGGCATTCTTACAGCTTCTCTTCTTAACTGTGTGAGGTCTGAAAGAAGGTACAAGTAAAATATATTGTCCGAGAGCAACTTTTTATTTTTTAGATGGTGTTCAATAATGTTTGTAGTCCAAAGAGTTGAACAACCTAATATTACGCCTTAAAGCTTTTGTTGTTCAGTTTCCTAAGCCTTTGAATAGAAGGCAAAATAATATTTATACAACTTCTAGTTATTGTTGAGTTTTGCGTTTGGAAATGTTTTGGCAAACTGAAGCCTGCTGCATGATTCCAGGTCTTCTCCTACCCCCTTTGTTTCTGTGTTTGGTCACATGAAATAGTGATCAATTTTGCGATTACAAACTATGGATATTTGGGATCAGGTAATATTCTTTTCTTTTTAAACAGTTTTATTTGTTGGTGGTTAGAGTAATTAAAGAAACAGACTCCTTTTATATTCTTTTCGTTCCTCCTTTTCACCTGCTGTTCCTTGTACTACGGTTTCCCATAGGACTGTCATGTTCCTCCAGCCCTCTTTGCATGTCCTGTCAAGAAGGCACTTGAATGCATTTAAAAAAAAAGTATTCCTCATGTGTTTGTTTCAGGCAGTATCTTATTGGCTCATAGTCCACTGGTCTATTAGCTCAAACTAATAAATAAAACCGCATGCTATTGTATACAGCTGAGAGTAGTTACTGTTTTATTTTCCTTCCTTAGTGGCTGGTCAGCCAGGACAGTTGCTTGACTCTGGCTGTCTCTGTCCAATAATAGGTAGTTTCTTCCCCAAAAGTCCTTATGTGAGTTGTGAGTCTCTGTGCATCCATCTACCTTCTGTTGATACTCAGAAAAATTCTGCCATTTCTGATGGGAGGAGAATGAAATGCTGTAATTCCGTAGAGGAGCAGATAACTTCTGGATTTCTTTTTGCATGGTAGAGTTAAAAGGCGAGCTTTTAGGGGCAAGAGCCTCCTACTTCTTGAGATATTTTGGTGACTGTGTTTAGAGTATAATTGTTAAGGACAGTCACTTCAGTATTACTTCTCCAAAGTGAACTGCAATAACTGAAATAGAGGTCGTGAGATTAATGAGTTATTTTTTTTGTATATATGTGCACAAAAAGATAGCTTTGGGACAATTTTTAGTTGACAGATTTGCAAAAGTGTTGTTCCTTGGAGATCTTATTTCAGAAATCTTTGAAATGTATCAAAATATGGATAGTTAACTTACGTTTTGTTGTAATCGGCTTTCAAGACAATTTGAAAAATTTGGATGGTGGAACTTTCCAAACCTCTTTGACCTAAAAATCACTGCAGCTTTGCCAATAAAGGTACCTCTTAGAAAGGCAAAAGTAATTTTTCCGCCAGCAAAAATTCATCCTCTGGGCCTGTGATGTGAGTAAAGCCAACACAAATGCTTTTCCTTTTGGCATAATTTGTCTAAATCAGAATTCTGTTTCCAGCGCAGCTGAACAGGCTGTATGGTGTGTGGTTCCCAGCTGCCATTTCCAACTGGTGTAGTTTTTCTGTCAGAAGTTCATGAAGGAGACAAGCCTGCTACAGCAGAGCTTTGAAGGCTTCTTCACTCATGAGGTTTTCATATGGAGGAGGAGTTTCATAATAGCTCTTGAATACTTGACCTACTCTTATTTTTGTAGAACTATCAAGAGTAGTAGGGAAGTATTACTGTGGGTGTAGTTTTCTTTTTCTCTCCAGTCTCTGTTAAGCAAGCAAGGAGAGAAGGTATATTTTTCCATAGCGTATTTTGGTCCTCCAGATTCCAGCTCCTGCACTGGACCTGAGAAGAAAGTTAATATATTACTCCACTGTTCCCTTCTCAGTGTTTAGATCACACATGAAAATATTGTGGTGTCTTCCAGATATTTTTGTTGCTATACATACACTTCATTCCCCCAAGTAAATGATTTTAGCAGTAGACAATAGCTAGGTTCTTTCCTCTTTTTTTATTCCAGACTTTAATCAAGGTTCAGATTCACACTGATGCTAGTTGCTGGTAGTCTGGTAAGCTCAATGACAGTTGTATTCCCCCTAGAACAATATGAGTTACATGAAATCTGGCAGTTGGTCAGCCACGTGACAGCTGTCTTCAGTGTATGTGTGCACAGTAATCTGTTCAGTTTGGAGTTTACAGCTTGCATTTGTCCAACATTGCTTAATTATACTTCCTAATTTTGTTTCTAATGTTGTTTTTCTGAAAGAACTAATAGCTGTCATGATTTTTTTATTTTGAACACCTGAGCCAATAAAGAATGCAGTTAGGATTGTGGTTTGATCTCCTAGTCGCAGAAAAAAATGCCGGTAACGAAAACTGGTTTAAATGTCTTTCTTTTGGAAGTACCTCAGATAACTCCAAGTGCTCCTCTGCCTTTTACCTTGAGGAGGAATGCTGAACTTCAGAAGAAATTGGAAGGACCGTGGATTTTTGAATGCTAGAAAAGCTCATCTGAAACAAAAGTTTGTTCTTGGCCTTACGTGTGGCAGAGCTGCTGTGTTCCTAATTGATCACGTGATTCTAGTATTGGAATGTAGTTTGTATGAGTTCAGCGTGCTGTTTCATGTATATTATCCTGCCCATGTTTACCATAACCTTGTGACTAATTGTAGAACAAGGTACTGGAAGATGATAGAAAAAAAATTGCTTGTAGTTAGAGCAGCACATGGTGGCACAGTAGATAGCTGCATAACTAGCTGATGCAGCAAAAAAAAAAATAAAAATATATGTATGTCTTCTAGTTGCAGAAGAAATACAAATGGGCGGTTTCCAGGAAGTTTTTCAGAAAGAATGTGAGAATTTAGCTGTGTTTGTTTTCTTTATCTCCAAAAGAGTGATCCATTCTTGTTGAGGAGACAGGCACATGGAGAAGGGTAGGAAGTTGGGTGAAACTGTCAGGATAGTGCAGTCTTTAAATCAGCTCTCATCAGCAACGAAACTTTCAGCTAAGAATCACTTATCTGCCTTCTCATTGGTAATTACAATGACTTGTATAGGAAAGTTGTTTTTTACATATATATATATATGTATTCAATTTTCTTAAAGTTACTCTGTAGTTGGGAATAGAATTTTTAAACCACTATATTGGGTTTACACGGCAAGGTTTTTGTGGCGGGGGTTAGCCTGTGTGAGAAGAGACCAGGAGATGCCCCAGTATTGGACACCATGAGCTCCAGCCAGCTCCAGAATGCACCCATGGTTTCCCAAAGCTGAGCCCTTCAGTGGTGCTGATAGCACCTCTGCTCTAATGTATTTTAGAAATAGTAAAAACCAGGTGCAGCATCTGTGAGAGAGAGGAATGGAAAAATTGTGAGAGAAACAACACTACAGACACCAAAGTCAGGAAGAAGGAAGGAGAAGAGGTAGTTCAAGTGCAAGAGCAGAGAACATGCTGAACTGATGCTCCTGCAGCCCATGGTGCAGACCATGGTGAGGCAGGCTGTTCCCCTGTAGCCTGTGGAGGTCCGTGGTGGAGCAGATCTTCTCCTGCAACCTGTGGAGAACCTGATGCTGGAGCAAGGGGACATGCCCTAAAGTGAGCTTCAACCCATGAAGAGCTCTCTCAGAAGCAGGTTCTTGGCAAGAGCTGTGACAGGCCTGTGGAGAGTAGCCTATGCAGGAGCAGAGTTTCTGGCAGGTGTGACCCAAGAGGAGTGACCCACACTGGAGCAGTCTGGTTCTGAAGGACTGCACCCCATGGAAGCCTATGCTGAAGCATTTCTTGAGGAACTGTGGCCCATGGGTAGGGACCCGTGTTAGAGCAGTTCATGAAGAACTCTATTCCATGGAAGGGACCCTGTTATGGAGCTGAGGAAAAAAAGTGAGGAGGCAGGAGTGCCAGAGAAGTGTTACAGTCTTACTGCAACCCCCATTCCTCGTCCTCCTGGTACTGCTCAGCAGTGGTGAAAGAGGTAGAAGAGTTAGCAGTGAAGTTGAGCCAGGAAAGAAGGAAGGGTGGGGGCAGATGTTTTTAGATTTATTTGGTTTTGTGTGTTTCTTGCTATCCAACTCAAATTGACAGTAAGTTAAATCTGTCTTTCCTAAGTCGAGCCTGTTTTGCCCACCATGGTAATTAGTGAGTGATCTCCCTGTGCTTATTTCAACCTGCAAGCTTTTAATTTTATTTTATCCCCCATGTTATTGAGGAGAACTGAGAGAGCGGTGTGGTGGGTACCTGGGAGCTAGCCAAAGTTAACCCACCACATCCAGTTCTTATGGACTTTCAAAAAAAAAAAAAAAAAAAAAAAAAAATCGAGGCAAGACCTTTTTTCTTGCGGAGCTATGAAATTGTGGTTGGACATGTCACACAAAGTCTTAGAGGAACTTGCTTAAAAAATGGGCTAGATAAAAGTAGTCAGAAACCTTTATCTTCAGTTGAGTGAGTAGTGACCAGTACTGTGTAATTAGTACTGTACTAATTACAGATTCTAAAGTGGATTACCTTCAAAAGAAGAAACTAAATCTGTTGCTGCCTGGTTATTTCTTCCATCCCTTACTTAAGATGCAAGATTCTTTTCATCAGGCTTGTGCAGGACATCTGTTTAGATGTCTCTTCCTATATTGTGTGCTCTGAGCAGTTGTCTATGAAATATTGTGTGTCTGTTTCCTCTAGTTTGTAAGTTCTGTAATGATAGCTTTAGTTTAGTTACTTCTTCAGTGCCAGGAGCAATTAATGAAAATATTATATTTCTGTCTAAGAGAGACCATTCTTCACTGTTTGAAGATTATTTTAATTGAAAGTACTTTCAACCACTGTGTACTTTTCTCCTGTTTTTCATGGGCTTTAGTGGAAGTGGAGACAACTTTATTCATAGCTAATATTGCCACAGCATAAAACTTGAAGTTTCTGGTAAATGGTTGTGTTTCGCTGAAGTGCTAGATATTTCCATGCAATTTGTCTTCCTTTTTTGGTCTTGAATGAGCTGTAGACTGTAGCTCACTGTGGTTTGTGAGCACAAAGCTGATGAGTAACAAATTAAATTATCAGGCCATTAGTGAAATTATAAAAGCCAGCTAGGGAGCCATCTTTTTAGCAGTATGTTCCCTGATGGTTATAATTTTGAGATTTGCCTTTTCAAGCTGATGAAACAGAAGATCAGACCATTCCTTCTCTTGTGTGGCTTGTGACACTGGTTAAAAAATGTAAAGGATTCGTTTCTCTTAATAATATAAGCATTCTTCTTTCTCCTTCTCCATTAGAATGGAAGCCATCTTGGACTTGAGATTTGTGTTATTAATGTAAGATTTACCTAAAACCCCGCATCTGTCTGAAGTGGTCCTCTAGTTACGTGGTAGTTTTTGCTAAGTAGAAGCAACGTTTCTGTGGGCAGCAGCTTAACTGGAATGATCAAGCTAGTGCTTTAGTAGTGTAAGAGTTAATAAGGCAGGACTTCGTAATACAAGCCAACACAATGGGCTGTACCATTCTTAGTGTCATTCAGGTGGAAAGTATAAGAGCAGAATTAAAGTGTATCTTTGGCTGTTGGAGAACATAGTGAGGTTGTAGGTTTTAATTGCTAAAAAAGAAAAAAAAATAATTAATTACTCTGTTTAAATATTTTAATAAATTGTCTGAGGCTTTTAACCCATTAGAACAAATGCACACAATGGATGTGGCATTTTTTTGATTTTATTTTCATTAGAAACAACCTAAAAATATGAAAAATACTAAATTCTAAGTAAAAGATGTATTTCTGAGAGAGTGGCATTTGATCAGTTCTTCAGTTTAACTGGTGGAGGGTAGTGGGAAACAAGGATGACTTTCCAAAAGCCCTTAAATTATCTTAAAATGTGAAAAAAATTGATCAAATTAGCATGCCTAAAACTAATAAATTGAAATATTAGGTATGAAATATTTTTTTGTTATGTTCTGGAGAAGTAGTCACAAAGCATAAATATACCAGTGAAAAGAAAAATGTATTTGTTTGGATTCTGTGTGTGGCAGTCAGAGTTGTACTCCAGGGTATCTTCTTTTTTGAGTAGCTGTACAGAAAACCTGGGGAGACAAATGTCGCATCCCTGGAAGCGTCAGTGCCAGGTTGCTTGGGGCTTTGAGCACCCTGGTCTAGTGGAAGGTGGGTTGGAATCAGGTAATCTTTAAGGTCACTTCCAGCCCAAACCGTTCTATGATTCTATGATAAACTTGACCATTTTGATTTCACTTCCTCCAACTAGTACATACTAAGTCATTAAGAATTCTGGAAGTGCAGCTTGCTTTTTTAATGGAAAATAGAGAGTTTTGAGCCTAATTTTAAAGCTAAGATTTCTATAAAGAAATGTCTGAGTGTCATTTCTTTAAATGAGAATAAATATAACCATATAGCTCAGAAATAAGCAAACTAAATAGGGTTCTTAACAGCTGAAGAACTGCAGTTTTGTGAGATGTTTGAAACTGACACAGTACCCAAGATCTTTTGGTTAGTTATGGAAATGATACACAGATCTCCTGAGTAAGAATTTTGTAGTGACTTGGTTTGGAAACCTGACACAAGCAGAAGCTGTGGAGACACTTTTTCAGGTGTGTCCCAGAATTTAGATGAAAGCGATGTCTTGTAAACATGATTATGAAGCAGTGAAAAGCACCTCTCTTGGGTACCTAGAATAATGAAATGTGCGTGGAGATGGAGGGCTTACTTAAAGTGCTATAATGAATTTTCAAATAGTGAAGTCTTTTCTGGAGTGGATTTTACCAGAATAGACTAAATTAAAATGGAAAAGATACCAGATGGATGCAGAACATTTTATATTGGGAAAACTATGTTATGCAGTGGATGTCCTTAGTTGGACAGTTTGTTTTTCCAGTTGCTCCTATAAAGAGGCTTTGCTTTCTGGATGTACAATAGATCCAAATTTTTAATTTCAATATCTAAAGACTAATCTAGAAATAGTTTCGGTCTGTATTTGTCATCTTTTTTGTAATATGCTTCTCTAAGGTTTGATCTACAGATGCCTTTGGTGATGTAACCGGCTTATTGCTGCTTGTATGGATTGGAACTAGATCTCCAGTAGCTATATTACGTATCTACTGCCACGGCAGTGAATTAAATTTTGTTTTAAAAATATGTTTTACGGTATTTTCATCAGGTTTATATAAATGTACCTTTTCTAGGTTACATGTGTAGATGAATTCTTGCGTTTCACATGCTTGTTGAATTTGACTTTTGGAATTTGTCCTTGTGGCACTGCTTTGGAGTTGTGTTGAACTTTGTGTACAGCTACTTGCTTAAATGCATTACAACTTGTAGTTAGATGACTATTAATGTACATGACACCATGGAAGAAATTTTGGTATATAGAGAAGTGCAGATGAACTTGACTGTAGTAAAAACGACTTAACTGGAAACTTGCATAACCATTACCAGACGTGTTCTGGTATCTCTGTGTGTATCAAAGTATGGTCGAGATTTTCCTGTTCAGGAAACCCCTTAATCTGGCATAATGTGTCATCTTTAAGCAAGCTATAGGCTGTGTCGATTCCTGCAAGTGGATTAGAGGTAGGTAACTGTTGATTTAATATCTAAAGCTACAGGAATATCTGTGCAGTCTTCACTGGTATCTTTAGGCTCTATGAAGTCACAGGGCAATTCAAGTGGGTCCTCTGATATCTTTGTACGTATCAGCTTCCTGTAGCTCTCCATAGGTATTTTGACTTGTTTCACTTGTGGTTGACCTATGTGCTAACAAAGACTTTGAGTACTAGTAGTTTTATCTTAAAAACTTGTACTGGGCATGGCTGGGATGAAGTTATTTTGTTTTATAGCATCCCAAATAGTGCTGTGTTTTAGATTGCTGACCTAAACAACGTTGGTAAAACGCCAGCTGTCACAGAGCAGTACTTGTGCAGCATCAAAGTCCCTGCTGTTTCTTACTGCCAGTGAGTCACCCGAGGGTGGGCAAGAGGCTGGGGGGGACACACCTGGCACAGCTGACATGAATTGAGCAAGGGGATATTCTATAACAAATAACATTGGGCTCAGTAATAAAACTGGGGAGTTGTTTCTCTTGCTTAAGCCTGATGAGGCATTGATCTGCTCATGGAGGGTCACTGCTTTTGCATCGTTTGTTTTATCGCTTTCTTCCCCCGTACTTATTAAACTTCCTCAACCATGAGGTGTTTCCCCGCCTCTCTTGCTTTTGCTGTTTCATTACTCTTCTCTTTCCTGTTGCTGGGGAGTGAGCAGGTAACTGTGGCAGGCTTACCTGCCAGCCAGAGTCAAACCCAGTACAAAACTCTAGTTTTGTATGACAACAGCAATGAAATCAATTAGCTGTGGGAGCTCCAAAAATGTCCTATATGGTAATGAATACCAGCGCTACTATAATGTTACCGTACTTCTTTTTAACTTGGTAATGGGATGCTTGAAGTAATTTTAAGCCTGCTCCAGCACGTGTTGCAGCCCTAGAAGGTTATTCTTCTTACCCATTCTATTTTCAGACTGCAGCGATGAATTCTGACTAAAAACTTAGTATTTAGGGAGGTGTTATTTAGCTATTTTTAATCCAAAAAATATCTTTGGCACTCGTCAGGTACAAACATAGGTTTTGGGAAAAGGTTCTTTCTGTACTTCTGGCCCTTCATGATTGCCAGTGTGTGCAGACTTTAAGAGGGGCCTTATATGGATTATTATTCTCACTGCTTTACCTGAGGAAGGTTGCAGGTTTTTTATGGGAGTTTTATGGGAATTGCAGCACCTTAGGGAATTAAGTTTTAGTTTACCAGTTTGAGATACATTCCTAAATTAGAGAATGCTGTTTGGCTGTCTTTTTCTATTGGGCTGCGTCGCCACTGTGCTTTTGCTTTCTGTCTTTCATTTCAAACCTTGGGATTGAGAAAAAGTTCTCTGTATGTAAGAGTGAAGCCATTTATTTTCTTTTAGGCTTTCTTGAAAGATGGGTTAGCATCCTAACCTGCATTAAGACAATTCAGGAACTTCAGCCACTTTCCAAGCTGCTTGTACTTCTCTAATAAATATATTTCAGATGCCAAAGACATCTTTGCATATTTTGAAATAGAGTTTTATTTACTGCACATTAAACACAGAGGACTTTATTAGACATAATTCTGTCTTTTAGCAATACCAAGTTGTTCATGTTTCGGTGATCATAAGAGGGTCTGTAGGGGTGTTGAGCAATTTAGTGACTCCAACAAGATACCAAGCTCATTTGAACATGATTATGATGGAACATTGCTGTTTTAGTTAATGTCATTCTCACAATTTTAATCATCTTTGAATCCTGGTTAAAAGAAAACTATAAAATCTTTATTATATGTAAATTCCATGTCTGTCACAAAATCTCCTACATCATCTCAAAAGCTGCAAACTTAGTTTCAGATGTTGGTTAAAGGTTTTGCTACCATTTCAGGACATGCATATGGATCCATTTTTTATCAGAAGTTACACTAACTCGTCTATGCTTCATATAAAATGGTTAAAAACGCTGTGGTTTTAAAGTGGCTAAAACCAGGTGAAGAGCACTTTAACAGAAAACTACAGGTCATCAATTCGCCCTGTTAATACTGAATTCATAAGGATAACT
Organism: Psittacula echo; assembly: GCF_963264785.1. NCBI lineage: Eukaryota > Metazoa > Chordata > Aves > Psittaciformes > Psittacidae > Psittacula > Psittacula echo. The sequence continues at coordinate 49,539,351 of NC_137742.1, read as the reverse complement.
TTTGGCTAGGCCTCTGCTACCCGGGGCATTATTGGTAAATTCATTTGTTCTTAGATGATGAACATAACTCCTTTTAACTTCTGTTATGTAAATCTGACCATTTGTCTTTGCATTGTGGTGTCCAAGGTCCATGTCTTTTCCATAAGTATTAAGTCAAATTGAGTGGTCACCTTCATTTGAAATATTCATGTCACATCTGTGGGTGTTTGGCATCTTTATTTGTGAAGAAAGGCTGCTGGTTTTCTTTACAGTTCCCTGAGGTGGGTTAGCTAACTAATCCTTTACCCTGTTGTACTAAATGCCTATGGCACCTGGTTTCTTTATTGGTGAGGGAACTGAGCCTGCTTTGCCGTTTATATCCTTAGCTGAGAAAACGTTCTGACAAAAAATAATCTGATCTCATGTGCTTGGTGGTAATGTGTGCTGGAAATAGAATACATGTGCGCAACACATGGCAAAAATAGTTATTGCATGGTAAAGAATTATTTTCCACTTGCTTTTGAAAAGAATAGAATGATCATGTAGGAGAAGTATTTAGATGTATATGAATCTATGGCATTTTCATCTTAACAATATTTACAACAATTACTTTCGTATCTTCTTCCTTCCATAAATGCCATAGAGCAACATACAATGCAGCTATTTATATGTGTGCTAATTGCCACAAATATGAAGAAAAAAATCAGTGGTTAATTATATATATGTATTTTTTTTTAAACTTTCTCTTCTCTTGTCTTTGCCTGCTACTTACACTGGTTTCCTTCAGTGACACCTTTGTTGTAGATATACTGCAGTAAAAGATATCCAGCATCTAGATTGAATTTGCAGCTCTTTAAAGCTAGAGGAGAACAAAATAATCCCGTATGCATGTTTTAATAAGCATAAATATACATATATGTCCGCTTATACAGATCAGACAACTCTTTATTGTCTTACCCCAAAAGAAATTTGAAAGAAAGGGTGTAACTCTCAGTTAGATCCTGCCTGTTTTAGTCAAAATACTGTCCCCCAAAAGCTATTTAATAATACGAAGGTGCAGATATTTAGTTGTCAACAATGCCCAGAAGTATTTTTTAACTTGATGTCTGTAGTTAATAGTGAAGCAGTAAGGTTTTGTAGGATATAAGAAATTCAGGTTTAAAATATGCTATTGTTAGTATTTTGACATTTCTTTGTGGAGTTCTGTCACCAACTGGAACTTACTGACTGCGTGTGAATGGACGTGGTTTTTAAGTGATTGAGTTCTGGGCTCAAGTGCCATCAATATGTGTAATTTGCTAAGCCTCTCCGGATAGCAGATGATATTCCACTGTTGGATCTCCTTTCCTTTGCTTTTCTTTCTCTGCAGTAATTTGCTGACAAGCCTATTGGACCGTCTTTTAAAAATAGAGGAGATCAAATATCTCTGAAATATTTTAAAATAGCAAATACTTAAAAAATAGAGTTGAGCTTGCAACATCAGTACTGAAAATATGCTCAATGGATGGGAAATATTTCTATTTGGAAGCACTTTCATTTATTTTTCTGAGGCAGTTTGAAGCCTTTGGGGACACTGGGAATAAGGGGAAGTACTTCTGAGCTGCTTCACTTGATGCTTATGGGAAATAGTATTGCAGCTGCTGTTTTCCTGTCTGACTTTTGTATGAACAAAGCCTAATTATGACATGCTCCTGCTCGTGGCTCGAATGCTTACTAGTCCTTACTTTCACAAAGTACTGTGTGGAATGGCAAGACTTTGGCCTTGAGTGCTGGTTCAATATTAATATGAGCAGAGATGTTTGTGCAGGTATGCTAGCCATTTTAATGCATTTTGGATTTTGAGTTCAATATTTGAAGCTTTTTGAATAGACTTAAAGTGGCCAAAGCTGAATTCTAGATCTTAAAACAGAAGAAAAGTCTTCAAGGTTAGAGATTTCCCATAAAAGTACTAGCTCTTCTCACCTGTTATAGCTTGAGAAGGTTCTCAGTTAAACTCAATAGTTACCTCATCTACACTTTCTAAGGCCATTACTTCAGTTCTTACCTCAGTTTTGTTTTCAGCCTGCTGTATGCAGAGGATGATCATCTTGTAACTGGGAGTCATGATTATTGTTACAGATACTCTTCACAAGGTGTGTTTATTTTAATGTACTACATGTATTGTTGTGGAAAGGACTCAGTTGGAGATCAGTGTGATCAGACAAAGCCCCTTATTATAGAAAACTAACTCTTTATATACTATTTCTTAAAGTTGTTTACACTAACTTGGCACATTGTGATTGGATACATATCTTTGAGGCCCTTAACAACTAACATATAATTGGTTAAGCACAGGTGTGAGAACCTGACCTTCAAAGTTTTCCAACAGTCCTCAGTTTAGCAACTCAGTAAATTCCAGCTCCTTTTTATCTTGCTGGGATTCTTACTCCCAGTGCCTCACTCCCATCCTCCTTCACCTTTTGTTGTCCCTTGGTTCACGTCGAACTCCACATAGGCACTTGCTGATCTGGGTACGTGGCCATTCTTTGCCAGAAAGTCATCCACAATGTATTATTTGCCTGCTTCTTTAAATGTCCCACTGGAAATATCACCTGGTACATAGTGTCATTGAATCTTGACGTGCTGAAAGTTTCCAACTAATATATACCAATATTACTAATACTGATCATTGTAAAGAGAGAACAAGCAACCAACCAACCAAAAGGCAACTAAAGAGATACTGGGTTATGCCTTTCAGACCAGGGGATGGGATAGAAGGTAATGAAAAGAAAGGCTTTCAGCCATGCCGTCATCTACATTCAAGTGATAGCACAGTTCAAACTGTGGTTTTTCTCAGGAAGAACTCCTCCTTTCTTTGATAGAATTTATGCCTAAAACTGACTTTAGGACTTCTTTAGAAGAGATTCTGGCTTTCTCTTTTTTACCACTTTTTTAGCACACTTCCTCCTTTTCTATTTATGGATCGTAAAACTGGATGTGCTGATAAACTATTTTTGTAATTATTACTAATCAAAACAGATAAACCCTGCATTTTCAATTCCTTTTAACATTTAAAAAGACATATGTGCAGTGGTTAAATATATGGTATATGCAAAAGATTTGAGTCAGTCATCTGTAATAGTGGAATGAAGATGTCCTTTTCTGATTAATTTACTAGAAATCAAAGGGGAATAAACAGGTTGCTCAACATTTTGGGCATACTATTTATTATGTTCAACCTGAATATCACTATTCATTTAAAGAAGAAGGATGAAGAATCTTAGCACTAACAAGTTTAGGAATGTCTGCTTATTAATCAGAAGAAAAAAAATTGTGTCAACTTGTCTGGCAAATAACTTACAGTAGCAGACTCATGGGAAAGCTATTGCAATTGATACAATTGAAATGTGGTATTTTTTTAAGAGGTATTTTTGAGTAGTAGTGGTGTTAAAACAGCCATACATTCTTATCCTATTGAGTTCATTGTTTAAAACCCAAGAACTCTGGTGCTGATCTCTTCAGAGGATTTTCTTACGGAAGGTGCAAAATAAATAGAAATCATAATTAATGATTCCACCATTAGTATGGAGCTAAATAGTGTGGTAAAAAATTGAAGCTTTTATGGTTGTCTAGTTTCAACTTCGTTAGTCTGTATAAGAATATATGTTTCATTACCAGAAAGCAAGTGCACATCATGTTATAGGCACAATATAAAATTTCTGTTAGCGAAGGTTGAATCTGTAAGTGAAAAGTGGTTTGGGGAAGTTGGGTAGTTGCGTTTTCAGACTACCAGAATGACTGAATTAAAGAAGTATGTCTGTAATGCTTATTGTGGAAGTAGAAATACAAGTGGTAAAGGAAGTAGCTTTACATTTTTTTTTAAAAAAAGCTCTAAGTTCTCTATTGAATAATAATTGCAACACACATTGTTTTTATTAAATGTTGATATTTATCATGACCATGATGTGAGGTGGATACTCATGGTCTTGCCATGTTTAAGTAGCTGGGCTGTTGTATGAGGGACCATTTGAACATGGGACGAACAGGTCTGTCGTGATTTGATCACACTAGAGGTCTGTGTTTGTGGTTCCTAGCCACTTACTGGGTGACCTTCTCTGCGCCACCACGGTCTTCTCCTTTTGTATCTTTCTGAGAATCAAGGGGTGATGCCTCCTACGTGCCTGTCTTCTGCTAGTCCTCAACTGTCAGCCTGACATAGGTCACTAAAAGTGAGGCATAGTGCAGAATCAAATACTGACTTAACACACTGTTTGGAAACATGTAACTGTTCTGTTCTTGTATCTTTCCACCAGCCAGTACTGGTCTCTTTTATGGACCATGGGGGAAACCGCGGGAAGCCCTGTTGTCATAGTTATGCAATGTTTTGGCTCTGTAAGAGGATACTAGGGACTAGGGAGTGACTGAGGCAACTGCTGGATGATGGAAGTTGTCACAAAGAAAACTGGTCGGTGTTTGGGAAAAAATTGGCTTTTTTTTTTTTTTTTTTTTTTTTTTTTTTTTTTTTTTTTTAGAGGTGAGATTAAGATCCTTGTAATAGTTATTTTTTTGTCCCTTTCTGCAAAGGAAGATGAATTTATTGTGGCAGAAAAGTTTAACAGAATGAATATTGCTGGGTGCTTCTAAATTTAGAGCTGGACAGAGAGGGTGGAAAAAAAGCCAGCTGACTTTGATCTATATCTGGTTTGAATTTGCATAGGCATTGAAAAGGGATTGTAGAACATTTGTATATAAAATTAGGATCATTTATATTTAGGATTCCTGTGTTTGAGGAAGAAAACTGTCTGAATTAGCACCTTGGCCTTTTAAGAAAAGCTTGGGATTCAAAAGCGTAACAGAAAAAAAAAAAAAAAAAGTAAAAAATCTCCAAAAGTTGTACTTTCTGAAATAACCCATTTATGGGAACTGATTTAGCAGCTAGTGTTTCGAATCTGCTGACATGGGTGTAACTTATTGCAAGATATGAGATAACTTATAGCAGTGGAGCTACAAGACTGCTATTTTTCCAGAGGGAGTGCTCAGGACTGGCATCCTGCCAAAAGCTCAAATATGCAGGAATTGTAGACATTTTGTTTGTCCGTTGTAGTTGGATGATTTACAGGAACTTTTCTCTGACACGGAGAGGATTAAGTGCAAAAGGTGCAGATACCCAAACCATGCTGTTAAATCATGACAGCAAATCTTACATGGAAGAATATCAGTATCACATTTTACTTTAAAAATCATATATTCACATTCAGAGAGTTTCAGGAATTCAAAGTATTGCATAAAATAGTGTAATTTTATTTAAATTACTTCCTTATGTAGAAACACTCATAGCATCCCTCATGTCAAACTTTTTTTCCCTTTACTAAAATGGCTGCAGCCAGCATCCTGCTCAATTTGTTTTGAAATTTAGAATACTTTTTATCAAAGTTACATTTTATCTTGTACTCAGTTCAGGTGGTGTGTGCAAAAACTTGTGTCTGTACTGGTGTGCAGTAGGATTCATGGCTGCTGTTCAGTAAAGCAGATGATTAGTAGAGGAGTTTACTCTTAAGTTATGAAAGGTGAATTATGAAGTCTGCTGCTTTAAAAACCTTGTGATGACCATATGTTGTGAACTAGTTTCTTAAATGAAATGTTATTTAACAGGCAATTATGGAAAATGTATCATAACCTCCTTAATATGTTTGTGCAACCATACAAAGACAGGGAGACACCCCAGTTGGATAAGTGTAAAGTCAGGGTCTGTTTTTTAGCCAGTGACTGATTGCTTATAGCTGTTTGGGGTTTCAGAACCAGCTTTTATATATATTATTAATTCACTCTTAAGCCAAAGTCCCATGATAGTGCATTTGGTTTACTTTTTTGGTTCCTCATAAATTACATACTGAAATTTCTTCCTAATGATCCTGACCATATATGTACTCTCACTTATATAAATTTCATATCTTTCTAGATCTTGACAGTGTGCAGACTTTCTAAGATTTTTCTGCATCTGAAAAATTAAATTCTGAATACTTACATACAACTTCTGGAGTACTCCATTCCCTTTTACGTGAGAATATGTTCTCAGTGTCTGGATGGACACAAGTGGTGTCCCTCAGGTGTCTGAACTGGGACCAGTACTGTTTACATCTTCATCAGCAACATAACAGGATTGAGTGGATAGCGGGGATAGCAACATAGCGGGATTGAGTGACATAGTGGGATTGAGTGTGCTGTCAGCAAGTTTGCAGATGACACCAGGCTGAGTGGTGCAGTTGACATGCCTGAGAGTCGGGATGCCATCCAGAGGGACCTGGACAGGCTTGAGAGATGGGCTCATGTGAACTCCAGGAGGTTCATCGGGGCCAAGGGAAGGATCCTGCACCTGGGTCAGGGCAACCCCCAGCATCAGTACAGGCTGGATGTTATGGGACTGAGAGTACACAAGAGGAGAAGGACTTGGGGGTGCTGGTGGATCAAAGATTGGACATGTGCACTTACAGTCCAGAAAGCTAACCGTATGCTGGGCTGTATCCAAAGGAATGTGGCCAGTAGGTCAGTGGAGGTAATTCTCACCTCTGCTCTGCCCTAGTGAGACCATAGCTGCAGTACAGCATCCAGCTCTGGAGTCCTCAGTACAGGAAAGACATGGACCTATTGGAGAGGGTCCAGAGGAGGGCCACAAAAACCATCAGAGTGCTGGAGCACCTCTCGTATGAGGAAAGGCTGAGAGAGTTGGGGTTGTTCAGCCTGGGTAAGAGAAGACTCCGGGGAAACCTTACTGCAGCCTTTCAGTTCTTGAAAGGGGCCTATGAGAAAGATGGAGAGAGACTTTTTATCAGGACCTGTTGGCAGTAGGACAGGGGGTGGTGGCTTTAAACTGAAAGAGGGAAGATTTAGGCTGGATGTGAGGAAAAGATTCTTTACAATGAAGTTGGTAAAATGCTTTCACAGGTTGCCCAGAGAAGTAGTGGATGTCCCATCCCTAGAGACATTCAAGGCTGGATGTGGTTCTGAGCAACCTGATATAATTGAAGATATCCTTGCTCATTGCAGGTGGCTTGGTACTGGAAAGCCACAATCTATCATATCTGAAACATCATTGAAGAGTGACTGGAAGAGGACAAATATTTCACCCTTTCACCCATCTGTAAAAAGGAAAATTTGCGAAACTACTGACAAGTCAGTCTTGCTTCAGTCTCTGAGGAAATTATGGAACAAGTCTTTGCAGAGGTTTCAGGCACATGAAAGACAAATGGCTGGGAAAACCCAACTTAAGATTTACCAAGGGTAGATGGTCTTACCAAACTGATTGCCTTCTGTGATGAAACTACTCAGTGGATGAGAGAAGAGTTATATATACTATCTACTTTGACTTTAACAAAGCATTTGACATATTCTCCCCTAGCATCCCGGTAAACAAGCTGGTTAGATACAGTCTGGACATACAGATTGTGAAAAGTGGCTCACCTGCCAAGATGTGAGGATGATGTAATGTTAATGCCTTAAAGCCAAACTCTCAGCTGGTTATAAGTGGAGTTCTTGAAGGTCAGTGCAGGGTCTGGTAGTGCTGTTCAATATCTTTGTAAATATTCTAATGGTAGGATTGAACTCTCATTGAGTTTGCAGATGGCTTCAAAGTGGAAGGAGAGTTAAGTGTGTGAGAAGGAGAAGCCACCATTCAGAGGGACCTTGACTGGCTGGAAAATTGGGCCAACAGGAGTTGCATGAAGTTTAACAGAGATAAATATGAAGTCCTGCACCTGGAATGGAATAATCTTAAGCAGCAGAACAGACTGGGACTGACTGGATAGGGTATAGCTCCACAGCAAACGACCTAAGGGTTCAGGAGGACAGCAAGCTTAATGTGAGCTAGCAGTGTACTGTGGTAGTAAAGAAAGCAAATAGTGTCCTGGACTGCACAAGGAAGAGAAGCATCAGAAGATCAAAGCACGTGCTTACTCTAGTCAGCACTTACTAGGCCAGCTGAAGGTGATTAGAGGGTTGGAGATTGCTGAGGGAGGAGGGATAACTGGTTTTTTCTGTGCCTGGTAGACAGAAAAGTACTCTGTTTGCAACCATGTATACAGTGACAGAAGAGGAGGTAGTGGGCACAAGTTGCTTTCGGAGAATTGCATCCAGAAAAAAATAAATATATTCTTAATTATGAGGAAATTAATTAAGAATTAAGCATAGGAATGGATTCCACAAAGAAATGCTGGAATTTACCCTGCCAGAAGTATTAATGACTTGAAATGACCCTAGATGAGTAACTTAATCTAGGTCTGTGCATTTGGCAGGGTTGGACCAGGTGATCTCCAGATCTTTCAGTCTAGACTTTTCTATTATCCTAACAAATAGGTGATAATCTTGTTTGTTACTTTATGAAAGGTGGCCCAGAATAGCTAATATTTATGAAGCACGTCTCTTCTTAATTTGTCAGACTGGACTTATCAAGGATAAAATCTGTAGTAGCTGTAATAGGCAGAGATGATCCAAGTATCCTCCATCTGGCTGGGTTGGGAGATGCAATGAAATGCTTACTGGCATGCATGTGTATTTTGTCTGCAAAGCATAAAACTTCTTTTTTTTTTTTTTATCTTTCACATAGGCAAGAGATTTCAGTAGTGGTTGACTTTGTTTTGTACTGTGATTTCTCAAGCATGTAGCTTGGTAAATGGTAATTGAAAGCAAACTTAATTAATCTATATAGTGACAATATTAATTTAAATTGTGCTTTTCTGTTTATTAAAAGGATTTTTAAGTATATTACTTTGAACTATGCATCTGTCAGCAGAATAATATTATTTACTTACTGTGGTGGATGTATTTAACAGACACACTAATTCTATTTAAACAAATTTTTGCTTGCCTTAGACTTGCCACTTTAAATAAATATATTTGTTTCATGACGTATTGCAGTTTCTGTTTAAAATGGGGAATTAAGTTGTCCTGCATGTATTTCAGGATGTAGAAGTTTCATATCTGAAATTACTGGAAACTTGGAGAAGAAAAATAATCTTTCTGAGTTTGAATTTAAGATGGCTATAGTGTTTGTCCTCAGATATGTACTAACAGCTCCCTTTTGAGATATTCCTAACCTCATAAAAGTTGAAATACTAACGATTTCAGCTAAACATGGATTTCTTGCATACATGTCCCTTTGAGGAAAGATATTTACATGTATCCTATGTGTTGATTTTTTTTTTTTTTTTTTGGCTAGTAGCTATAAGTTAGTCTATAATGTATGTCAGAGTTGGCTATTTGCCTCAGTATTTTAACTTAGTATTTTCAGTGTTTATTTTTCTGTGTAGAGAAGGAGGGATATTAATTTACAGTCTGCTTAATTATTTTGTGTAGGAATAAGCTGTGGGTACATAGCAGCGCTTAAACTTTTAATTGGTAAGGTACTGCGTGTTTTTTACTCCTAGTTGAAAGCATTTGAAGTTTCCTTCGTAAACTCCTTAACCTGTTTCTTTGGATTATTAAAAATATTATAGGTGGTGCCTCTGTGCTTTACTGTTTTCAGTGTTCTTAGTTTTTGGCAACAAGATACAGAGGAATTGGACAGAGTATGCAAAAGGATGTTTTCTGATACTCTCAGATATTACTTCCTTATTGAAATTTTGGTGTGCTGACGGAATTGATTGATCTTTGTTTAGCAAGATCAAAGGGCAAGCTCAAAATAACATTGCTACAATACTTTATTCTACCTCAAATGCCTGTGATGTGTCACTTCCTTTCCTATTCTCAGAGAAAAGGCACTTTGGGCACCTTTTGACACTTGGTAGAATAACCTCACTGTTCAATTTTGATGTGCCAGATTTCTAAAACACGTATTTTTAAATAAAAATATTTATTGAGTAAGGTTAAATTTTTAAATATGATGTATAAGTATGATGTTTACATGTTTTGTGGTGTGTTTTGGAAGTATGTGTTAAAGCATAGTATGGAACAGCACTGTACAAGAAAATTTCTAGGCATTTATGGTATTTGGAAAGTGAGGCTATACAAAGATGTTGGAACAGATTTTTCGAACACAACACTTAGCTTTTCAACAGTATATAAATTCTGTTTAGAAAGTGTGTGAAAATATCCAAATTAGGCAAGAGGCATGGGGTCAGAGTAATCACTGTAAAACTTAGTTAGTTTTGGTGTGTTCTCTAAGTTAAATAGCCATCCTTGTCATACAGATACGTAGGCAGAAAAATTCTGGTGAAACACAGCAATATGCCTATCTTGCTGGACTGCCCTTGGCTTTCTTGAATAAACATTTTCTCTGGCATCATTGTGAAATGTAAGTCAGGTACATGCTGCAGAAACGCTCTGGACTGACAGTGTACAATGGCCCACTATTGAGTACCTAAATACTTAAAATCTTGCAAAAAGAGTTAATTGATTACATCAGGGTTTTTATACTTATGGGAAGTAAGGGAAGAAATAACTAACCTTTCTATGTTCTTCCAATATTGAGGGGAGAAATGAGAAACAGAGGTTTGCTGTTGGATTGGCAAACCTCAGTAGAAGTGTAGGTAGTATGTAAAGGAGCATGCATCTTCCTCACAGTAGTTTCAAGGGTTGATCTTCCAATACCAGTTTACGGACCTGCTGCTGAGCAGGTTCCGAACTGGTATTTGGTAAGCAGGGAAGTGCTTATCTTCTACCACTTTGTAAATTTGGAAGTGGTGCTTCTGTGAGTTAATTTGATTCAAGAAGAGTTTATTCACAAGTGGAGGGTACCTGTCTTTGTCCTAATGTGGCTGTATGAGGATGTGGCTGATTGCACTGTCAGTGTAGTCTTTCACTGTTATAAATCTTTTGTCATGTAGTAACAGCTAGTAATTTGAAAATGGCCCTCCATTTAAAAGGGAGTTTGCGAAGTGCTGGGAGCAGAGAGGTGCGAATTGCAGATCGTGACCCCTAGAATCACAGTTAGTTTTGACTCACTTTTGCTATGTTTTTGTGTGGATGAGAATCAGTTACTGCATCGAGACGCCAGAAATCCTAATACAGCGAAAACAATGATTCATGCTTCAGTACAAACCGGATGCATGTGGAGACATAATTACGGTTTACAATCAAATCTGCAACAGTTAGTTTGCCTCAGCTCCCTGGTAGTTCAGGTTCCCCCTTCTTTATATATTTGGGTAGAAGAGGTTAGAGAGCCTTGCGTTCAGCGTGGTGTGGAATCACTGACATACGGTACAGCCCCCAGAGTGTTGGGAGTGGATTGGGGGAAGCAGATAGGCCAAATGTTTTTGCACATTTCAGCTGTGGCCCATGGGAAAGTTGCAGAGGTTCCTTCTGTCAGAGTTTTGTGGTTTGAAAATCTTAGCTGCTTTGTTGCTCTAAGCAGTTGAGCAAATACTGTTTTCAGTTACTTTAAACTAGGAAATTTGGGGTGAGAGGAGGGAATGTTTGGTTTCAGTAGCTGAGAGCAGAAGTCTTTGGTTGAAACTTATTTGTCCTTCATGGCTGTATTCAGAGACTTAACCTTTCCTACTTCTGACTTAAGAACAAATTTTGAAGAAAACTGTGACTAGTTCCCTGCCATATGGATCTAGGGTTTCTTCAAGAATTCTTCGATCAGTGGTTGAATCTTACAACAGGAGCAAAAGTATTAAGTATGTGGCTGGCAAGTCCATCTCCTGTGAGCCAGAGGATGCTAACGTGTGTGTTCTGTGTAAAAGTCTTAAGTTACTATTACTATGCTTTGGAGGTCAAAAATAGGAAAGGTTTCTTTCCTATTTTAGTAGGAAACTTTTTCCATTTCCTTGACAGTTATGAGGGAGAAATACTTAAAAATGGAAATATAGGACTACATAACTTGATTAAGTCACTAAGATTAGTTATTGTACTAGAAATATTTTTTCAGTATTCAAATAATTAAGTTTAAATTTGCAGCTACCTTGTAATCTTTCTTTGTTGAAAATTTAATAAATTTCTTTAAATATCTTCAAGTGAATATATATTCTAAATGAAAGAAGTCTGCAGTTTGTGTCTTTTTTGTATTAGAATTTGGTTTCTATTTTAGGTTGAGGTTTTTTTTTTTTTTTTTATATGAGTCTGAATAAATCAAACCCTGTAAATTGCCCTAATCCTATCCTGACAGTACATTTTCTAAACAGTAATACTGGAGGTATTTTTTAGAGTCAGTGTCTCTCTTTTAAAGTTTTCTTTATATATTTCAAAGGGTATGCCTAGTGAACAGGATTTCAGAGTGTGGAACTTCTGAGCCGGATTGCTCAGCCATACAGTTTTCTTGTTCACAAAGGACACAGTTTGTTGTTCTTCTCATATTGACAGTGTTTTGGACAGAGTTGCAAAAGATAGACCCTGACATTAACAGATATCAAAGAAGTGATATCTTTTTATTTGCACACTTGCTGATAAAGCTTTTACAGCAGGTTTTGTCATGAAGTTTTATAAAGTTCTTTTTAGCTACCGAATCCTGTACAAAAATGCATTTTTGAAGCTTGCTTGCAGTTTTATATGATTTGGAGTTCTATCCAGCTTTATGGATGCAAATTTTGTTTGCTTTTTAGGTTCCTGGCACAATTTCTGTATGCATTCATTGTGAGTTACTAAGGTAGCAATTGCAGTTTTGCTGCAGTGCACAGTTGACCACAGTAATTCCTGTTTTAGACTGCCTTTTCAACTAGCCTGTCATACTGTCTTCAGTTGTGGCATATCCTAGAAAGTTGTTTGGAAGCTTTTGGCAAAGTGTCTGATATTGTAAATTAAACTTGACATTATTTAGTGGGAACCATGCAAATACAGTCAGGACTGATGCTTCATTGTTTTATATTGACATGCACAGAAGGAGAACAAAAGTCTTAGTGAAATTAGGAGCTTGGCTATGGTGAAAGGCGAAGAGATGCAGAGCAGCTTTATTGTGCATGTTACCTTAATCCAGTACCTGGATGTCTGTCAGAAAATGTCAGATTGAGATACTGATTTTCTCAGAGCTAGACTAGAGTTCTGAATTTCAGTAATGCTGTCAACAAAAGTATATTTAAGTGTTTGATGAAGAGGGTTAAGAGGGTCTAGCATGAGTTAAGTCCAGAAATGTTAAAGGGGAAGCGTATGACTGCTTAATTTAAAATTGAGTTACGAAATTAATGATGCGTTTTCCTGAATGAGTAATATTTTGATTCTCAGGGTAGAGAAACATAAAGCTGTTTTTTTGCATTGGTTGTATACCATGTTTAGCCTTTTCAGACATATGCCAAGAGTTTATAGGTTCATTTTTGCCAGATGGAAAAAATATGTGCTAAGTTGCTGTGGGAATGTTGTACTTCTTTGGAGGATAAATGTGTGTATGCAAATTTAGAATTTTTAATATATTTTTCATCTGTAAGGAAGATGGGCTGCCTATCTTACTCTGCATTTAGTTAATTTATTATTCCTATCTGATTCTCTTTTTCTTTACACATTCATGAGGTAAGATGTTGGTTTTATGTATCAGTGAATTTTTAAAAACACACTTTTGTAACCATCTTTACTTACAGTGTGCTTTTTAAACAATTATTTTCATATAGTCATAAAGAAATAGATTAAAAATTTACTTTTTTTTAAGAACAAAAAATATGTAATTTTTTCAAAAATTCATTTCAGTAAAGTGGGTTGAAAAATGGTAGTAGGTCCACTGTATATTCTGTTTTTATTTAGATAAATGTAGTTTGTTAATGTAAAAACATGAATCCTAGCTATTTTGTTATCTACCAATAAAATAATAAGAGCACAATATATAAAACCCCAGATTTGTCAGACTTTGTGACACAGTTGAGAAAATAAAAGCATAAAGGCTATTATCCATGAACTATTGTAGTATAAGAGGAAATGTCACCGGAAAGAATATACTTAGTGAAAATCCGGTGGTGAGTAATTTGATATTTTTGGTTTTTCTTTTTCCTTGGTAAATAGTCCATGTTTTCCTTGAAATCTGTGGGAAATGACTGTGACCAATTTGAACTGTCCTTTTCTCAAGGTAGACTTAATTTTTTTGGTCATACAGGAATATTTTACTTGTGAAAATGTATTTTTGGTACTGTTTACAGCTTGCTAACATGTATGTGAAATGTCACTTTCAGGTGCTGACCTTAAAGAAAGAGCAAAAATGCACTCAAGTGAAGTTAGCTCTTTTGTCTCAAAAACAAGAGCAACTATCAATGAAATGGGTATGTAACATCTCCCTTGAACAATGTTATTTCAACTGTAACCTGAGAAGGGCTAGATCAGAGAAATGACATAAGCTTGCTTGGTTTATTCTTGACAGGTATCCACAACTATTTATATTGATAAATACAAATCATGGTACATTACTTCTTTTAAAATGTTCCTAATTGAGTTTGGGCTTCTTTTCAGGATGCTAGAAAAAGCTAAGCCTCAGCTGAAAGAGCGGTGATGTGCCCTGTTCTTCTCATAAAGGATGGATTTGTTCAGTGACATCCAAATACTTTAGAATTTAATATTTACTACTGCATTCTTGTGGTTGGTATAATTAATAGAGTCTTCAATACATTTTAGAAACATGTTAAACATCAGCTGTTGCTACAAAATTAGTTACTAAAGCCTTCTAAAATGTTGTTTAGTATGCACTTATTCTGGTGTAGTAAAACCTGTTAATAGTTTGGGATTTGAATTGTGTTGTAGCAGTTTTTAAGGATAGCAATTTCTTTGTAAATTTTACATTGAGTTCACTATCACATCATTATGTTTCTACATCTCTGCTGATTAGTTTTAATAGAATTGTTTTTCAACAGGCCATTGTGAATTTGTCAGAAGAGGTCAAGTGAGCCAAGTTTGAGGCAATTAATTTTATGCAGTTGGTGCATACATTAAATTTATTTTGTCACTTGAAATTCTGGCTCAAAACTGAGTAAAAAGTAATTTCTTAGAGAATGTTTTTAGATGCATTTCCTTAATAACACTGTGTCAGATCTTAGTTTGGCAGAATGTTGTGAATGGAAACCAATATGATTTTGCAGGTAAATGACAGATAACTAAACGAATCTTCGATCAAGTACTTAACGGAGATAAGTTGTGTTCTCAAATTAATGTGTTGTCTCTGAGGCCAAGCAGATCTTCAGTGCTTTTTAAATAAATATATAAAATCATGAAGTATCAGCGAGTGAATACATAATTGATTTCCTCAGCTGATACTGTATTTCATGCTGGCATTTGCCCTTTATTGGAATGCTGAGCAAGAGGCAACAAGTTCTTCAAGTTAGTTACTTTGTAAGATTTTTTGGAGGCTTCCTTAGCTCTAAGTAATATTTTTTCAGTCTGTTTTGAACTGAAGTTATTGAAAATACTTTCTGAGCTGCTGTTAATGTTTAAGAAGGAGCAATGTTTTTTAAGATTTTTATATGATCGGGAAATACATATAAAAAAAATCAGCTATTTTTGATTTTTTAACATGCAAAAATTTCTAAAGTCTAAACAAGTATTTGCCTTCGTCATTCTGTGCTGAATGACTGGAAAATTTGCACAGTAATTTGATGCTTTGTTTTGCTTCAGAATTGGAAAGACTTTAAGACGAATGTTTGATTATCTTCAACTTCATTAAGGTTCCTGTGAGAATATTTAACTACTGAATATGTGAGCAAATTTTTAATGTTATCTAAAAGGTTTGCAGTATGTCATCATGCTAACGGTAAATTACTTGGAGCTTTAGGAAACCAGTGTGAATACTTTCATTCATTGATCCCTAGTCTCTTTTTCAAGAAAGGAGCATGAAACTGTAAGTGGAATTAATATTTGAGAATCTAGGTCACTGAAGTACCTAGATAGGAGGGTTTGTGAGGGAATGTAAACCACCAATTACACGTGCTGCAGGATGGAAAAGAAAAAGAATTTTAACATAGCACTTGAACAATATTATAACAAAACTTAGGTGGAGTGTCTTTCTTCCCTTCCGCTTCTCCTCTTTCTCCCCCTTCTCTGTCCATGCTTCCTTATTCCCTCTGTCCTGCCATTTTACCATTTCTGCTTTAAAACGCTAAACAGAACAGTCACTAGAAGATTCTTTAATGGTTACATGATATTTGACCATCTCCCAGTTCATTTTTAAAAGGCTTTTTTACGTCTTAGAGAAGAACATTGAGATACCACTTGTAATGTTATTGGTCAATTTTCATATCATGTATGATTGGACATACATACTATAGAAGTAGCCCTTATTTTTCAGTCACATGATGTATTCCAACAGTATTCATTTTTGAGGCATTGTTGGGTTTGAGCACATGCCAACAGTAGATGTACTTATAGAATGGTTCTAACATTTTAATGAAGGGCCTTTCCAGAGCAATTTAAAATGTGGCTCTTTCCATCAGTAACTAGTAGAGAATATAAAAAAGTGGATTTTATAAATTAGGTGAATGCACAAGGTGTCATGGTATGTGATGCCCTTATGAATAGAAGTGAAAATTAATTTTATAGCAAGTCAGAGGTTCTCAATTCTTTTTTTTCTTCTGAAAAAGTGATCTGGTATTACAGAATATAATTTTTGTAGAACTAGTGGAATACTGTATTTGTGTTTGATTACTGCAATGAATCTGTATATTGAAAATAGTAAAACCCAGAATATTGTGAGATGGTCAAAGAGGGGAAACAATTTTCAAATTACTGGTTGCCACTACGGAATGCTAGATGGCCAGTGAACAGTATTCCAATCTCTCACTTTATTCTTTTTCTATCCAAGTTTAATGCTGTAATCTCATTTAAGATCTGTTCTACTTTTTGCTTTTCAGAAATAGGTCATGTTTTGATAATTGCATTTGTATTCAGATGTGTGACCTAGTAAGGAGATACTTCTTTTTAACAGTATTTTCAGAAAGACCACTAAGTTATCTTTCCGGAGAAAATACTCAAAAGGTTAGTTACATCTTGGACAACTTGATAAACTTAGCATCTTAGAACTGGCATGCTTTGACTTTCTTTAGTTCCTGTAAGTTTCAGTACATTTACAATCCTTTAAGTTTAGAAACCAGTGGTTTTGTAAAAAGCTGTAGTTTCATTTTGGAATACAGCTACAGGAGAGAATTTTCTGGAAATTAAAAGCATACTGCACTTGTTTTTATGGTATTAATTTATAACTTCTTGCTAAATTTGGGTAAAGTATTAAGACTGCAGTAAATACCTCTTGATATAAAAATAAGCACTTAAAAAAAGAGCTGAAAAAATTGGTATTGAGCCATTGGTTGCAGCTTTAAGTTGAGGGTGGGAAAAATCAAAACAGCCTCTATTTTTAGCAGTGGTTGCTTTTGCTGAAATTATACCAAAATTGGGGGGTGTTGTGGTGGTTTTTTGTTGTTGTTGTTGTAGGGTTTGGGGTTTTTTTCAGTAGTAGGAATTATAAGAGTACTTGTCCATTACTATATTCTGCTTGAGGTTCTTCATCTCTGATGGAGAGTTGGCTTTACCCTCTGAAAAACTAGGAGAGGAAAGCATTAATAGACATCTTGCAGCAATGCACAAAAAACCAGTCTTGACTGAACAAAATCACACGTTGCTGGCTACCAGAAACCTTATTTTTGATGGTTGAGGGTGGGGTGGGGAGCCATCATTGTGGGTCACATCTTCAGCGTGTATTTTATGGTATGACTCCCATTAAGTTCATGTTCTTAATACTGGCTGTGGGATCTGGGCTGTGATACTGCTATTGTATACATGTCATCTGTTGGGATTTCAGTTGGAAAACAAACTGAGGCCAGGTATAGAGTGGAATGCACTTTCCTGTAGAAAAAAACTTGTTTAACAGAAAGAAAAAGTGAAGCTGCAGAAAGAATTTGAGCTTGGCAAAAACTGCAGCAACTTGTAATTACTCAGAGCGATTTTTGGCTGCAATCTCTAATATGTGAGAAACACCATTGGTTAGCAAAGCTGTTCCAAAGAACATAGCATAAGTACCTGAATCCCACAAATGGGGAAAAAAAAATTGAAGATTTCTTTGTTTAAGACATCTGATTGGCTTTTGAGTCGTAAATTCTGATACAACTTTAATTAGTAGTGATATCTAGTGATTTTGTTTAGACATGATTTTCACAGATGTGATTAGTTTTGACATAGTTCAGTTTGAGTGAGAGCATCTTGAATGAAAGCACCTTGTGGTCAATTACTTGCATTTATTTTCTAATTGTGTGCCCTTTATTTTATTGAAAGCAGATACAATTTTCTATTTACAGATTTTTTTTTCTTCCTTAGCAATTTTCTGTCATTGTGGTTTCCTTCAGTCAACACCAAACTTTTGATTTACCTAAGAGAGTGCTCTTATTCATCATTCAGGAGAACAGTCTCCTCTCCAAAGCGTTCTTTTTTTGACTATATAAGATCACACATCCTTGGAAATTCTTAGGTTGTGCTACATTATGTGCTACATTTTGGTTTTGAATGCAGGTTGTCAAAACTTGTTCTCAAGAGGTCCCGAGAGTGAGATAAGGATTATGTAAGTCTCATTTGATTTCCGTTCTGCTAACTACCAGCCTACCTTCCCATCGTGAAGTCTCAAAAACAGGCAAGAATTGACCATTGATGAGATCAGAGCAGTGCCCTGTTTTCCTATTTGAGTTCCTGGGGCTTCTGTGGACCTTTGGTTAACACTGAAAATCCTGATTTACTAATGAACACTCCAGACCTGATCACTACTCTTAAGTAGTGACTGCTTATGTAACATTGACCAAATCTTCCTGTGTGTGCTGGAGGTAAATCTGGGCAGCAGTGATGGAGTGCTCTAGTTTGGAAATCCAGTGGGAAGAACTGTGGCTTTCTCTCAGGGAAGAGCAGATACAGGCTGTAACTTCTAAAAGCGTTCACTGGGAAGCTGAATGGAATATCACAGGTTGTTACCAAATCTGAGAAAGGAAATACTTGCAGATAGCAGTGCCGTGGTTTCCCTATCTTGCGGACGCTGTGAAAGGGAGATTTTGCACAGTCTTTCTCTTGATGTGTTATGTTGCCTGTTCAGTTAAGTGTAGGGCATAGCTAACACAGTCCAAGACTCCTAGCATTCTGAACGGTTACTGAGCTCTTGGTTGTTTTCCAGTTGTAGATTTACTGCTTCTCTTAACATTGAATTAATTTAAGATACCCTCTGACTAAGTATTGTCTGTTTCCTAAATAGACAGTGCTGTCTTTGCAGAGCTGAAATTATGGGCTTTGTCAAATTGCATTGGATTGTTTTTAATTAAAAAACACAATGCTGAGCTCTGTACCATTATAGAAGCAATGAATGCAACATTAAACTTCTCTACCAAGATGTTTATTAGCTATTTATATGACAACATTGCTTCCACAATTGTTAATACACTTTTTTCCCCCATAATAGTAACTTTCTAAAAACTGTTATAAAAAATGATGAGAAATGGAGGACTGGAATATTAGGATGAGATGATAGTCCTTCCTTATAGAGCTAAAAATCAGGGAAGGAGGTGGCTTTGCATTGCCGATTCATAGCTTTGACCTCTGGCACTGCTGTACAGCCTTGAAAAAGATTAACATAGCTTCAGCTGTAGTTCAGTTTTCCTTCTGGTAGTAATTCCAAATGCTGTTCTATGAGGAAGAGAGACTGCGCTCTGGACGTGGCTCTTTAATTTTCTTCACACAAGAAGAAACTGTACCAAAAGAAGGGTGCTGCTAACTCAAAATGGTTTATTGAGATGAACATAGTCAGTTTGCACATTGTTAAAACCCACCTCCAGTATGACTTCATATCCAAAGCTTCTGTTCTTGTCTAGGGAGCTACACTGTGCATGTTTGATGCACTGTGAAACTCTACCCTTTCCTTGCCATGTGCAGGTTTGAAATTGTGTGTTTCAACCTCTGAATGAGGAGGAATAGTTTGTTAGCTTTTGCTTTCCTTTCTTCAAGTCTCTGGATCAGTTCCTAGAACCAATTGGTATTCAAAGGGCAGCAAGTCCTGGCATGGTACCAAAAATATTATGTTGCTCTTCTATTGAAGAAATCCTAGGCTCCTTGCTTGGGCCCAGCATTTGACTTTGACTTCAGAATAGCATGTTGAACTCTTGTATTGAACACAGCTTTTGCCTAGGTATGCACTGCTTTTAGAGATGTTGGAGGGGGACTTTTCCTCACAGACTGTAGCAGTAGGACAAGGGATAATGGGTTTAAACTTAAACAGAGAAAGTTCAGGTTAAATATAAGGAAGAAGTTCTTTACTGCGAGGGTGGTGAGGCACTAGAATGGGTTGTCCAAAGAAGTGGTAAATGTGCCATCCTTGACAGTGTCCAAGGCCAGGTTGGACAGAGCCTTGGTCAACATGGTCTAGTGTGGGGTGTCCCTGCCCATAGCAAGGGCCTTGGAATTAGTTGATGTTTAGGTCCTTTCCAACCCAAACCATTCTATGATTCCGTCCTTTTGTTTTGTGAATTCAGTGCTTGAATATGTGCTGTGCTATTTGTGTGTGTAATAAGTTCTTAAATGTACTTAGTGAGGATAGGAAATATAAGAAATAATTTAGTTTTCTCCTATCCAAAGCTTTTCTTAATTTGCGCAGAAAGTAGATTCTGTCATTTAGGGTTTACTTCATTATTGTTTTACTGAGGGCAGAGTAAGACTACAAAAAGAAACACTAGGAAATATGAAGAAACTGAAGAATCTGTTTATCAAACTGAAGTGTACCACTGAAGAAATATCCAAACTATTTTATGTAGTACAAGAAGAGAATCATGTCAGAGTTGGCTACAGAAGACTTTAGCTGAAGGGTTTGATTAGAGTACCTCTCTTTCATTCCCATTAGTTTCTCAGGCTTTGTTCCTATTATCAAGAATATAAAACACACTGTCCTATTACCTCTCCATAATAACATACCAAATAGAAACTCTTAAAATTAAGAACATAATATTCCTGCATTAGGTATTTATTTATTAATTCAAGAATATTTCTTCTAGGTCATTCATAAGAGTGAGTGAACACTGGAGGAAACTGTGAAATTATTGGGATTGAGGGAGATGCCTTAAGAAAACCCTTTAGCTACTGTCATAGTAAAGGGAAGATAAACTTTACTAATATATTTTCCTTAACTGTAAGGAGTGTGCAGCAACCACTTTCATTTAAAGAAGAATTTCTTCACAGGTGCTAAAAATGTTTTTTTAATGTAGCTCTTTCTTGCAACCAGTTGTCTGTCTGAACTTCAAAGGTATTAAAGCAAAGATAGTAGTGTTCAAATAAATCTGTCAACAGTAACAGTCTATTAATCTCCTTGTCCAAAGCCCTGGAATTGGAGGGTAGCTAAAAGCCTTTCACAGTTGTAACTAATAAATATATGGAAAAGAATTGTATGCATCCAGATGCACATGTAGACCATTCAGACTTTAAAATGTGGTCATGTTTTTGCAGATCGAAGTATTTTTAAAAACGTAAGTAAATATTTAAGTTACTTTGAATAGCCACTTTTCATTCTTGTTGCAATAATGGCAGGTAAGGCTTTGTAGCATGTAATAACTTGCCTTGAGTAAAAATGGTTTGACCTATCTTCTTTGCCTTCAAGTTCATATAGGAAGATTTGACAGTCTCAGCCGTTTTTTTATGTTGCTACATAACGTTGGTTGGTTTTCATTCTGTTACAGAATGGATGAAAGTGCTTGTTGAAGTATTTGGTTTCTTTTATCTTTTTTTTTTTTCCTATGGAAAGGCCTTTTTTTATGGGGGTGCTTGCAATTGAAAATGCAAGCAAACTGTTTTAATCACTGACTTGGTAACAGGTTTTACAAGGCAAGGGAAAGCCTGAAACATGACTGACATTGCAAATCTCATATGACATCTTAATGTTATGGTTGTTCTTCAGGAAAAGATCCCAAAAGATGAAACCAAGATACGGTATTGTGTTGCAATTATTTTTCTGATTTCCTATGGCATAACTGAACTTAGGTGAAAGTGTAATTTTGTGAATAAAATGTTCCTAATATAAAGAATATGTCAGTTACTATAATTGCCCAGGGGCTGCCTCTACTTGCTGTGCAAAGTGCATAGTTTATGCCGTTTTATTTTTTGAAAATAATTAGCAGCATGACATCTACTTGGAGGTCCCTAGCCAGCGGTATCTGTCTCAGGAGCCAATACTAGTTCCAGTCCTGTTCAACATCATTAATAATCTAGATGATGGTGTCACAGCAAGTTTGCTGATGATATAAAAGCAAAAGTTGTGGCTGATGCACCAGAGGGTTGTGCCATCATTTGGAGGACTCAGTGATCTGGAGAAACAAGCTGACAGGAACCTCATTAAGTTCAACAAAGTAAAGTGCAAAGTCCTGCACCTGAGAATGAACAACCAGTACATGCTGGGAGCTAACAATCTGGAAAGCAGCTTTGCAGAAAGGGTCCTGCAGGTCCTGGTGGACACCAAGTTGAACGTGAGCCAGCACCGTGCCCTTGCAGCAAAGGATATTGATGGTGTCCTGGGCTGCAATGGGACAAATGTCACCAGCAGGTTGAAGGAGATGATCTTTCCTCTTCATTCAGCACTGGTGAGGCCACACCTGGGAGTACTGTGCCCAGTTCTGGGCTCCCCAGGACAAGAGAGAGGTGGAACTACTGAAGATAGACCAGTGAAGGTTCATGGAGGTGATGAATAGACTGGAGCATCTGTCCTATGGGGAAAAGATGAGTGAACTAAGATTGTTTAGCATGGAGAAGAGAAGGCTCAGGGGGTGATCTCATCAATAGGGATAACACCCCCTGTCCCCCTTTGGGTATTTAAAATGTAGGTAGACCCAGAAGCAATGGGCACAAACTGAAACATGGGAGGTTCAGGAAACATTTACTGTGAGGGACACTAACTCAGGTCACTGTTATGTGATTTAAAGGTTTCTCATGTGCTGCAGTCATATGTAGGCAGATATTTGCCACACTTTCTTAATCTGTTTTAGTTAGATAATGAATTGTGGAACTTTTTATAAATTCCTCAATTATAGCATACTTTCCTCCAGTAATATATGTAATACAGTATGCAAGGTATTTTTAAACAATCCTTCTTATTTTGTGTTTTATGAAATCCATTATTCAAAAGGAAAAATGAGCTGCTACAAATGCCCCCTGAAGTTGGTAGTTGTAGTAAGCTGTGCACTAATCAACCTTATTTGTCAAATAATCAGAAATTCATGTGTGGAATAAATAGCTTGGACAATCTATTTCTTCATTCTCTGGGAACTCTTGTATTGTTGGAGACCCAGTTTTTGAGAGGAGTACTCTCACTACTTTCTTTTCCGTCAGTACTGGGAAATAAGAATACTGAAGACTAATGGCTGTCTGTTGGTAATTAAAGCCAAATCAAGCTTGTGAATCTAGTTCAGTAGGTGCTAGAGGTAGTGACTAGCTTCTGATTTACATCTGAATAATTGTTCTTTCCAAAGATAGATTGCCAGAGGTCACTGAAGTAAGATGAAATATAAGGACTTTTTTCAATGTTATCCGGGTACAGGAGGACAACAGAAGAATAGTAATGGGAGTTAAGATGACTGTCATTTTAGTCTTTCATATCAAATACTTGAAAAGACATACTTTGAAGTGGGGCCTCATTTGAATGTTCCTAAATACCAACCTCTGACTGCTGTGGTTAGCTGAATTGAAAGCACTTGTCTTTGTGTGTGCAGGAGTATGTCAAAAATAGAAGTTAATTATATCTTAGGATGATATATAATTTGTGCATTATTAGGGATTGAAAGGGCTTCCAAGGACTTCTCTTTTCCTGGTTCATGGGAATCATGAAGTGCAAGTGTTGCTGCAGTAACAATGCAGACCTTTTGCT
Organism: Psittacula echo; assembly: GCF_963264785.1. NCBI lineage: Eukaryota > Metazoa > Chordata > Aves > Psittaciformes > Psittacidae > Psittacula > Psittacula echo. Next base: position 49,515,641 of record NC_137742.1, on the reverse strand, counting down.
TTAAGAGAAATTGAATCCTAACGCTACTGGATTTCCAGGTCTTTAATGATAGCTTCTATACCCAGCTATAGGAAGGAATACTGCAGGTGTTGTGCAGGAATACAGAAATGCTGCTAGATAGTTACTAAGAAAGTATCAAGTGTAATTGAATTTCCTCTCAGATAGTGTCTTACATATCTGTAATTTTTTAAGAACTTTTTTAATGAATTAGTCAGAGGATTAAATAGTCGTGTACATCTCAGGTCAGTAGAATCCAGGCAACTTCTGCTTTCTGTTTGAGGAGTGTCAGTGCCTGCAATAATATGAATCAGCCGTGTGGGCTTTGTGACACATCTGAGAAACTATTTATTGATCGAATCCTCCAGACCCCTGTATTTATATGCTAGTCTTTCAATTCATCATATAATCACCTCTAAGCAGAAGGGAAATCCCTTGTTAGTCACCAGTAGCGGACATCATGCGGAAAGTTATTTAAAGATGAAATAACAGTTACCTGCTTCAAAACAGTTGTGATTCTTTGAGATTGCTTCTCACCTTACATGTGGTTTTATGTGCTTAAGTGCAGAGTCCTTCTCCTGTGACATTCTGTAGTGATGACAAAATTGAGGAGAGTTTATCTTGCTCTACTCTGTCTTTCAGTAATGGAGAGGAAAGCAGGAGGCATCCGAAGTCTGCTGGTCAGCCTTATCTAAAGCTACATGTAACATACACATTTACCAGGAATGCATTCCTGAAGTTGAGCTGAAGATCCACAGTTACTATGGAGCAGGAAACAGGCCCATTTCTTTATACTGCTTATATCGTATTTTCTAACTTTTCTGACTTTGAGCTTTTATGTGTTTATTGGACTTAATTAACTGAGTCATGTTACTATGTTTAGTTTCTCTTATTGAAGTTTTTTACATGCCATTCATTTCTTAGTTCTTCAGTTTCCCTCGGTCACTTCATCTGTATCATGTCTTGAATGGACATTAAGTGTCTTTTTATACAGGTGGTATCACCTTCTGTCACAATAGCTTATTTCTCAAATAATGCACAAAAATTATTTTTATCTGCTTGTCATGTTGTCTTCATGTCAAATCTTCACCTAGTCAAACCTCTGTTTCTACTTCTGTGATCTCAAATATAGCAATGCATTTTTGTCTTGTATCTGGCTCTGTCGCTGACTTAGTACTAATATATACTGAAATGGGCCCTTCTTTTTTGTTACTGTACATAGAACCTTCCTTTTCTGTAATATCATTAAGCATTGATGTTATATTAGAACATGAGTATTGGCTTTTCTTTGGACACTTGTTTGATATGCAGAATGGAAGTGTATCTACAGAATATGCAGCATGTTTTACAATACAGTAGATCTGTGAAGTAATCCTTTATGAATTCATTGCATGAACTGGCTTGTTACTTAGTGCACTTCATATTTTCATGTCCACATTTTGATGTACTACAGTGCAGTTCTGTAAACTACAGTTTAACACTGCTGATTACTTAGTCTTTCTTTTTAACTTTTTAACTTCTTTAACTGACAGCATCAGTCTGTGTGTATGGTCTACTTTTCTCTGTGTGTTTTACACTCTAGTTTGTTTTGTTCCTTTTATATATATTTACAATTCTTTTTGTGGACTTTACTATGCAGCTCATGATTGCACATCGACAAACCCGTTTCAGATATAGCACTAATGGTTAGTAGTACAATTATCTGAGATTTATATCTGTTTACAGTGTGACAAAATGTGGAATGTTAGAGAATAAAACCACTGGGCTTCCTGGCAAAGCTTTAAATAGGTTGGGTTTTTTTTCCTATCACTCATGGCAAATGAGCCTTGCCATGTAGAATCATTGTGGAGGTCAACCTGTCTGTTTACATAATTTATTGTTCTAAAAATTTGAGTGCATACAACTAAGTTAAGTCTACAGGGCATGATTTGTCAAACATCGTCTCTCTTTTTGTTATGAGCTGAATGGTTTTGGCAGTTGTGTATTAAGATTATGCAGATAAACATGAACAAGTGCCTCTTGTGCTACAAAATTTGAATATTCCAAGAAGCTTTACCCTTGGTAACAAGTTCTAGTAACTTAGAGACTCTGTTTACAATCAGGAGCAATTGCTAATTTATTTCTATATTGCTTTTTCTGATGCTTCACAAGAACATGTTAAAAGAACTAATTTCCTTAATTATTTTGATAGGTATGCATAGAGCTATTGTAAAGAAATCTGTATTTTGCCTTTCATTCATTGTCAACTGACACTTCAGATGATCCTTTAAAATTAATATCCTTGGGAAGTGATTATTCTAACATATGGTATCAAACTGTTTTTTCTCCCTTTTAATTGTGAATTTTAGTATTTCTTGATAGGAATGCTGGTTGTAATTCTTGAAAGCAAACTGATTTGTGATGCTCTGTATGTAATAGCCTACTGAAATTGTACCATAGCTAAATTTGGAAGTTACTTATCTTAGGAAAAGTAGTCTGCCTTGGGCTACTGCAAAAGTTGTGTAAATAGTGCTCCACATACCTATTCTCTGAGAAATGGAACATAGATGCAGACAGTAACTGCTGGAAACTACAATTAATAATGACCATGCTTTCGTGTTCAGGCAAATTATTTTTCATTTACTGGTGGCAATTGTGGATTCCTTTAAATACAAGCTGCATCAGCCTTGAACTTGGATTGCAAGACTGTTTGGCAGATTGGTTATGGTGATGGGGTTATGAGTTTTGGTCAGCAACTAGGCCCTGCTGGAATGAGAGTTGTCTTCCCATATACCTAAGAAAAAGTAAATTGAGAAACAGGAGATTTTATTCCTGTTTCTCTGCCTCCTATGCTTTCTGTGGATGTGAGTATATATATATATATATATGAATGAGATAAGAGTGATGGTATATTGAAAATGTGGGATCTGAGCATGATGTGAATGGTATGGAACAAGGGGTGGATACCGTGGGGCAATATATAATTGCTAACTTGGGCTCTTCCAAGTGACTGAAAGTGCTCGATTTTTGCAGATAGTAATCAGTAGTCTCTTTTGACATTGGAATTGGTTCAGATAATCAGTCAAGATCTAAACCAGCACCCAAGGAACTTTGATTTAAAGCATCTGTTATAATCTTGAAAAACATTGATAATTTTTTGTTGTTTTCTTAAAGACAATTGGATTTTCATTGGTTGTTAATTATAAAAGGATTTTGATTTGCAGCTGAAAGTAGCCTTTCATTTAATTTGATATTTTGTTTTGTTGCCCAGTGAGAGACTACCTGTTTGTATACAGAGTTATTCATGCTCGTGTACATTAACATCTTGTTGGTCATGGTTTGGTTGTTTGGTTTTTTTAAATTAAGTTATCTGAAGTGTATCTGTCAGAAAGGAAAAAGGTAAGCTAGGTAGCACAACTTCTAAATTTAGAACTAGTTCACTAAAGAAAGGAATTATTATTTGTAATTAATGCATTAAATTAATCATCTTTGGTCACATTACCCTTCTAGATTATAAAAGGAGAGGACATTCTCTCACACCAGATTCTCATTGGTATTTTGGCAGCAGGTTTTTTTTTTTTTCAGTTCCAAGTAAGACTGAATGAACTGGTCATTGAATTAAGAAACTGAAACATTAAAACAAATATTTTTTTTAACGTCTGAAAAAACCCCCAACTATTGCTGTCTAGAGTTGGCTTAACATTTCAACGAGCTGTAGCCCATGTGTTCAGCTAATGAATTGCTTTTGACTATCTTTGAAGTAGCAGCAATGTACTACTGAAATATTGTTTGAGTGTAGTTTAAAACTACAGATAGCTTGTGGTAAATGTTATGTTAAATCTAATTCAAGCTGTAAAAAAGTTTACTTCTCAAGTGAAAAATCTCTTTTTTCCCCAAACTTCTTTGAGTTTGTAATGAAGAGGGAAGAAGAGAACTTAAACTTGTTGGAGATGGAGAGCAGTACTTTAAGCTGAATGTTTAAATGACTTCCCTGAGTCAGAACAGATGATGAATACAAACCTGCTGTGGTCACACAAGCTTCTGGATCTCTGCTACCTGTCACATGTACTGGCAGCATGTGCATCTGAGACTGAAAACTTTTCCACATTCCATTAAGGTGTTAGCTGCTGCTTTATTGCAGAAAAGGGGCAATAGTGGTGACAACACCACATCTGGGAATATTAAGACACAGATAGCTTCCAGCTATGCTAGCATCACAGCTGATTATGGTAAGACATCTGTATTTCAGCTGGGACTGTTTGTGTATGTGCCTTTTTGAAGTGTTCCTTTTTTATTTTTTGTCTAGCTCTGCTATGTATGTTTTTAGAGTTTACTCTTCATATTTTTGTCAGAAGTCAGCAGAAGCTAGAGGAAAAGGCTTGCAAACCTATTTAGCCACAAAGTGATATAGAAGGAGGGTCATTTTTTTTTTTTTTGCCAAAGTGTTGCTGAGCAGTCACATTTTTGTCCCTCTTAGTTTTGTGAGTTTCTTCCCATAGCATGACTGTACGTTGAATAAAATGTAATTAAATGGTATTTCAGATATGTTCTTTATGAGGCTAGTGTTAAATTAACAGGTACTTTCTTTTTCAGCTAATCTGCCTGTACCTACTATTGCTGCAATAGATGGAGCTGCATTAGGTGGTGGCCTAGAACTTGCATTAGCCTGTGATATAAGAGTGGCAGGTAGGTCTGAATCCTGTTTATAGAACATGGATTGTTAGTGTTGCAGATGGCTTGACTAATCCTTGTTTTGGCAACAATTTTATAAAACTTACTTTGTATTTGATGTTGTTTCTAACCAGTTATTTTAAAGGGATTTAGCAGAGACCTATCTAAGTACTTGCTAGTGTTTAATTTCAAACAACTTACCACTGATAGCTGGATTGTTTTTGTTAAATGTTTTATTTTATTCTTATGACATTTGTTTTATCGGTATTGCTAGAAGGGTTATATAGTGGTTTGGTACTTTATTTAGTAATTTAAGTATTCTCTTCTGTATTTGAAGTATTCTAGATGGAGATGTGATTTTTATCTAGATAGGTTGCAGGGAAGAAGCAAAAGTTGTTAGCGTATTGTTACACAAGCCATTAAGCTGTTATAAAAGAAAAGTGGCAACTGCACTTGAAAAGAGGAACCTTGACCTATCCAGCTGTCAGAACTGTAAAGCCATTTGTTGAAAAGTAAATGGAAACTTGCTCCTGAACAGTTGCCAGTAATGTAGGGTATATGAAGCTGTTTGACCCTTAGAGAATATTCTGTCAGCTAAGGAATTCATAATAATAATCAGATACAGAACTCTACCCCTTTTTGAGATCTCAGATAATAACAATCTTTCTATTTTTGTATTTTACCTTTTGCAAGTAAGTCTCTTACTCACTCTAATTGATTACTTGCTATGTGAAAATTAACAAGGTACAGAACTTGCTTTGATGGAAGTAGTTGGGTCTTTTACCAAAGATTAAATCTATTTAAAGATTTTCGTAAACAAATGCTTTTTAAGTGATTTGTTGTTCTTTAGGAAGGAAATGTAATATATCAACAATCTTGTAGGTCATTATTACATATTTTGCTAAGTTTTTTGCTGTCGATCATAATACGAACTCATTTACATTCTGTTTTTAGCCTCTTCTGCTAAAATGGGTCTAGTTGAAACGAAGTTGGCAATCATTCCAGGTGCAGGTATGAATCTTTTGCTTTTGTTACCATGGATAACTAAATAACACATACTCTTGGCTTTTGATTTTGGATTGATGTTTATGAATTTCTGCTTATTTTTGTATTCCTGTTAATGATCATGGCATGTTTTAAAGCTTACTGCTCATATTACTTACCAAAATCAATAAAACCCTGTGTTTCTCAGTTTTAGGTAATGGCATTTGTATATTATGCTTTTAACCAAAGTCTTCATTAACTAAGTCAATACTGAGTGATTCTGTAAATGGCATTTGATGTCTTAATCGGAAGACTGAATAATTTTTTGAAGGGTCAGACTAGGAAAAAAGATATGAGTTAACTATGAGTGTACAAAATGGCCATTTAAATAATCATCCACTTTCATGTAACGTCTGGTACTTTAGGATTCAAATTCTGTTTTCATGCTGCTAGTAAATTGGTTGTAAAGAGTTTAAAAACTGGAAGTACATCTGTAAATAGATCTTTTGTCTTACCAACATCTTTTGAGATTTTTGGGGTCAAAAACTTCTTTTCTATTTGGAAGGCCAGTTTACTGGCTTTTCCTGGTTTCATGGTGAAAAGTTACATAGTGATTAATGTTCAAGAAGGTCTTTGTGTAATGAAAACTTTTGTTGTTATTTTATGGATAAATCATTGTCACTTAAGGTATCTGCGTTTCTGGGAAAAGGGAAGTAATGTGAAAACAAGTGCCTCTCTGTGACCCCGATCTAACTTTGGTCTTCATTTCTGGAACTTCTTGGGGACCTTTGTAACCTTTCTTTCCTCCTGTCTTCTTTCTGATGGGTGGAACCTATTTTCAAAGTACTATATCCAATTTTAGTGGATACCGTTGCAGCTGATGTGGAGAGGGCAGTAACATTACCATAATAAGAGCACTCGACAATAAGTTCTAGTGAAGAAAAAGACACAAAATGATGTTATTTGTTGGCAATTTTTTCCCCTTTGTCCTTCCACTCCACCAGCTTCTGAGGAATTCTGCAGGACAGTATTGGAGACACACTCTCCAGTCATAGAATCATAGAATTATAGAATCATAGAATAGTTAGGGTTGGAAAGGACCTTAAGATCATCTACTTCCAACCCCCCTGCTATGGTCAGGGACACCTCCTACTAAACCATGTCACCCAAGGCTCTGTCCAGCCTGGCCTTGAACACCTCCAGGGATGGAGCATTCACAACTTCGCTGGGCAACCCATTTCAGTGCCTCACCACCCTTAAAGAACTTCTTCCTTATATCCACTCTAAACTTCCCCTGTTTAAGTTTGAACCCAAGAAATTCAGGTCAAGTTCTCCATATATTCTCAGAATTCAGCTTATTTAGGTTGTTCCGTGTATCCTTGTCTTTAGTTCATTATAGATGTTTCAAACTTCTAATGCTTTCACCTTGTAATGCTAGGTGACTGACTCATGAGTTTCATTCAGAATATTTTATTGCTATTCAAAGATTGAGGTTTGAAATAATTATTATTTTTATTTTTATTTTTTTTTTGGTCATCCTAAAATAATGATTTGGGCATATGTCTTCAGCTTCTTGAAAATATGACAGATTTACCATGTTACAATGCTTTTTAAACTTAAAACATTTTGGGGTATGCTCATTGCCAATTTTTTTCCCTATTGCTGTCAGCCTTTCTGAGGACTATTTCTGCTGATTGTATTTGACTTTATCACAGTTTTTTCCTGATCAGCCTGTACTTGCACTAATCCTGTTGAGACAATGACAGTGTTTCAGCCCTTTTTGGCTCCTGTCATCCAGCTAGTAACTGATTGTGCTTTGTGTTAGGAGAAAGTGAAGAATGAGTGAAGGAATTCTGTATATGTGATTTAGACATGCCCACTTCAGCGATAAGCTTCATGCAGTAATAGAGTATTTCCTTATAGTGCTTACTTCAAGCTGTTCTGAGCCAAAGCAGGACTGGGCAGTGGAGCTGAAAAGAGAGCTGTTTTCATTAAGAGGCCTCAGTAGGTTTCTGCTGCCATCTGGTATATCTGAAACACGCTGAAAAAGTGTGTTGCTCCTTCAGAGTAGGTTCCTGTAGCATGGCAAACTACTGCTGTTTTTATTATGCTCCATCAGCTGCCATGTGTATGTGAAAGATGAAAAGATTTTAACTTCAGTGATAATTAAAAGGGGTATTTGGTGCTGTATGAAAAACTTCTTTATTTTATATTTGCCGTTTCTAAAACTGCCTGAAGTTACACTCAAAAAGCTATGTTAGAAGAACATTACTGGAATTTAATAGTATTAAATGGATGATATTAATGGATTCAGGGCAGATCAGGTATGATATTTTGGACCTTGTTGTATTTTGTGTTTTATTTCATCCTTTGAAATAGGATCATCGAAAGACCCAGTTGGCTGCTGTCTAGTGACTGACCAGATTTAACCTTAATTTCACAGGTGTGAGAAATTTTGCATTTGAATATGCACAAAAGTACAGCAACCTTCTGAAGCCTAGGGTTGAACAGCAGTTGGTTGGATCCCAGTTAATATACCAAAATTAATTGTTCCTTTTAAGTCTGCTGAGGGTCTCAACCAGGTAGGCATTTGTAGAGCATACCTTATCTGTGATGTCAGGTTGGGTCTCCTCAGAAAGTTGATCCATTGCAGACAGCAGAGCAAGACCAACTGGGATAATGGCAGTGCCTGCTTTCACACAGCAGCTTTACGCACAGACCAGCTCCTCAGGTTGAGAGAGAGAAGGATGATTCTTCTGCCTTTGGAAATTTCTGTCCAGTTCTCTCCACTATGAAAAAAACCTTAGCTGCCAGACTGTGAGCTAGGGAAAGCAGAAAAATCTTTACGTTTTTCCTCTTCAGTACATCCTATTGTTTAGTAAGGAAATAAAGATTTGGAGAAATAGAGGAACTGTGTAAGAGAGAAAATGGCTTGATAGCTCAGTGCTGGTGAAGTTACCTGAGAATGAATATTGATGATTTTTGTTTTTTAAAGCAAGTCTGCCAAGAAGTATTCAATGCATGAAGGGTTTTGTGCTTCACAACAAACATATGTCATAGAATTGTTTATGTCAGAAAAGCCGTTTAATATCATTAGGTCAAACTGTTAACCTAACACTTCCAAATCCAACAGTAAACCATGTCCCTAAGCACCACATCTGTGTGTATTCTAAGTATCTCTAGGGACGGTGATTCAGCCACTTCCCAGGACAGCCTGTTTGAGCGCTTGACAACCCATTCATTGAAAAAATTTTTCCTAATATCCAGTCTAAACCTCCCCCAGCACAACTTGAGGCCGTTTCCTTGTCCTGTGACTTGTTATGTGGGAGAAGAAACCAACACCCCCCTCACTACAACCTGCTTTCATGTAGTTGTTGAGAGGGATGAGGTCTCCCCTCAGCCTTCTTTGCTCCAGATTAAACAACCCCAGTTCCCTCTACCGTTCCTCATAAAACTTATGTTCTAAGCCTTTCACCAGCTTCATAGCCCTTGTCTAGACCTGCTCCAGCACCTCAATGTCTCTCTTGTAGTGAGGGGCCCAGAACTGAGCACAGGATTCGAGGTACAGCCTCAGCAGTGCTGAGTACAGGGGGATGATCACTGCCCTGGCCCTGCTGCCACACTATTGCTGATGCAGGCAAGGATGTCATTGGCCTTGTTGGCTGCCTGGGCACAAACTGGCTCATGTTCAGCTCCATCAGTCACCACCCCCAGGTCCTTTTCCACTGAGCAGCTTTTCAGCCGCTCTTCCCCAAGCCTGTAGAATTGCCATGGGGTGGTTGTGGCCCAAGTGCAGGAGCTGGCAGTTTGCCTTGTTGAACCTCATACCATTGTCCACAGCCCATCGATGCAGCCTATACAGATCCCTCTGCAGATCCTCTCTATCCTTCAGCAGAGCAACACTCCTACCCAACTTGGTGTCATCTGCAAACTTGCTGAGGGTGCCCTTGATCTCCTTATTGATGAAGATATTTAACAGAACTGGACCCAAATCTGAGCCCTGGGGAACACCACTTGTGATTGGCCATGAACTGTATTTGACTCTGTTCACCACCACTCTTTGGGCCTGGCCATCCAGCCAGTTTTTTACCCAGTGAAGAGTACAACCTTCCAAGCCATGAACAGCCAGTTTCTCTAGGAGAATGCTGTGGGAAACAGTGTCAAAGGCTTTACTAAAGTCTAGGTAGGCAACATCCATGTCATTTTCCTTCATCCGCTAAGTGGACCACCTTGTCACAGAGGGAGGTCAGTTTAGTCAAGCAGGACCTGCGTTATATAAACCCATGCCAGCTGGGCCTGAACTCCTGTCCTGTGGGTGTTGTGTGATGATGCTCAAGACTACCTTCTCCATAACCTTCTTGATCACTGAGGTCCAGGTGACAGGCCTGTAGTTCCCGGGATCCTCCTTCCAGCCCTTCTTGTCACATTTGCAAACCTTCAGTCAGCAGGGAGCTCCCTGTTTAGCCAGGGCTGCTGGTAAGTGATTGACAGTGGCTTGGTGAGTACTGCACCAGCTCTCTCAGTACGCATGGGTGGTCCCTTCCAGCCCCACAGACCTGTGTGTGTCTTAATTGGTGTAGCGAATCACTAAACATTCCCCTTTGGACTACAGGGGCTTCATTCTGAGTTCTACTTCTGTGTCTTTTAGATATCCTTCATGCAAAATGTCCAGCCATCCTAGACTCCATTGCCCATCAGGACTGCCTCCCAAGGGTGTCTGTCAACCAGTCACCTAATCAGGCCGAAGTCTGCCCTAGGCAAGTTCCAAGGTTGCAGTTCTGCTGACCTCCCTTCTTTCTTCTCTGAGAAGTGAAAACCATGATTTTGAGACTGGTGTGCTTAAGTCAGCCGCCAACAATCACATCACCCACAAACAACAGGGAAGCAGAATGCCTTCCTTAGTTGGCTCCCTCACCAATTGTGTCAGGAAGTTATCTTCCACACACACCAGGAACCTCTTAGACTTTTTCATCTCTGCTGTGTTGTATTTCAGACTGACTCTTCATCCCTTCTCTTCTTCAGTTTTCTTCAATATAAACTTAGGTTCTGATGTCCAGTTGTGGTCTAATTGGACTATAGGACAGTGGTTGCAAAAAAAAGACTCCCTAGAAGTTTATTAAAAAACTAGGTGGCAAGATGAAAGGAAAATTTTATTGTCCCCAAACAAAAAGTTTCAGCATGAACTAACCTATTCTTGGACATGAAAGAAAGAACACAGCGGGAGGTATTGTAGGTGCCCTAGCTGTTGAAAGTGTTTCAGTCTGAATGCTCCTCTCGCTGGATAGCAATGAGTTTGTATGAGAGAGGATTTAATGGAAAACCAAACTGTATTAGCTCTGCGGTTTAAGAAGATGCTTGTTATCAGCCAGAGTGGCTTTCCTCAAAGCTGTTAATTGCTAAAAGGAGTTTAGTTTTTTGATCTCTTAGTTAAAATGCTGTTTTAACAACTTATTTTGTGTAATGCTGCAATTTGTATGGAACTTGGCATAATGTATGAAGAGTCTTTTTTACACAAAAATCATTTTGCTTCTCTTTGTTATTATTTCCCAAACTGAAATAAAAAGAAAGTAAACCTCTTTCATTAATTGATTATAGTTTCTGGTGTCTCTCAACTTGCAAACAAAGTGTATTGTGTATTTTCCTTATCTCCTAAAGTAGTCATAATTTACTTTTAAAAGCAACATGAAGGTCTCTGTTACAGGATTTATTTTAGAGCTAAGAAAAATATTCTATTTTGGATGAGAAAAGTATCATGGGAATTACCAGTTCTGAAAAACTCATACAGAAGGTGATCTTGCTAGCAGCAGTAGTCGTACGATTCAGCCGAGTGTAAAGGTTAAATAAAATGTCAGACATTTCAAGTTGACATCTGATGGACCTTACAGTATATTGTTAGCATGTTCTTTAGATTTCTGTACTTTAGTTTCAACAGTAATAGGAATATTTGCATTTGACAAATACTGAAAAAAAGCATCACCCTTTGTGGGAGTGTCTGTGGTAGGACTTACAGGCTTTTGCACAGTTAGTGTAATTTTTCTGCATGTAGGTGCTACTTGCTAGTCCATCATTACAGAGATACTTAGAAAGAAAAATCTGCTTATTTTGTGTAACTTCATACATCTTAACTATACCTCTCCATTCCACCTTTATTCCTCCTTCAACAGTCTACTCTTGTCTTCTCCCTAGTTCTTACGTGTACAGTTTTTTCTCACTAAGGACAGCAATTGAGTCCTCTTACATTTTTAAAGTTCAGCTCAGTCATGTGACAACTGACTGACTGATCAGAAAAACCTCCAAAATGAAACAGTTAGTTTTGAGTTTGTTTCTCACCCCGCTCTCCCACACAGTCCATAAGCTCTCTTGTGACTTATCTTACTTCTTCTGTTTCCTTCTCCCAGTCTTGTGTCAGATTTTTAATATTGTAAAGTCCTCAAATTAAATACTGGCAGAAGACAGTTGAAATAAGCTCCTAAATCAACATCTTCAGCATTTCATTAATATTTTTTCTTAAAAATTTATGTACTGTGGAACAACCAAGAAGATGCACTTCCTTCTTCTTCTTCTCTACAATTAAGAAAAACTTCTAATTTTTTTTAAACCAGTGACTGCTGAGCATTTACATTGCTAGTATGATTTGATACAGTAAAAACCCTAAATTATGTTACTCTAAGAACATTTATCCATGTTTTTCTTCAGTCATCTGAGTCTAGATAGCTTTATTTGCATTTTAATATTTTGTAATGTTTATTTTATGCATCGTGTTAAATAAATGGCCTGAAGTAAAAAAATGCTTATAGTGTAGAAAACAGATGTTTGAACATCCATTCTTTTCTCAAAGTAATTAAACACAATATATAGATTGTTACTAGAGGGGGGTAAATTGGTTCTGCTTCTGTTAAGTTATGGAGAATTGTGGTTCTTACGTTTTCCTTTTCTTAAATAAAAATAAGCTGACTTTCATTCAATGACTCATTTTCTCCTGGGCTTTATGATCTGTTGTAATGGTGATGATGCTGAGGCGAAACTTCAAAATATCATGCAATACTAACACTGCAAAAGCTCCATATATAAAACTAATGTTTTGCAAATTTTATTTACAGTCTCTTTATCTAATCAGAATAATTTGCAAGTAGTGGCAATGTACAGCAGAAAAGAAGATGGGAGAACTCCCATGTCATCAGAACTATCCCATATACTACGTGACACATACAGTACTTACCTTTGCAGGGTGACCCACAGAGCAACCTGTGCCTATAATCCAAGGCTATGATCAGTGTCTCAAGTGACTGCAATTATATAGAATGTTATTTGAACTGTCAAGTTCAGTGTAAGAAATTGATCACTGCTGATATTCTAGTTGTTTATGCTAGCAGAGATTGCAGAACATTTCTTCCTGATCTAAATTTGGGGCTGTCTTGTTTACAAAGCAGGATTAAGAGTCAGACATTTGAGAACTTTTGGTATCATAAAAAGGAGCACTGCATTCCCATCATACTGTCTAGTTAACGTTAGTCTGTTGATGCTGCAGAGCAAGGTGGAAATAGAACATGGGCAAAAGAAAGCCACGGGAGCCAAGCTGAGTATTAAACAAAGTGTAAGAGGAGAGAGAGGGAATTTGCTTGGTCTTGCAAACCATAGCATGCAAAGTCAGAAATTAGTGTGTAATACAGTTACGGAGAAATCAAATTTTAGCAACAAAGAATGACTGAATGTTCTTTAGACCTTTGTCATGTCCTGAGGGGTATAAAAATATTGTTCTTTATATCAATATTGAACTTCGGAGTACTGTTTTTATTAAAATTAATTCTTACAACATGAAGAACAATGTTGTCAACTATTTTCCTCATTCTTAGAAGTAGACAAATAGATTTGCTTTCATCAGTTTGAAAATTGTTTTGTGAGATAGGTGGATTTCTCATTGTTGAATGACACTCAGAAAAACTGAAAAAAAAAAGTAGCAGTTTGGTTTCTTCCATCCCCCTTAAATTGTGTAGATTTAAGCCCACTTCAGGTACTATTTCAGTGATTGTGGGTTGCACTATCGTATTTATATCTTTTCCAGACCATTTCTGTGCTGTTGGTAACTAAGGAGTGATGCTTTGAAAAGAAGCAAACCTGAACTTTGCTTCTGCAACTTGATTTTCTCACCATGTATAGAAGAGTATGACACTGAACAGAAACTACAATTCAGGCAGACTGTAACAATATGAAAGGAATTCACAGTAGGTTTCATTACATGCGTGCAAAATGGTATGTATTTAGTTGGAGTACTCAAGTGAAAAGAGCATGGAGAGAATAAAATAAATGGAGAAAAGATTGATCTAAAATGCTGCTAGTTAAAGAAACCTTTTTTTTTTTTTTTTTCAAAGCCAGTTTAAAATTATCTGTATACACTCTTGCAACTAAGTGGGTTAATGGGTTTTGAATTCATTCACAAGGATCCATCGGAGTTTGTAAATGTTTTTGATGAAATGGTTTTCCCGTTGGACAAAATTTGGAATTAAAGTTGTACAAAGCCTAATATGCCTTGTACAAGACCACCCTTTTTTACTTTGTAAAAGACCCCCCTTTTCATACCCAGATATGTCCTGAAACCAGCAGCTAGTGTCTATCTCAAGCTCTTTTGTCCACTCAAAATAGTGAAAAAAATTTCCAATTGCGCACTTTCGTGTCAAGTTTTTGTATTATTTTCTTTCAACTTCTCATTTTTAAGCATAGGTGAAAATAAAAGGAAGTTTGAGTAATAATAAGCAATGTTTCTGGGGAAAGGTGGGCATGAGAAAAATAAAAATTTGCTGGGTATGGAAAATAGAGTTGCATAAAATTTTCTTTTAAAAACTCGCATACTGAGGTTTGGTTTTTTTTTAAATTAAAATCTAATTTGGAAATAAGTATGAGACAGATAAACTCAGTATCTACTGTGTTGTCTTGCCTCTTCTGATGGACTAAGAGCTAAAAGAAAAATCCTGAGCTTCGAAGTTCTAGACTGAGCTTCTTCCATAGTCAGCATCTCTGAATTTTAAGGTTCTCTAGCTTCCTGCTTGATGACCTTTCCATGCTCCTCTCTTGAGGAGACTCATTGCTACTTTAGCTTATTCTCCAAGATAAAGTATTTTCTCAATAGTGCCCTCCTGTAGCTTCACTTAGGTGAAAATTAGTTTGGCGAACTAATACAACTTTTTCTCTACTCTTCCCATCTCTATAGTAACACTAATGGTAAAGAGAAAGAACTCCTTTGGGGGAGTGTTAGGAAGTGCAGAAAAATGGACAGGGGAAAATAAGAGTCTAGTACAGAAAATTATTAACCTTAAAGAATTGGTGGTAAATGAAGATGAAAATGCATGACACAGTCAGTCTGGGCTGTGAATTCATTTTCTAATTTCTTGAGATGGTGAGAGAAAAACCAAGTTTTATTTTGTAACAGAATCAAGAAGAAATCTATCAATACTAAAGTATGTGTGTATTAAAAACATACTGGGGCAGTGGAAGATAGCAAAATGAGTGAAGAAAATTTTTCATACTATATAGGCAATTTTGAAAGTCTTAGTTGCTGTGCATCACTCCTGTCTCTCTGCCTTGACAGCCCAGGAAACATAAACTTCTTATTTTAGTTCCTGGTTTGTCGCTGAGTAAGATGTGTAAAAAGGGTGATGAAAATACTCCTTGTAGTGTTAAGAAGCTTGTTAATCTACATAGTGATAGACACAATTTAATGCTAGATGATGGAGACATTGGACGCTAACATATGTTGCTGATGATATTGCCTATCTCTTGGTAGTTTTCAGTAGTTCTGTAGAAGTGATGACCAAATGTATTTTTCAGTTGCAGAAGCTGAGATAGAAAGTGTGTGTAGAAGACCTGCATGATTCCCACAGGTGAGAAAAGCAACATTCATACAGAGGAATCACACAGCTTGTAAGCCACTCTTTAAGTGGTTTTAAGGGATTCAGCTTCTGCAGTATATCCCCCCAACCTGCCCCTGGCCTTCATGGTTTTTTTAAGATTACGTTTGACAGCACTTAGCTGTGATACTGCCACAGTTTTTACGTATATTTGAGATGGAGTCTGCAAGAAACCTTGTATCTGTACAAAGAGAAGGTGCAAAGCAGAGGCACAAAGGGCAAGGGAGAAAGAGGAGAATCCATACAGCCACTTCTGTATCCACCGAGTGGTCCACCTATCAAATTGTTGTCTCTCCAATTTAGAGACAAGGATGTGATGCGGGACAGTGTTGAACTCTTTGCACAAGCCCAGGTAGATGACGTCAACTGCTCTGCCCCTGTCCATCAGTTCCGTAGCCCTATCGTAGAAGGCCACCAAATTGGTCAGGTAGAATTTCCTCTTAGTGAAGCCATGCTGGCTGTCACCAACCACCTCCTTGTTTTTCATGTGCCTTAGCATGCCTTCCAGGAGAATCTGCTCCAAGAGTTTGCCAGTCACAGAGGTGAGACTGACTGGTCTGTAATTCCCCGGGTCATCCATTTTCCTCTTCTTGAAAATGGGGGTTATATTTCCCTTTTTTTAATTGTTGGGAACGTCACCTGACTGCCATGATTTTTCAAATATGATGGCCAGTGGCTTAGCAACTTCATTCGCCAGCTCCTTCATGACCCGCGGATGGATTTCATCAGGTCCCATGGACTTGTGCACGTTCAGGTTCTTAAGATGGTCTCGAACCAGATCCTCACCTAACACTGATCAGGAAGTTACCAACAGAGGGACAAGACAGGTTGGAGTTACAAACCTGAGGACTTAAGAAAGCTTAAATAAATGAGAAGAAAGAAATAAGATGGTAAAATTTCACTACTGATTCTCTTAAATGTTTTATTAGGAAAATAATCAGTCTTAGAAACATTCATGTATCTAGTTTTCTGTTGTGTCTGTCTTTTCACAAATGCTCCCACAGGATTTTTGAAATTTAAATGATGAGTATGTCCTTCCAAAACTTAGTTACAAGTCTTTATGTCATTATTTGGCCAAAATTTCCATTGACATCAGTGTTTGCCACAGTAAATACTACAGAAACTGTGATCATCCTTTAGGATTTGTTTCAGTAGTAATGAATCCAGAGGGAATCTGGAGGAAAAAAGAAAACCCAGACTTTTGAGATTAAATGAGCAGTCTGTTTCTGTCTTTTAAATTCTAGACCTTTTGTTTAAATCATTGCGCAAGTGACCCTTACTGTGCATAGCACACAGAGGAGTTGCAGTTTAGTCATTGGCATGTGTTAGTAAGGACTTTTGTAAGCAAGGAATTGCTGGCTGAAATTAATGCATTACTTAATGTCATGTTCAAGTCTGGTTTATGAAAGAATGTTGTACGATTTTTAGCAATTCAGGAATAGTTTTCTTATAGTATTTAAGTTTACTTTCTGCGCTTCACTTGATTAGTGAATGAAAAGCAATGGACAGGAAACAAGATTCTTTTGAAAGATGAAGTGACAATGAAGTATCTTCTACTGCATATTGTTATTAAGATTCCCCTCTTCAGTATGTCTCCATCTCAATATAGATGTTACTGGAGGTGAAAAATTGGGAATGGGACTCTGGAGTACCATCTGGACTGTGTAAATGGGGGCTAGTATAGATTCAACAGTGCTTGATAAGTTCCTAAAAATCATGTTGACAGCTGTTGAGCTCATCCATACTCAGTGTGTTTTTTAAAAAAGAAGCTAAGGAATTTTTAATCAAAGAAGATTACTGAGCAGATTACTGTGTGCTGAATATTTAAAAATAGACATACTTTTATTAGTAAAAACTCTTTGTTTAAGCCTGAAGTGTTAATTTTTTCCACTGAAAATGTAAAAGCTGTTTTGATTTAAAACAGTATTAAATTATTATGAATGAGATAGAAAGAGATAAGGAGATGGAAAGAAGATAATATTTATTCTATTTAATTGGAATGTTCTATTAGAATGTCAGCTTGAGTAATCTAAGTGCATGTAACTTTAGGCTTTACTGGATTTCAGACTGGCATTTTGGGGGGGAAGGAGGTTTTTCAGTGACCTGTTAGGTTAGAAAATGTCTGATGTAAAGAAAATTCTCTATGGAATGTTTTTGTGTGAAGTTATTTTGGTAATCTGCTCTCATAGGACCAATTGCTAGTCTTTTCCCACCCTAATGAAACTAGGTCACTAGTTTTTGGCACTCATCCAAGCTGTGAGATTTATTTGGTGTTCAAGCACACTGTCTAGAAATAGTGATGCAATGTCAGCAAGGCCACTTTTCTTTTCATGAACATAATTTCCACTGCCCTGGAATTAATTTATTCACTGACCTGTTAATAACTGCAATCTGTCACTGGTTTACAGAGGCAGAGGAAGTGTCTGGAAATAGTCATGGTCACCCTACCAGGTGATTAGTTACAGGATTTCTGTTCAGTGTAACCTTTTTTTGGTTTTGATCATGTAGAAGAGTCTGACTGTTAATGAAAACAAACCAGCAACTTAATCAAAAGGAAAATACTTGTAATTAGTAAATACTTGAGTGAGATAACTGACTTAAAGTGGTTGGTTTACGTGAGATTTATACTGTAACATATCTGAAACATTCTGGTTACCGTTGAAATAGCGTAGGAATTCAGCATGTGAGATGGTACATAATTATTTGAAAAAGCACGTTATGGTATTAGTGTTGTTACATAAAAAGAAACCTAGCAATTAAAATTTACTGGCATTCCAAGTTTATGTATCTCCTCTCTCTCCCCTCCCCACCATTTTGGTAAAATCAGGATTGTCCTTTGCCAGAGGCATGGCAGTCAGGCACTCAGGGCGTTAGGTTGCTCTGGATAGCGAAATAGCTGTTAGCCCTTTTCTACTTAACGTGTGTCAGAGACCTGGAGAATCAAGCTTGCTGCTGCCGTTGAGGGAGAGGGGTTTGGGGGTCAGAAAACAGTTCTTGCTACGCAGTGTCACTGCTGGCTTTTTCCTAGGAATGGTGCTGCTGCTATTTTAAATGTTTCTTTCTGCTGTAAGGAAGCAGCAAACTTAGCTGTACCATTCCCCATGGTACAAGTCGCATAGCATCCTGAACCTTAAACCACTGTCTAGTAGAATTATATTTTGCCTAAACAAGTAAGCTGGCTCAGATTAAAGAATCAGGTACCATCACTGCATGTCGTAAACCCTGTTCTTGGGTAGATACAGGAAACGGCTTTTCTAGGCTTGTATAAAACTAATCTTCGGGCATAGATTAAAGCTTAATAATGGGAAGGGGTTTTTTTTTTTTTTGGTGTGGGGTTTTTTTTTATGGTTTTGGGTTTTTTGGGTGTCTGATTTAATACAGTTCAGGAGCTTCTGAGTTAGGGTACTTCATGTGGTATTACAGACATTAAAATTTTTGATGGAACTGTCAGCAGAGCTTAGCGCTGATCTACTATTCCTGCCACTGCAATCATGAAAAGAGTTACCACATTTTTCGGACTTGAGTTTCATGATCAGTAGCATTTTTCTTGAAGCTTTAGTTCCAAAAGACAACTTGTAGCCTGGAGTTCCATGGCTGAGCAATGGTAGCTGAAAGCATGTCCCTTCATGATATATGAAAGTCAGTGTAAGTGAATGGCAGAATTTATTTCTAACCTGTTTTTTTTGCTGAAATTTTTTCCAGGGTGGAAAAATGCTAGAAATCTTTTTAGCAGTAACTTGTAGGTTGAAACAGAATATTTTTGAAAATTCCATTTTATTCAGTTTATCTGAAGCCTTTAGAGAGACTAAACACTATTTTGGGATGAAGTCGTGATGTCCATGAAAGTATTATCCTATATTTCATAGAATCATAGAATAGTTAGGGTTGGAAAGGACCTTAATATCATCTACTTCCAACCCCCCTGCCATGGGCAGGGGCACCTCACACTAAACCATATCACTCAAGGCAATGTCCAACCTGGCTTTGAACACCACCAGGGATGGAGCATTCACAACCTCTCTGGGCAACCCATTCCAGTGCCTCACCACCCTCACAGTAAAGAATTTCTTCTTTATATCCAATCTAAACTTCCCCCGTTTAAGTTTGAACCCGTTACCCCTTGTCCTGTCACTTCAGTCCCTAATGAATAGTCCATCCCCAGCATCCCTATAGCCCCCCTTCAGATACTGGAAGGCTGCTATGAGGTCTCCATGCAGCCTTCTCTTCTCCAGGCTGAACAGCCCCAACTTTCTCAGCCTATCTTCATATGGGAGGTGCTCCATCATCCTTGTGGCCCTCCTCTGGACTTGTTCCAACAGTTCCATGTCCTTTTTCTCTTGAAGACACCAGAACTGTACACAATACTCGAAGTGAGGTCTCACAAGAGCAGCGTGGAGGGGCAGGATCACCTCCTTCAACCTGCTGGTCACGCTCCTTTTGATGCAGCCCAGGATATGGTTGGCTTTCTGGGCTGTGAGCGCACACTGAAGCTGGCTCATGTTCATTTTCTCATGGACCAACACCCCCAAGTCCTTCTCTGCAGGGCTGCTCCGAATCTCTTCTTTGCCCAACCTGTAGCTGTGCCTGGGATTGCTCTGACCCAGGTGTAGGAGCTTGCACTTGGCATGGTTAAACTTCATCAGGCTGGCATCAGCCCACCTCACAAGTGTGTCGAGGTCCCTCTGGATGGCATCCCTTCCCTTCAGCATATCAACCAAACCACACAGCTTGGTGTCATTGGAAGACTTGCTGAGGGCGCGCTCAATGCCACTGTCCATGTCACCGACAAAGATGTTGAACAAGACCGGTCCCAACACCGATCCCTGAGGGACACCACTCGTTACAGGTCTCCAGCCGGACATCTAGCCATTGACCACAACTCTTTGTGTGCGGCCATCCAGCCAGTTCTTTATCCACCGAGTGGTCCACCTATCAAATTGATGTCTCCAATTTAGAGACAAGGATGTCGTGTGGGACAGTGTTGAACTCTTTGCACAAGCCCAGGTAGATGACGTCAACTGCTCTGCCCCAGTCCATCAGTTCCATAGCCCTATCGTAGAAGGCCACCAAATTGGTCGGGCAGAATTTCCCCTTAGTGAAGCCATGCTGGCTGTCACCAACCACCTCCTTGTTTTTCATGTGCCTTAGCATGCCTTCCAGGAGAATCTGCTCCAAGAGTTTGCCAGTCACAGAGGTGAGACTGACTGGTCTGTAATTCCCCGGGTCATCCATTTTCCCCTTCTTGAAAATGGGAGTTATATTTCCCTTCTTCCAGTCGCTGGGAACTTCACCTGACTGCCATGATTTTTCAAATATGATGGCCAGTGGCTTAGCAACTTCATTCGCCAGCTCCTTCATGACCCGCGGATGGATTTCATCAGGTCCCATGGACTTGTGTACATTCAGGTTTTTAAGATGGTCTCGAACCAGATCCTCTCCTACAGTGGGCCTAGGGTCTTCATTCTCACAGTTCCTGAGAATTGCCTTCGGAAGAGAATTTATGAAATTAAATTCTAAGTCTTTTTGTTTGTTTTTTTTTGTTTAAAATATAATAGGAAAATACTTTTTTTTTTTTCCTAATAAAAAAGACAATATAGTACAGGTAATAGCAGATTTCTCATTGACTCTTGCTAATCCCAGTATTTTCTAAAGTGAAAAGGCAGTAGCTACTGCATACTTCTCATTTTAGTGATATTTATCTTGCCAGACTGCTAGCTATATGATTCCCCTGTATGGAACAAGAAAAGGTCTGGCTGCTTTGTATAATACCTAGTTTTGCAGCATATAGAATGCTAGCAAATTTTGAGGACTTGGCTCATTACATCTTTTGATATCACCTTTGATTTCGAATTCTTTTAAGTGACACAGTAAATTAAGCTGTTCTCTGTTCAGTACGTCTGGTCTCTGTCCCCCAAAGTCCTTGTCATAAAAAAAAGAATAAAACCGAAGTAAATTCCTGGTGACTCATTTTCTAATATGTGATAAAACAGAAAAACAAAACTGAGAATGTACAATGAAAACCAATGTTCTGATCTAGTAAATTATATAGAAGCAGAACATACTTACTTGCTTTTTCATGCCAGGCAAGCTAAAGGAAAATGATTTTCATACATCTTCTACTGTTTCAGACACCTAAGTCATTTTCTTTAAAACATACTATTGAAGTATTTAGCTTGTTCTAATGATATTCTTTTATTAGTACATAGTATGATTATGATTTAAATGGTTGGGGTTTTGTTGTTGGTGTTTCCCATATGTCTGAGCATGCAGCAAAGAAATGTGTTAGTGTTAAGTGAAATGAGCAACTAAACTCATAGTTGGTTTTGGACATTGAAAATTACATGTTTGGAAAATCCCTCAGTCTGAATCAGTAGTTCACCTATGGTATAGGAAGCATAAAATAAACCAGTTTAATCATCTAAACATTCATGTGAATGTTGTTCTTGAAAATTTTGATCTTCTAGGTGTTTATTTTGTCATTTTTCTTCTTTTTGATGAGGTTCACATCTGCTTTGTTGACTGTTTCAAATTAATTCCTACGACATTTTTTCCAAAGGTTTGCACATAGCAAGAGCACAAACTAAGTGCAGTTTTCCTCTTCTGTTATTAAGTCACTTTTTTACCCTTGTTTTTACTGGGGAAAGTTCTTTTAAAAGTATCTCTTTTGGCTCTCTGTTTTCTTGTAAAGGGTCAGCAGGTGGTATGTCTCCCAGCAGAGCCAGAATAAGAACAGGTCTTGTAGAAAGTAGATGAACGATAACCAATTAAAAATCTTGAAAATGTTCATAGCTTTGAACATTTTATTTGTGGGATTTTGACTGTATGCTGTAGGACTCTCTAAGTCTCCTCCAAGATCATCAACCCATTCTCAGGTGCCTTAATCTCAAATACAGCTAAAATTTCAGTGAATTCACGTCTGCTAAATGGAAGGAAAAATTAAAACAACTCTCAAATCACTTTTTCTAGTGTATATGAATGTGTGAGGTGCTAGGTGGATATTAGCTGAGTCAGATGAAAAATTTTCATGGTAAATTCATCTTATAATACAAACTTCCCCATGATTTTTATTGTAGTAGAAGCCTCAGTGTAGCAATAAAAATGGGAAAAATTGTTGTCCTCTTAGGAAAGATCAGTGAAGGGTAGCTACTGTAATTAGAAAGCTGGTATTTTTTGTACATTTTCTACCACCTTCTTTCTGCAAGAGTTATAGAATGCTACCATACCTGGGTTCAAACATAGGAAAGCTTAAATTCTTGCTTCTCTTTGTGTACCCTCTGAGCTGGTAGAACAATTCTGAATTCAGACATCCAGGCACCAGGCACTAGGTATTAATCTTAATTATCAAACAGAGGCACACATTACCACAAGGACACAAGTGTTTCTGAGTTTTTGTATCTTGGAGCAGGAGCCAACCTTTCTCTTCAGAAAGTTTCTAGAAGGCTGTTCTTGCAAGCAGAGATAGGATGTGGAGTTGAGTTCCGTGGTGTCCTGTGCCCTGGAGTGTCTGGCTGAGACTCTGCTTCTGTATTCTCACTCTAAGCGCAGGAGTTGTAGATACACTATTGTGTCCTGTGGTGTGTAGATACTGTGATGTCCAAAATGCTTTTGATATGTAGGTGGTATAAGTTGAATTCCAGGCATAATGTCGGTGTTACAAAGCATCAAGCACTGAAGGTTTTAAGGGAATTTTTCATGAAGTACAGAGCATAGTACGAGTTGCTGGGTTTACATTGTTTCACATGGATCTGCCTGCCTTGTTTTTTGTTTGTTTGTTTGTTTTTGTTTGTTTTGTTTTGAACCACTTTGGGATGTGTTTTGGTTTTTGAGGGTTTTTTTGTTTGTTTTTGGGTTTTTTAGCTGGTTTTTTTTTTACTTGGAAGGGACAGCCAATTTGCAATTAAATGCACGTAATTTGTCATGGCAACAAATTCATGCAAATGTAACAATTGTTAACAAATATAGCAAATGACTTTGTGGCCATTTGTGTAGGCAATGCCAAAACTTCATAGACTGTCCTAACAATATGAAGTTACTGTAATGCGATTAAAATGTGGAAAGGTACAACACAGCTCTGTGCATAGCTGTCATAAATATGGCAAAGAAAAACTGAGAGAAGAAAGCATGATTCAGAACTAAAATTTACTAAGTGTAAGTTGTATGGGCTTAGCCAGTAATTTCCAATGAATTTTGATATATAACAGCTCACACAAAAGATTAGAGCAGCTCTTTGACAAGTTGTAAGTCATAAAGTCAGAATAAGTGTTCATATTTTTGATCTTATTTTTTGAGTATAAACTTTGCTTTCCTGTTTGGTCTTCATTTTACACAAAATTAAAAAAAAAAAGTCAAAAGGAAAAAAAGGTTGATAGAGATTTGACTGCTGTCAGTACAGAAGAGAAATGTGATCATGGGAAGACCTAAAGCTCTTTGCTATTATAATTCTGCTTGAAAAGTAGGTGGCAGCTACTGATCTTTCATTGAAATTCCTGAAGTTTGACGCTGGATTCATGTATTAATTGCCATGAGTTTGACAATGAGCAAGGCAATATACAGCTTGTATGTTAAATTTATTTCAGTGGAGGGACTTAATAGAGAGTTTTAACCCATATATATTCGGCTGTCAGTTCCTGTGGGACTGGACCCAGAGAAGTGAAAGATTTCTCACTTCTTCTCCAAGGTTTGCTGTTGGAGGCAGAAATAGAGTGACTGAATTGTGATATTTTAGTTGTTCATAAGGATGTTATGCCTAGCCAGCTTTATAGCTACTGCAGGTGATCCAAAGTCTTCATGCTGAATACTTCGAAGTGCTAGCTATCTTTCTGGATATCATCTCTTCAGCAAAATAGGAGGTCACCCACTGTGACCATAAAAAACCTTTACTTTCTTCAATCCTGGAAGTGCGAAAAAGGAAGAAAGTAACACTGGAAGTACGAAAATAATAGTACATGCAGCATAGGAAGTAACTATTGTTGTCCTTGCTTATTGTTCAAATGGAAAAAATAATCTTCTGTGAATAAAGAAGTCTTGGAAGTGTCAAAGGTTCACATAGTGGAAAAGGCTGATAATGCTGTCTGTTCTGAGCTCCTCACACTTCCCGATTTTAAAGTTAAAACCCAAGTAAATTCTTTCCACATTCCATACAAGATGTATCCTAAATTGGAATGTGGAATATAGTGTATTTACAGATTTTCTGATTTCTTGAATTTCCTGCAATGCATATGTAATGTCTCTAGGCATGGTTTTTCTTTTGTTCCTGGTGAGATGACTCTGACCTATACTGTAAGTTTATCTTTACAGTACCTTTCCTACTGGAAACCTAAATTTAGTTTGGTATGCTTCAGTATCTGCAAGCACAACATTCATATGCTTTTCTACTCCTAGACAGGAGGTGATTATAGATAATGTAACCAATAACAACCACAAAAATTCTCTATTGTTTCCTTATAACCACCCCCTTTACCTTTCTTGTTTAAAAACAAGAAGAAAGAAAGAAAAATAAGTAAAAGCCGTGTTCTGCAGTTGAAGAGACATTTCTCTTTCTGGTGGATAGAATAAAATAATTGGTAGACTTTTATGTGTTTCAGGTTTGTCAGATGATGTACATTCTAAGAGATTTGTGTAGATGTCCATTTGCCCATCCTGCCATGCAGGAGCCAGCTACTGTATAGGAAGAATCTGGTCTTCAGAATCCCTGGTTCTGGACATGGTCTTGAACAACCTTTTGTAGGTGACCCTTCTTGATCAGAGATCTTGGAAGATGATCTCCAGAGGTTCCTTTCAACTCAGTTAGTGATTCTGCAATTTTGGCAGTTGGATGAAGTATCGAAAGACCGTCAAAACAATGTTCTTTTTTTGTTCTACTTCTCAAAATTAGGGTAAAGTGAGCTTGCGTATTGTACTAGCACAAGCTCTAGCACAACATAAACAAGTTAAATGTGTATGTGAGTCTAAATCTGGTTTGGGTTTTTTTTCCTCACCACCCCCCCCCCCCATCCCCTTCACAGAAAAAGGAAGTAGTACTTTCAAAGTAGGTCAACAAAATGTCAGCTGGTGAAGTGTGACTGGTCAATGGAAAAATCATTGACTTTCCTGAAAACATAGTTTGTAGAACAAAATATTATTGCAGTCTCATGCTATTTTTCTAATTTGTTATCTTTTTCATTCTCTTATTTCCTGGTGTTACAGGACTTCATATTACCACCTTTCACAATTTCATTACATGTATGAGGTGGAGTTTAGTCTTTTAAAGGAAGGTGGTTTAGTCTTTTAAACAAGGGTGTTCTATGATTTCCACCTTCTTACTTTGTGTGGATAGTAAACTCACTTTCATATTTTTTTATTGATGGTAGTAGTCTTGGTTTAGAGCTTTAGTTGTACTGTTGCTTAACCAAGTGTAAGGTATGTAAGGGAAGCGTGCAGTTACTGGGTTGGTGCCAAAGGGAGTTTGCTTTAGGTTGTTAGATCAGGAAGCCAAGAGAAAGGAAGTGGCATTACCCTTACAAATCTTTACAAATAAGCATAGAATAATAATGAAATGATAGTACGACTGTCATTGAGATGAATTTGCCTGTTCAGTTGCAGACTTTTTCCTTGTTCTAAAAGCAAAATGTGTTCTGAGATTATCTTAAGCGTCTGTGTCTTACTGAAAATGGGATTATTACACAGTCACACTTAGGGAGCAAGAGATTCACAAGGTAGAGTGTTTCTTTGCCCAGAAGGTGGCAGGACAGAAAATCTCAAAGGAGCAGTGAGGTGCCCTGGTACTATATGGAGTTCTTATTTCTGGGCATTTGAGGTTATACATTTTAAGGAATTAAATTATTCCAGTAGTTAATTTCGAAGTCACCAAACTTTCACCAAACTGTAGAGAGATTTAGGTAGTACGAAGAAGCATTTTCATATTGGTAGTGGATTTCTAGAGGCAGTTCTTGTATGTGGCTGAGAAAATGTTTATCTGAGCTGAGTGTCAATATACTCTGGCATGTCTGACCTCAGTGACACTGAGTTGCATTGGCATATTTGTTTCAGGGTTTGCTGGGTCATGTTGAGTTGTTTGTTCTAACTTTTGCTCCTAAATAGGATTGAACACTGAGTAGGAATCTTGCTTCCAACAGTCTTATGCATATGGCTACTGTCTCTACTGATGCCAAGAATATGTGGAATTATCTTGACTAAAAGATTATATTTTGAAAATAATATTGAGATAATTGCCTTGTTTAGAGATTCAGTGAAACGTTTGGGGGCTTTTTTTGGTTTGTTTATTTATTCTTGTGGAGGGCGTGGTTTACCTGTTGCAGAGTTTTCATCATTCCCTGAAGCAGCTGTTTACAGAAGTAAGGTTCTGCATTGGGTGAAGAATTATAACTGAAGTCCATCCAGAATGCCTAAGTAAACACATAGGAGAAAAAAAACAACAACAAAACAAAAACCAAACAAAAAACCAACCCTAACACAACTGTCAAATTTTCTTTGCTGAAAGAATTGTGTTTTCTTACGTATATGCAGATAGTCTAATTCTGTCAGACACAGTGTTACTGTTAGGAATTTACACGAACATGTCAATAAGCACATAGCTTAGGGGAAGTGCATTTGCGAAGTCATAGATCCATCATTTCTCTGTTTCATTGTGTGGGTTTTTCTCAGAGAGAGAAATAAATGCCTATTATTATAATAAGCATTCCCAGTATTCCTCTATTACATTTGTCAGATTACAGATCTCTAAATGAGTGAATGTAGGCAATATTTCACGATGAATCTTCAGTGCACAGCTCTATAGATTGTAAAGGTTGGCACTAATTATATATTTTTAGTATATTAGATAAGAGAATCATCAAGTACAGACCAAGTGTGGAATTATGTTTGGTTGTGTAGAGCTAGCAAATCTGACTAGACTTTAGATGAGACTTTTATTGGAAGAGAAGTCAGGCAGTTTCCCCTGCTGTTTGCATGCTCCTTACAGTCCCTTTGTCTGCAAAATAGTGATGCATGCTAAAATTGAAGTAACTTCTGGGGAAAAGTTGATGTGATGTTGATTTTACTTCCTGGTACTTTCCTGATATTTAGACCTTTAAGTAGGCTAACATAATGTCTTTAAAGGATTTCAGCCATGAGAAGTCAGCTTTAGCAAAGTATAATGACATAGTTATTTTTTGAAATAATTGCAGGTTATGAAAGTGAGTTGTATTGTTAAAAAATTTGAAAATTTGTTTTGCATAAAACGTATTACTGATTTATTTTCAGTCTTCAGATATGCATGAAATGTAGTATGAGTAGAGATATTTTTGCCTATTTTTCAAATATAAAATAACTCCAGACTAATCTGCACTACTGCAGAAGTGGGATATTGGGACATAAACTATCTGCAGTGTAGCACATTGATTTTTGCGTGTCTGATTGAAGTAAATTGCATCAATCACTGAGGTGGCAATGTAGAAGTATGGAAGTGGTGTAATAGTAGTAATCATTTCCATAATGAAAAAGTCAGCTTTAAGAATGTGTGTAGGAGGAAAATGTTTTCCAAGAACTAACTACATTTGAATATCATTTCATCAAAATAGAACACACCTCCATATGACTGATATTTTCATTTTTAGTAATCATTGACATTCATTGTCAGAAGTTGCTTGTGATTCTATCTTTTGAACATTGGCCTGCTAGATTTTATTTCCACATACAAAAAATTAAAAATAATATGCCTTATTCTGCTTTTCATTACATTCTATGGTAAGTCAGATATTTTCAGCACTTGTTTATCAGTTATTTTCATGGTCAGTTAAGCAGTTATCTCTACATCATCATTCTCTCTGATTTACTAAGCTGTTTTAATAGTTAAAAGGACTAGTTTGTAGATTTCTTTGCCTCCCAATCAAGTATGTGGCTGATTTAATATACTAAGTTAATATAACTAAGTCAGAAGGCAAAAACTTTAAAATTTTCTACTTTCAAATGAGAATTAAGCAAATACAATTTTATGCAGGCATTAAGAAAATTATTTTTTTTTTAAATGGCTGATTTATTTTATTAAAAAATCATTCAGAAAAGATTCAAACCTTTCTACTTAAGTAAGTCAATCTGTTACAACTTGTGATTAAGGAAGATCCAGGTTGAGTAAATAATATATCACACTCTCCCGTATCTTTTGTGGGGAAATGAGATGTTCAACATGAAACTAGGTGTAATCTGTCTTGGTAGAGTTGGTAAACATAATGTAGTGTTGTTGTAAAGTCTGTTTCATAATGCCTTGTGATTGTACCTGTAGTTTAACAGTATAGTAGCAGGAAGTACATCAGTTTGAAAATGCTGTGCCTTAGGGAAAATGCCGAAGCTTGTTAGAAGCCCGCTGCTTATTTGCTTATTCTAGGTAAAGTTCATGTTTACAATATTGAGAAATAGGTATCAGAATTGTACTTTTAGTCTTCTACTTTCAGTGTTCTTAGAAAGCAGACATCTTAAGCTTCATTGTAATTTGTCAATAGCACTTTGCAGACAAGATAATTGAGGCTAAATATCTGTAATGTAAAGCCAATACTGTTTGTGTTTGTTATCACTAGAATTGTGATTGCTTAAACTTGCCCTGTGATGGTAGGCAAATATAAATGATTCCAAATAACTGGAATGGAATTTTACTCAACTAAGGACTCTAACTTTTTCCTGAAGTGGAGATTTTAATGAACTATGTAACCTAAGTTAAATTCATAGAAGCTGCTACCATAATTTTTGTGAATATTTTAATGAATCCAACCAAATTTAGACTTACAAGATAACTTAGTAAAGAAAACACATAATATTATGGTGAATCAAAATAATTTCAGTGGTCTAGTACTTATGTCTACTGTAACTTCAGTTGTTCCCTAACTTAGGGTTGTGCCCTAAGATGCATGGCTCGCTCTGTGGACTATTACTTACTGTGCTACTTCTTTTGAATTACTTTAAGTAGAGATGGTGGGGGGTAAGTAGTTCAGTGAACGCTCAATGAAATCACAGGAGAGGTAGAATTACATGAACTTCATAAATATGTTTTGTGCAGAAATGAAAATGGAATATATAGTGATTTAGTTAATACTCACTTTGAAGGACAAATAATGGAATATGTTGCAAAACCTTAGGTATTTTTTTTTCAATATCTAAAAGTTTAAATTTATAATGCTGCTGGATAAAATTTGGTCTTCTGCAACAGCTTATCTAATATTCTAAGTATCAAAAAGGATGATGTTGAAGGGATTGGTACTATACCCAAATTTCATTGTAAATGTAAGAATTAACACTTTACGATTGTCATGGTTTAAACTCAGCCATGCAGTCTCTCTCTCTCACTCCCCCCCCTTCCCTCCCCGCTCCCGGAGGGATGGTGAGGAGGGTCGAAAGAATGTAACTCCCACGGGTTGAGATAAGAACAGTCCAGTAACTAAGGTATAACACAAAACCACTACCACTACCGCCAATAATAATAATGATAAGGGAAATAACAAGGGAAGAGAATACAACCGCTCACCACCCGCCAACAGATACCCAGCCCGCCCGAGCAGTGATCTAGCCTTCCAGGTAACTGCCCCCAGTTTATATAGTGGGCATGACGTGCTATGGTATGGAATACCTCTTTGGCTAGTTTGGGTCAGGTGTCCTGTCTCTGCTTCCTCCCAGCTTCCCCTCCTCCCTGGCAGAGCATGAGACTCAGAAAGTCCTTGGTGAGGGTAAACATTACTGAGCCGCAACTGAAAACATCGGTGTTATCAGCGCTGTTCCCAGGCTGAAAGTCAAAAACACAGCACTGCACCAGCTACTAAGAAGGAGAAAAATGACTGCTACTGCTGAACCCAGGACAGCAATAACTTTTCATCTTGTGCAAAATATTGTGTACATGCACATGTGTGCATACACTCATGTTTTTAGGTGAATGATAATTTACTGGGTGCTTCACAAGCAATTTTGGTTTTCTAGTTTATTTTTTAAAATGTATTTTTCTGGACAAATTTAATATAATTACAACTTGATTTTTTATTTTAGAAACAGTTTGTGAAAAGGTGTACTGTATTGAAAAATGTAAAAGATGATGACACCAGAATTCTTACTCAGTGTTTTGGGAAACAGTAAGTTACATGAAGTATCTGGTTGCTAATAAAGGAAGTAGAATTTAGTGAACAAAGACCTCTAGCCACCAGAATCAGCTTATATTTGACAAAGAGAAAGTTGAAATAATGATTTTTTTTCAGTTCTTGACAACTAAACATTCTTAAAGATAAGCAAAGTTTTAACTAGTCGTGAATGATGTTTATATTTCTTTAAATGTTTACCTGTTAAAATTTAAAAGCAAAAATAGTTGAAAAATTGTTCCTGATGTTTGTTAAACATCCTTCTTTATCTTTTTTCAGCCCTTTTTTCCCTTTTTACCAATTATAGTAATTTATATTTACTGTAATTGCACGCAGGATGTTAGTAGTTGTATTTCCCATTAGTATGGCATGCAGGTTGTTAGTTTTCGTTTGTATTGTAATAAATGTTCGTATTGCTGATCACTGCTGTGATGTTACTATTTCACACTAACTTCAGGATTGAGAAGTTTTATTCAATGTTTGAGAGTATGAGGGAGAAACAGATAGCACCACATCTCACAACAGTTAGCACATTGAAAAGATAAAGTACAAATTCTTTATGAGCATCAGTGAAGAAGCTAAAAGGGATTTATAGTAATCTCAGAAACAACAGAAAGTGTTTTCTCATATTCTAGAAGATCTAACAGGTGAAATCCTCTTTACTGAAATGGAGGAGCTGAAAAGTTACTGTAAAGGCTCTGAAAAATAAAGCATCATCAGTGTCACCAGTGGAACATAGCCAATGTGATTGGTAACCTGAATAGCTCTTATTTCAAGCCCAGTTTTTTCTTTTTTGTCTTCACGTTCAAGAAAGAAGGCAAAGGTACTTTTAGTGACTGTGGCAGAGTAAGAAGTGAAAGCACAGATTGTAATTGGTAAGAGGAACTTGTCATATTATAGTGAGATGGTCTTCAGCATGGTATGTGCTAAAGCATTATGAAGATGTGATTAATTATCCTTATGGATACATTTAATTTTGCATATATAGACTTATTAACCCAGAAGTAGAGAGGTGTAGGAAACATCAGGAGAAAATTCTCCATGAGCATGGATTGTGTTGGGTTGTTTGCAATTGTCAAGCATTAGAAAATTGAGAAAGGTTAATTTATTTTAATATAAATAATTAAGAATTAGTATAAATCAGGGAGAAATATTTTTAGATGCTGCAATTAGTTTTGCATTCACTTACACACAGCATTACTCATAGTATGAGATTTGTCTCCAGAAAAGGCCAGGCTGTGTTATCAGAAGCTATTGGCACACAAATGTGAATAGATTAATGTGAAAGGAACCTTCCTTCTTTTGAATTTAGTGTCTCCATGCAGGATCAGCCATTCCAGCAGTCTTCCATTTACTATGGGGGTTACACAAAACCTATTTTAAGGTTGTAATGTGATGATGTGTAAATTTTGAACATCTGACACTCCATAGGATGACTACGGAGTCATCGTACGGATTTCATACTACTTTTAAGCTTT
The DNA here is from genome assembly GCF_963264785.1 of Psittacula echo. Taxonomy (NCBI): domain Eukaryota; kingdom Metazoa; phylum Chordata; class Aves; order Psittaciformes; family Psittacidae; genus Psittacula; species Psittacula echo. The sequence continues at coordinate 49,483,541 of NC_137742.1, read as the reverse complement.
TTGTAAAATCTGGAGTAGAGTAAGAACAGCCAAATCGGTTCTGGTTTGCACCACAAAATGTAGAATTTTGACAGAAATACGGAAGTAAATGCACTGGGGCTGGAAGGCAGCCCAATTAATAAACAAACTGTGAAATGACAATGTATCATATCAGTATGATTTATCAAAACAGCACATCTTTTAGGAAACTACGTAAGCACTCAAGTGTGGTCATTTCAGGACTTCTGTTTAGATTTCTGCTAAGTAAAAAAGCATTATACTGTTATTTTACTCAATAGAAGCAGAGAGGAGAGAACAGAAGATGCAGAGGCAGGGATGGCAAGATCAGAAATACAGGTAGAGACACTGTTTTGGACATTTAGAAAATGAAATCTTTGCTGAAGATTCACTCTGATCAACAAAGGTGTGAAGGCTGATTGTATAAACTTTAATCTAAAAACATTGCATCTTTCAGCAGGAGTAATAAGTACTGTCATTGGGCATCCCCAATTCCAGATGCAGAAAAAAATAATATTTCTTCAATACTCTCACACTTTGCTTTGGATCTTTATAACAAACTATTTGTTTTGAGGAATAGTTGACTAATGCTGCAGATGAAGCTGAGTGGGTATACACTGTAGAAATAAAGAAGGTTTTGAACTGATGAAGGAAGTGTAGGAAGCTCCTAGAAGAAGTAAGAGTACACGTGATGGAGTAAATGGAGCTTATATTGTGCATCACTTGTGGTTTCCAGTGGTTGATATGATTATACAGCCCTTTTCATGGCCTCCTAGTTTTTCTCTGATCAATTCATGATTTCCTTAAATCACAGATGGGGGTGTTACTAGAACTCTTTTGTTCCTGACAAAGTCTTAGTTTAACAATTTTATAGTCTGGTCTTGCTTTCTCCATGTTGAAAAAAGAATAAAACTTTAACCAAACAAAATAAAAATATACATTGTTGTTGAATCTGAAGTAGGCTAAACTTCTGTGAGCTTGTTGTTTCATCTCACAATGTTCACGCAGACTAATAATTCTCAATAGTTGATTGAACTGCAAACAAGTTTAAGAACTAACTGAAGTCTATAAGCTCTAATTTAGACTTTTACGTGCAAGGGTGAGTGAGCGTGTAGTTTTCCACGTAGCATTCCCCAGCTTATAGGTGGGGCTTATATGAGCAAGGGAGGCTTTAGAATAAAAAAGCTTGTATTGCCTACTCCAGAGGTCTGTCTAGCCTCGTATCTTGTCTCCCACAGGGCAAATGTGTATAAATGAGGTATCATTTTATTATTTTCCCCGTCTCTGTTTTTTTGATTAGGGATTTTCTGAGCTGGATGTAGTCTATATATTTTTAATAACTCTCAGTGGGCTTTCCTTCCATGAACTTGTCTGATCTTTCCTCCCCTTAAGCCACTGCTTTGTTACAAGCTTTGTTGAGTACTTGTACCTCTAAGTGGATTTTGCACCAAGGGATTTGTAGATTCTAATGTAACAGTGACCTGACAGTTAACTGATGTTCTTATGATCTAAGTACCATTAAAAAAATGACCATTACATCATTACCAGTGTCTGCAACTGTGGATTCTCTGAGCAGTAAGGGAAGTGGAGATGCTGACAAAGTGCATGCATTTTCTTGATTCTCTGCTCCCTCAGTCCTTGCTCCTTACCTCACTCACACTAGCTAATTTGAGTCTCTGTGTTACCTGGCAAAGAACAGTTGCTTTTTAGAATTCAGGTTCTTGTGACCTAGTCATGATGCACATTTTCCCTGATGTGGTTGTTTAAACAATTTAAATAGTAATTTGGAAGCATGTCAGTGTATTACAAGCAGCTGTGCTGAGAGAATAGATTGCTGTACTACCCTGAGCTGCCTGTCTTGCCGTCCTGCTAGTAGTCATCACTCATTTAGATCTGCATGCAGAATAGCTTGTGTAAACCCTTCTTTATGATAGTCAGAATAAAAGGGCTAGCAAAGACCTACAATGTAAGGCATCCAGGCTGATTTTGACTAGAGCAGACTCAAGGAATCTAATTCTGAGCCCAGGGATCAGTTGCAGAAGCAACCTCACTGGTGTTTAAATAGAAGAGATAACCTCTTTTACTGGCACAGCGGAACGTTTCTGATAGGCTAAAGCTAATATGATACAAGATGAACTTCCCTTGTGTGTTCTAGAACAATAAAATAACTGAGGTTAGACAGGCACTTTTAAGGTCATATACCCCAGTCCCCTGGTGAAGTTAGATCAGGTTGCTCAAGGCCTTTTCTTGCGAAGTTTTCTATGTCTTCAAGGTTAGTTATTATTTCTAAGCCTCTCTGACCAACTAGTTCTGTGGTTTGACCACTCTGCTTATGAAAATTGTTTCCTTCTGTTTTATTAGAATTCACTGGCTGCAATTTGTGCCTTTTGCTTCTGAGTTTTCTGCTGTGCATCTCCAAGATGAGTTGGTCTCTGACTTTTCTATAATTACCCTTTAACAAAGTGAGGATAACAACAAGGACACTGTGGTGAACAGTCAAAAACATCCTAAAGTTTGTGGTAAATTACAGTCTTCGCTCTTCCCCCATGTACTGAATCAACCATCTCACCATCAGGTAGTCAGGCACTGCCTCTCATGTGAATACAAGTGACTTCCAGGAAGATTTGCACTGTAGTTTTCCCCATAGACTTAGGTTTCATTAGATGGCTTTAGTTCCCTGGATCCTTGTTCTTGAAGAGGGATACGCCATTTGCCTTTTTCTAGTCTTCATATCAGGTACTTTACTTGATTGCTGTGACCTTCCAAAGAAGAGATCTGTGTCACAGTGACATTAGCCAGCTTCCTTAGTGACCCTTGGATGCATCTTATCTTGTCCCTTGAGACTGCAATGTCCAGTTCGCTCATCTGCTCCCTGAAACAGTCATCCTCTACTGTGGGCAGTACTTCAGTCCCACAGACACTACCATGAAGCTCAGGAGCCCTAGTGGTCCTGAGAGCAGACCTCAACGATAAAGAACAAGGCAAAGAAGGCATTGAATAATATTTCAGCCTTTCTATGTCCGTTGTTGTACCTTTTTTTGTGGATCACCTTTCCTATAAGGAAAGACTGAGGGAGCTGGGTCGGTTCAGCCTAGAGAAGAGAAGGCTCAGGGGGATCTGATTAGTGTATGTAAGTATCTGAAAGGAGGCTGTCAGGGGGATGTGCCCAGGCTCTTCTCAATGATGCCAGGTGATGGGATGAGAGAAAACAGGCATAAACAAAACCACAGAAGTTCCATTTGAACATGAAGAAGAACTTCACTGTGAGGTTGACTGAGCTTTGGAATAGGTTGCCCAGAAAGGATATGAAGTCTCCTTCCCTGGAAATATTTAAGAGCCATCTGAACACAATCCTGAGTAACAAGCTTTAGGTGACCCTGCTTGAGAAGGGATGTTGGACTAGATGACCTGCACTGGTCCCTTCCAACCTCAGCCATTCTTTGATTCTGTGAGTTGTTGCTTGGTCTTGTGCTTTATTCACCATGCATCCACCTACTTACCTTGGTTGATACTTGGTGCTAACATACCTACAGAAGCTTTTGTTCCTCTCCAAATCCAGCTCCTACTTCCATTTGTGCTCATGTGGGTAATGTTTCTATATTCCTCCTAAGTAGCTTCTCCCCACTTCTATCTTACGTACATTTTCTGACATTCTGGGTTTTTTTCCCCATTTTCCTTTGAGATGGTGCATTTACTGCCTTTGTATTTGCAAAGAGAATTTATCATGAGATTTTCTGCATACCCATTTTTTTTGTCCTTGATGAATGCTGCTGGAATTTCACCTGCCTTCAGTTGGAGAAATACCTGGGTTTTAAGCAAATAGTTCAAGAACCTGAAGTCTCCGTTCATGAGTAACTGACTGTGCTCCATAAGTGCAGCTCCATGGGAATGTAGTATTTGAAGTACTTTTTAGTTGTTATGTTCAAAAATACTAGAGCTAGAGTGCAATCTAAAGCCTTATAATAACTACCGATTAACCTTTCTGGTTTTAAAATGATTATTTCTGTTTAGTCTGTTCATAAAATGCACAAAGGCAGTTGTTCAGGCAAGTCTTATTGTTCAAACAGTATGCATGGCATTCAAGTGTTTCAAGTGTGTATTTAAGGAGTTTTCATTCTTTTTTTTTTTTTTTTTTTTTTGGATTTGAGACATTCCATTAAAAATAGGCAGCTCTGAATACCTGGTTTGTAGCTAACCTTTTTCTTATTTTTTAATCAGTCAATAGTTCTGTGATGAGTAAATTTATTTTTAACAGCAATTCAGAGAGTTATGAAGGTTGCAGTTAATATCCTTGTTATAGTGACTTTATTAGTAAATGTATATTTAATTTTATTTCATTGAAAGAAATTTATAAAATGTTGCACTGTTCATGAAGATTTATTTTATGACAATAAAATGCAGAAGGCTTAATTACAGCAGCCTGTAGACGTAATGGATATGTGTTTAACAGTTCAGGCCTCACTAACCAGTTTAATGGGCTGATCAAAATTCTTTCATAATGTTATTGTGTTTGCAGCACTTATTATGTACAATAATTCTGTATTTTTCATTTTGTATGCTATATTAAAAAGTACAGAGCTTCTTTCTTTTTTTTTTTTTTTTCCCAGTGTCTTAAATTAGGCAGCTCTAGTTGTTTTTAAATAAGGAGTTTAACTGCACCCAAAGCCATTTAATCATACCTTTCCTAAAAAGAACTCTTTTGCTGATACTGTCTTATGAAATTAAGACTTGTCTGAAAAGGCAAAATGCTCCCTTGGTGTAAAGCAGTTTAGAAGGAACAGATGCTAGTTTTCAAACGATTTTATATCATAGTTTACAGACATGTAGGATGTTCGGTGACAGTTTCAGGCTTTGTGTGATGAAGTAAAATGAGTTTTAAACTCTGATGACTTCATGTTGAACAAAGTGAAATTTTTGCTTTGATCTTCAGGGATGGAACTTAAGACGTGCATAATGACTCAGTTGTGGTTCAGACTATGATGGTTTTAGTAACTTGTTGGATGGTGTTACGAACTGAGAAGTCTGTAGGAATAAGTGAAATAATTTTTGTGTAGTAGCTGCAGTTCAGGTAATTCATGTTTTAATTATTATCCTTACCCTTATAATCGGTTCATACTGACAAATATATTCTTTCATTAAAAGCAACTGCATTATGTTTTGAGGCTTTTAAGAATATATGTTCTCTCTGTAATCCAGTTAAAGCATGTGTGTGTTAGACTAATAATTGAAATCCCTTCTCGATGATCTTTAAGTGGTAGAGAACAAAACATAGTCATGGTGTAATCATTAGAGCAAATTGCATTTGACATGTACCAAGAAAAAAGAGGAACAACCTCAATATGCTGTTGTCATTCTGTGGCTTCTGGTGGAACCTAAAATGTAATTATTCATATGCCAGTCAAAAGACTCATTTATTAGACTTTTTTTAAGTACTGCAGCAGTCTCTCTTCGGCAGGGTAACTTCAGAGATAACAAAGAACTGGTGGCCAAAATTTTACTGAACAGTAACCCTGTCAGTGGCTTCTGAATCAGAAGATAAATGAATGAGAAAATACTGACATCTGCCTCTGTGAAATTTGAATTGGTGTTTCAGCATTGGCAGTCCTGACATTTTTGACAGCTGTCCATTTTTAATTCACTTTTATCTGTGAGTTTTAAAAATAATTTTAGAAGTCACGTTCAGAGATGCAAAATATACTGCAGCAAGGATTGTAATGACCAAGAGAAAAATCTTGGACAGGTAGAGGAAGCAAATAATATACAACTATCTAAAGCATGCTCTCAGTTGTTGATTATCTGTAGAAATTACTTTTACATATGTAGCAGATGAATATATGCAGTATGTCTATTATAAATCTTAAAAGAGTTATGTGCAGTATCTCTGATGAAATTGATACTGTTGGTATTTAAAATAAGTCATTGCAGTTATATAATATAAATTATTGCAAGTTCTTAAATGAGTGTGACATTTTAATTAAAATTACCTAATCCAATATACTGTCAGATAGCATTATCAAAAGTAGAAAGTGCTACATAACCAGCTAGTAGGAAAACTGATTTCTTAAGTGGCATGAGTCAAAAAAGTATTTCTTCAGTGAAAGGATTTCAAAGTTGGATGATTGTGGGGAGGGTCATGATGCTTCAAAATTAAAATTAGGGTTTCAGAAGTTACCTGTTGGAATGGAGAAAGTGCAGCAGTTTTGTGAGAGAATTGTAAGATGGTATCAGATCAGATGCACTGAGCTTTTAGACTTCTCAGCACAACTCTGACTTCTGGATCCATGAGGCTTCTGACCCACGCATCCGTCTAAACAGGCTCTCAGTTGTGCAGCTTGAGCATCCTGACCTGTGCTGTCTCTCTAAGGGACTCCATCCTGTGCAACGAGTGCTGGGGTCTGAGATAAGCAGTAACATACAAGGCTACCTTAAGTACAAGGAATGAATTCCTAAGCAGAATTGGATTGAAATGTAGCATACCATCAAAGATTCTTATTCAGAGATGGTTCCTAACACCTCCTCCCCTCCACCTTTTTTTCTTTCTTTGGTGATAGCTAATACCCACCAGTATTTGTTTAGTTATCCAGGCTGTTTGAGTAAGGGCTTTCCTTCTAAAGTGTGCTTGCTTCTCAAATTCATAGAAGAGCCTGTAAGATTTCTTAGGTCTACAGCAGGGAGTTTGAGTGGATGGCACCTCAGCCATGACAAGCCTAAATATCGTATGCTATGGCTTTGCAGAGGAATAGATTTTGGAGGTCTTGAAGTCCTTACTTCAGCCTGGTCATCAGTATACAAGTTGACAGGAGACTAGGAAGGCTTGAGGGTGCTCACTGAATTGTCACTGGGGCTTTTGTTTTACTTGGATGTACAAAACTAGACTTAGAAGATGCAAGATAAACTTTATATCCAAAACCAAGAGAGAATATGAAAGGTGTTCCAGAGACTCTGTGTTTCAAAGTGCATGTATTTCAAAACAGAGGGTTTTTCAAAATGTTCTCTAATGAAGTGTCAACAGAAGTTAAAAGTTTGAAGAGAAGGTGTTTGACATGCAAGAGGGTATTGGAGTGTTCAGAAGCTTGCAGATGGATGACATTTTATCATCAAACTGTGTTACCGCAGATTGTACTGAATAGGAAAATACATTCTGTATAACTTATTCTGGAAGATATTTAGTATCTCCTGTTAACATGTATCACCATGCCCAAAGTTATCTTGAGCCTGCCCTTTTAAGTTTCCGTTTCCATTTGCTTTAATAATAAAATAACTGGAAAGCCCCCAGTGCTGACAAATTCTGTGACACATATAGAGTTTAAGTATGAAATGTCATCATAGCCAGTATGTACATGTTTTTAACATAAATATATTGCAAGATTGTACTAGTGGCTTGATATATTTAAATATGACGTTTGCATATGTTATTTTTGTCTTGAATCATAGTACAAAGTTTTGGAGCATATTGTTATATCTCAGCTTCAGAAATGAAAGTGAAATGTTTAGATGGACACGAATTGCATATCTTAAAGTAGAAAAGAAGCTTTCTAAAATAAGGTTTTTGAAGAAACTTTCTGAGGAGCTACTCTGCTCAGGAGATTTACCTTAACTGTCAGGGTTTGTTGACATATTTTCAGTTCTTCAGTTGAAATTCCCTTGTACTCCATTTGAGGACTTTCATGTTATTTGTGATCAATAAAGTGCACATTTTGAAACAGACTGTTGTTATTCTTTGAATAAGACCCATGGTGCTGTCCAGGAGAGGATGTGATGAAAAGCTGGTCTTTATTGTTGTGTCGTAAAGCTTCAGTTCAGCAAATTGCTAAGGCAAGTAATTGTTTAGCTCATTTCCATTAGATGTAGATCCATACATCTCTTATATCTCGTGCACACACTTGCATCTCATGTCATACACTGATGTACTTTTCAGATTGAAGGGATAAGAGCCTTTAACAAGTACAAGCATGATGTTACATTTCTCTATGTAATGTTAACTAAGTCACTTTAAGTATAAGTCATTGTTTCTCTGTGAATAACAACAAAAATGATAATTTCCTCTTGGCACAAGGTACTTCAGGAAGCCAGAAGGATCTCTGTGCAAACCTAATCATTAATGCTATGTTAAGGATATTTAAATGTGTGTATACGAATAATGTGTATATATATATATTCGCCGCAGCTGTGGTTTTCTAAGTTTGGAAAGACAACACCATGTAGTAGCTTTTCTTATGCTTAGATTGTGCTGGTGTTTCAAAATACATTTTGAAAGTGCACTGCAAGTGAAATAATCTTCTGTTTCATTTTTAATGAATTAAATAGTTATTATTCACTCTGCTTTAACCTCCTCTATCTGGAAGTATTAAAATTATATCATGAAATAATTATATTTGAGTTGGGGTGTTTCACAGAATAGGCTGTGATACTGGCTTTGTTTGCAGCGTTGTGTGTGATGAGGAGAGAATAGTGCGGTTTGGTTTCTCCTCTATGAAAAAGAAGGCAGATTTTTGCAAGAAGCAGTACTGTGGAAAACAGCATGGGAGAGGACCATTACGTAAGGAAATTGAAACTCAAAGAGAAGTTTGAGTGGATTTTGCGTCTTCCTAGGTGCTTTAAGATATTCAGAAGAGATGAAATTCCTTGGGAAGCTTTGCAGTTGCTTGCCTTAAACTACAAATTAATGTCAGTCAGAGCCTTCTGTATCACTTTTTTCCGGAATATTCCCATCCTCCAATTTCTTTTCCTAAATGAGAACAAGCCTTGGTTAGCTTTTCCCGAAAAACACTTGAAAGTGATTAAGCATGTTATATAATGATTACTTGCCAGGTCTGATTTTTAAGAAATAAGCTTGAATACCTTTTGTTCCAGAGTAGATTGAGAAATTAGCTATATTAATAATTATGTTAATATAAAATTATATTAATTATATTAATAAAAATTCTGCAGTAGATTTATAAATCAGTTTTAAGGTTTTACGTCAAAATGTAAGTAGAAATAAATGTTTACTATTTTTTCTATATTGTTGAAAGCATAAGATTGTAATTGAAATGATGACAAAATTTCTTTCAGATAATGAGGCTGATAACATCACCATAGAGCCTTTTAAACAGGGAAAGCCCGTCTACTGAGAATCAGTGCCATTCTTCTAAATATTTACTGTAGCTTCCATTATGAACTGAATATTTGTAGGTGCAGATTTCTGACGAAGTGTTGTCTTCTTTTTTTTTTTTTTTACTAAAAATGAATATGAAATAATCTTATTATAGATCTGTGATCAGTACAAATAAAACTTAGCAGTTTAATTAAAATTTCCAGACGTGAGGAGCAATATGATGGATAGAGTGTCTTAAGAATTTGGGTAGTAAGCCTATAAAAACATCTTCAGACAGGAATTGTTCAAAACAATATTGTGCCACATCATAACATGCAGCAAATAAGAAGCTAAAGCAAAACCAAAAAAAAAAAGCCAAACAAAAAAAAGAAATTAAAAAGTAATAACCAACAAATCAGGGTAAATACTGAGAAAAATCACTAACTTCCAGTACAGCACTCTGAGTTAATAAGCTCTCACTTCATTTTATCTAGATTTCATTGTTGTGGTTTCATTGAAATAAAGTTTCTTTCTTGCTCGCTGTCTTGAGATGCAAGATACAAGATATGCAGGCATTGTTTTACTGATTATTGTTTAAAAAAGTAATGTGATTACTATCTGTTCAGAAATAAAAATATTCGGGAGCTATTCTGAGTTTGAAGGAAAACTGTATGATCGTCTTTCACACATCGTTTAATGTAAGCAATATATTTCTCTTATGCTTTTTGGGATTTATGTTCTAACATTTCAAATAGGTTTTAGTTAAGTAAAAATAAACTCCAGCAGAAATCGCGGCTTTCAATGTAGACTTGCACTGTAGTTCATGCAATGCAGTAATCCATGATGTAAGCGTAAAGATCTTCACTTTTAAACATCCTCATTTGATTTTATTTATGTCAGATTTCTTTTGTGTTGTGTTTTGTGTGTCTGTGGCCTTACAGGTCTCTAAGTACATTTGTCAGCTGATTTGAGGTAAAAAAAAATGAGAGTTCAGGCGAGACAGTTAGGAATACCTCTCTGACTCACAGGTATAGTGAAATTCAGCTGGAGTGAACTTACTTTACGCACAAATGATGGTGTGTGTTTTGGCATTGCTTGAAGCTCTGGTGTGGCTTTCATTATCGTACATTTGTAGATAATGTGTATTACAAGATGTAGAGCCTAATCTTACTCAAAAGCATAAGGAGCATGGCTTTTCCTATATTTTTCTGGTATCTGAATAGTTCTCAGAAGCTTGATAACTCAGGTTGTTCATGTTCTAGAAAAATGATTAGTGAGTGCATGTGGCAATATTGTACAGCTATGCTGGATTCATTGGACATGACCAAAGTAACTCTATATAAATGTGCACAGATTCTGAGGCACTGGCTTTGCTGCATGTATGCAGAACCATACATGTATGATTCATCTCACTTTTCTTTGTTGTAAATTTCAGCATTTAAAATCTGCCAGGACTACATGTATCTGGGCTTCATTTAATATGGTGCTTAAAAATAGCTTAAGGGCTTAAATACAGTTTAATGGGGAAAGAGTCCCTGAAGCAGATCCTCTGCAGTGATGCAGATTTCACACTGCCTACTGAACTGCTAGCTGACTGCTTTTTATTCTTAATGAAAGATGCGCTTTTAGATCTTTGTTTCTACCCCTTGTGTTCATCTGAAAGTTATACCTGTGTGCTGTGTTTATAACATCTATTGAATAGTATTAAAAAAACCTCAACTGTACTGAAGCAGTCATCTTGTCTTCAATCGCTTTAACACTTTGAAACACATGAAGTGGTACTCCTAAGAGGCATATGTTGGCAGGCTGTTTTATGTTGAGGCCTGAAAAGATGTAAAACATTACAGGAAAACTTGTGATGATTAGTATTGCTGTTAAGTAAATGCAGAGATCCAGTGAGTGTATACACACTTATACATCTTTATGTGTACAAATATATATATATATATATATATATGACTAACTCAATTAAGTGCATAGTGCTAGTATTTGCTTGTAAAAACTTTTCTTTCTTGGAGGCTTCCTGAAATTCTTACACACTGTGTAAGAATTCCTTAGTCAAGGGTCTTGGGATGGGTTTATACAACTGAGAAGTTCCAGTCAGGATAATTTTAGTGGGAATTTAGGTGGAAAAGTAGGCTATTAAAAAAAAAACAACCCCAAACTAAACCAACAAGCAACCAACCAAAAAACAACCCACCAGCTTTTTGGTCTGGAAATATTGTAGGTCTTTACAGAGGACTGTATGTTTACAGAGGTATCTTTTCATATCCAAAATTTGTCGAAGTATACCTTTGAAATTAAAGAATCATGTAATAGCTCGGGTTGGAAGGGACCTTTAAAAGTCATCTGTCCAACCCCCTGTAATGAACAGGGACATTTTCAACTAGATCAGGCTTCTCAGAGCCCCATCTAGTCTGACCTTGAACACTTCCAGTGATGGAGCATTGACACCTTCTATGCGCAATTTGTTCCAATGTCTTGCCACCCTCATAATGAAAAATTTCTTCCTAGCATCTGGTCTAAATCTGCCCTCTTTTAAAACCATTCCCCCTTGTCTTGTTGCAGCAGGCCCTACAAAAAATTTCTTTCTATATTTCTCATTACCCCACCTGTGTAAATACAGCTCAATATATGGCTAAATAAGGTCTTCCTGGAGCTTTCTCTTCTCCAGGCTGAACAAGCCCAACTGTCTCAGTCTTTCCTGCTAGGAGAGGTGTCTCATCCCTCTGATCGTTTTTGTGATTGTCTCATCCCTCCTCTAGTCACACTCCAACAGCTCCACGTCCTTCTTATGTTGGGGGCCTCAGAATTGCACACACCAGGTTGTGTCTAATGAGAGCAGAGCAGGAGGAAAGAACTGCTTCCCTTGACCTGATGGCTGTGCTCCTTTTGATGCAGTCCAGGATAGAGTTGGGCTTCTGGACTGTGAGCACACACTGCCGGCTCATGTTCAGCTTTTTGTCCACCAGTACCTCAGGTCCTTCTTCTTGGGTTTGCTCTCAATCACTCCATCCCTCAGCCTGTACTGATATCAGAGGTTACCCCAACCCAGGTGCAGGACCTTGCACTTGGCCTTGTTGAACCTCACAGGTCACTCTGTATGGCATTCCGTTCCTCAGGTGTGTCAGCTGTACCAATCAGCCTGGTGTCATCTGCAAACTTGCTGAGGGTGCATTTGATCCAACTGTTTATATCACTGATGAAGATATTGAAAACTACTGGTCCCAATACAGGCCCCTGAGTGACAGCATTTGTCACCCGTCTCCACTTGGACATTGAGCTGTTGACCACTACCTTCTGGATGCGACCATACAACCAATTCCTCATCCACCAAAAAGTCCATCCAACAAATCTGTATCTCCACAATTTTGAGAAAAGGATGTTGTGTTGGACCATGTTAAAGGCCTTACAGAAGCTCAGATAGTCAACATCCGTAGCTTTTCCCTTGTCCACTGGCGTAGTAACTCCATCATAGAAGGCCCCTAGGTTGGTCAGGCAGGACTTGCCCTCGGTGAAGCTGTGCTTGCTGTCTCAAACCACCTCGCTGTCCTTCATGTGCCTTAGCATGGCTTTTAGGCAGATCTGTCCCATGATCTTCCCAGGCACAGAGGTGAGTGTGACAGGTTGGTAGTTCCCAGGGTCCTCCTCTCTATCCTCATTAAAAATGAGTGCAGTATTTCTCTTTTTCCAGTCACGAAGGACTTCACCTGACTGCCATGACTGCACAAATATCATGGAAAGCGGCTTGCCAGCTGCAGCAGCCAGTTCCCTCAGGACTCTGGGATGTATCTCATCAGGTCCCATACACTTAGTGTATGTTCAGGTTCCTCAGATTGTCGTGAACCTGATGTTCTCTTACAGTGGGAGGGACTTTCTTCCCCCAGTCTCCAGCTTGTGGTTCATCCACTCAAGAAGTGTGGGAACAACGGTTGCCAGTGACTGAGGCAGAAAAGTTGTTGAGACTTCCACATACTGTTTATAGATTTTTCTGATTTCTGACAAAATTAATTTGTTTCTGTTCAGGCCTGAGCAGTATTTTCCTTGTGTTGAGAGGCTGAATTCAGGCTCCAGGGCTATTCTTTTTGGTTCCGGTGACCCTGCTGCAGTGCCCACCACATCGTGGCATATGGCTGGCTGTGGAGCACCCCAGCATGTTGCAGAGGGTCACGGCTTATAGGGAGTGTGAGGAAGAAAGCTCAGGACTTCTTTAGCATGAAATTGGACTTGAGAGGAAGCAGAACTGGAGAAGAAATGACAACTTGAGAGGAATTCCATTTGGTTTTTTAAATGGAAGAAACTGGTAGGTAGTCCTGGAGCAGAAAGGACAAGTTGTTAAGGCAGCAGTAGCTAAGCAGGAGGTGAGAAAAGCCTGCTGAAGAGCCGTAACACCAGGGAGGGAACTGGGACTGACCAGTCAATAAGCAAATTGGAAAAAGAGGAGGGCACAGTTTGAGTGTCCAAGTTGACAGATGGTACACAAAAAATGATGTTTGGATGGGGACATATCAGCAATGATTGTGCTCACTAAAACACAGTCCCTCACAGAGACAGGAATGGAGCCAGCATTTTTAGTGGCTTATCTATAATGAAAGAGGGGGTGTCATTTTAAAATTTATTTAAGTATGAAGCTGTGTTAATTGCTCTGTGGACACAAATAGTTTATGTTAAAATGGACTCAACTTGAATTGTCTAAGTTAATTTTGAAATTGAACTCTCACACTTCAGTATAAATCAGTCTGCTATTTCAGAATGCTCCCATACACGCATCCTGCAAGTCACATTACTGTTCATCAGCACTCCCAACTGTAGCATGTGCTGCACTCTACATGGTATTCAGAGTTACTGTAGGAAAATTTTACTGTTATCTTTTAGCAGCAGGCAGATCCACGACCTTGCAGCTGTAGGTAATATACCTTAGCTGTAGGTAATACACCTTCCTCAAAAAGCCTATCTTATATGGTTCCTCATATGAATCCTCAAAAAAAGGATAAGCAGGAGATTATCACCTGTATAATCACTTAGGAGATTATACAGATGTATGTAAAATGCATTTTGGAAGAATGCGACTGAAAATGTAACAGTCAAAAACTAGCTATTATGATATGCAATCTTGCACAAAACAGCATAGTTTGCTGTTTGCCAACATAGTTTGCCAACAGCTGGCAAAGTTTTAAACCAGCTCTTTGTCTCTATGCATTATTCTCTATATTCCTTCGTTTCGTGGCCATGTATACTAGTGTTGTTTGTTATTCATAATGAGATTTTTTTAAAGACAGAAGCTTGCCCAAGTATGTTGTGTGGATTGCGAACGACATGTTCCCTGCAGACATTGCTACCAATGTCAAGCCAAATTTAACTCTGTATTCCGAAGCAGAGATGTTGGAGGGGCACAAAATAAGGTGGGGGTTTTTTGGGGTTTTTTTTTTGTTTGTTTTTTTTTTTTTTAATATGAGCAAAACACATTTTTCCATGGCTTTCATTCTTGGGTACAGCTGGCTTACTTTGGCCGAATTAAAAAACCACCTTGCAATAAGAACTGCTTGCTGGGCAATACTGGTAAAGGGAAGAGCAATTAAAAAACTTGAGTGGTCACACACAAATAAAAATAAGACTTTGTATTGGTAAATTTTATGTCATATTAATAAAGATGATACTACGATCACTGACTGCAAATAGAAAAATATAAATGCATCTTATTGCTAAGATTCTTTAAGGATTAGGTTTTAGATGGATTTAAACTTTTTTAGCATTTAATATAAGAAATACAGGCCTCTGATAATTTGCTTACCCTACTATATCATACAAAGGAAATTAATGTGGATGTGGAATTAAAACTGATTAAACAATAGTGTAAAGTACCAGATTGTTAGACAATGCAATAGAAAATTAGAAATATGACACAATAATTCAGAGAATTCACTAAATACCCTATTTGGTTTTGAATCTCCAATTTACATTAGAAAGATTACTTTGTACTTGAAGTGGGTAAATTGAATGAACAGTCCATTTTATCTTCTTGACCGGAGGAGTGTGAGTGGTCAGGATAACCTGATATGGATGTGAGGAAGCGTGAAAACAAGGTAGACTATTAAGTATAATCCCAGCAATAGCAGTAGGTACTGTGGTAATGTGAACAAGATATTATGATTTCCTGAAATTGAGGAGATGGGTGATATACAGTCTGAACTCCCTTTGGTATTCTCTTCACACAGAAGCTTAGAAATATTTTATTAAATATTAATAACAACATAAAAGACCTTTGGTCTTATTTTCATTTTAATTAGGCAGGATATATATGCCTTTCACTTTGAAGCCAAGTGCTACTCCTTTGTATTAATCTGCAGGGGGTACTGAAAAATTGAACCAAGTAGCATTTAGTTATTTCTCCTCCTGCCATGAGATAATTAACATCTACTCTTTTACAGGCTCTCATAGTGTTACCTGATCCCCATATACAGGTTTCATATTAACTTCTAGAGTTTGAGCGGTGTGATGTAAAATGCTGCCTCAGCCTGTTTCTTACAAATCACCAGAACTCAGGAAAGTTATTAACCTTCAACTTAAACTGCTGAACCTACAAGGGAAGCTTAATCTCACAATGAAATCAGACTGCAGAAACAGAATGGACAATAATTTCAGGAGGGAAACAAAACTGTGTATGATATACTGAACCCATTTTGTTTTGTGGTGAATGATAAGGGCATCTGAAAAATGTAAGGACGGTAGCTGGTATGGATAAAAGGAACAAGAAATTTTCTGACACATAAAGCCAAGACAGGAATTAATAGGAAACAAATGAAGAAAAATTGTCTGAGGTCTTCAGGCTTCTAGGCTCTTGGCCAGCTGTTTACCCACCTTACTTACCTCTTACATAAATGTTTCCCACTCCACATCTAAAGCTTCAGGGTCTTAAATGGGGCCTGGGAGCTTCTGATCTAGCAGCCAGGGATCCTGGAGCCTCTGTTGGGAGAGCCTTGAATTGCTGCCAGGCTCCTTGGCCAGCTTTTTCTCTAGCTAATGGTCTTGGGCATCCGCTTTGGCCAGAGCTTGGTATACTTCAGCCAACTGGCCAGGTAGTCTAGTGCTTCTTAAATCTTGGGCCCAACATATTTTGCTTGGTTGGTCTAACTACAAAGCTATAAGCTTACCAATCCTGCAGTGTGTGGGACTGGACACTTCTAACGGGTAAGTGTCCTCAGACTGAAGAGTCTGGTGAACTTAAATGTTACGCATGTTAGTTGACAGGAAACAGAGCTGCTTTCAGAGGAAACCCACCTGTGTTCCGCTTAACAAAAACAAATATGGTTTTAGTGAATACTTCATTTTCTGATGAATTCATATTTTCCAATGATTATCAGAAAAACTCTTAACAAGTTTGACTGTCACTAGAATGCCCTGTGACTGAAATTGTCTCCTCTGAACGTATGTGTTATGAAACATGATAAATTGCATCATCACATTTCCTCATGGATACCCTTCTCCATAGAATAGATGGTTCTTCCTTAATTAACCAGAACTCAGCGTTTTGTATAATTTGTTTTCCCATTGTGTAGAATGAACATAATTCTTTATTTTCGGTACATTTTTCAGCCTCTTTCTGGGGACATGACTATTCATTTTTCCATATGAAAGTACATGAAAGTGATAATACATCATCTTACTGGAGTGTTGTGGAAATAAATTTCAGTAGTAACCGTGACACCCATGCTGTGGTGATGTTAAAAAGTTTGTTTTTTCCAAAACTCCTGTGAGGTGAAGGAGTATAAATAGCTTTGTTTTCTGAAAAAGCTAAAAGTCCAGCAAACAACAGCTTCCTTCATCTCCTGTTTGTCCTTAATTTTTAGAGAAATTAACTTTGTTAATTGTTCAACAGAAATATTACAATTCCCTGTTTTACTTTTTCAACAAAAATCACATTAACACAGTTCTGATGCACTGAGATATTTTTCCTGTGTCGTCTGTAAATTGTAACAGGTGTAATTGGGTTTGTAAATTCATGAATTTAGGCATCTGCTGCAACACATTATCTTAGGTTCCACCCCTCAATTAGAAAAGCCAATGTTGCCTTTACGTAGTGGTTACAAGTAATGAACTGGTAATTGTTCTAGTAATGACCACAGAAGTTGCAAAACACTTTCTGATGTATCTCAGTTCCCTTGTTCTCAGATATGCACGTAATTTGTTAGAGCTAACTGAAAATATCAAACCTATTTTGTGCTGTTAGAGCAGTTGGTTTGAATTCGAGAATGTTAATATTTGATCAGAAGAAATCTCTGTCTTTGCGCCTGTGAAGCCAAAGTTGTTACAAATGGGGATAAAATCGGTAAAAGGAATACTTTTGTTAGTACATACAAGTTTTTGTTTTTTTCGAGTCAATAAATGAAACAGCCACAACCTCCCCAACTACTCAGTTATGAATATTACAAGTGGGCACTTTCTATGTTTAAGAAGTATTATTACTCAAGAGTTTTGAGGCATAGAAAATGAAAAATATTAGACTTAGCTTTTGTTTCTACTAAATAATTAAATTTAATTAAGGTTTTGAGGCATAGAAGATAAAAAATATTAGTCTTTTGTTTCTTCTAAAAAAATATGCAAAACCAAGTGATTATGTCAAAAAGATAATAAAACTTATTTCTTCCAGAGGTGAAATACAGATACGGATCATTTCTACTGTAATGTATAAAAGGCAAACTGTAATATATAAATTGTACTGCATGGCACTATAGAACAATGATGCAGTTCTTGGAAAACCCAACTAACCGAACTCCTGAACTCGGGATAATGTATAAGGATGAATGAAACATCCCACACTTCTCCGAAATTGAAGCGCAGCTTTCTAATTTCACTGTGGCCCCATTTTTAGCTGCCACAGGGTGAAAACCTTGAAGAAAGTAAGATCATTGTATCAGGCCAAGGTAATATGGAAAACCATATCCATTCTACTTACGTTCAAAGTTGAATTTGAAGCAAATGAAAAACATCCTTCATGTAGGTACAACTAGTGTAACTCAGTTTTTGATTGAATAGTTTATGTATTTTGAGATCTGTTATTTATTACAGAATGATAGTAGAGTCTAATTATTTCCATTTCTTACTCGTTTATGACTGTATTATGTAAAAAAGAAAAATAGCTTCCAAACTTACAATGAATTCATTGTATGTCTGGTATTTTTCTTCAATTACCAGAAAATTCAGCAAATGAAATAGCAATTGAACAGCTGCACAAGGTAGTTCACCCAAAACAAGTCGGACAAAGTCACGTATGAAATATTGTTTCTTCATTTCACAAAACCTCTCTGGCTCTGGAGACTTATTTGAGCCAACTATTACAAATCTCTGAATTTCAGAAATAGTAGATTCATGTCCTTCTTTGCCTCCATTTTTCACCATGTATTTTCAGGTTATGACCAAGAATTACTTTTTTCCTCTGATTCTCAGACACAGCTGAAACCAAGCTTAGAGGAAAAATTCCCCCTAAATCCTTTGTATCTTTATCCTAACAACTTGTATGTTAATGATATTTATATTTTAATATGAATTTGAGTCCAAGAAACCAGTGTTAATCAGATGATTGAATTAATCTGAGTTTTCTCTTGACAGCTAATTATTGCCATAGAAGTTTTGTGAAATTGTAAAGAAAATAGGAACACAGAGTACAGTGTACTTAACATATATATGAGTGTTTTAAGCAAAAAAGCACAGAATTCAGTCTCTCAGAGGCCTGACCTCATGCTTTTTTTTAACATTATTTTGCATCTGGGTATCAAGAAATATGAATGACTGTGCTGAAATTTAAATTATCCAAACTAAAAAAGGATGGAGGAAGTTGGTTTCATTTTGATCTTTTAGCTCAATTATGCTAAGATCATTAATACCTGCCTGGAACATATTAGCTATTGAATTAACAAATAACCATTCCTAATAGGAATGGCTGTTTGTTGGTTGATTATGAATGGAGTGAAATTCTTCTTTCAGTTTGTGACTATGAGGTCCTCATACTGAGCTTGTTGGCTTTCTTGATTACTTAGAAAACTAATACTTACTGGCATAACAGAATTTGGATGGTCCTAAGAAATGTTTCTATCTGTTTCTAGAAAAAAAACAAACCAAACAAAACCACAAACAAGCTAAAGGAGGCCCTCATTTTCCCTGTTTCTAGGAAATATGGTGATCTTGTCACAAAAAGGAGATACTCAGGAGCTTTGCTAGGGTGGCTGGAAACTCTGCTTCCAGTTTTGGTCATCTCTTCCAGCTCCCTGCAACTGCAGGCTTACTTGGTATACTTGATTTCCCAGTAGTTTTCCCTTAAAAGACTTTTCTTCCCCTCATCTTCCTTTATGTGTGCCTTGAGCATCAGCTATATGTAGTTTTGTGGACAATAATTTCTTTATTCTTTGGGGGGCAAATAGTTGTATCTGTCTCATCCTGCATGTTTGCATGAAAACACCATTGGTGTCATATATAGGAAGCTAAAATGATCTAACATAGAGTATTTTGGGGAATCATTACTGTGTTTAGTCTAATAACTAGGGGAAGGTTTTCTGTGCAATTTGAACCTACCAACTTGGGCTCACAGGTGTGAGCCACCTAGCCCGTTAATCAACCAGTAAAGAGAGGATGTGCATATTACCCTGGCTGGGGGATTATTGGTGCAAACCAGTTAAATCACTGCTCCTCAGTGGTGCTCCATGTGTACAGTGTGAGTAGCATATAAGATCACCATCACCTTAATGATCTCATTTTTATTGATTGTATATTGTTTTCATCAGTTCCAAAACCCAGGGGTTTCTTTGCCACAAATTCTCAGTAGTATGAAATTATAGAATCATAGAATGGTTTTGGTTGTAAGGGACCTTAAAGATTACCTGCTTCCAACCCCCAGCCACAGGCAGGGACACCTTCCACTAGACCAGGTTGCTCAAAGCCCTGTCCAACTTGTTCTTGAACACTATCAGGGATGGGGCATCCATACCTTCTCTGGGTAATCTGTTCCAGTGCCTCACCACCCTCACAGTGAAGAAGTTCTTCCTAATATCTAATCTAAATCTTTCTTTCAGTTTACAGGCATTTACCCTTGCCCTGTCACTACATGCTCTTGTAAAAAGTCCCTCTCCTGCTTTCTTGTAGACCCCTTTAGGTACTGGAAGGCTGCTGTAAGGTCTCCCTGGAGCTTTCTCTTCTCCAGGCTGAACAAACCCAACTCTCTCAGCCTGTCCTCATAGGAGAGGTGTTTCATCTCTCTGATGATCTTCGTGGCCCTTCTCTGTACTCGCTGGAGGAGGTCCACATCTTTCTTGTGTTGGTGCTCCAGAGCTGAAAGCAGTACTGCAGGTGTGTAGAGGGGTAGAATCTACTCAATGAGAGTGGAGTATAGGGTAGAATCTCTTCCCTCTATCTGCTGGTCACACTCCTCTTGATGCAGCCCAGGATATGGTTGGCTTTCTGGGCTGCAAGCACACACTGCCTGCTCATGTTGAGCTTTTCATCAACCAACACCCCCAAGTCCTTAGCCTCAGGGCTGCTCTCAATCCAGTCTCTGTCCAGCCTGTATTTGTGCTTGGGATTGCCCTGATCCATGTGTAGGACCTTGCACTTGTTGAACTTCTTGAGGTTTTCACTGGCCCACCTCTCAAGCCTGTCAGTAATAGTACATGGCTTGAGTAGAAGCAGCAGACTAGAGAAGAAGGATATGTTATTTTAATTAGGCATTTTTAGTTAGAGGTAGGACTGTTAAAAACCAAGAAGGTTCAGTTAGTAGCTGAACTAATTCATCGATCAAAATCAAGTGGTAAACCCAAAATGTTTTGTTTGAGATATTTAATCTCAAATATACAATATATTGTTATATATATATAATATAATCTCAAATAACAATATTTTGTTTCCCTAAAAAAGATCCTTTAGGCTTTTAAACCCCAAGGAAATAGAGATGCATGAATAAGCAACCAGATGAGGAGGACTGAGATGTTAGTGTAAACTATCTCAAATCATATTTAGGTTTTTAAACATAAAAAGCATAAGGACCATGCTAACATGCTGCAAGCTTATCTTGCTTTTGGTATTTCAGTGGATATTTCCACAGAACAACTACAGCTTGCTGTGTGACCTTGGAAGTGTACAAGCATGGTAAGATACAGCCCTGCTTAGGGTTAACGATGGAGGTGTGATAATGACTCAGTTTCTGAACTGTTTCAGTAGTCCAGCTCCAAGAAGTATATATGTTACAACCAAGGCTGGCTAGGGAAGAGGGCTGCCAGGTTTTAGGGATAAACTGATCTCAGGCTTAAAATGAGGGCGAAAGATGGAAATTCTGTTTAAAGATACTATTTTTTCTGATAAAGAGAGTAGAGACTGAGGCCAAGAAGGTAATGTGGGTTAGTGGTTGCTCATCATATTCCTAGCCTTGCAGGCAAATAGAGTCTAAAAGGGGGTTCATTCACCATGTCTGCTCTTTTTCTAAAAAGTCTATGATTCTCTTTGGATTTCAAGGGTGAAGAGGCCTTTATTAAAGTTTTTTTTATTCGGATTTTTTTTTAGCTGCTTGCTCATATTCCATGTATTCCCTGAAGGACTTAGGCAGAAGCAGGGCTTTTGAAGTCTCCAGGCTCCAGTAAGATGTTCCTGAACTGCTGTGGATTTGGGAGGGCTCTAGCACTGGCTTTTTAATCAGGCAGGTGGATTTCTGCTAGAGAAGGGTCAAAGGCTCTGCATGTAGGAGTGCCTTGAGAGATCCAGAACTAGGAGCAGCAATCAGGCTATAGTCACACATAGAAGCACAGAGGGTGCAACAGCCTAGGTCTGGTCGTATCAGAATGGTCCTGCCTGAAGAGCAGGATGAGGCCAGCTGGTGAGAAGTGAGTGGTGCTCCCTATCTTGTTGATTCTTAATGTTTGTTACAAACTATTCTGAATGACTTATGTTAATTAAGGGGTATTTATAAATCTTTTTAATAAGTGCAGTGTTTCTGGCAGCTATCCTAGTTCTTGCTGCTGATACAGATTCATTTCTTCATTATTGCTGTATGTATAGCCTCAAATGTCTCTCTTCCAGGAATTCTGATGTAGGATGTAAGGGAAATAAAATTAATGTGTAGTTTCTTTGATCCTTAAAACTGTAAAGGTCCATGAAAGCCAACTCATCTGTGTGTGATTAAGTGACAGAAGAATGTAGTTAGCACTAGCTGCTACATCTATAGGGAAAGACTTGCCATTGTGTACAGCCATTTTGCATTGCATGCTATAGAAAGACTTGTGTACTGAATGTCGCAGCAGCAGGTGAGAGGAATATAAGAGGTGTTTATTAATGTAATTCCTTTCCTTAGTGTTGTAACAGTCTGACAGCTACAGCCTGAGAATAATCGCTTATTTAATCTATTTCTTTGTTGATTTCCTGTCAGTTATTGGATTTGGGGTTTTTTATAGGAATTAAAAATTGATTAGAAAGTGGTAGAATAGCTGTAGTTTTCTGTTCGTGAAAAACATCCGAGTAATACCAAACAATAAAATATTAAAATACCAGCTTGCACTTACTGGGTAGGTCCAGTGTTGCACACTTGACTGTCTAGCAGAAAATCTATCCCATGGACATTTAAAGTTGTTAGATATCTTAACACAAAATAATGTGCATATTAAAGTGAAAATTTTTAATGCAGTTGGGCTGTAATGTCTTTTAAAAGTCCGATTCTCAAAATGTTAGCAGTGTGAATTAAGCAAAATTTATTAGTGAGGGAAGAAGAGCTGTTTTATGTATACCATCTGTTTGGTCTTTTAATAGCGGTGGCTCTGTCTATCCTCCCTTGGTTGATCCTGAGCAGCAATATATGGAACCAAGGGTCAGTCAGAAGTAGTACAGAGATGCAATTTCCTGATAAGGACAAGAACCAATAAGCAATTTAGATCTTCTTCCAGTCTTTCATATCTGGAGGGTATCTGCTGCTGTCAGTATAGCTGAGAAGTGACTGAATCCTATTTGGATAGTGAATAAAGAAGTTTTCTGTGGTTCCTATAAAGGGTGATCCTGGCTTTGGAAAAGTAGCCTTTCTCCCAGTCTGTGTCATAGGCTTCTAACCTGGTATGTTCAGATTGTTTTAACTGCAATTTCGTAGGCCAGTTCACTGATTCTAGTGATTTTATAGACTGAATGCATGTTTATGTTTACACTTGTGATGAATTTATTTTAATTGTTAATTGGTTTAACTGTTAATTTGTCATATAATTTTTCATTATTCTTGCAGATAGATAATATGCTTACAAGGAATAGTAAATAAAGGAACATCCAGAATACAAATTAACATGCAGAAATAAAAAGGAAGATTTCAATAATTCATGTGACTTACAGGGTTTTTAATAGCAGCTGTGAATATTTCTTCACAAATCAACTATTACTGTAGGATAACAAATAGAAGGATCTGTCTGGGAAGCAAAAAGAACAGAATGCCATTCTGGCACTCCTAGGTAGTGCTACAAATTCTAACAGATCACGCTGAAGAAGTTAAGAATATTTTTAAGTCTCAGAAATGAGTTCTAATTTACTGAAAAGTTTAGTTTTTGCATTGCAGGTTGTTAGATTGGTGCATGCTATCTTTGAATGATTTTGGCCAGATTTTTGGTAGTCTCTGTTTTCAAATGCTATAGCACAGGTACTAGACTCGGTGCAATGTGGCTGCAGTGTATTTCTGTCTCAACTGGGGGGGCATACTACTCAAGAGGAAAAATATGCTTCATACATATAAGTTCATTTAATGTATATTTATCCGTAGAGAGAGCACTCTACCTCCTTGGGATTTGACAGCTAAAACAGCAGGATTGTGTCCTCCTACAGTCTCGTTGGCTTTGCTGTTTTCCCTGGGCTCCCATTCTGTGAACCACCGATTCTCCTTTCTTTAGTGCTGCTCAAGTCAGAGAATTTCAGGGATGAATAATTTCAGAGGTAATTCTTAAAAACCCATTACTTTCAAACAGTTGAAAGGAGATTAATTTGATGGTAGTCAGGATGGGAGAAAGAATAGGGTTAGGAGTAGGAATTGATTTGGAGGTTTAGCAGAGTGATGGATTTCTTTGCTGTGTGGAAGAATAAGATGGTAGATTTCCATAAGGAGAGCACTGAAGTGAGGAAAACATTCAAGTCACTTGCTCATAAGCAGTGAAGACTTCAGATTTAATAGTCTGGTTTTTGCTTTGCTTGTTGTTTCTTTATTTCAATTCTGTTCATTAAAACTGAAGTAATTGTCACATTTTGGGACTGTGATCTGGTTCAAAATGTAAATAAAAATAGGATATTACTGTGGTAATTATTTTTTCTGTATTTCAGTTGCCCTAAGTAATGATGATAGTTTTTCTCATGTTGTTTTTTTTGTCCGGTTTTTCACATGAATCAAATTTTAGCTGTTATAATCAATCCAAAACTGTAAGAACATGGACTGTAAAATTATTTATTTAAAATACAAGTTTTTTGTTTTTATTACTGCTCATAAAGCCCACATGATTTTTAAAGTATGATCATACAGAGCAGCACTGGTTTAAACCTCCTACCTGTTGTTACAGCTGAGTAATGACTTCATAAATACGTGGGTGTAATTTTAAAACTGGAAAATGCCTTCTCTTGGGCCATTAATTTCTATCTGCAGCAATATGAGTTATATTTTAATGTGCATGTACTTTTGAATTTTGTTTAAGTTCACTTTCCATTGTTGCATTCCCCAGTGACAATAAGACCAAGTTCCTATCTGGAGTAGCAGGAGGGCATGTGACTAAACCGAATGCTTGTGTGTGCTCATGTTTGTTGCATTTATTTACATTTAAGTAGAAGTTAGTAATTAGTTGAATGGCCTTAGGCATTTCTCTTCTCTTCCTCAAATAATTTCAGTTTAAAAAAAGTATGGCAGGCTGTGCATTGCTAGTACCATGAGTCCTGGGAGTCCATGGGTGGCACTGCAGATCTGTGCTTCTCAAGCCGTGTTTTGTCTGACAGCGGAGTCCATGCAGTTGGTTGTACCACACTTGTGAGGGAAATGTGGAGTAAGTTCCTTACACCAGATGCAGAATCCCTTTCAGAGTCCATCTTACAAAAATCAGGTTCCAGATGCATTTTTTGGTTCCATTCATTTCACGTATGCAGCCATCTGCTGAGAAACCGTCTTCTATCCTTCTCAATTTACAAGAGGATTACTTATTTTGAAAATGAATTTAGTTTTTCTAAATTACCCAACGATTTCATCTTTCTATATAAAAGCTGTGATTATTTAACTGCTAGTGAATTCTGAAAGTGTATTTACACTTTCCGTCATGCATCTTAAGCGTTCACACATCTTCACGCCAAGTACTACATTCTTCAGACTCAAGCTGCCACCTTCAAGCCACCCACGCATGGTGGTTTGGTATACCCTAGGTGTTTTTCAGATAGGTTTTTTTAATAAACCCATCCACAGAGGCAGGTGAATAAAACAGATTGTGAAAATTAAGGACTGATTTGCAAATTAAGCTGGCAGTTTTGGAGCTGGGGTTTGCCACTGCCTGGCTGGTTTAGGTACCTGGTCATCCTGCCACTTTGACCTCAGGTAGGGTGTTTCTGATGTTCCTGCAGGGCTTTCTTCAGCTTGCCTGGCAAGCCAGACTTCCATGAGCAACCTACTAGTAGGTTCCTTTTGGCAACCTACTATGAAATCTCTCGAACAACTTCTCTTCTCGGTCATCACAGACCCTGGCATAACCTCTGAGTCAGCCACAGACCACTGTCTCAGCTTATATGGCCAGACACAATAGCAGCCTCACCTACTCCCTACTCTTTTCCAGCTCTGTGCTTTTTTCCCCTTACAAAGATAATGTTCTGTTCCATTTCTTCTCCGTCCTGTTTTCACCTGGTCACTTACATTCTTGTTGCTGTCTTTCTCAGTCTGTTTTCAGTTGTTTGTCAGTTATACAGTTTGTGCCAGTGAAGGGCTTTTCATGTTCTCTTCCGTGGAAGGATTTGGGATCTCGGGGCCCATAAAAATCTATACCTGCATTTAAGTTAACTAAAACATATACAGCTTTGCAGGATCAAGGCCTAGTCTGGGAAATAATCTGTTGGAAACCTGGTGTTAAATATTGTCTTGGTAGAGCATTTAGGCTTTTAACATGTGTAATGTTTTTAAAACAGCTAACAATAGATGGGAGGTACTTTAAAAGTGGAAAATATGTTTGTTACATAAACTTTTAAAATGCTACTTACCTGACTGAAAAATATTACATTAAAATAATATTTTTATATTATTTAATAAATATATATTATAAATATATGATATCAATATATTATAAAATAATATTTTTATATTATTTTATTTATGGGCTGATTGTTAAGGATTTGGTGTCATGAGCAGCAGGTTTCTGTGTTCTGTATTTCTGTGAGTTTCGGTGGAAAAGAGAAAAGTCTACTCCTTATAGCTTTATGCAAAAGAGTCACAAAGATACATTTGAGCAATTTCTTGTCTGACTTGAATAATTGGAAAGTTTGTGGATAAAAGAGTTTGGATTCACCACTGATTATTAATAAAACATTAGAAATGCACAGGAGTCTTTAAAAAAAGAAATCCAGAAACCCATCAGTTAAATCAATCTAATGTGAATCAGAGCTCATGATAGAAAGGATAAGATAGAAAGACTCAGCTTTACATGACTTAACAGGATTATTACTGAATTAAAGATTGGATTTTTTTGTCAGAACAGAATTTTTTCCAATATGTTTTGACAGAGCCTTCAGCAATGAGAAACTACTGACTATAGGTACTCTCTGCCAGAATGATGAATCTATTTCCAGTAAGCTAGTTGCTTCATCTTGCTGGATATACTCTTGGGAATTTATCATGTAATTCCCTTAATCCAAACCAGTTGTGTACATATTTTGTAATTGATGAATTACTGACAGTAAATAAATATTCATAAAAAGTCAACTATTTGTTAAAGAAATACCGTAATGTTTAACAATTTTTATACCAGAACTTAGCAGTCTTGTATTTACTGTGTCTTTTCACATGAACTAAAATGTCATCTAAACCTGCTGTTTGCAATTATTACAACATTGAATATATACCATCTCAGATAAGAATGCATTTACATTGCAACTGTATGTCAAATACTTTTATCAACACAGTGAGTAGTACCAGATCACTAGTCCTTGAAATAACATGTCATTAAATTTGTGAAGATTAAACAACTATTCTTCCATCAAATTCTGCTCTACATTTAGATGAAATGCCTTGGTTAAGTCATGTCTTTGAAGGTTGGGTGTTATTTCCTTTAGCTCTGATTGTAGTTGGCAGTCATTATATGTTCGTTGTGTATTACCGAAACAGAACATCCATCTGCAGTGTACTCTCTGTCTTTTTGGCATAAATGGATGTAACTTTGGTGTGTTGGATGTATTTTGGTGTGTTGTTTGCAGCTTATTAATTGGGTCTTACTGCTTTTGTGTGTGCATATATCTTATTCTTACTACTGAGTGTATGTGATTGATGCACTGAAATGCTGGCTTCTGTTCTGTGAATATTAATCAAAGAATACGCTGCTCTGCTTAATAGCTTTGCTGTGCAGGAGGCAGACATAGACTAGTCTGCTTTTTTTTGCTCTTTAATCATTGTTGTGTAAGACACTGGCAAGAACACTCTTCTTCATCTATAAACGCAATTTCATGCTTAAACATATCCATTGTTTGGTCAAAGTTATGAAATATTGTTGCTCAATTCAGTTTTGTTTTCAACATTTCCTGGTAAAAGCAGTAATAGAAGAGATAAAACAGTAAAAGAAGAGGAGATAATGAAGTATAAAAAAACACTAGGCATACCAGGCGAGGAATAAGCAGAAGATGTGGAGTCAGTAAATTCAGCTTCGTATGGTTTCAGGTCTTACGATTTGGACAAATTGTTTTCTTTAACCAAAGATTAAATTACTATGGAGAAAGGGATGATTTATGACCAACCTATTCTTAAAGAGAGACAGTGTAGAAATTTGCTGGATTCTGATGTACACTTAAAATGTGTATAAGGTAGGGCGTGACAGCTTCTTTGGGTGAGAAATTGAAAGACGTACTCAGTATTTAAAACAAAAAAGCCAATACGTGTTTGTGGTGATAGTGGTACAGCTCAGTACCGTAAGCAGCAAGTTTCTTGAAAACACAGCTCACATTTTTATGGCATGTAGTTCTGATATAAATGTTGATAGCTACAGTTTTAATCATTCTCCGTGAATCTCACCAGAAGGCTAATAGGAAGGCTTAGGCTTCAGGGTTTGTTGTATTTTACAAGGGGCTTTGTCTTAGTCTCCCCCTGCCTCCCTTCCCCCCACCCCTTCACAAAAATTCTCTAGAGTAGGGTCTTTCTCTAAATTATGCCGTTAGCAAAGTTTCCCCCTGACACTGTCACTGGCTTAGCTGTGCAACTAACAGAAATAGCAGAATTTGATGAAGAGGAGTTCCTCTTGCTGTTGCCTATTGCCTTTGACCAACAGGGCAGTCTTGCTAAAACCCTCCCAGAGTGGTAGAACATAAAGAATATCACATAATTGTGTTTACTAATGTTCCACAGATGATTTTTTTTTTAATCTGTTATCAGTGTAACATTTTTTTAATTCTTGCAATTTCAGCCCAGAAAACATGTCTCTGTTTTTGTTATAGATCATGATTTTTCAGTATCTGGAGAGGCACAAGGCAGGAATCCCCCAACCTTTCTGCATTTTCGTATGATATAATGTTTTCAAAGACAGGTTCATTTTTATGGAAAGGAATACAATAGCTGAAGCTTGTGATTCATAAAAAAGCAGTAGTTGAAAGCTAGATCGCTGAACCACAAAAACCTTTGCTAGTATCTAATCAGCTTACTTGTCTCAGAGGTATATTTTAAGTATTTTTCAGGAAACATCAATAAGAGAACTCTATGGCTTCAATAAAATAGTCTTGGTCCAACATTATCTAGTGGAAATTAATCTATTTTTTTAGTTGAACACACATTTATCTGATGTTGTACTGTCTGTTTGAACACCACAAATAAACATTCCTCTTGCATTTATACATATATTTATATTTGAAATTATAGTCGTGCTTTTGCAGAAATAGCTATTTGGACATAAATTTTTTACTTATAGAATGTCTATATAAATTGAATATTTGTTTCAAATCCATGTCGAAAAGGTAGAACTTATATATTTTCAAATCCTTTCTCCTGGATGAAGGCCATTTCCACTGTTTTAATTCGTACAAACATCTGCTTCTGTGATTTGAATCTGCTTTTTCACTTCTGATAATGATTATTCCCATATTCTCATTGTTTGTCAATTTTGGAAAGTTAATTGTTAGTCCAACTAAGCAACCTTCACATGTCTGGTTAATGTGTCTGCTTACTGACCTTCTGTAAATGCTGATCTGCCAAAGAGGTTTTTAACATAATGAGAAAAACTAACCAAAGTTAGGTGCCTTTCTCTGCTGATCCACACCTGCCATGGCTTTTTAAAGACCTTGTCTAGTGGTACTAGTTTAGTTTACGTATGAATACTGTCCCTAACATTTGCAAATTTTAGCATGGACTAGTCTTGTTAGAGTATATATTCTTTTTGAGAGTAGTTCTTCAGAAGTGTTCATATTGTGGTGATTAATATCATAAAAATTGGATTGGATTTGGTAATTACTGGCAAGTAGTTTTCCTTCAGTTTCTAGCTGATGTGGATAAGGTAACTTGTCTGCAATAGAACAGAATCAATTACTAATATTGCGTCTTTTCAGTTGTTTACATGTCTTTCTGAGAAACAGAGCAATTGACTTATTTTTAGATGTAGTTTCAAAACTGAAGAAGGCATTAGAAATGTCTTTGTATGGTAATTTAATTTCTGTATGCTCATATAATTATTTATGGATTTAAAAATATTTGAGCTGAACAAAGCATCCACATTAGTGGTATAAATGGATGGAAAACTAATACTCACATTTTCTCTTTTTCCAAACTTTAGGGGGGACACAGAGATTGCCTCGCACAATTGGAGTGTCTTTGGCAAAAGAACTAATCTTCTCTGCGCGTATTGTAGATGGTGAGGAAGCAAAATCAATAGGATTGATTAGCCATGTGGTAGAACAGAATGAAACAGGGGATGCTGCATACAGAAGAGCATTAGCTCTGGCAAAAGAATTTTTACCTCAGGTAAAATAAATTGTTTTTAATTTAGTTTTTAGTTTTTGACAAACATTAAAACTGAAAAAGGACCATCTCTATTAAGAAAAACTGTCATGAAGTTACATATTAGAGCCATTCTAGTTATGTGGACTGCAATCAGGAGTTTTCTCTTGTGTACTGAGTGGTGTTATTTGATAATTATTTCATGGTAGAGCAAAAATCCTTTGTCATGGTTTGGTCTATGTTTGTATTGCATATTTTGGCTTTCAAGTGTTAAACAAAAAAAGGGTACAGTTGTGGGGTTTTTTTAGTAAAGTGTTTATCTCAATAGTTTATTGCTGTTGAATGCTTCAGAAGAGAGGTAAAAAGGTCCATATGAACGTGGACATATTTCAGTGTAATTTTTATTTTGAAAACATAAGGCTAAATGTAATTTCAATGTTAAAGCAAAACCCATTTACTAGTGGAAAGTTTGCTTTCTGTCCTTTTTGTATAAACTTGATGAAAGAATCATGCTTTTATTATCATTCCGTCAAAGTGACATCCTATCTCTGTCTTTCATAAAAGAATTGAAATGGGATTTGCTAAATCCCTGTACATTAGAACTTCAAAATTTCAGTAAAAAGTTTTAAGTATGACCCCTACAGGAGTGTTTGTGTTTGCTGATGGCTGCCTGTTCCCCTGTTGCCATAGACTGCCAGCTGTTTGTTCAGAGTAGGATAAACCTGCTTTTCAAGTGGAGTCTCCCAGGTAGAAAATTCATAGGAGACAGAAGAAGAAAATGATTTGTAAACCATTTTATTGGATCACAAGTGTAAGAGCGAAAATTTTTCACTGAAGGTGGAAAACGTTACAGATTAAATACAGCATTAACATTGGTTATTTTTTGTCTTGAATACCCTCATAGACAAATGTGAGAAATACAGTGAAAATTTTAACATGCAGGGATTCTGAAAGGTATATTTATAGTTAAAACTTCACATTGGAACCAACTCTAAAGCATTTGGCTTTTCCCAGAGCATCAGGCCACTTTTCTAAAGCAGTGTCTGAACATTGAGAAGCTGGTGCTAATGGGTAGGCACAGAACTAAGATGATTCCCAGAGATGTCTTGCTGTTCTACAGCACCTTGGAGGAGAAGCATGGGAATCCCTTTGCTTGCTGGGGACTTCAGTCGCTTGCGGAAGACTGTCATCACTTGACCAAGTGTAGGCTTTGCAGTAACATATTTTAAGTTTGAAACTGCATTGGTTAATTTTATTTCATTATCACATCTTTTTAGGTGTCTCCATTGTATCACAACAGGGGTACGAGATTGACATTGTGAAAGCCTGTATTGGTGTCACTTAAAAGGGCCATTCTGAGCCTTGTTTTGAAGGAAACTTAGCAAGACTGACAAAAGTGGAGATTCTCAGCACCTTTAAAACATAAAATAAACATACTACTTTAATTATTTTTTTCTGAAAACAGCATACTTTGATTCCCTCTCGATGTTGAAACTGTGGAGACTGAAACTAAGTTTGCAAGCAAATGTCTACTGTAGTGATACAATTTAGGATATTTGACATATTTACTATAAATGTGATGAATGTCCAAAGTCTAGAAGATCCCAATAAGAACAGCGATGTGCAGACTCTTCACTGCATTATCTTGTACATTTTGATGATATTTAATGATCTTTTTCTTTCATTTTAGGGACCAGTAGCAATGAGAGTTGCAAAACTGGCCATCAATCAGGGAATGGAGGTAAGGGTCTGTACTTTCCTAAGAGTAAGTAGAAGTCAGACTGGCAACAGGTATACTGTGGTAGAACTGGGTTTTTTTTTTTCAGTGTATCGTCTTTCAAAATCTATTTAGTAAAAATTTTTTCAAAGATTAAATGCAATTTTTGTATGTCTCAGACTCCTGAGAGTAGGGTTGATGCTGTTTTCTGTAATGAGGCTTAATAACCTTGTGTCTGTCCAGAAGTAATGCACTCAGCCAATGATTAATACTAGAAAGTAAACATAAACTGCTATGAACAAGTTGTATTTCAGGAAAGAAAACCTGAAAGTCATACTCTATCAAGCTTGTCAATGCTCTCAGTGTTTGGTAACTAATACAGTTAAAGGCCAAAAGGTATGTTACTTGTTTTTAATAGTTTAATAGAGGTTAGTGTTAAAATTAAACCTGGAATCTGATTTCATACTTGATTCTGATTGCCACTCCTTCTTGAACACTGTTGATGTAGCTCTACAGCTTGTTAAAATCCAGCCATGAATATGTCTGTACATGTGTCTTTCTTTAAGCTTGTGAATCATCTTGCTAAGCTTAGCGGGACTGTTCATATTTAAAGTTAAGCACACGCATAAGCTCTGCACCAGGACACCTATAGCTCAACTGAATTTAAGAATGGACCTCTTAAAAGTCTCAAAATCAACCAATAATGTAATTGAGTTCAGCAAAAGCATACTACCAGCAAGTTTTGGCCTGAGAACCAAACTCAAATACTAGTGTGCAAAGAGTGTGTTTCTTAGGTTTCCACAGCAAGTAATGCTGGAATTCAAGATTTATTTCAGTGGTATCCAAGGTTCAAAATGCTACAAGCTAAATTATCTAGCTACCACATATAGTGGACTAGAAGATCAAAATCATGATGTTTATAGGATTAGGGACAATAGGGTTAGAAGGATTCTGAATGATCACCTAGTTCAGTCTTGAGGCGCCAAGACCAATTGAGCCAAATGTTCATTCAGGCTGTTGTTACAAACCTTCCATGGCAGAAATTTCAGTGTTTCCTTTGGTAGTCTATCGTGTAGTTTATCTCTCCTTCCCAAATTGCTTGTGGTGCATAGCCACAGTCCATTCAGTAGCCATGTGGAGAGCTGGTAAGTTCTGCAGCATCTGATGCTTAAAATAGGCAGAGAATTAGTGGGAGGAAAATTTATCCTTTTCAGCTGTTCAGACCCACTTACAAATTAAAAAAATGTTATTAAAACTAGGTGATGATTCGGGATGGTCGTTGTCCTCTTTTTTTTATTTTAAATCACTTTAAACTTGAATTTATGTTTATTTTGTTGTACTTGACATTTGAAGATAACTTGTTTCAGAACAATTTTTAAATAATCATGCAGTACATTAAATCTTTCCCCCTGTAGTACATGATATGATTACAAATGTGCAAGTAGCTAATGGTTTTTAGTCTAGATGATTTGTAGTGAAGAACATACATTGTTTTGACAGTCTATTACATACTAATTGTATTGCCAAATAAGGAGACTGTTACAGAAATACTAACCACTCTCAGCACATGGCAGTGTAGCAATTCTGTGTTCAAAAGTGTTTTAGTATGTGGCATATAAAAACACAGTACTTGTTAGCTGTCAGAAAATAATATATAATAAATATACAAATACAGTTTTAAAAAATACTGCATTTTTTTCCTCAGGTCGACTTAGTAACAGGTTTAGCAATTGAAGAAGCTTGTTACGCTCAGGTACGTAACTATGATTACACAAAAAACCCCAGAAAACAGGCTTTGTGGGTGCCTATTACAAAACATGCAGAAATTCAACTAGAAATTGCTCTATGGTCTCTTCTACATTTAGACCTTCCTTCTACTTTGGTTTTGTAAGGTATTTAAGGATGGAGGTGTAGTTTAGGACAAAAACATCTCCCTGCCAAGACTGTTAGGGTGAAGGTCATGAATCACTACTATTCATATACCTCACCAGTCATACACTGCTATGCATCTGGTCCAAAAACTACCTTGCTTTTGCATTTTTTTTTTGTTAACATGAAACGACTTGAAGGACACTTCTGTAACATGTGCCACTAATGGCATATGTTCTAACCAGATGAAAAACAAGACCAACCTCTTTGCCAGCAAAGCATGGGAATAATGTAATCGAGTGAGTTTGTTCTTGACATTGAGACAAGTTTTTAGTCATGGAAATAGAAGCATCAGCATTAGGTACTTATTTAAAACATATGGTGATCTGATTGATAATCAACCCTCTCCCCCTTTCCCCAAACAAAGCAGAACACCAAAACAAAACACCAAAAGCTCATAAACAAACCTGAAAGAGCTTCACAGTCATCTGTTTGGAGAAAAGATACTCTTTCTTTTCCCAGATTGTTTCACAGCCTTATGTTGTGGCTTTGAAGTGTCTGGTACTTTCCTGTATCTGACCAGACATTTTAGTTTTAATTTTAGTTTTGTATTATATGTTGCACGTTGGATACATTGAAGAACTAGGATTTGTATGAAAATACTTTTCTTGGTATTGTTTTTGGTGTCAATAATGAATTGTTACTCTGCTCATTGCAGACTATTCCAACAAAAGATAGAATTGAAGGCCTTCTTGCATTTAAGGAGAAGAGACCTCCTCGCTACAAGGGAGAATAAAAGAAGCTGATGCCTTTAAAATACAGTGAGATAAATGTACTTCTGCGAGGACCATTAAGGTGCACCTGCATCTGCACCTGGACAACCGCCAAAGTAAAATCCAGCCATACTGATGTTACAACATACATGAATGTGTCCATACTTGTACTGGGCCCAGCCAGAAATGTGTATCAGCTCATGCTCATTACCATTTCTGAAGGCTGATACGTGTATTTGCAAGGTCACAGGTTCATGCAGCATTCTTAAAATGTCATATGTACGAAACTTACCATTCCACAATTGAAATAGCTCTGTAAATTCTTTATATATACAAAACCTATATGTGATGTTAAGTATAAATCTGCTGTATCATTTTATCAAAACAAAAGCGACTACTGAAAACCAAAAATAAGAAATTGTGCCAAATATGCATTGGAATGATTCTGTATGTCAGTAAAAATTGTATTTGCTTATTCTACCTGAATATGTACATTATAAATAAAGCTAAGGGAAATGAAAAGGATTATTGCTTGGAAAATGTTAAGCTTATTTATGTGACTTACACTATTCTAAGTAAAATGAAGTTAATTTTAGCACGTAATGGTGTCCTTTGGATGAAGTCATTGCCATTATGTTCATTCAACTGTATTAAATGAAGACATTTTCGAGGCCAGCCTTTAATTATGCATTCTTGTATGCTAAACCTGGCTTTGTCTTGCATTCTTCCATCGTACCATCTGATCAGCACTGTCTGCTGTAAAGAAACTTTATTCCACTTGCCCCAGATATTTTAGATTTATGATGATTGCATTAAAGATTGTTGTGCAGGGATGTGACTAATGTGCTGTTAAAGAAACTAGAATTCTCTTCTTCTCCAGAATATTCCTTCTGGAGGTCCTAATAATGTATATTTATATATAATGGGGATGATACTGAAATGTTCTTTATTCTGTGGCGGCCTCAGGGTTCTTTTCATATACTGAAAGAGAAATCCAGTAGGTTACAAGATGGGAAAACTGTTGTGATTCATACTGTATGTTCGCTGTGGACACGGCATATACAGCAAATGCCTGGAAATAACCTTTTAGAAAGTATTTTTGTTAACTTGACTGGAAAATAAACATGGCTTAGCAGTCAAAGGCTGTGTTTTTATATGAAAACGAATTTCTTCGTGTTTGGTTACTGTTGGCTGACAAAACTTGTGTATGCTCTGCTATTTCTGCAACATTAACTATGGTCACTGTCCATATCTACGATGGTAAAGCAGCTGATCAACATGAAATGACAAGAACTCATTTAAATTCTTATTTAGACATATCATTACATGTAAATTGATTATAACTGGTAAAGCACATGCTTGTTGACTGGTAAACTTGCTGAGTTGATCATTTCATGCATCATAATTTGCAAATAATTTACCGTTTCGTATTTTGATAGTCATATAAAGCCTAGAGGGTCATTTTCTCATGTTTTTGAAATGCTAACATGTCATTTTAATTTTTACTGAGTAGGAAATAATTATGTTAATAGGAGAAAAAGTACTAAGCCTATGCTGACAGGCTTCTGTTTCATAACTTTGATACACAGTCCAGTTACTGAGCTGCCTCTTTTTTTCTAACAAGAACTGATAAAGTAGCTTCTGTGAATGTCTATTTTAAAAAATCTAATAACTTTAAATGCTATAGCATCGGACTGTGTAGATTCATGCCTTTAACTAGTAGTTTTGATCTCAGAAAATAATTTTGCTGTCACAGTGGTCTCTCCATTCCTTTTCTCAGGAGAAGATACTGTCATACTGTAGCAATATGAGCGCCTTCTTTGAAGTCAGCAGCTTGAATATTATTACAAAGTGAGTACCAGTAGGACAATTCTTAAAGGTACTTTCTAGTGATTTTGAAATAATTCTAAAGGAACAATATTTTAGCTAAAGAAGTGTTAATCACTTACTGTCTCTATTATTAAGTGACATGTTATGATGACTGCAGTGCTTGTGATTAATAGCAGTATTAGAATTCTTCTTCCACAAGGAGGTCATTTGTAACAGAAATGCTCTTATAAAGGCTTTTCCCTTTGAAAGTTATGATCTGGCAGATCTCCCTTCAAGTGCCTAAGGCTCAGCTGTTTCAGTTCCTGCTAAAGCCATGCTTTTCTCCCCAGTACCTCATGGGTGGCAGAGCCATAGTCCCCGCTTGTTTCCTTAAAGTTTATCTCATGATCCCTAATTGTAAGCAGCTTTTTCTCCTGCTCTGGCTGAGCTTAAGTGAATAGTGACTACTTCTGCACATCTCCACAGAGCTGGATATTGAAAAGCTATTAATACAGGTAGGTCTGTTGCCTTCAGCTGGTTACCTCTCAACAGTGTAAGTGCAAGTTCAACTTACTAAATTACCTAGAAGTACTCAGTTTCATGTAGAAATTAATGTGTGGCTTTATATAACACATATCATTTTAGCTTTAATCTATGAAAGCAATGGTATTTTCAATATTGTTGAAATAACTCACATTCTTACTTGTTATACTACATTTCTGGATGTTTTCAGAATTTCTGATGGCATCAGCCACTTCAGTGCTTTCGAGTAGCTCACCTGCTTTGAAGAAATACAGTGTTTTATTTATTATAAGGTTCTGTAATAATACAGTTAAGAGCCCTTGGAGGATGGAGCATTTCCATGAAATTTACAGAGCCATTTATGCCAAATTGTTGTGGAAATTCGGTCAGTTTATGTACAATTACTCATAGTCCCACACCAAGGTTCATATCAATGCTTTTCTAGAACTGCTTTTAACCAGCTGCATTCAGAATAGTAAACAGCAGGGTATATCATTCACAGCTGTTTCATATTTTCCTCAGTCATTGCTCCTAGATGCATTTAACTATAATCAGATTCGTTGAACAGAATAAAAAATAGCATGTCTGTCCATCACAGGAGACAGCAGATTATCATACTACTTGGAATCTGGTTTTCAGACACTTAGTGAGTACAATAAGGGGTTTGGAAGTAGCGACACTTCACATACCAAAACCAACTCATAGTATGCAAATAAAAAGAGTAATTGAAACAATTTATTACTAAACTTAGTTTTTCTTCCATTGTCTTTCCATGCAAGCAAAATCTCTGAAAATGTGTCTACTAAGATAAGAGAGAGGGCTTATTTACTATTAAAAATATAATTGAAAACCATTGGTATTTTGTGCAGTGGATATTGAACAAGATATGCCTTCATGTCTCATTGGTGGGATTTTAGCCTCGTTCTAGCAACTAATGAGTCTGCTGAAGAGCCATGGGGCTTCATTGTCTAGTGAGGCTGATACAGTCAGTGTACTCAGGGTGTGATAATAATCATGATGATATGGTTATTTTAAGATGTTCTTTTTCTGCGCACTTTCAGAAAGACAACGATCGCCAAAATTGAGAAAAAGGAGAATAAATCAAAAGGAGACATGTTCAGCTAAAGGTAATTAAATTCCTCTTGTGTATTTTGAGAGATTACAAAGACTAATTTTTCTGTTTACGTCTTTTCTTTTTCTGTTGACTTTGCTTTTCCTCAAGTCTGGAACTCAGACACCAGGATGCGGGGAACACTTTTAGGAATTCTTATGGGTTGTTTTCACTTTAAGCACATTCATATTGTATAAGCAAAGCTAGGAAAGTTTTAAAAATTTTCCTAAAAAGTTTTTGAAGGATGTAGTCAGAAATTATTGCATTATCACCAAAGATTAGGTAACATACCTTTTTTATTGCAAATATAAATCATGTTCACTTTCAACCTTGAAACAGAGTTGGGTAGAAGTTTCCCAAGTTAGGAATAATGTGCTGTGTTTATGTAACGTATTCATTATGTGTTATAGTATGTATGTGTTTATGTTGACATGTTAAATGCATGCATATATATGTGTATGTGCATATGCATATGTGTACATACAGAATTTTTCAAACAGGCAGGCGAGACCAAGCTGCCTCACAATATGATAGTACTATTCTACTCCAGGAAGTTTTGCATTTGTTTGTGCAAGAGCACTACCAGCAGAAACCTTGAACCCTGCAGAACATGTACTGTGACTGCTACAAGTGGCCAGCCATACTTACAGTGTGGAATTTGTCTAACATGGAAGTTCTGCCGCAGAAGCAGCAGTCAAGTAGCTGTCAGGGGGATGCACGTATGTTACCCTTTATCTGGTTGTGCACATCTGGTAGTTCAAGGCTGGAATACACGTAGCAGAAGTTGAAGTGAGTTCTAAATTTCAACAAAGGTGTGGCATCCAGATAGCACATTCCTCCCAGTCCTATACTATCGTTTGCTTCTGCCGTTTGGAGAGGCCTCCTGCAATCATGAGCAGCTCATTAATCAGCAACTGTCATAGATTGTAAGATCAGTCTCCACCCCCCCTTTAAATAAGCCTAGACCTAGATTTCATCTTCAAATTTTATCTAGTACGTAATTCTTCCAAGGACACTCATTCACATGGGAAGAAATATGAAGTACATTAAAAGAATTTATTACAGAGGGTGTGAACATTCTATGTCAAAGCTAAATCCTGTTGCAATATTTGAGTTCAAAATACTACATTAACCCTCTAAGGCATAGTCTCTACATGTATGTTTATAAAGTCTTCAAAGTTCTGGCTAGTGACTGCTACTCTTTGATTATAATTTCTGAAGCATATGCTAATAAAGCTTTTGTAACATTAAAGAGATGAGAATATGTTGCAGTTTTCTTGTTGCATAATATAACCACTTTCAGAACAACATGAAAAGTTGACTATTTTTTTTATGGAACTTATACATCAAATTGTTGCTTCTTTATTCTAGTAACTGCTAATTGATTTAACATTTTCCTTTAAGCATAAGGGACTTTGTGATATCATCTTTGGCTCAACTCTTTCTAGCATGTTACAAAATCTGATGCCAGTTGTACAAATTTTTAAAAAATGTGTCTCTTTCATGCAGCTTAGAAAGACAAAATTTAAAATCTTAATTGTAAGGATAGCGTTATGAAGGTTGTTGCTTTCATTACATGTAAATATCTAATAAAACAAATAGTTCTGTGTGCTTGTGTGGAAAGAGTTCAAACTCTTTCTCTCTTTGTGTAATGAGTCTATTCTGCTGGGACTGTTGTCTTCAAAGCTGGCTGTAGCTGAACGATTTTTGTAAATGCATGAAAGTATCCCCAGCTAGTGACTACTCAGGATTCAGTCTGTGGTTCATGTTGTCCTTTTGGCCTGCCTCATCTTCCAAGTAATGGTGAAAGGATCAGAGAGCTAGGGAACGTGCTTCTGAGAAGCAGTGGGTTTTGGAAGGATGGATAGGAGGAATGGGTTGTAGGGTGTGTTCAGGCTGCATGTTTAAATCAAAGTCCATTTCAGCACAGTCATTTCCAGTATCTTCATCAGCAGCT
This sequence comes from Psittacula echo, assembly GCF_963264785.1. Taxonomy (NCBI): domain Eukaryota; kingdom Metazoa; phylum Chordata; class Aves; order Psittaciformes; family Psittacidae; genus Psittacula; species Psittacula echo. The sequence goes on along the minus strand of NC_137742.1, from coordinate 49,443,571 downwards.
CCACAAAGTATATTTTTCTGTATTGGTTGGTTGCAGCATCTGAGGTTTATACCCTAATGGCTAGTAGAAATTATAACATCTAAACATGATTAATAGACTATCTGTATAAGATACAAAAGAAGGTAGGAGCCACAAATATGATATAATGAGAAGGGTTCTGCCTAAGTTACCAGTTTGTAAGTGAACATGCGGACATAGTTTTTCTGCGCTTTGTGTGGAATGAAATTCCTTTCTTCATTTTGGATTCTTGCCCTTTTTTCCAAACCTTAGCTGGAATCAGTCCTTTTTTGAAAAAGTGAAGAAGATACGCTGCAGCCCCTCAGTCTGTCTGATTATTCAGTAGTTGAAGGATTTGCGAAACACCAGAGCAAATCAGTCTCTGCTCTCTGCTTTCACTTAATTGACCTGAAGTCAGAACTCCTGCAGGAGTGACCTGGTCACTGGATGCTGTTAGTTATTCCTGATAAAACTTTTCTACTTCAATTACTTATTCTACAAGTTAATATACTGAGATGTAGAGATAATGACCTATTAGTTTAGAGCAGGAAGGCCTGTCTTGCAGTCCCTCATTCAGCAAGTATCACACAGTTTGTTTAATAGGACAAGAATCCTGCTCACTTTCCTGTCATCCCCAGCATCTCCTTTGCACTGTTTGAAGTTTTGTCTGCTAGGGGGAACATGCCTACTGTGTCAGACTCCTTAGGTGTGAAAGGTATAATTCATAAATCCTGGAAGGCCTACCTAATTGCCACTGCCTGATTGCCACTGCCTAATGTAACAGGACTGTGACTTCCTAAAACAAAATCTAAATTTTGGACTTGGGCACCAAAGTCCCTGCATAGAGTTAAGTCTTAGTTGTGTGTGTTTGTGATTCTGCTTCTAGGCTGCTTTAATCTTTAGGATTATTAGTTAAGCTTGAAAATACTTCCTTAAAGTAAGCAAGGGATATAGAAACCACCTTAGCCACCGAGGACATATTGTAGATGCCATGATGGAGCTGAGTTGCTGTTAACAGATGGCAATGCTTGTGAAGGCTGGCTACCCCTTTTTGTCCCAGCTCCCCAAAGTAGTCAGGCTGTCATCAGTGATTCAGAAGGAAACCCCAGCAAGGGGGAGAAGGTGGTGTGGGAGCAGCAGTGGCATAGCTGTGCTACCAGGCTGTGCTAAAGCAGTTGTGTGAAGCTGGTTATTCCAGCTCTGCAGCCTGATTCTGCCAACAGTGAAGCACAAAATACCTGCATACAGGACAAACTTTTGATAATGCTGTGTGTGTATAGGCATAATATATAAAATGTATGGCCATATGTCCACTCTGCTCCCAGCACATAGTTTTAAGGTTGATCATAGAAACTTTTAAAGCATTGTTTCCATTGTTAGAATAACTCATTAAAACCACATTTCCACAGCTATGTGTGTTTAGAGTTACAAAAACATTTTGTCCTATATATGTTTTTATATTTCATATAATTACAGCATATTTATCTGCAGTATTTCGCAAGTATACTTTTGTGTAATACTGGTAGGAGATTAGGTAATAGCTGCTTACTAGCACTATTGCACAAGAACATCAAATGTTACTGTGATGTTCTGAGATTTGAGGTACTGAGCATGCTTTTGGCTGCTTTGTTCCTGTGACCTTTATGCTCTTCTGGATAATACAGCAGTCCTGTAATGATGCACATGTTTTTCTTTACACAAATGCCAGTAACCACTTGAGCAGGGCACTTGATTCCAGTTTTGGTGGGTGGTGCCAATAATGGACAACGGTAGTGTATGCAAGCCAAGTTGGCTATCTTTGTGCTTTGCAGTGCCAAAAACTTCAAAGCTTCTTCCTTTCAGAACTCTAAAGCAATACAAGTTTGTGTTTCTTCATATCATCAAACTTAATTATTGGCAATAAGCAACTGCTGGCAGGAGCGGTGCATCACATGGCTCCATTTCTGCTTTAGAAAAGGTCAGCATATGGCATAAACACTTTGCTGTATTATGCAGCCTTGTACTCTGATCACATAACACATGCTTCAGAAAGCATTATGCAATGTTACACTCACTGATTAATGACTGCTTGCACAAGAAGTTTTTCATTACCCTGAATGTTAGCATCCTGGGAATGATTAACTTTGTGACATAACTCTCATCGCATAAATATGGAAGATTCAAATACAGCCTCAAAATAAAGTGTTTCAGAAATAACTGAACACTTTCCTGCTTAGTAGTGTGTACAGTGCATGATTAACAACCGCTTTAAACCGTCAGAGTTGAATAGAAAAGCCTATTTGTGAGAACTGAAAACAAGACTTATTTTTAGGGTTTAAAGTTTTGCCCAAGATGAATTTTTGCACACAGCAGCATCTCATTCGCAATGTTTTTCCTTTGCTTGTGTAAGTTTGAATTTCCTGAGAAAAATCTGTGCCAACTATTTTCAGTGTTCAGCCAGTGAGTTAAACAGAACAAGTTAAATCTAGCCCTTATTTAGACCAGCAACTGCATGTGTGTAAAATGACTCAGTCCAGTGTGTTCAGTATTATAGAGTGTAAAGTTTACAGTTGTGTGCTCAATCAGCATGGTTATTGCAGAGTAAATTCCCAGTAATAGCTATTTTTTCTGCATGCAGAGTAAGAAAGCAAAATGTGGTCCCAATTGCAGTGCCTTGCAAACTCACAGCCTGGACATTGCTACACATTCACTTCTAATATTCATATTCTATTCATTGATCATTCCATGTTCCAATTTTTCAGTCTCTTATGTTAAAAAGCGTGATAGTAGTGAATCACAGATGTTATAATCTGAAGTATGTACAAAAGAGGAAAAGCCTGTAAAAAGAAATGTTCATCATACTCCTCTGTATATGAAGATTCTTCTCGGTTTTGAAGAAATGTCAGTTGCTACCAGTTATCTATGTTTCAACAGGTTTGTTACAGAGAAAGTTGGTTTGCCTGTTTGGAAATGCAAGATCAGTTTTCACAAGGAAATAACTATATTAAATTTCCACTTACTAATTTGCCTTTAAATGTCAGACTAGAAAAAATGACATCTGCTTTTTATGATTCTGTCTCCTGTAAGTAATCCTGCTCACAAACAGTCACATTAAATAACGCTACTTAAAGCCCTTATAGTAGGGGGATAGTTTAGGATGTCACCACTTTAATGCATGTGTGCCGTTTCTTCAGAAATAATATTGAGAAAAACTAAAGAAGGTAAATATTGACTTTCAGTATGTTCTCTTTAATTGTTGCCTTTTCCCACGTTCCAACTCCTACAAGCACTAGTGAAGGCTGAAGGAAACGGCCTCTGACTAAGCATTAGCTACCAGCGTGCCCTCATTATAGCTGAGGGCTCTTATTCTTTCTTAGCCTACGTGCAGAGCCAGCTAGTCTTTCAGCTGTGATGACGAAATGCCATGCATTTCTTCCTGGAATAGTACGCAGATAAGAGGCCACTTGTTATGCTGAGGTTTCAGATGAACTCCACTAAAGGTTTCAAAACACTCTGTCACAATTATATCAAGTTTCTTGAGCAACCAATTCATTTCAGACACTTAAGATAAAAAGGGAAGAGATGTTAGTTTATTTTCCCTTGTGGTTTCACTGTTTAAGCCTTTACAGGATATGACTGGATAGTTTATATATGCCCTGAATTTATTACTAGTAAATAAAACTAGCAGATCAAAATGGATATGTGCCTTTCTTGATATTTACATTATTTGCAGACCCCTGTGGGTACCTATAACTTGATAGAAGAAACAAGGATCTCGTGTCTGTGATAGGCTGCTAGAAAGGTCCTGGTGTGCAAACTCAGTTGCTGAGTGCTTGGAAGTCATTCTGGGCCCAGCAAAACCTGAGAATTTTCAGAACCTTGCAGCACAAAAGGTTAATCCTTTATCCTGGGGTTGAGTTCAGATGCTAGGACATGTCTATACAGTAAAAGCCCAGTTGATCTAGGAGCTGCTTAGCAGTGATGGGAGGACCTGTTTGTGAGGTCTTTTTGCAGAAATGGGCCCTGTTTAGGGAATTCTGTGCACTAACAAAAGCAACTTCAGTGGGATCAAACAAATCACAAAAGCATCCAGACTGCAAAAGAAAGAGGAATCTAAGAAGTGTTTGTTTCAAACCAAGCAATATCCTTAGTAACAGCAATAACCATACGTTACTGTGAAGGCAGGAATATATTGCCTGGAATAAGCAATGGATCATGTACGGTTTATATAGCTCTCTTTGCTCACCCTTTGCTAACCCTTGGACACTAATTGCACATTTAAAATCTGTGATATGCCCCATTTCCATTGGATCTGAATGCTACTTTAGATAGATGTAATCAGTAGGATGGAGAATCTTATGATGATAAATCTGAGTAAATCACAGCTTAGATAAGCATGTAATATGAAGAAAAAAAAGGCAACCCAAAATGTCATCTGTCCTTGATCTCTTCCCCTGCAGTTCTCTACACTTACTAGTACCTCATTACCTGGGAACTAAAAGCTAAATTCAGTTTCCTTTTAAGACAAGAAAATTTTCTTTTTCCATTTACATAATGGAATTTGGATCAAGTCTTAAAGTCTGTAACCTTATTCCTTTAGTGCCTTCCAAATAAATGTGTAATTCCCAGTGAGATCACTAGGAATCTTGACTATTCATAATCTGTTCTTTTATTTTTCAACTGTTCTTCAGTGAAGAGGGTCCCCTTTGAAAAAGTCTGTAGAACACTAAAGTTGTTAAACCCACCACTCCCCTGATTCCTTCCTCTCCCCTCTCATTCTTGGGCTAGTTATTGACTACTGACTCAGGGGAAAAAAGGAAAAAAAACCCCAACAAAACAGAAAACCAAATTACCCTCGTGGGTAGATTATTTCATAATTGTTTACTAGAGGTAGGTGATTCTTGCACAGTACTATGAAGAAGTCCTATCCTTGCCAGAATAAGATAGACCAACAAGCCTATATTTCTTCATGATTTTTCTGCTCTCTTATTGTCAGAATGTGAAAGTCAGCTCAAACACTGTTGCTACAGTGGTCAGTAGCAGGTCTTAAATGTTAGACAATTAATTTTCACAAAAATTCTGATCCACTAAGTGTAAGTATGAATTATGGGTATCTCCTTTTTTGAACTGCTTCTTTTGTGAGCTTTGATTTTAATTAAATGCCACGATGAAAAATTTTTTAGAAATGTTACTTATTAAATACTACTACTTCCAAAGCTGCTTCATTTCTTCATTTTTTGGGGTTTTTTTTGTAAGTCGTCTTTAGTGTTGTTTGAGGCATCTCGCTGTGGTTTTTCTTATTTTCTGTCTCTAGAATATTTGCTCTTTATGTCTGGAAAAGACTGTTTGGGTTTTTGTTTTTTTTTTTCGTGGAGTATTATGGGTAAAAAGAAAACCACAGGGGCTTTCTTGAAAATTATGCTAAAAAGATAACTGCAATTCTGTGGTTCAAAACCTTGAAATGTTCTAAGCTGAAATAACTACAATTGGAACATTGTCATCTGTGCTGAAATCACAGAAACAGCAAATGCAATCTCACCAGCACTCATACTAGTGAAACTTGGTTTCCCCCTTTGGCATTTGTCACCTTATCCCCATCCTTCCATACAGTCTCTCCTTCTACTGCCCATGACACCCCATGCTGAGGAAATGGGGTGTGTGCCATCTAACCATGGGTATGTGCTGTTTGTGGCTGGAGCCCTCAAAGAGAAAGTGGGATGACCAAGTTCCACAAGTTTTTTATCTAGGAGGGAGATGGAAAGGGGGCATTTGCTTGGGCCTTTTTCTTCCATCAAGCTGCTTACAGAAAAGTAATGGATCATTCTCCTCTATCTCTTTCAAGCACAATTTACATTGTGTAAGGGTTCAAAAGATACTAGGGTGGGGACTAACAGATACTAATAATATCACTGTTTCCTAAGGCTATTGATGCATGGGTAGAGCATAGTGATATCTGCAAGGCTGGATTTTGTCAGTCATTCCAGGTGTCAGAGGCATATACTCCACTGAGGATTGAGAAACTGTGGTGACAAGCTTCAGTCAATGAGCAAGTGTCCAGGTCCACCTTGAACTGAAATAGTGATTCACTGTTGTCAGTATCCAGACTAGCTGGGTGCAAACCAGCTCAGATTTCTTTACATGCAGCATGCATTTGCAAATCCTAATTGCAGAATAGCTGTACTGGGCATGTAAACAAAAGAAAAAAGATAAAAAAGTATCATTACCTACAAATCAGAATTCTCACTTATTAAATCCCGGTTAAAATAGGAAAGGGGGACAGTCTGCGTTGTGCTCTAAAGGTCAGCAGTTTTAGGCTATTCTAGGTCATAAAAGCAATAACAATAACACTTGCTAGTCAGTCATTCTCAACTGAAATGTAAACAGCTTACACTGGTAAATTAATAACTGATAAACAGATATACTGAACACTTACAGGTTCGTTATGACCCTGCAGTATTGTCATGGAATAAACAGTGCTTATAAGAAATACTATTGTGACTTTCAGTCTGACTGTGGAGAATGTAAGAGGTGGGGGTAGGCTTTTTATGCCTATTATCTATTCTTCAGAGCATTATTTCATTGCTAGAAGCAGATGATGATTTTTAAGCCCACTGCTATTTTGGTGTACTTTAAAAAAAAAACAAGGGTCCTAAAAATAGACCCAAGTTACTATATCCAGCAAAAATATGTTGTCAGCTCTTTGCTGGGCTGAAAACAAATCTGTCAGCAATTTCTTTGGGTTAAAGTATCTAAGGACTTTTGTGTAGGGCTTTTTGTTGTTGGGTTTGGGTTTTGTTTTGTTTTGTGTTTTAAAGAAAGCATTTTAAGTGGTTTTGTAGCAGAGTCCATTTAAAGCTCTAAGTATAAACAAATTACCATCTGTTGTTGTAAAGACACTTTATCAAATTGATGAGACCTGCACTCCAGTTAATGTTGTGGATCAACTGCATGAATTAGACTTTAAAGTCTGAATGAGTCTGAAATCAACATCTTTAGCTCTGCTGGAACAGATATTAAAAACCAGCCTATTTTCCGTAATTATGAAAACAAAAATGAGAGTGGCAGTTATTCATGCAGAAAAAACCAGCACTGGTAATGCATCTTGGTCAAGTAGGTTTCTTACATTAGCTTTAAAATAATGTCCTGGATTAAAAGTGCACTTTGGTAGAGTTACCGAGTCAGAAAGGAAAATGTCTCTTGGATTTCTGTGCACAGGTGATTGACATAACAGACACATGGCACAGTATGTTCAGAAGTATTTTCAGTGTTAGATTGTTTTGGCATAACTGTTGGCATAAGGACTAAATGTAAGGGTTAAGGTAAAAGAAGGTGGTATTTGTCTCTATAGCATGTGGAAATATCCTAGAGTGATGGAAAGCTGAACCAAAACCAGATCTCTAAGGCAGGGATTTCATTTTAATGATCCCACTGCAAAATATTTTGTCTGGCAGCATTTGTGTATCCGAGATACAGCTCCTTACAATCAAAGCCTGTGAAGTATTAAGAATCCTCATTATTTCTTGGAGGTTGGCCACATCAGTCATTCCCCAAATCATGACTTTATTTTCCTAATTACGTGGACTGAAACTAACTTATGTCTGGAGGTGCCCAGAAAGATTTAAGTGTGCTAAATCATGCCTACTGGCAGCATCAGCCTATTTCTGTTGACTCTAGAGGTGGCTTGGGATCCACATTGTGGTCTTCCAATAAGTCAGTAAGACATAAGTTACATGCTTACAGCAAGCAGTGTGGCACTTGTTAGGGAGTTCAGCATATGCTCCAGAGCAGACCTTCCTTCAAACCTCCTGAACTTCACTTGCAGTGCTCAGTTTGAAAAAAACTGTTTCTCTATAAATACACTGTCAGTAATGTTGGCAGCCATTGCCGTGCGAGGTAGAATCATTTTGGGCTTGAAACCAAATTGACTGAAGTATGCCTGGAGACGACCTCTGTAGCATGCAAGTCATCTAAAGGAAAGGTGTGAGGAGAGACTGATCCACCTTCTGTTGTAGTGTACCGAAGAATACATTTAGCTGCTGTGTGGCAAAGACACCGAACTCTGTGCCTAGACCTGCAGCTTTACCTATCAGATTCGCCTCATGGTGACTAGCACTGAATGTACGGTGTAGTGTGAAATCCTTCCTACAGGAGTCTGATGTTGCTTGGTACAAGGGCAGGTGGATTTTATGTGCATGATATAGGTGAAGTGTGCCAGGGTCATGGAAGTGCTGTGGATTACAGATCATGGCCCAAGGAAGTTGTGAATGCTCTGTCCCTGGTGGCGTTCAGGGCCAGGTTGGACATAGCCTTGAGTGACATGGTTTAGTGTGAGGTGTCCCTGCCCATGGCAGGGGAGTTGGAATTAGATGATCTTAAGGTCCTTCCCAGCCCTAACTATTCCATGATTCTATGATGTGGTCATCTCTGGTACAGGATACATATAGATACTTTTCTTTCAGCTTGCTGTTCTGTATGTTAGATATATAACTGTGCACTGATCAGTGCCAAGCTTGTGTCTGTGTTTGTTCATGCAGTGGAACTGCACTGTGGCCTGTGCCACATCTGGCCCTGTACTGCAACCCAGGACTCAATGGGACAGGCTGTGTGTTGGAGGGGAAAAAGGAAACCAGATGGAAATAGTCTAATTTCTGAAACAGTTTTAGAGTTTCTAGAGCGGTGAACTAATAAAATTTTGTTTCAAGAAAATCCTTTTCCTCCTCTGCCTTTTAGCTTTGCACAGGCTTAACTCTTTTTGACTACAATCCCCATTATCCCAGTATTATCTTCTAAGTAAGACTGATCCTGAACCTTCTTGTCATCTTCCTTATCCCCCAAATGTTGATCTTTCTGTTGTCTTCCCTGCAACAACAGATTACTTTCATTCTCACACCACCTTTTTTTTTTTTTTTTTGGTGAGTATTAAAAGCCTACCTTTCCTACACAGTTCTGCTATCCCACAGTCCTGAGATGAAAGAATCTGTGGGATGATGTAAAGTGTGAAAAAATGCCTGCTCCTGCCAGGACAGGCATGTGATTTACTGTGATGGTTGTGCTGAGGCAGCCAGCAGTCTGATGTTTAACTCCGCTGATGGTTAACTTCTGTAGGCACAACCACATGGTCCACAGTGATTTTAAGACAATTTTTTTGTTATGCAAAGTCAGCCACTGCCTTGGTTGGAATTAAAGAGGAAGATGAAGTGAGAAACTGTTTTTCATGTGAATGTTACGTCATTCAGATCACCTTAACCCAATGATGACCTTAAAGAAGAATGAAAAAAGTCACAAAACAAATATATTCTTGGCAGTGGGATTTGCTTTGAAATACCAACATTTGGCAAGTTTCTACGTTTTCCTCATCAAACCTAAATTGAAAGCTGAGGAAAAGAATCAAAATCAAAGTTGAGGATATTGAGTTGCACTGACCCAAACACACACTAGCTGAAGTCAACAGGGTTTACGTGTCCTAGCAGAAAAGAAGCCGGGAGATCAGATCTACCTCCCTGAGAAGAGGCAGAAGTTTGTTTTTTTAAGGTTTACAAGGGGTTGTTCATTTGAAGACAACAGGAAATGAGCAGAAACTGAACTACACAGACCTTATTGTACCTACTGTTTTTTTGTAAAGGTGTGTAAGCCATGGTAGATACCTTATTTTGTTTGTGTATTTATGTACATGTGCGTATACATGCATAGGGTCGTGTAAGTGCTTTTCAACAGCTCCAAGTCTCCAGCATGTGTCAGTATCGCCAGGTGCATGTAAGCCATCTGAACCCTGCAGTCTTAATTGCATAACACAGCCATGTTACAAAATATTACCACATCAAGTTCGTTTACATTATTTCATAACAAAAAGAACTACTATTACAGAACATTTTTACCCTTAAGGGAAAATTACTAATTATTTAAAACACTCTGTGTGTGTGTTTGTGTATAGTGCATAGGGGTATATGAGACTCATGACGGAAAAATGTAGGGGTGGATTAAAGCAGGATCCATGGGATACAGCCCCAAGGTCAGAGGAGTTTCAACAGACAAGAATGTCAGAAGCCAAGCATAAAATACCAGGGTGGTTGATTATAATGAGCTTATTGGGGTGGTGTGCACCACTGAACTTGAGGGGAAAGCGGCTCTTTTGAAGGGGAAGCAGCTGTGTGAAAGACTATCGCAGGTCTGGTCAGAGGACAGGTCACATCCAGGAGACAGCTTTGGTAGACAGCAGATGTTTGGGTCTCTAAGTGGAATCCAGACACTGACGTTAAACTTCTGCATTCTCTAGACAGCAAGTGGATTGCTGACTTCTAAGACAAATTAATTCAGTTATCTGTCTCCTCTCTTCAAATCCGCATTTGTTTCTTGCTGCGAGGCAATAGTACAATTGCTGGGTGACTGCCTATGCCCTTCTGAAATTTTTAGAGATTAGAGACTTTTTTCAGTGTGTGAAGTTTTGCTTTGTTTTTCATGAACAATAAGAAGAAGACCTGGCTTCTTGTTCCTGCTCATATGATTGCTTCTGTACTTCATCTGCTGACCAAAATGGAGGTCTCCCCACCCTGAGGTGGGTGCCCCAGTTTCTTGCTCATGCAGGCTCACTCTTTTCTAAGTGCATTCATGCATGCCGCAGGTTCACATCGGTAATATGCTGGTCAATACTGCAATTCCAGGGGCTTTGAAGGTTCACCCTTCTAGGCCGACATACCCAGGATGCTTTTCTGTGAAATGAAGAATTACATCTCTTCAGGAAAACAGGTGGTGATTTTCCGATTGTCCCACATCAAAGCCCATACTGGCTCCAGCTATACTGAAAAAGAAATTGTGGCTATTATATTTAATATCACCCTGACCCATTGAGCAGAGTAGATGAATACTGACATACCTGATTTAGACTTAGCTCCTTCAAGACTAGATAGGAAGACATGTTTTCTGTGTTTTAAGACTGAGGCCTGGGCCTGAATGAGATGTCTAACCAGCTGGAACAATAGTTTTGTGTTTCAGAGTGCAACGCAATCCTGTAAGGGTTTGTAAGCCTTATGAACAGACAAGAGCTGAGTGTTTTTTGCTCTGAAGATTGTAATGTGAGTGAATAGTTCTTCTTTTGCCTCTGAAAATCAATGTCAGAATTTGCTTAAGTTTAGGATTTGCATAATACTGGTTTTGATAAATACTTAGGCCTGATTCTTTTATAGACTAGACCTTAGTTTTCAATATCCTAATGGGTGGTAAAATCGAGATACAAAAGGCTGTGTGCAAAGTGTGTGGAACTCCATTAGACTACAACGATGATGCCTGGTGTTACAATGGGAGATGTAGCACATTGTGACAGTGGACCCACAAGACTTTTAAGTTAAAATGTGCGTCTAGTGTGAAATATAATTTTTAGCGGTGAATTTTAGGGCTTTTTATTCATCTCTCCAGAATTCTAGATTAATACAATGAAACTAACAATAAATAAATAAATAAACTCTACAAGTGGTATGTGGGGCCACAGCACCTTCTCTCCCTCTCATGGAGCACCACGAGGAGGGAGTGTTCTCAGAGGGCAAAGTAGGCTTGGGAAGATTGATGACAGGAAACTGTCCACAATCTCTCATGGTTTCAGGGTCCTAAATTCTTGCCTGCTGAACTGGAACAGGGGTGTTAGCTTAGTGGAGTGGAAACTTCAGTATTAGTTGGAGGAATTCCCCTCACAGATCAGAAAATCCCTTCTTGGGCAGGTGTAGTAAGGGGATTTGGGAGCAAACGTGCTGCTCTGCTGCTATTTTTCTTGTCTGTTGAGAAAGGGGTCTCTACAGTCCATAGATGTGGCCTAGTGCTTAGCAAGTGACACTAGGAGTCAGGATACACAAGATGCTTTTGAGCTTGCTGTTTTGTTGCATCTGCAAAGAAGGCTAATACTTCATCTCAGAGGAATGAGAGGACTTAATTCCTGTATGTCATCTTGAGGCTTTCTAATGCAAAGAGAAGCAGTATACTGCTTTTGCAGGGCAGTACTGGGAAATAATCTGTGCTTGTGCTTATTCACCTATTTCTACATAATACAGCCTTCTTGTGAAATACATCAGAAGATATGTTATTAATGAATGCACAATTGAAATTTCTCCATGATTTTGGGAGACTTAAATTGTGTAGTAGCTAACACCATCCAAATATTTCCCATATCTCTGATCCATCTCCTGCAACCATTGTTAGCTTGTGAGTCCCCACGCTCCCTTCTTCCTGCAGTCCTATCCAGAACATCTCTCGATCTGTCTCAGCTGCCTGTAAGACTATATGACTGACCACACAGAAGACAGTGCCTTCCAGCTATCTGACCATGCAGGACATATTTTCATTTGGCAGCAGTGGTTCAAAGTGCTAACTTGGTATGCTGTGTCCGACCTGTTTGGTATTTAGGCTTGGTGTAACACATCTGTCTTTCTTCTCTTCCCCTAAACACAAGCATTCTTCTGCAGGTAGGAAAGAAGGGAGAGCTCCAAGGTTGGTCAGGTTACCCAGCAGTCTGCTGGATGTAATTTGTGAGTGACTGAAGGGAGTTAGAGATGCAGCAGCTGAGAGAGATCTTGCTTTTACAGTACATAGGGAGTGCCAGCACATCCTCATTTTCGTTACCAGTTCTCTGAGTAGTCTTCTCTCACAATATTCTTTGACTTGTAGGGCTTCACTTGTCAATTATTTCAAAATTCAAATAGATTACACCTTCTGGTGCCAACTATTTATATTATCAGAGTTTTCATCCTGGAAAATGAGAACAAAATAGGGGTATACTATAAATAAATAAAAGTATAAATTAATAGGGGTATACTGTATCACTGTAATTGTCATAGAATTGCATATACCAGCTATCAGCAGAGGCAATGCACTTGTGCCTGTGTATATTTAATAAATATGTAAAGTCAAAAATTGCACAGACTGTTGCTATTCTCTTCTTCTCCAAGTCATTTTATATTGGAATTATAATGAACTCACAGCTCAAGTTTATTCCAGAGATTACAAAATGGGTCAAATTGTTCATGTGCCAGTTTGTAGCTGTATGCTACTAGATTTCTATTACCGGTTTAGGCTAACACAGCAAAAAGTAGACCCATCTGTGCTCGTGTTGTAGCTAAAATTAACAAATGCTCATTCTTGGGAGTCCAAGCAAAGCAAACGCTGTTTTATGGAAAAGTTTTATTGAACTACAGGACGGTTCTGTTGTCATTGGTGCTGCAGTCAGCATGCAACCTCTCCCCAGCAGAAGAAGCTTCAGGTGGCATAGCATTGTTTGAGCTGTTAGCACTACTCTGAAGAAGAGTGTCCTATACAGAGTGCTTGGGTTTCTTTTATACCTCTTACCTTGTTAGGTAAAGGGCTTGTGTGAATAGTAAATATTGTGTGGAAGACAGTGTTTGGTAGTTTTAGCAGATACTGGTAGCTTTAATATCCAGAATGGCACAATTAGCATTAAAAATGCAGTATACCTTAAATTTAGCACTAATATTTCTGTAGTAAATTTAGAAGAACTGGCACAAGTTGAATGTAGTTGAAGTGATGATTCCAGGAAGGAATGATAAGTAATTTTGTGGAATACATATGAACTTACTACATGTATTTATGTATATTTAATATGTTTCTCTTAAATATTGACAATAATATATTCGTTAATATGTAATTAACATATACACCAGTATGCACATTATACCCTCATACACGAAGCATATTTCAAACAATCTTTATGGAAAGAAAACAGCTTCTGTACCTGGCTTTTAACTATCTCTTCAGGACCAGGAAGTGAATTTTGATGTCACATGTGACTCGTCTAGTGTAATCACTGAGCCTAACGTCTTCCATCAATGCCAGGGCTGGCAGCACAGGAGTCATTCCAGATTTCCTGAGTAGCTCTGCCAAGTGTGGCACAACCCTGCCTCTGGGGCTGAAAGCATGGTTGAATTCCCATCATTATCCTCTCAGGCTTGTCTGCTGGAGAAGGGTGCCCAGCAGTGATGTTTTTTAGTCAGGAATGGATTTACCTAATCTGGCTGGATTAGAGCACCACCTTGTTTCATATGGTCGGCACACAGCTTCTTGGTCAGAAACCTGTGTGTGTAGGTTATCAAGTTGCAGCTATCTGGCTTAAGTCAGACTGGCATTTTGCAGGGCTGGGGTATCTGTCTTCTGACTTTGGCCAACCAGTCAACAGTTAGCACTTGTATCTACAATGTCAGTCTATAAATTGTGACTTCAGACAAGCCCCAGTGCATAAACTGGCAGCTGCACTGTAATTTTCAGAGAAAGAATGCTTTTGTCCACTGTAAGTATATAAACCAAAATTTGAGTCACTGTTAGCTTCCTTTTTCAGTTATCGTTGCTTCTTTGCACTCACATGGTCTCCCAATAAATAAAGCAATACTCTTGTTCTTTATTCTGCTTGGAAGAAAGGAGGATAATGAAGTTGTAGAGAACTAGTGAAGAACACAGACAAAAATCCCTACCTTCACCTTGAATCAGTGGCATAACTAATCCAGCTTGAATTTGTAGATTCTTGCCTGTGCCTTAAAACAGAAGCTGGGTGTGGTGGTGGTACTTTCCAAACGTAGAGTATGTACTTCCTAAAAATAAAGTTTATTTATCAGTGTAAGCACTATGGATCATGTAATCTTCTCCACCTCCAGTGGAATTTAGAGTTCCTTTTTGGTCAGGATGAGGCCATGAAACCCAGGTAGATATTTTTGGCATCTTTCAGTAAAAGAGATTCTTGTAAAACTGGATTTGCCCTGTCTGACAAGGCACTGAAATTTCTGTTTCATCAGTGTTTTACCAGTAGATCTTTAGCAAAGACACTGTCTTGGTGTTGCTGCTGTCTAGCGTGCCGTACTTTCCCTCAGCTCAACCCTGTCTCCTGCAATGACCCAAAGTGTCATGAAGTGGAGGGGAGAGCCATGCCGCAGCTGACCGTGTGTGATACCTGGAGGTCTTTTCTGAAACCAAACCTAGGCTAGATTTCAGTTTTGAAGGACTTTTCACCCTGATACCAAAAGCATCTTCGGAAATGTGGAGATCGTTGCTTGGAGTCTATGAATGTCGTTCTTAGTGTCATTAGTGTTAACTGAGATTAACTTGAAGGCAGTGGGACTGCTGATTTTGCTTTGGGCTGACTGCCAGAGCAGAACTGGTTCCTGAATACTGTTTGTCTCTGTGTCTGAGGCAGGAGTGCAGGCAGATTACTGAGTTACCGATGTGCTCTAAACCTGTACTTCAAAGCTGATGTACTGGCAGGAGTTTAAAAATGAAGTCTGGTTATCCATGAGCATTCTGAAAATGAGTGCCACTTTGTTTGCTTTTGTGACAGAGAGCTAGAATTTGGTTTTTATCATCTGTAGCACCAACTCTGTAGCTTAAAACTCAATACTTTATTCAAATAGAAAATGTTAATTTACCACCACACATAAGATGGTATTTTTCTACAGATACCTTACAGAATGATTGAGCTGTGATTTGTGGCTTTGAAGTCTGGGCTTTTATTTCCTCTAAATAGACTCCACTCTTTTCTGTGTGTCTGTCATGTTGAATAAGTAACAGACAGCAAGCACAGGGGCAGGACTCATGTCCCATGTAAAACAAAACAGGCAGCTCTTTGAATTGTGAGACTAGAATGCCATCAGGGGCTTCTTTGTCAGTCACAAAGCTGGAATGAAGGTGACAGAATCCCGAGATACAGTTGCAGCCTCTAACTCAAAATATGCTTAGGGTTTTGTTCTTGTCTATAAAACAGCTACACCTTTCAAATTTCTTGTTGTCCTGCCTCGCGTTCCTTCTGAGCCATCCACCAGCCTCCCTCCTCAGTTCCCTTCTTTGCTGTTATTTACCAGTGCAGCTTTCTCTGCCACTCTGCTCCACCCCATCATGGCCAAAGTCCTCCTGACTGCCCCTGGTATTACTGCTCTGCTCAGCATCAGAGGCATAGGTATGAGCAGCGACACACTCAGATCTGTCATCTTTGCTCTCGCTGGAGTACTTCAGCCTGTGAGCAGTCCCCTGACCTTGATGTTCAGGCTCTCATAGGATCTACCTGGTAATCAGTCGCATGCCACTTATGTGCTATGTGCCTGTGTGCTGTGAATGACAGAGAGAGAACAGGATCCTGTGAGAGTAGGTTAGCTGACTCATATAATTTTCTGGCCTGATGTTATCTCACTAGATAATATCAGCACTAAGTTTGAATAATTCACCAAAGTAATTCTACTACTGCAATTAAAAGAAGGATTATTTGCAAACGGTTTTTTAAATTATTATGGATCACACTTCTGAGAATACATTAAAAATCTCATTTCATGTTACACCTTCCTTAATTCAGGGCTTAACTTATCTAAATTTTGCGGTCTGTCTGTGCAAAGGCATGGTTTGGCAGCTCTCAAGATTGGTGTGCCAAACTGCTGGTGTCTTTTCCAAATCTGAAGTTGAATAGATATTGCTGATGGGCTGATCAGTGATGCCTTGCACCTTGGACAGATAGTGTTTCTTGACTCCCTGAATGGTGATGTATGGAGTTCCCCGTCTGCTCGTGTCCCACCTCGAGCATGCATCCTGTCAGCTTCTGGCTCTGACAGATAAAAGTACCCCTGCCCTTTAGCAAGAAAGGTGCATTTTGTGCATGGCTAAAGAAACCAAACTCCTGTAATATCATCTGCCAACATTTAATGTGTCATGAATGTAATAATTCAGAGTAAATTCTGAAAGATTTTTTAAAAATATTAAATTCTTTTGAAGTTACATTATTATGGGTATCTACCTGTTGAATTGAAGAAGTACAGTTGATTTTTTTTTCCTTGCTTGCCCTTGCTGCGTACCTAGAGTGTAGTATTTCAGAGAAGATTAACTAAATTCCTCTCAAAACCTAGCTGTTGATCTCTCTGCTTTCAGGATTATTTTGTCTGAAGTGAATTCCACTTCTCTGATGTTTTCTGTTTTGATTTTTAAATACTGTGATAAAAGCTAGCGTCTATTAAGTTTCAACTTTCTATTTTTGTCCATTGGTAAACACTACACCAGATGTGGGCGTAAAGGACCCTGTGAAGCTGAGGGAGTTCTGCTTTTATTCAACAATTTTAACTTTCATAACTGAGAATTTCAGCTCATTTTTTAGGGCTGTGTATGTGCTGTTTTGGTTTTTTTTAAGAGCTGAGAAAAACAGGCTTACGCAACCTAGTTTGCATAAGTGCAGTGAGTCATTCACGTTTCTTGTTTGCGTGTTTCTCTGTGTGTGTGTTTTATCACTTTATATAACCTTTTTTTGAAAAAGTACTACTAAGGATGGTAAGGATGTATTTTCCCTGTAAAACAAAAAACAAATGTGCCTATTAGGCAGATACCTGCTTCTTGCTGCTGTCTCCTCATAGGTGCTGTTCTCCAGGAAGGCAGTTTGGTGATTCATCTTAAGGCTCTGGTTCTTCAGTGGCACAGTTTGTCCTGATATATGAAGGTGTAAGGGGAAGGCCAGGTAGCTCTATGCTTTCCCCTTCATGGGCACAGCTGTGGGTAACTCCATGTGCTAATGTTGCTTATACTTATGCATATATGTGTATAGGGGTTTCACATGTGTGTACTTCTTTCAGCATACATACTTCTGCTTTATCACATTGCTCCCTGCTGTCTGGGGAAGAGTGGAGCTTTTAGAACAGAGTACCTCTGTGCATTGTTGGAAGAAATTTGGGTCTTAAAACCCTTCACACAGCTGTTGGACTCAGGTGGCAAGCATTCTCCATTAGGCACACTTTTAAAGAAGTTCCCTGAAGGCCTCATCTTTTTTGACACTACTTCATAACTTCTTGTGATCAAATTGTACTATGAACATACGGCTGCTTGGAGTTTATTGATTGAATACAATTAGATGTATGAAGTGTCAGACAGTTTGTTAGAATTGCCGTTTTGGTTTTTATGTTTCAGGTATGTTTTCTTTGACATCTGATGGATGATATATGTAACTGTGGCAGGGAACTCACTGTTGCTTTTACCAGACAGGGAACCGTTGTTGATGATGCAGATATGTGACAGGTCTTCTTGCCCCTGTGGCTTTACTGAGGCTTGCCAGTTCATTTCTTTCCAGCTCTCTGCTCCATTACTGTATGTTTTCTGATGTGAGGTACATCCTCTCTGGCCGAGCTACAAATTCCTCCCTGCATGTTTACTGGTTACTTCCCTACACAGTCAGAAAACCCTCCACTCTTCTCTACACGTCTGTATTTTACTAAATCAGGTGCAGGGCCTCTTCCTTTCTATAACCCAATTTTTGTTTCCATTAAAGTACATCACAAGTTTTGCTTGATTTCAGTGACATCCTGTGTTTCATGCAAGTGGCATTGTTCATCCTCTGCCTTGTTCATTCTTGCGGCAACATTTTGACTACTGCGGTAATCACGAAAACAGAAATACTGTGTTTTCTGCCCAAAGCAGAGCAGATCTTCTGTAGCTGGAAGATAAGCCACTGTTCATCTACTGCCAGATTAGCAGATTAGCAGTATCTGGGGTCTGCAGAAGTGCCATGAAACACTCAGGTACTGTATTTAATTGTCTGTGGTAGTGTACTCAAATGGATGACAGTGATGAGAATACCTTTGTCATTAAGAAATTGGATTTACATAAGGAATTGTAGTACCTGTCTAGCTTCAAAAATATGAGCAATTCTCATGAATATACTTGCATGTGTAAAATGAGACTTACACTTAGATTCCTTGCTGGATTGATGTTCAGAAGAGCAGCTCTACTGGTTTGTGCTCTAAATACAATTAGCATACCCAGAGACAAAAGTACTGAGTAGGAGTCACATAGATGTTAACTGTTTCCTCCAGCAACTGTTGACAATAAGGCACTCCTTCAGTCAGCAGATAATAATTGGCATGACATCTGGAGATGAGAAAGATACTTGAACTTGTGGAACTCTCTGTGAATAAGAAAAAATTCTTTCTTACATGCATATAAATGACAGTTGAGAGTAACTTCTCATATTTAACCCCCTAAAGAGGTATTTTCTCTTTACACACAGTTGTGTGGACAGTATCTGCATGGCCGTAGTAATTATTCTTACCATTGTTATTTCATTGTGTCTAATGGTCCCTTGCATGAGTGAGCAAATAACCAAGTTGCCTACACCTTTATATTTATTATGACCTCAAATACATGATGGGAGAAATGAGAGCCTCCTCACAATAAAATCACATAGCAATTTTTTTAACATTCATTCTTGTTCTTCAAATAAAGTGACTTAAATTTGCTGATCCTTGAGATAATCCTTGAAGTCCTCTGTCCCTAATGGGCAGTATCCTTTCATCCGTTTTTATGCCCTCACTACAGAAGTCTAATACATATATTGTCCGCAGGAGTGGGTAATAGAAGCCAGCCACCTCAACGTACCACATACTGCAAGTGTATCAGAAATTTTAAAAGTCTCACTAGAAGGCGAATGTCTAATTGAGTAAAAGGATGGCCCTGTAATGGCACGCTTGTATGCACTCCAGACACAAATATAAGAGTCTCAAGAAATGGGCTAAACTGAGCACATAAGAGATCATATTGCTTATTCATGGCAATATACTCTCTGTTATTAAAAGTAATTGAAGCTTGAGTTGAAATGAAAGTTTGTCTTCCTCCTATTGCCATTTTGCATATTTTTTCCACAGAATTTAGTGCAGAATCAAAGATTTTATTACTTACTTTCAGAAAGAAATAAGTAATTATTGGGCAGGGCATTAAAGGGAAAAAAAAAACTTCACAAGGCTCAAATTAATCTTTCTCTGTTTTTCTGTTGCATCCTCATCTGACTGCTTGGGCACCACTCACTAGAGCTAAATTTTTAGCAGTTGGGTTTTAGAAATTTTGCAGGAGTTCAGTACAAAGCAAATTAACTTTCTATAACCATGATAAAGTAGGAATAATTACATTTAAAGTGACCCTTATGAGACATTTCCAGCTGCCTAGAGTAGAAATCTGGGTCAGTATTCCACTAAGCACTAATGTAGGACATCAGTATACTGCCTTATTCCAGATAAAGTAAATTGCCCTCTTTCTGCTGAAGTCAAAGGAGTGATCCTGCTCATGGCCATGAGTTTGTTCTGAGCTTGTCTGAACTCTGACAGTGATATGTTTTCTATGCATAAACCAAAAGGCTTGTTAAGCTTTACATTTTAATATATTCTTTACTTAGTGATTTGCTTTTGCCTCATGTTCATTTTAATGGGTTTTATTTTAACTGTTACCTTCTCTATGGCAGGAAACACTATTCAATCTATTTTGGATATCAGTAAGCTAAAATCTGTATGAAACACAGTATGTCCTTCATCTTCACCATGTATCCTCAGCAAGTTATCGCTACTATTACTACAAGCATATGGCCAACAAGTTAGCTTGGTAGCAGAATAGATAGCATGGGTATCAGCTCATTTTAAAGTTTACTTATGAAGCTTCTTCTGAAAAAAATCCAGAATGCCATGGAGAATTTCCTATCAGAAGGAATTGAGGAGAAAAACATTGTTTTACATATTCTTTGGGTGGATTTTTGGCACAAGTTCATCCTGGCATGGAAAAGCCACCCATGCCAAGATCCTGCAAGGGTATCAGATTCCATTAACAACATATCGGAAAGCAAGTATTCACCATTACCAGCCTTGGTCTGAGTCACAGGAACAGGTTTGAAATAGTATGTTTGAGAATTGCCTTTTAGAGGTACATGGGAGGGGAAAAGTAAGCTTCAGCAACCTATTATTGGAGACTTTTCCTTGAATTGCTTTTTATTTGTGAGCCAAATACTGCAGTAATTAAGCTGCAAAATTTAAGGGAATGTGCTTTGCTTTTAGTGGAAATCAACATTGGTTTTCTCCAGGCATTCAATCACTTAACTCAGTTGTCTTTTTATATTATTCAAATGTGATACACATTACTCAAACATAAGTGGTTGAAGAATCATGTTGCAGAATGCCTCTTGAGAGAGAAGTATGTTATAAACATTTCTACTAATGGAATATTTATGTTAATGTAAATTGACTCCATAAGGGTGGCGAATCCTTTGAAAGGTGAACATGAAGTTCCTGCTGCAGAGTGGATGCCTTTTTCATTTGTTGCTTGCACAGCACAAACAGTGGTGTACAGACTTCTGTAGCCAACAAGGACTTTGCAAATGCAGTTTGGTATCCCTAAAGAATCAAGGCTTCTCACAGACTGAAAATACAATGCAGATTTGTGTGATGCTGAAGACAGGAGGGACATTTTGCAGAAATAATTGTAAGAACTGTGATCTGCAAAAAAATGCAAATGAACTGAATCTGTGGAAGAGTAGAAGAAAACAAGTTACTATAGCTAGCTCGTAGCAGATTTAATTAGATCAATAGTAGTGGATGTTTTGTAGTGGGTGATCAGTTGCCAAGAATATTAGGCATAGGGACCTAAAAATGGCAAGAAAGACTATAGCTGTTGTTGTCTCTATTTCCTGTAATTCAAGCTATGGACATTTGCTTAGAGGCATGAGATCTGACAAATGTTGGAGTGATGCAGGGGACTGGTAGCAGACCTCGCCTGGAAAGTGTTTTTGTAGTTAATAGCTGAATTCAAGACCCAAGCACTTTACGGAAAGCAGTCTAATGAAGGCTTCTCCACTGAAGGCAACTGCTTTGTAATCCCCTGCAGGTAACCTGTCTGCAAACTCTGAACTTTTGTATATGCATATGTATACATATACATATATATATATATGTATATATAATACATACCTCAATGCTGCCATGAGGAAGAAGTTGGGGATGACAGCTTCAAGGATGCCAAAATGGAAGAGGCAATTACGCCATTCTTTGGAAGACAGTGCATCAACCAAGAGGGCTATGTCTGTTGTTATAGTCCCCAGCTCTATCTCTTTGCTCTTGTGCATGAGGGGACACAGAACCCCTGGAAGTTAGGGAAAGGCAGAGTCCAGTGAAGTTGTGCCCAGGGTTCCTAAGCAGAAGAGGATTTACCCAGGCTGCCTATTTTGAAGTCCCCAACCAAGTATAAGAACAACCTGCTAAAAAAACCTTTGTATCTTGGTGGGGTTTGTTTGCTCATTTGTTTTTGCAGCATGTAAATTTATTATCAAAATAATTTATATTGCACAAAGAGCTCTTTCAACTGTGTTTTATTAATTCAGAAACAGCAATGATAAGATCTAGTTCTTTCCAAAGAATTTGGTATGCCACATCTCCCAAATGGGATCAGATTACAAAGACAGTTCAGCTCCCAGTTAGGTTCTTCAGTGAAGTAGTTAGATTTTTGACAGCACTCATCATCCAGTGGGTCTGGTGTTCATTTTCAGGAATGGGAGCTGGTAAGCACTTCTGAAAATGTAACCTTTTGTACTTAAATATTTGTGTGTCTTCTCTGAAACTCATTTTCCATGAAGTTATGTGATATTTTTTCAGTGTTATTTTCAGAGTTTGTTTCCTTGCTTAATAAAACAAAACTAAATAGTTTCGCAAGAGTTCCACTGCATTTCTGTGCAGTTTGATTTTCATATTTTTGTTATTATTTTTTTCATATTTTTGTAATGTTCAGGATATTTAAAACCCAAATGTTCATAAATATGTGCACAAATGAAACCGCAAATACCATGACTTACACAGTAGTGATAACTCCAAGTACAAATACCAGATTTAAAATGTAAGTTGTTATTTGTATAGCCAATTAACATGAACGTCTGATGAATCACAGTAAATCCACAAACACATGCTGAACTGGAATTTTTACACATGTAAATCCATTCGCCTTAACGCCTTGTTCCTTGGATAATATGACAGTTTTATGTGGCTTGCATCTTTCCAAGAACTACAGATGACTTTCTTCCAATGGAAATTAGTGGGGGTGGCTTAATCCACCTTAAATGTCCCTGTCTGCTGGATTATTCTTTAATTATTATTTTACCTCTTGAAATGTCGTCCAATTTTCAGGTGCTCTTGAAGTTACTAGGTTCTAACCCCTGATGGATTCCTGTGAATACTTAAAAAAACCCATACAATATATAGCCAGACTGGTATGCTGATGATGCCAGATGGGTCCAAGACACCTCTAAATCATTGTCACCAGTGTACATGCAATTTTTTTTTTCTTTCTAGGCACACCTTGCTTATCAAATTGTTAATCAATTGTTATTGTCTTTTTCCACAACTCTATCTTCATCCTGGCACCTCTGCTCTGAGTCATGGTGCACACTGCAGTATTGACCCTATGCATCAATCCCAGCTTCTCCCTACATGTTGGTACCATTCGTGGTATAAACACAATTCCAGCACTTCCCAAAGACCTGCTTTTTGTACTCTACCAAAAGAGCATTCATCTCTGCATTAAATGTCCTCAGCAAGAAAAGCCAGTTTCAGTTGTGATTTCTTTTGTTCATTCTCCTTCTCCTCATCAACACTCTGACTTATATCACCTTTGTTCTCCTGTTTGTGAAGTCAACTGCTGTAGTTTGGATGTGTTCCTGGACAAGCAGCAACTCTTTTGCTGCCACTGTAGCATGTCTGGCACGTACTGAAGTGTTAGTTCATTGAATGAAGAAGTTTATTTTGAGATAGGTAGTGATTAATAGTCACAGCAATTCATGAACTGTTAATGGTCTATGTCAGATATCTTAGTGGCTTCTATTTCATTCTTACAAATCACTACCTAGGCAATGATCATAGCTAACTTGCAAGTCAAAGTAAAGGCAAGCAACAAGCTGTGACTTCTGTTTTTCACTAAGTTCTCTTTAAGTGTAACCTCGTCTTCCCATACCACCCCCACACCCTTCATCTGTTCATGTACTTGTTGCCTTCTTGGTCTGACTCTGAGCTGAGTGGGTAAAGGACTCTATGCTGTTGCTTACTGCCTCTCCTCTTAGCACATTGGTCTGTATCTTGCTTTCTCACGGAGTTTCTGGATGCGATGTGAATGCTTTGCTGTTTAGGAGGTAACAGCAAAGGTGGCATAAGATGGAGAGGCATAGAGGCATTACACTGATCTTTATTCCCCAGAAGTGATCTCTGGTGCTATCAATTGAGAAGGGTGGGTGGGATGGGATTCTTCAGTTCCCCCCACCTCAGCTGAGCTGGGTCTGTTTCGCAGCCATTTGAAAGGTTTCATTCCTCAGGATAGGCTGTCTGGCCCCTCTCACAAACACTCAGATCAGTTTCAGCACATGAAAAAATAAAAGGTCTGGTTGCCCAGAGCTGGGGAGAAGCAGCATTGCAAACTTCAGCAGAAAGCTAACCTTTCCTTTTCCACTGTTCTTCTGCTTTTTCCCCTCCTCCCACTGAGCCCTGCAGAGAGAGATTAGCTATCAAACTGTAAATCCCCCAAGTACAGAAAGTAGTAAACCTCCAATCTCCTCCCCAGGAGGACATGTATGCTGACAACAGCCTCATTCAATCTGACACCTGTTTCACTTTAAAACAGGCGCCTATAAATAGAGTGAATGTAACCCTAGGTGGCATTGCAAAATATTGTGGAAAATGCGGCTTACAACCCTGTGAAGAAGGGGGAGTAGAGAGAGTGGGGGTGGGCAAAAAGACACTATCTACCATAAAAACCTGGCAGCTTCATGCAAGGGCTGTTGCTTTTAATTTAAATGCTCATTTCTTATTCTATTTTCAGATCCTCTCTGGGATTTTAGGAATGTTGAGACGTGCTGGTTATAAAGCCCTAAGTACAAAATGGTCACGGATGGCTGGAATGAGGCATGTTCTAATGGAAACAAATCACTTGTCAGTAAGCAGCCTTCAAACTTTTGAACAAAAGCTCAAAAGGGTCAGGGAAAAGACATGTTTATTGACTTTAAATGGCTGGATGCAGGTCGTCAGAAAGGCATAGACTTTAATATTGTTGAGGTAACTCTTCAGTTCTATGTAAAATTGGGGTTTTAAGCAAGGTTAAGTACTCCGATGGCAACCACAAATGGAATGAGCAACTTACTTACATAAACAGAAAGCTCACACGTATGTAAATTGAAGTGTGCATACTACCAAAATGTAAAGCACATACGCAACTGCAAAAGAGACACAGAATGGAGCTCAGCTCTGGGAACTGCATTTATGTATATAAAGGTGAATGTCTGTGAGAACAACTGTGCTATTTCTACTGACATTTAGAAGATTAACTAGTATTTCTGTAAAGTAAAAGTACATGTCTGTAATTAATTCGTGTTTTATTTAGTAAAAATAGTGTAGCTTAGCTTTACAGTGATTTGAGGATAAATCCAATCCTGAGTCTGCTTATTCAACTTTCTATAGGCTTTAAACAAAATTCTGCAATGCCATTGTTGAAAATTTTTATTTGCTTGCAAGACCCATAATGAGGTTCATGACCACTGGTTCAACCATAATGAGGGATCAGCCCTTCTTTTTCTTGTGTAATATTTTGTGCTGCTGTGTAAAATTAATCGTGTTCCTCTATAATAAGTTGTATACGATGGATGAAATAATCTTTGTGTAACATCATGCTGAATCTACTAATTCTGCTGAATCTTCGTTTCATGAGAAAATGAGGCGTATGCAATCTTTCTTTGCCATCAATCTGTCTGTCTGCTAGTCCCCCTCACAAGCAGCTTCCGAGCTTGTTCGGTCTTCAACTGGATTTGGAGAGGGATTACAGATAATTACGTTTTGACTAGATTAGTGAAAACTGCTTTCTGTCTAGAGGAAGAAAGACAGAGGCAGTGCCTCTGCAGAGGGGAGGGCACCTAAAACACAGGTGTCAGCTAAGCAGTCAGCATGGGGGTCCCTAGCACAGCATACGCTGTTCCATGCATACAGAATAGGCATGCACCAGGAATATAGTGGGGACTGAAGAGACAGGTTTGGGCAGAGGTGGCTGGGAAAATAAAGCTGATGGGACAAAGACCTGACCTCTGTGAGTAACCAGGTTTCATTTCAGTGCTCATGTAATAATTTCTTTTTCATATGGAAAACAGAAGCAAAAGAAAAAGGAATGACTGTGTGGTAAAGTGATACACGCGAGCTTCAAAGCACAGGGCAGGCTTTTGGTGTTTCTGAGGTTTATTCCGCTAAGTAAACATTATTCTGCTTTCAAAGGAAAGAAACTGAGACACTTTCTTCACGCACATCGGACTTGTTCAAGAGTACCAAATGACTCAGCAGCAATGAAGTACAACGTACAGACAGGTTTAGGTAGTTTAGAGTCATAGAATTGTTTAAGTTGGAAGAGACCCTTAAGATCATCAAGCACAACTGTAAGCCTGACACTGCCAAGTCCACCGCTAAAACATGTCTCTAATTGGCACATCCACAGGTCTTTTAAACATCGCCAGGTATGGGACTGAACCACTTCCCTGGGCAGGCTGTTCCAGTGCTTCACATTTGAAGTGAAGATGGTGAAGACATTTTTCCCTAATATTCAATCTAATCCTCCCCTGGCACAACTTGGAGCTGTCTCCTCTTGTCCTATTTGTTACTTGTTACTTGGGAAAAGAGACTGACACCCACCTTGCTACAACCTCCTTTTCTGCAGGCTAAGCAATCCCTGTTCCCTCAGCTGCTCCTCACAGGACTTGTTCTCCAGACCCTTCACTAGCTTCATTGTCCTTTTCTGGACCTGCTCCAGCACCTCAATGTCTCTTGTAGTGAGGGGCCCAGAACTGAACACAGGATTCGAGGTGTGGTCTCACCAGTGTCGCATACAGGGGGACAATCACTGCCCTAGTCCTGCTGGCCAAGTGTGCCAAGTGTGGCCAGCAGCTTACACAGCTTCTTCCTGTGTAAACCTTCAGCTACCACATGGCCAAGACATCCCTGAATCTTCTTCCTCAAGGCCCTTGAGCTCAGTAGTACTCACCACTGCTGCGTTTTGGGCCGCTCTTTTGGTCCTTTATGTCTGCATCTGCTAGCACTGCAAAACGAGAGCATTGCCTGATGAAGCCTAGCAATTTCTTGATGTCTACAAAGGCTGTTGTATGTGTTGCCACGACAGGGAAAACAACTTCCAAATGCCACTGGATGTTTTGCTTTTTCTGCCAGAAATGAAGGGAATGTTTCTCTAGGAGGATTGTGAAGCAGCAAAGTAACCTGCAGAGAGTTCCAGTCAGCGTGGACAAAAGTGTTCCTGGTACCTGAGTTAGCTTGTTTGAAGTTAACTTGGGTTTGTCCATAGTATCCTGCCCCACTCACCTTCCTTAGATTTGGCAGCTGATAGCCATTGCTGTTTCATAGTGCTCTTCTTTCCTGACCTGTCCATCACATGAAGGACACTCAGAGACAATTGGGAGGAGTAATCCTGGGAGTCACTCCATGTTTTCAGATGCTACACTACCTGGGATGAAGGTTGTCAGCGATTGAGCTTCTCAGCATTGGTGTGGATGAGTTTACAAGCACCTTGTGTTTCTATTAGGAAAGACAGCCCTTATTGTACAGAGCTGTGCTTCAGTCCTACTGCACCACTGAAGCACTATTTTGAGGTCAGACACTCCCTAGTAGGCTAATCTAGGTGCTTGGGTGGAGGAAGGGGGAGGCAGGGAGTAAGAATGTCTGAGAGGACCATGGTTAGTTTCTTCAGTTTCCAGCAGCACTGGGAAAGTGTTAAAGGTCTGGGGGAGAGCAGGGGCAGGTGTACTACTGCAAATTGCTGCTGCATCCTTCCAGTAAGACAAGCTGATTTTCTCTTTGCCCAAATGAGCATCAGATGGGAAAAAACACTTTTAGAAAACTTCAGCCTTGATAGTACATTTATTTTGGGGACAGAATTATGCCTCCTGCTCATGTGACTTGAATGTAATGTGCTTGCGCACACACACAGAGAGGTTTTGATTTTTATCACATGGCTGCCAAAAATAACATTGAAACGTATAAGTTAAGCATGCCATTATAACACAAAGGCACTTCATTGCGATTCAGGGCAGCTCAGGTTTCCTTCTGAGCATATCACCAGCAGGCAGTAATGGGGGAGTACAGAGGGCAAGTGAAAGGAACAGTGCAGTCTCATGGCATTTTTTTCCTAAATGTCAGGCATGGTCAGCATCTGCTGGTGGGTTCTGCAGTGTATGGATTTAGCATCTTCAGTAATTGTCTCTCACAGTGTTGAATTTAACATAGATATGGTAATATAGAATTGGCTTCTTTTGGAGTTTTTTTTTCCAAATTACAGCAGTTGGTCTTATGAATAATTTCTCTCTAATCAGCTGAGTCTCTCTTTCCTCTGTAACTCTTCTTCTAATCTTATTTTCATAACTTGATACTTCTCTGACTTTCAATTAACACTTCATTTACTTTCTTTACTTAGATGCAGTAGGTGTAGCCTTTTGAAATTCTTCCCTAATGTGATTTTAGTGCTGTCACTGCAGTTAGGGGCATGGTAATGACTAACCTCTGCTGCTGTAGCTCTGTTGCTGTGTTGCATAACGACTTTTCAGAAGTTCTGGATTAATGCAGGTCAGTTGATAATTTGGGGCCACATGGCAATATGGTGCTTGGAAGAAATCCGTTTGTAGTCTGAAAGATTTTATGGGAGTGTTACAGAAGTAGAGGAACATAATAGCTTGTTAGTGAGAAGTCTGTAGAGTGAGTAAGGATGGGTAAACGAAACCTGGTTAGTATCACGTAAAAAAAAAAGCTTAATTTCTTAAGTAGTCTTCTCACAATACAACATTGCAGTAGCTCCAGGTAAGGGTAGATGGTGCAAGCAAACATGTACTTTTTCTGGAGTGCTCTCACTTACCAACACTCATCCTACCTGTTGGCACAGCACACACCCTCTGTTCCAAGTTCCCTTGCTAAATGTGCCAGGTGTGGTGCTGCTGAAGAAAATCTTGCTGTGCCATTTGCTCCATTGCATAGCCTGTATGCCATCTGACAGCTGTCAACAGGCAAATAAAATAAGCAGAAAGAGTAAATCCCATGGTTTCCTTAGCAAGTAGTTTTTTTGGAAGTTGATGGAGCAGAACACAGCAGCTAATGTCTATGAAGTGTGACTTCTCTTTCTGGATGGAATATAAGCTTTTTTACACCCTGATATGATTTTTTCTTTAACTCATTATATAATGAGAATTCAAGATGAGATCACCACAGCAGTTATCAGGGAGTGTCCTGGAACACTGCGTAGCTGGCATGGTAGAGAGGGTTGTTATGAAATTGTTTTTAAAAATAATTCTGGAATCCTGCCCCTCTTTCTGCTTATTTTAAGGTTCATATGCAATGTGTTGAATGTCTATGTCTTGAATTATGCTGCTGGTGGATCCTCCCAGCTGGTCTGTCCAGTAACTGCTGACTGGTACGATCATGTTTCCGTGTTAAAACTTTAAAAATAATTTAATGATGGCTATGTTTAGTGACATCATTTTAGCACCCATATGACTTAACTCTCCCTCGCACTTTTCCTGAGACCATACAACAGCTGTGTTTTACCCATATACGTCCCATCACTTCAGGCACAGTCAAATTTTTAGAAAGAGGGAATTATACTGTCACAGATCACTGTATCTTCCTCAGCTGTGTAGGCTCTCATTTCATTGAAGAGATGCTTGAGCTTTCTTTAGTCTTCATAAATCTTTCAGGAAAAAAGTTTGAAGTTTCCTAAAGGAAGCGCTGTAGTGATTCTTTTTAATAACATTATTCCTTTCAGGGTGCAAAGCATACTTTTAGAGACAGAGGATTTCTTCTTAAAATGGTGTATTGCCTTTGGTATCTCTGAAGTGATGCAGGGCAGTATTAATAGGTTTATTCTATTAATGAAGAATAGCGTTACTGAAATAATAAATGAAATATATTGAAAGATATTTCTTCCTATTAGAAAGCTTTTGCACAATCTCTATTGTCCAGAGACAATTATTTCTGGAAAACCTTCTATCACTCGTCTTCCCTACCTAGCTGCTCTGCTATTTTCATGCAGCTGTGATTGGTTATCAGTTTGCATGTTAGGAATTCTGTTTATAGTAAGATAAAATGCGTCATAGTTACTGGCCAAAGTTTACTCTCGGCTACACTGATGATAATTCAAGGTGTGTTGGTTAGTAGCACTGACAGGCGCAGGGGTGTGAACAGAATTTGTCTGCCTGTTTCTGTTGATTAGGGATTTATTTTTTCTTGATTTGAGAACACATTCTTTTCATTTCAGTATGTAGGGAAACAGTGTTTCTCATGATCAACATGAGAATATGTTTCCATTCAGTGAGAAAAGCTCTTGCTGCAGATAATGGTGCAATCTCCTGATGTGGTGGAAGGTCAATCTGTAGAAAATTAATATTGTGATGTCTCATATGTTTCTAAGTGGCATGTAATAAAAAGCCCCCCTGCAATGCCATATGTTTGCATTTCACAGGACAGCTAGTTTAGAGGATTCTGTCAGAAGTTTTACACCATCTTTACCATGGGAGAGATGTGAGATCTACTTTTCTCCACTCTAGCTCCAGGTCAGGTATAAAGCTGTGATATTCTATGTGGCAAAGATGTCTGAGCAAAGTCCACTCAAGGCCGTGCATGGACTTAGCCATTGCTGATGTCCCTCCTTTTGAAGTGCAGGTTGCAGAGTGATCTGGTAGGTAAACCTGGCTGTGCTGTCAGTTTCACCCTGGAGAGGGTGATTTTTTAAATCTAATTTATATGACAGACATACTTCAAAACCTGGCCTGAGGTTTCATCCTGAGGCCCCCAGTGGCAGGTGAAAAGCTGAGGTATTAACAAAGAGAAGAGGTGATAACACAGCCTGTGTAATCGATCATCTGATCCTCCGATCTGTGGTCTGTGTCCTCAGAGGGAGGAGCAGCCGCCGTGCTGCCGGGAAGGGTGTGTGGTCTGCCGCAGCTGGCTCCTGGCTACTGTTCCCATCTGGTTATAAAATTCATTCTGGTTAATAATAAATTCAGTTAAAACCCAGCTAAATAAAAAGTCTGACATGGCTGACAGTGTTGTGTCAGGAAGCCAAAAGATGCTTTTGCTCACAGTTTTCGCAGTCTTGTTTTGTAACAGCAGGCAAATGGCCCCTGCCCCAAATCAAAACAAATCCATTGTCAGTCTGGCTTTTGAGACAGACAGATTGTTTGGGGAAGAGGCTATATTTCAGGATGTGAAATATATGTATTTTATGGTGTCCAGACAGGCCTCAGCCAAGATAGGAACCTCTAACCCTGTATGAGCATCTGTGCTAGATGTCACCATTACAGCACAAACTGAACCAATGTGTCCTTGGATGACAAGTCCTCTGCTCCCTGTTTAACCTACAGCAGGTTTGGGAGGTAGCTCAGTAAAAGCAGTTTTCAGAGAAGAAATCAGGCCTCCAGGGAAGAGAGTGAAATGAGAGGGACAAGAAGACTAGTGCTGTTGCTTGAGTTAAGAGGATAAAACACAGGAAGAAATGTGGGGTGTAGAGTAGAGCCTGATTTGAGGGCAAATGCAGACTGTTGCAGCTCACATAACGGGGGATGGCAAATCACTAAAGTGGCTCCAGTAAGGGTCCAGATTTTTTTCTGTCCTCTAGGGCCATAGCAGGTCAAAGCACAATTACCCAGGCTGAGCTTGTGGGGATTAGGGATCATCGTGCACAGGGCTTTTGCACCGTCCCAGGTTGTGACCAGCCATGACCAGAAAAGTGATTTCCCTTCCTGCTGGAATTGAAGACTCCCTGCCTTGATTCCAAGCCCCACGGGAGAAAATTGAAAAGCAGATAATGAAGCAGTTTCTCCTCTTCTTTACTCAGTTGTAACTGTGAAGTAATTCAGCTGAAACTTGAGTCAAAAGATTGCAAAACTGGTGTCAGTGAGAAGAAAATGAGACCAATATGTTTTTCAGTCTAAGCAAGAAGAAAAGCCGGGCAACTTCATGAGGGCATTTGCTCAATCTCTTGTAAAAATTTGAAGAGTCAAGAGAAGAGTACCAAAAATGTTCTAATAGTATTAACACTTTATTTTATTTCCTTGTTCTGTTCTTGGACCTCCATAGAAAGTAAAACATTGGGAACTGATGGAGTCCAGAAAGCAGCAACGAAAATAATTAATGGGATTCTGTCATTTGCTTTACTGGGAAAGTACTCATGGCTGACAGAAACTGCTGTGAAAAAGCCAGTTAACATTATAGATGGAAGTGACATAGAGATCGACAAGATTAAAATTATTTAATTGCCAGGCCATACAAAAACAAAGATACATCGTATAACAGAGGGTACAGTACAGAGGTGAAGATTTTGTTGCATTTATTAATCTCTTCTCTAATGCAATCACTTATGTACATACTGGGAAATTTGAAGACAATATTTCCAAAAGGGAGTGAGAAAAAAACTTCTAATGCACTGTATAATTATGATACAGAGCATCACAGAATCAAGCATTTAAGAAAAAAGTATACATTAGACATGTATCCAAACAAACTGTTGTAAGCATTGATGTTCCATAAAGCAAATGGGCACTGCAGGCATTTACCTGCACTTGTGAATTCCGGCCCTGTGAGGGCTGATGCCAACTGGGTGATTTCATACAGTAAGAAAAATCAGGTGTGTAAGTTATTCCACTTACTCACCTGATTTGCCTGTGCGACTGTAGCTACCTTGCCAGCTGGCTGAGCTGCAGTTCTAGGTAGGGAACACTCAGAATAGTAACTTTTAAAAATGTGGTAGCATGCGTAAAAATAAGTAAATGAAGGGACAGAGCTGCCATAGCTGCACGAACCAAGCGGGCATTGTTTCATAGTTTTAGCTGATCACCTACTGACCTCCTCCGTCGTATTTCAAGACCAGTCACTTCATGAAATAGGATAGTAGGGATTGCGTATGTATCCAAACGCAACATGAATCTACTGCAGATTGGTTTTGCTGTTTCAGAAAGCATGGTCACATACGTAGTCTTGAAAGAAGGTGGGAGTGAAGCCAACGTAGAATTAACCACACTGAATAACTTGCACATTTTCAATGAAGTCTTTCATGTATTCTCTGCTTTTCAAAAGTGAACAAGCGCCAAAACCAGCCACATCACTTGGACTTGGCTATAATGAACTCCTGCTTCTCTGCAGTCTGAATCTAAGCCACTATCCTACACATACCACATCATAAGAAACCACTAACCCTAACCATGAGGCCAGCACATTCATGTCTCTACAATATGTTCGTTACACTCCCATTAATAAATGAATATAATGTTACAATGGCTGTGCCATTAAACAGCACCTGTTCAATACAATGGAAACAAGGCACTCCATGATTAAATATATTATCTTCTTGACAAAGAACTGCACAACTGTTTGGCTAGAGCTGTGAAGCAAATGGTGTATTTACATATGAAAAGGAATTTGTGTACATTTGATGAATGACAGAATAATTGCTATATATGGCAAGGAAAAGGGATGTAAAATACTTCATATACTCATTACTGCTGTTGCAAGTAAGTGGTAAAGGCCTGCATATAGCTGTGACTGTACCTTTCTTGACCACTTCAGCTAGGCAAAGCGTAGACAGGCTGCTGGCATTATAAAAGTGAGTTTTAATCCTGGAAATCTTAGCTGGAAAAGGTCTGATGGACTCTGATAGAGTGTACTCACATCATCCCCTGGGAGTACACGCAAAGTGGATGTTTCGTCCACTTGAGTTTCAAGGGTGTCAAATGTGGGTCTTCCACCATTGTACCTGGACGACTGGTTCAGATTTTAATAAACTCCTGTCACTGATATTTTTTTCTTTTTTATTCAGTGAATGTTTTGGGGTTTTTTCTTGGTTTCATTCACAATAGTCTCACTATACCTTTATAAACCACTCACAATTATGGGTCTTGGCCATAGCTGGGCAACTCCAACCCAAACCTCTGCAGGAACTTTTTTGGAAAACTTAAAAGGAGTGGAGGACACCAAGGTGGGCTCAGTATCTTCAGCAACAAGTTGCAGGATAGAAATAAGAAGGGATCAGAGGGTTATAGAAAAGATGCTAGGTAAAGGGAAGGGAAAATTATAGTTTTCAGTCTTCAATCATCTGTGCTACATATACACAAATCACAAAAGGGGGAGTTTTCACTGCAAATTTCCCCTGAAATTGCTGCCCTTAGGAGTTACCTGGAGCTGAAAACTAGACCCAAAAGTAGAGATGCTGTCCTTCCCACAATCCAGATCTTACTGCCCTGGTAGGAGGAGGAATATGGCAGCTTTGGTGTGATACAGTAACAGAAAGGGTGAGAAATAGCAGGTGAAGAGAAGGATTCTGGATGTGGGGGGAAACACAGTAGGTTCTTGCTTTAGGAATATCCATGTTTAGAGGTGTTGATCTGATTTACAGAAATGCTAAACCCTCACAGCAGAAACTGATGGCAGTGAGAATCATATTCAGCAAATACAGAGTGCTATCAAGTACTGAGAATTGTAGTTGGCATCTCAAACTGTCCCCCCAAATTTGCTTAAAGTGTGGACAAATTTGACATTATTGTCACTGAAACAGCTTCTTGTACATCTAAAAATGGTAATAACAAGTCAGGAAACATACTCAGGTTTATTAAAAAAAAGCCAAATAAACAAAACCAAACAAACATAAAACCATGCAAAGAACATATTATGACCTAAAAGCCAGGTGAAAGCCTAAGAAAAAGAAAATTATCTTTTGCTTGTAGGGTTTAAAAGGCATTAGGGAAATGACACCTGGAATCCCATGCTGAATAAGTAGGATAAACATAAGTATCAAGTAACTGCCCATTCACTGGAATAAGACCAAGGTTACAGCAGAAGAATGTCAGACCACATTTTATACTATGTACCCACCTGTGGGTATGAGATGGGTAGGTGAGCACAGCCACTGGAACTGTGCTTGGGGAGCATGGGTGTTGCTGAATTAAGAGGCAGTGGAAAACCTTAATCCTGCTGCTCAATTTGTTCATATTCAAGGGTTTGATTTTGTGAGTCTTATTATTCTTTTCACAGTTTTCTTCTCCAGTGCAGTTCCTGGGAATGGAAAACAACAACAGTGTTTTCTGAAAGACAGCTGGCACGGCTGATTCCTCAGAGCACATGACCACAAACCAAACCTAGTACTGTCAAACTACATTAATCTTCAGTATGGCTTGCTTAGATTAGTAACCCATCAAAATGTGGTGGTGTATAATGACTCTCTCTTTATAAACACTTCCCCTCTTATAACTGATTTTTATATCTGGACAGTGTACCTGCACTCTGCGTGAGTAGCAAGCTCCCCTCAGTTTGCAAGAATACCCAAGAAACAGTGATTGCCTGGTGAAGATTTTTAGGCTAGCAAGCCCCTGTAATGAGATCTTGTACAACATCTGTTCTGTCTTGGAAGATCAGAACATTCCTTGCCAAACCCTCAACCTTTAAGTGGAAATAGGACACATTGCCCTTCCAAGGAGACATGGCTAGGATGGTACAACTCTTCTGACATAGACAAAGATGCCTAAAAGAAGCAGGTCCTCCCATCTAAGAGGACGAGTAACTACAATTTTCCTCTTCTTACAAACTCTTGTCAGTAGGTTTGTGCATTTGTGTTTTCGAACATTATATATAGCAACCATGTGTGGGCAAGCAAGATGATCTACAAGTGCTTTCATACCTGGTGAATAGGACTAGAGCACATAAACATGTTGTTTTATCTGTTTGCAATTATTCCTCAATTTAATAACAAAATACAATATTTATCAAAATAATAATGATAACTATCATATTCACAGAGTTTTATTCAAACTAGAAACTGTAGATATGCCAAAAAATGTCCTAAATGTGGGGAAGGAAGAGGAAAGGTTATTTCCCTTCCCCCTTTTAATCTCTTAATTGGAATAAAAGGAGAAATGATTGCACTTAGTTCTTTTCTTTCTATGTTTGAGGGCTTTTTTGTGTGTTTCATTTCTCTCCCCATTTAAATTTTCAAGGATACTGACATTTAATAAAGCTAGTAGCAGCACAAAAGGGCAAATATTCTTCCTTCTTTAGATTATTGCCAAGTTCTGATCATCACACAATTTGTTGCATCAAATGACCATAAGAAAAAAGCTGTGAAAAGAAAGAAATTCCAGAAACTTAAAATTTTGCAAGGGGAAAACAGGGAAAAAAAAAAATTCTTCAAATTGTCAAATGATAAATTGGACAAATGGATTTTTTAAAAGTGCCTCAGATCAGCTCTTGAACAATCAAGGTTTAGTTTATCATCGTGGATTAGGGAATGTTGCATTGTGTTGAGATTTGTATCAGACTCAGTATATGTACACTAAACTCCACTCTCATTTGTGAGTGTTCATCACTGTCAAAAGTAAGCATACCTGTAAAGAAGGAAACAGTAATAGGTTTACTTGAGAGCCACTGCCAGGAAAAGTGACCAAGATAATACAATTTCTCCCACAAATGTTATTCTTTTTTTTCTGTTCTGAGTTAGGTGAACTTTGTGGACCTACTCAAAATATGTGGCCTTTCTCCACTGAAATGGGTTTGGGTATTTTGTTTGACAATAGAAGGCGTTTTATTTCCTTAGATCATTGTAGACATGCAATGTCACAAAGTAAGCAAACTCCTGTTATGTTCTTGCGTCTTTGGCCAGTTTTGCCTTGAGCACATCTAGTTATTACTAGATGATGATATAATTCTGTTACTAAACAAATGAACAGAAAGGATGTTAATGCTAAACTGAGCCAGAGAGGGCAGCTAAAGGGCAAAAAGGGCACTTTTCTTCCACTTCCTTTTAGGCCAGTCAAAACTGAATTCCCAGGATTTACGTGTGTAATATCAGATATGCTCAGTGCATAAGAAAAAAATGTGGTCATAGCTCAGTAAGACAGCAGATGTTATGACAGACAGCCTTCAGCTGAGGTTGTCAGAAATTTATGTGGCATCAAAGCATCCCCTTCTCACCAGATGTCCTATTCCATGAGCCAGATAGGCACCTACAAGCTGGCTCCCTGGCTGGCTTTTTTCTCTGAAGCCCTGAGCAAAAGAGAAAGCTGATTAGCTTGAGATCCAAGCAGACTGCAGTACTAAGCACTACTGATAAATTAAACTCATTTACATTCTGCCCATAAAGATTCTTCCTTGAAAAGAAAAAGTTTCGAATGTGTCGTCTACTCCAGACATATTACATACTCTCCCCACTGCCCAAGTTTGGGGTTTTGGTTGAAAAAGAGGTACATAGCTGGAAAAAACTAGATCTAAACTTAGAACTACAGTGCATAATACTGCTTTCTCAAATAATGAAGACTGAGCACGCCAAATTTGGAACGGAAACACAGGAAGTTTCCACCACTTGCAAAACTTACCCAGCAACATCCACTTACTAGGCTGGTACAACGGAGCGCAGAGTATGACTGTTATAGAGTGGCACACACATGTCCATCGTTTCTAGAAAGTTATGTCTTACAGGATGTTGTCATGTATTATACTTTTCAGTCTTTCTTCCCCCATCATTTTTTTTACTTCAAAAGTCAAAAACCTGTTGACTTCATATTTTCCATTGGGCAGATGTTCTTTCTTTTCCCCTCCAGTGTTTCTCAAGATTAAATTAGATTTTAAAAGACATGAGATATGTCTTATTGAAAACCCTGACAACAAAGAACTGTGTTAGTTTCATTTACGCAGATGGTGACACAACAGTGTTATGCACAGGCTGCAGACAGCAGAACTTGGTCATAATCTGAACAGGTCAAGAAAACGTTGTATGTATATGAAAATAATTTGGGGATTTTTATGTATTTCCTCTGAGCTCTCTTCTAAGGCTGCTAATGATGGCACCATTTTACCCTGATACCACAAGCATGTTTTGGTAGCCACATATGTTGTACTCTGTCTAGAGATCATAATGCCAGTCGCTAGTGACCTGAGATATAGCCTAGTGCACTAGCAAGTACCTTTAAAAGTAGTACATGTTAATTAGGTTAATAAGATAATTTCCCAAAAAATAGACACACACACAAAAAAATCAAACCATAAATACATGAATATTTCTACAGCCCTAAATGTACTTATGCCCACATATGTACTTTTGGATTCCCACTAGTGATGCGGTGATTCTTCCAGTGGACCCAGTAGTGGGATAATTACACAGAGATTAATTTTCAGTTCCAGTAAGTGATAGTCTATCTATCCAAGTATAGTAAGTAAACAGATTTTCAAGTTTTTTATCCGTGTTTTTTAAAATTATCTCTTAGGTTTTACAACTTAGGAGTTAAAAATCTTGACTATTTTGATGCCAGCTTAAAAAGAGCTAGGAAAGCTGAGAATAGTGGGTGCAGTAAATCCATGCCATAGCAGAAAGAATCCAAAGTGTAAAGAGTAATGATTAAACATTTAATCAGAAGCATTATACTTTGTTGTGTTCTCATTGTAGCTGCAGGAAAAGATGCTGTAACAGATCTTTAAATAGAAAACCTGAGGCTAAATTCTACTTCATCCATCAAAAGCAGCTGCTAGGAGATGACCTAATTTTAGTGGCTTATCAATTCCTTAGTGCTTGTTGGTTGATGTAACTTTGATCCTCTGATGCTAGATGACTTTTGTGCTGAATATAGCTGGAATTTAATGTGAATCTTTTGGATGGCTGCCCAGCCAAGCTGCATAATCCAAACAAAAAGAGCAAGCAGTACATGATTCAAGCTACTCACGTGTACAATAATACAAATATATGTATCCTGATTCCTTTGGGCAATCAGCTGCACGTCACCAAGCACATATTTCAAATACAATGTCCTTGTGGGGTTTTTGGTTGTTGGTTTGGTTTTTGTTTGGGATTTTTTTTTTTTTCTAAACAATGCTTTGCTTTTCATTAGAAAAATAGCACAAGATGCAGTGAGAGTCAGCTGCTGCCAAGAAATAATGATAGAGTCAATAATTGCAGGACGTTTTTAATGAATGTTTTCCAAGCAAATCATTGCCATTTCAAAGGGCTGTTATTTCTATTTATGTAGAGATTAGCCTACACGTTATCAGGGAGAGTGAATGGTTCTATGTTTTTTTATCATTAATTTTGTAGCATTTTTAAGGGATTTTTTTTTTTCTTTTTTAATACTGAAAATGTCTTTGTCTTTCTTTCTTACTCTTTATCTGGACTGTAACTTGTCTTCCTTTCTCTCTTTCTTTTTTTGGCTCTTCACTAAAACCATCTGTGACACGCATGCGAGTTGTTGGGTGTGTGAGCAAAGCTTCACACATATTTACTTGCCCTACTTGGCATTATTTGCTAGTCATTAAATATTATGCAGGAGTGGTTAATGTCCCATTTTTTCTATCCTCTTAGCAAGCTAAGGTAGGAATAAGAGTGGCCAGGTTGTTTGTTGTAGAGTGCCTTCTTTTTTTATTATTATTATTTTCCCTTACAGAGCTTGTGTCTAGAATTTAGACTGGGGAGGATTTAGATTGGGAGGATTAGACTGGAAGGATTTCTGGGTTTTCTTCCTGGCACTGACAAT
The DNA here is from genome assembly GCF_963264785.1 of Psittacula echo. Classification (NCBI taxonomy): domain Eukaryota; kingdom Metazoa; phylum Chordata; class Aves; order Psittaciformes; family Psittacidae; genus Psittacula; species Psittacula echo. Next base: position 49,404,273 of record NC_137742.1, on the reverse strand, counting down.
CATGCATTGTGTGAGCTTGGGCCAGTCACTTAGGGCCTGTTTTTCACACTCCAGTTGAAATAAATGGGAACTGCCTGAGCTCAGCACCTTTGCAAACCAGGTCATTTGTCTCTCCTCCTTTCATTTATGCACTGATAAATATAACAATCTTTGCCTTTGCGTATGCAAACTGAAGGATACAAATATGGGCAGTTAAACACGCAAATCCCTCATTTTGATGCACAATCGTCCATTTCATACAAACAGGGTTTTCTATATTGTGTGCTTTGGTTTCTGTTTGGAAAAATCAGCTATAAGTAACAAAATATGTACAGACTTATAAAGGAGGCACAGCTGAAATCAATATGTTTGTGTAACTGCTTTTCTATAGTTTCACTTCTGTTAAAAATACTATTATCTATAATAATCATTTTAGCCTCATTTATTACTGGATTAAATGTTGTCAACGTGCAGATGCCTTGGGCTTTACATGCTAATGTAGGTTATTACAAGACCCAGTGTTAACTGTGTGACACATTTCTGGATTTTTAGGTGGGCTTAATTATCCTTTCATGGTACCTGTATTTCTTCAGTGACAGTAAGGGTGTCCAAAGTGGCAAGCACACAACTCTAGGTTGCCCCAGTGAACTGCCAGTACTGATACAGTGTAGGCAATTTCACTATGTCCTATGGATATCTAGAAAGGGCCAGATCTAGCACAAAAAGCAGGATTAAAAAAACTATTGTAATAAGCAGTCAGATTGACATCAATTTTCACTCTGCCTACCTCCGCTCGAAAAAAAACCCAGTAATAAGAATAAATTTCTTCAGTAGAAATGAGGGTGACCATTTAAATGCTATTGTTCTTGATATAAAAAAGTCAGTGGCCTGTGACTCCTGATTTCTGTGTCCTGCTCAGGTAGGAACTTGCTGGAAGTCTGAAGCACTGAGAGTCTTGCAGTCACAAGATGCTGTCCACAAGCTTTATTGCTGTTGTGCTGCTTTAAAATGATCAAATATTGTTGAATATCCCAGTTAGAAAAAACTAAACTCAACTAAACTAAACTAAACTAAACATATCAGTAGCTTTGCTGTGGAAAAATGTAAATGCTTATGTTTCGCCTGAAATCTCACGGACCAGAGAATAACAGGGACATCCTACCTGGGGCTTCAAATCTGGATTCTGCTTGTTGGAACAATTCCTCCTGTTTATGCCCCTGTCTTTGCCATTGTCCTAGAACTGTACAATGTCCCCTTTCTCCTGGAACAGACAAGCCCGTCACACAACTGAAATACAGAGGGATATCCATGCATACTGGAGGAAACCTTTATTCTCAAGACCTTGCACTTTCGTATGTCCCCAGTGCACACATCAGTCATGGGCTAGGAAAATGTTTGCCTTTTTCTTGCATTACACCTCTAGTAGTTGCACGGAAGGATTCACAGCGTGTGTGCAACCCTTGGCTGCATTTCAGACTATGTGAATTGCCCTGGCCAGAAGATCGGCCACTCCCGTGGCAGAACAAAGATGTGAACTCACAGCTCTTGTGCTATTGCCCCAGCCCTCCTGGTGTGCCAGTCAGCTTCCCAAATTGAACCTGATAATTACAGTGTTGTGTGTAACCATGAGCTTTCCGGGAGTCTTCAATAAAACTCAACCAGCTTCAACATTTACGATCCAGTTTCATTCCCACTAGACTGGACAGATTATTATCTTCAATGGAAATAATCTTAGATGTTCTATAAGTATCAGAGAACAAACAAACAGCTGCTGCCTCTAGAAAGGAATGATGTATTCTGAGAATGAGGCTGGCAGCCAGGCATTCCAGAATCCTCACGCTGGCTCTGGGCAGATATATCCTGTATTCTTGCAGCCTTGTAGTCCCCATGCAGCACAGACAGAATTGTTTTGCCTTCCTTCATTGTGGATGTGTATGAAGATTAAATAAACCACCCAAAAATTATGAGCATTAAAGTTATTACCTCATATAATCGTCAGGAGCCTCTTCCTTCTAGTCAGTCCCCTGGCTTCTGATGTTTTGGTTAAAAATTCATATTGGTGGAATGGTTTCTGTTGTGTTTATGATTCTGTATTTTGTTGAGGGTTTTGTGATCTTTGTTAAAATGAAGAAAGCTCCTACTTTACATGGTATTCTAAGGATTAATTTCAATCTTCATGGTAGTGAGTTGATACTGCAAAATGCCAGGCTTTGCTACTTTCAATATTGTATTGAGTAGATAGGGCTAATAGGAGTGAAAGTGCCCTGCTTGCAGGGTGAGCTGCAAAGCAGCATCACCAGCTGGCCCAGTTGCCTGCTTGTAAAGAGGAAGCCAGCTGAGGCAAGGATGGAGTGGGAACCCAGATTCATCTCATTGACCTGGATTGGCAGCTCTACTCTTCTACCTGTACTTAACCCACATTCTGGATATATCTGGATGTGGGTTAACCTAGTCGTTAAATGTCCCTGTGTGTTTTTCAACCCACTTGCCATGTTTGTGAATGCAATGTATACAGGCTATGGTGGTGTAAATTATGATATTACCTGTGTGAAAACAGGCTTTTAAATACAGCAAGGCATAACATAGTTACAAGATGTAATTAAATATGTAAAAAGACCCTGAAAAGTTTTTGAAGGCCTACTTGTTCTTCCAGCATCCTTGAACTTCTACTTTTCAGCAGTGTGAAAACCAGTTTAGACACAGATTATTTGTTATAGAGACATTGGTACTGAGTGTTGCTAAATGATCATAACTGAGTTGTTAGCAGTTTGAAAGCACTCACATTCTGAAATGTTTATTTAGTGGAACCAAAATCCTAACTAATGTTTGCTACATGTCAAGTACAATATGTGGGTACAAAATCAGGTATGATAAAATACATACCAAATTCTGCCCTGCTTTCTGATTTTTATGCTTATTTGCACTTATCCATGAAAAGCCATGTATAAAAGCTCATCTTCATAAACACGCTTTGGGCCCAATTACGTGTGACTGTTGTTACTCTGGATTGGCAGTGCTAAAACTGAAAACTGAATTTTCTCTTTCCAAAACACTACTATTTGTTCCTGCAGTCAGACATTTGTGCATGGAAGACCAGCATAAAATACCATTTTTGCCTTTCAACAAATGAACAGAGATTGGGCATTTTTTTAGCACTTTCTGAGGAAAACATCTGTGTGTGTGTGATTAAAGTACCAAACATTGATCATAAGCACGCAGCCCCTTTGCTAGAAGCCTATAAAGACTCAGCTGTCTAACTAGACTTTTGGAAAATAGCTTGGGAAAAAAATATGTTTGTTAGTCAAGAAAGAAAATCCAAAAAATACATTAACATGTACAACCCATGGTCCTGGAAATAGTGTTGGTGGTGATCTTACTTCACAAAACTTTAGAAGCAAACTAGTTCATCATTCACCTTTTGCTTTGATTAGTGTAACAGCCACCATCAGCACTGGTTTTGGGCAAAAGCCTGAAAGCCAATGGTCCTTCTTGGGTAAAATCAAAGAGGGGCAACTGTACCCAGCAAGTGCCAACAGAGCTTTAGAAGCATCTGAGCAAGGCTGCGAGACCTCTGGGCAGTCATGTCGAAGTACATTATTGTCACATCAGTACATTATTGGAAATAGCTCTGTGTGACTTACCCATGATCACACATGGATGATAACCGTGGATGAACAAGGAATGAACCCAGGTCTTCCGCATCCTTGGGAAGGACTTCAGATATTGTATTGTATTTCTTACCTTTTCCTGATGTTTCAACTCACAGAAGAAACTGGCACTGAAGAAATGGTGTGTCTGCTATAGCCAGTATGACAGCCAATTATGAATTTCTTTGCAGTTCTGGTGATTTGTTGTGTTTAAAAATATAATAAAAATTTGCAGTGCTGCAATTCTGAGGTTTGTAACAAAGGTGGTTACCAGGCCTAGGTTTTCAAAAGAAATTTCCTTAGTTTATTCTATGTTTTTATTTTCTTACAGCTTGAGAAAATTCAGGGAACAAGACTTGTGTCATTTAAGAATGCCCAGTGTCTTTTTTGGAAGGAAGATCCAGGCTGTGCTACATTGCCATTAATGGCAATGAGAGTTAAGAGCCCAATCTTTTTGCAGCAGGGGAGATTAGAGCATATTGTGAATATGATTTCAGTATATATACTAAGTTCCCCAAGGGTATCTCATCAACAGCAACTTCAAAACTTACTTTTATGCCACTTCCACTCAGCTGACAAGAACACTTGACATTTTGAGAAGGTTTAGAATAGAAAACATTAGCAGTTCGTGTTGATCATGTAACTCATTGGCAAAAACACTACTGTTTAAATATCATGTTCAGTCATCTCTGGATTGCAATCTAATGAGTGTAAAAGAGGAGTACTTCTCAAAAGTGACTTGTTTTGTAACTTATACTCTTACAAACTTGCAAAATGAAACACATAGACGTTTAATTCCCTACATCTATCATTTTCGAGGACAGTGTCCTTTTGTGCCTTGGAAAGGCACACCAAACAAATGTAAATAAATAGTCATAATTCTGTACTTTCTGTTCAGTAAAATCTCAATAGGAAATTTTCATTGTTATGAACAGGATGAGTAATCTTGCTAATGTCATAGTTACCAAGTCTGTTCTAGCTTGTCTTTGAACACCTCTAACTTTATGCATGTATTTAGCCATTATCAAGGAGTAATGTTCCAGGCAATCCTTCATGTAAAAGAAAATGTAATGATGTCCTCTTTCCTCCAACTGACATAATCACTGTTTGACTTTTCCTCTAATTGAACCCACCAGCTTTTAGAATTCACTTTGGCATGGATCAAGGAGTGGGATTGCTGATGTCTTTAACTTGCTTGTTTATTTAACTTCCCAGTACATAATCAGTTGAATAAAAATGACCTTTCCCTAAATATATCTGAGTGGCTATACTATATTATACTAATGACTGCAACATGCATAAAAGCAAAACAAGCATTTTGCCAATATCAACAGAAATGATGAAAACACAGTTTGCAGCAATGTACAAATTACTGCTGCCAGCTTGCAGTTCCCAACTTAAGTCTTGATGAAGTTATAAATTGTGACAATGAATATTGTTTCTATCTTGAGTCACTCTGTGGGCCAATTTCTGCTGTCATAAATTGAGACTAAAGCCATTACAATTAGATGGTTCTATTTCCATCCAAGTAAAATCAGAATTTTCCTTCCAAAAACCAAATAATGATGGTGTGATATGGACAAAGGCATACGTAGTGATTTCTGATGCAAGGTTTCAACCAGTTCAGGTACAGAGATGAAAGATAACCCAGTGACTCAGTCTGAAAGTTAACTTACGCCACTATGTGTGGTTCAGAACTTTGTTTGTGAACAAGGAAGTAAAAGAAATCTAATTTCAAGCTCCACTGGAAATCGAGGGAAAGCAAGCGATATCTGAGAGAGAGAAAGCAAGGAAGGAATAGGATAAGAAATCATGAGTGATAGAAGAGGTGGGGGAAAGAATGGAGTTGTTTATCTGAATCCTCCCTAAATGTCTTCAGAGGCTGTGTTCCAGACCATCCTAGTTTTAGTTTTTCAAAAACAAACCCTCCCTTTTATTTTAAATAGGGGTATCCTGGAACTAGATGTATTTATCCAAACCAACCGGAATTTAACTTTTAAGGTTCAGAAAAAATGGAACCTGGAACTGAAACAGCTTTGGTTTGGCTTCTGCAAAATCCAAACCACCTTTCTCCACCCCCTCCTCCCCATAGCTAGGCTAAAGCCACAATCAGAGAACTAGCAGTAAATGCGTAAAACCGCCCACACTAAAAAGAACAACTACAATTCAGCTACCTCTCTGTATGCAGTGCTCACTTATGGGATATTGGAAGCATAAAAGAAATGTTTCCACCCAGGAGTAGCTATGGAAGGAAGCAGCATCATTTTGGGAGCATGGAGCTATACTGATATAACAGCAAGGCCGTCTCCACAGACTCCCACTGACATTACTTCCCAAATCTATCTATGCTAGATAGCTTTTGTCTTGGCTGAGAATAGCTGAAAGTCTGAAATCTTTTCAAGTGTAGTATGTATACCCTATTTCACTTCACTGCCTGTGTTTGTTCTCCAGGATGAACAATGCTTGTTCTCCAGGATGGAAAACAAGAATTGCTTTTGTTGTTGGGCTTCTTCCAAGCTCCATTGTTAATTATAAATATATTTTCTTCAAACCTTTTTTCAACACCTTTTGTTTGGAAACTTCACTATTTAAAGACCTGGGTAATATACAGTTAAGCAAAGGCTGTAGTGTCCAAGAGGAAGAATATCCCAGATGAAATGCTTATCTTCTTTTTACCCTTGTGCATTAATGTCTCATTACTGTCGTTATTTGCAAAAGGGATGATTTTTATATTACCAACATATCTCTTGCACTGCACTTTCAACATTTAATAGCCGTTAAAAGAAATAAATTTTAAACATGTTTTGCTACAGATGAATTTGGATTAACTCCCCCTCAGCCTCTAAATTCCTGTGGACTTTTTTTAACAGTAATTTGCCAGGACATTTTTTAAACTTTACAGAGCAGAGCAAGCTTAGGAATTCTAATCATAATGTAAGCATTTTCAAATGAGAATATTCCTGATAATATGACCACTAACAAACAAGTTATGTGGAAAAAATTAAAAATATCTCAGAAAAATTCCAGGCAGTCTTAGTGCATTTGTCATGAGATGAATCTCCATTTTGTGAGAGTAACTGATCCTTTCCAGCTCTTTTCTTCTTCTTTTCTGTAATGTTCGTTAAAGAGTTGTTGCAAACTATGTTGTCTTGTCCAGGTAGAATATGGAAGGTTTGCTGCATGTATCCCTGGAGAGTCTTGGTCAGAGTTTTACCAGAGAGAATAGAATTCACATGCACTTCAAACACTTCCCTGCACAGGGTCAGCTGGATGCTCTGGGACATGTTTTGAAATAAAAACGTAGAATAAAATTGTAAAACATAACAACGAGTTCCTCACTGTGGAAAACTTCTGTACAGAGCGATGATGTGTACAGAACAGTGATTCAATATTACTGCAATTTCCTGTAAGGGAGAGCCAAATTTTAGGACGCTGCATAGAAGACAAACATCTCCTGCTGACTCACCCTCATCTTGCTCCATCTTCAAATATTACAGTATCTCTGGTCAGTATCAGCCTTGAGCTGCTGCTGCTGCTAACACATCTGCCCTATTTTTAATTATCTTCTGTGGAAGAGCTTGGGCTCAAATTAAGTGTGATGTGAAAACAGGTGATATTCCCACCTGTTCTTTTACACTGGTTTTCCTGTGCAAGAAAGGCTGGGATTTGGGCTGGTTTGGGTTGGTTTGGGGTTTTTTCAAAAGTCTGAGTTAACATCACAAATAGACTCACGGGTGGGTACGTATCCAACACATACATTGCTCTAAGAACAGGTAGGAATAGCTGTAGAGACTCATTGGTTTTATAGTTCCACTGTTGTTGCCAGAAAATTACATGCTGCCCATTTTCCTCAGCCCATTTTGAACGAGAAGAGCTGCCAAAAGCCTACCCGCCATTTTAGTGATCTGAGATGTGGGAGTTTTGGGGTGGCTCATCCATCCACTGGCATCTTTGAGGGAGAACTAGATACGTTTGATTTAATCTGGAGGGGCAGGCTGTTCAGACTTACTGAACAAGGCGTTACTGCTACTGGTAACAAACGTGAGTCCTGTTCTTTGCAGATACAGCTATAGACATTTGCTGGAGCCTCATGGATGAGTCCATTTATTCTTTGGTGGTAGAAGTAAGTACAATGCACAAACACTTTCCAAGATGTGCCCATACTTGGAAAATGCTATATGAGACTATGCAGTAGCAGTGGTGGTAGAAGACAGACAGCAAGAGTACGATTACCTCGTGGCTTCCCTTTTTGAGAAGGCAGGGTCACTCACTAGATGACTGGAAAACAGTTACTCCAATCTACAACAGAACTGCTATAAAGAATTGTCAGATCTTTCATATTCCAAACAGAAGCTAGGGAAGGGACTTCATATATTGAAAACAGGCTGTTTCTTTCTCCAGTCACTCCTTTTGAGACGACAGAAACTACCCCCACCACAGCCTTAGCGCAGGAACATGCTGAGTTAATGCTTTCTGTTCACTAATGATTTTGTATTTTGGACTTTGTTGATATAATTCTGCTGCTATCTTAATGCAGATCACAATTTAATCTTGAACTTAGGGAATGGAAAATCCTGATTGATAGAACATCCGGGCTGTTATGAATGCAAAGGACTTTGTAGTAAAGTGTCTCTGACATACACCCATGAGAAGTGTTTGATGTGTGGTAGAAGGCATCTGTCTAAAAAAATGTTTTTCCTCTGGCTTTGGTGAGCAGACTGGGGAAGTAAATGACACAAAGTGACCCTTCTTTTCCTTTCCTACTGCCATCTTTCTGTTTGATCTTGCAGTGATGTGATAATGGTGAGTCTGTAACTTGGAAGTAATTTCTGTCACGAGTTATAGCGTGAACAGAGGGGTTTTTATTTCCTGCTTCTAAAAGGAGATGTACGATCTGACAATTGCTTTGAGAGAAAGGAGCAGCCTATTTCTACCTCTGTCACTGAATTGCTGTGTCAAACTGGGCAAATCGCTTAACTTCTCTGTGCCTCAGGCCTTTTCTGTGTATTATAGCATTCAGCTCTTGTGCTACTAGCAAATGTTTTGCATGGCTTAATCATAAATGACTGCCTGCATGCTAATTAGCCTCAGACAGTGCAAAGTTTATTATCCTTGTTTTCAGCCTTTACGCTAGTTCAGGGGATGTGATGGCTGGTTTTGATTTAGGTTTGGTCATAGCTTGCAGGAGGGAAAGGAAGAAAGTGCTGAGCTCTGCAGAGGAGATGCAGGCAATGGCACAGGTTGTAGGCTGGTGGGAATTTCTAGGCTCAGGGCTGTACTGTACGAAGGCTGCCAGCATCAGAGAAGCCTTATTACAGCATTCTATCTTGGCCTGGATTAGTTTAAACAACCAGCTGAGTTACCAGCAGCAATATACACAATGCAGGAGAACCTTCCAAATAAGTCCTGTGTCTCACATTGGCTGCACTTGACTTTTGATCACCAGATTTTTGCTGTGCTGCTGCTAAAACTAGTTCAAATAACATTAACTGGGGCATGCTGGCCACCTCTCACAGCTGTAGTTTGAAGGTAGTGCATGCTTGTGAGCTCAGACGGGCAAATGAAAAAGTCAAGTCTGTCAGTCTGCCAGTGTGCTGCATCTGCATGAATGCGCAATCCACTGAAAAGCAATCGACTGGCCAAGCCCTCCAAATACCAGGGCAAAGCTGTGCCAACAGTTGTCTCCCTGACAACCGTGTGAGCACTCTTATGGGTGGAAGAAATCAGTCACAATCAGTCTAGAAGGAAAAAAACTTGTGGAAATCCCTCTGGTCTACGCAAGGCTGCAGTTTTGCTGCATGTAAAGAGAGAAAGGTGGCAGGACTGTCCCGTTCTATGGCAGTACTGGAAGCGTAGTCCGCAAGTACGTGCAAAAGCAACATGATTAAATCAGAAGTATGGGAGCAATATAATGTTGTGTGTGAAAACATCACTTCTGCATTTTATACACAGGCAGCCTAAGAGAAAAGACTCACTGCTGCAACATGGCTGCAGTCTGCATCCCTGGAGAATCAGTAGGAGTTAAAGAAAACTTCCAAATGCTGCACGCATCTGTGAGGGAAAGAAGAAAGCTGATTTCTCCCAAGCTATCAGCTTGAGAATGAAGAGATTAACAGGCTTTGTGTGTGGTGCAATGTGCTGTTTTTTCATTTTGATGCACCCAAGAAAGAAGCAAATCCCCCTGATTTCCCAGTATGACAGGGCAAAGAAAACCCCATGAATCCCTGCAGCAGTTGCAACAGTATCTTCTTGCCCTCTGCCCTTTGTCCTTCTAAGGGAAAATGTTGGGTGGCATACAACGTTCAAAAAGTTAATGATAGCCTAGCTGCTAAAAGCTAACACTTGTGGCTTTGGGTTACAGGAGCAGGAGAACAGTATGGCAGCCTGTTCATACCAAATATCTGAGAGTACCTTACTCACGGGAAGCTCTGGCAGACTATAAAGTGCTCTGTTAATTATTGTTGACATTGCATAGAGAGCCTCATGCTGCTCTCTCTCTGCCTGCTTCGACTTAATTTGTTTGAGAAAGTACTTTTTCCATGCTGCAGATTATGTAAATTCATATACTCTACTGCACTGACAGATGTGTCTTTGTTTTAGAAGAAGGCATTATTTTTTTCAGTGCTGAATGTGAATGGAGCATTTCACATTGGTGGCTTCAAAAAATATTTATAAAGTGAAGCTGAACAGCTCAAAATATTTTGCCCTCCTACACTGACATTCACAAGCCTTTATAACAGCATTATCAAAAGCATTTGCAGTGTAACGTGTATGAATCGGCCACAAAGACTCTGTTAGTCAACAAATGACTGACACACATATTTTAGTCAGCTCTACCCCACACAATGTGTAGCAGAACCCAGTTAACACAACTGTAGATAATGGGGCAATTATTCCATATTGTGGGTCAAAGACTATCTTATAATGATCCTTAGCTCTCATAACTCCTGCTTATCTGAGGAAAGAGAGGGTGAAAAAGGGATGAAATTTCCCTTTCTCCCTCCTTCTGATGTTAAGGTATGGCTTGACTCTTCACTGACCCCCACAAGCAGCGCTTGCTCTAAGGCATGCCATGATTCTGGTAATCTGGCTGAGAGTGGTCGTGTTGTTCACCTTCAACATTTCACTACTGATGATTACCTAGCTGTTCTTCAGCTCACTCTCCCATCCATCGATTCTTCCTGAATATGATGGTAAGAAATGAAGCACAATGCATCCACTTGAGCAGAAAGAAATGCTTCCTGTGAATACATAAATGCAGCAAACTTACTCTGAGGTTTCATTATAAATTCAAATGACCCTCTGACAGTTGATTGTAATGATTTTCACAATATTCACCACCATTTCAAAACGAGGGCTTCCCACATACTCCTTCCCATGAGGAGCCATTCGAATGAACTACATCTGCAATCAGTGCCCTTCAGCTGCAAGTACAAGAGCATAGCTGACTGACCTCCTTAGTATAGTGACAATAAGTGACATTTGATGATTGGAATGATAAAACCATGTGTACTCCATGTCCATTCTCAGCATTGTGCTTTTCCATCTTTAAACGCTTAAAATGTTGTATAATGAATAGCAGTGGAGAGAAAATTACTTACAAACCTGATAACTATTGTATAGCTCCATTTGCTTTGGTCAGCCCATCCCTGCCCCAAGGAATTAGGGACAGCGGGGCTTAGCACCATGCACAAACACTCTGATTCGCCCCTATGAGCAAATGGTCAGAAAAAACGTTCTGAACAGTGGGAAGTCTCCCCTGCTGAATAGTATAACAAGGAACTCAACAGCCAAAAGAAGCAGGGTCTGTCCTTCCACACAATCCTGCCTTCCTAAATATGACTTTGTGATGGTGGAATGAAGGTGGGCAGCTTTACTCAACAATGAACAGGAACTCCATCTAAGCTGCCTTCTTCACTGTTTAGGAGATAACACTCTAATATAACCCAATCACTGCACCCTGGGTAGGATACCATTTCCCTTTAATAGGTATAAAAGTTTCTTTCCTCATAATCCTTACGCTGCTTGGACACAATCCTTTTTCTACTTGCATTTTTCCATTGCTAGATGATCCTATCTTTTTCTAAATTGCCAGTGAGTGTGTGATCCTTTTGTTGTCCACATGTAGCATGAATTATGTGGTATTTAAGTATACCAAAATGAAAAGCACTTCATCTGAAGATAATTTTCAGCAGAGATTACTGATTGATTTCCTTTTTTTTTTTTTTTTTTGTAAAAGGCCACTTATTTTGGTTTTGTCCGTTTTTGAGGTTTGTGTATTGAAGTTAATCTTAAAAGTTTAAAATGGGAAGAATAGCACCCTTTTAAGCACACATTCCAATGTATTTGCTACACTCTTGCTCATAGCTTGCAGCAGGTGAAAAAGCAGTAATGGGTGACCCAGAATGCAATTAAAGAAAGAAATGTGATGAAAAGTAGCAGCAGACACATGTAGTCTTTTGTACCGTATGAAGTGTTAATTCCCTTTAATGATTTGTAGCTTAATTAAAAAAAAAAAACAAACCAACCCCTCAATTTTCGCATTTGATCAGCGCAAAGTAAAAGAATACTGATAATTTTCATTAAAATATTATGGAAGAAACAACTCCTTTAGTATTTTGGGGACTGGGCTTGAACAGAAATGAGATAGACTTTGCCTCTAATGTAATCATGCCAAGGGAAGTGGGAATTGATATGACAGATCATCTCAGACTATGTGAAGAACTGGGTTGAAGGATGAGGGTTGACAGGGATGTTATGCTGGCATGTGGTAGCCCTCCAGATGAAGGATGACGTGTATCTGTGCAGAAGGCATTTGTTTATGATGGCCAAGCCATGACTGGGAAGTAGGCTTCCTTTCCTCTGGGAGCTTATCCCAGATTTCAGCAGCTCCCACTGCAAGTGAAGAACATCTTTCTTTGACCTTGACATTTCTGGCATAAATGTTTAGGGGTGTGTAAAATCCCCAAACAAGCACTCTTCTCCCTGGGGAAAGGCTAAGTGAACGAACACGTGATAAGGTGATATGGACGTTACCTAATGCATGACTGAGTTGCACATTTATTCGTCTTTCACTGAAGTTGTAAGTGGCCATAGAAGAAAAACAGGGAATGTTACGACCAGTGTTCCTGGTGCATTAGTGGGCAGGTATGTAGGCATATGCCTAGACATAGGCACAATGTTTGAAGATGCTTTATTCCCAAGGAAGGCTTGAAACTTGCCTGCAGAAATCTTGCTAGAGCTTTTGAAATTTGTAAAAATGCAGTTTCAAAATTCACCTCTGCCTCAAAAGTACAAATGAGGTTTTGCAACCAGCTCGTGAGATGCTCATCTTCCCATTGCAACGTGGTGTCTCTGACTTAAGAAAGCTTTTCTTTTGGAAAACATCCATGAATTATTTTGGCTTGCATCCTTATGCTCAGTAGGTGCACAGTGCAGTACCCCTTAGGTGAACCACCTTCTACTGAGAACAGCACTGCCACTGTCTCTCACCAGGTGGGACAACAGATCCTGAGCAGCAGCTGCAGGTGGGTAATGCATGCCCGAGGTGTCCGGCTGCATGGAAAAATAGGAGGAACAAGAACTGGCCAAACTGGTTACGGAGGCTCACTTAGGGGGCTCTCTGATGCTGGGTCTTGTTCAGGCAGGCAATAAAGCCTGCTGCAAGCAGGGTGGCTTCATTAGGAAAAAGCCTAGCACTCCTGTTTTATCATACTCTCCCACTCCCATTTTTGTCCCAATTCCTTCTCCCCTTTTTATAGTGTTTTGATTGAAAAAATACACTGGCAACGATGAGTGCTGCATTTGAGGGAGGCCTCAGTTAAACTTGTTCCAGATGTTCTCAAACTGGTGTGTCCATGGCACTGAAAAGGAAAATGCGCCTCTCCAGTGAGAAGGCACCCATGTGCCAGGCAATGCACGTGGCTGACTGCCACAGTTTCTAACCTAGTATTAACTGCATTAATTGTGGACATAAACAGTGTTTAGTGCCAAACATGTCACAAGCTGATTGTAAAAAAATGTGATGTAGGCAGAGTTTCAAATAGGGCTTCACTTTTCATTTCAGGCGCCTTTGTCTCCTCCCCATTTTTCTTCCCGTCTCGCCCTCCCCTCTGAAACTCCTTGAATGTGCGTGCGTTATTGACGAAAATACAGCTGTGTATCGGGAGGGAGTGCTATTCAGGTTGTAAATACTACGAGCGTACCTACTAATGGCTGGGAGCAGATCGTCAGCAGCAGCCTGGAGCCGGGGCGGGAGCGCCCGCAGTCTGCGGAACCCTCGTTTCTCCGCGCCGATCCCGTCCCGTCCCGTCCCGTCCCGTCCCGTCCCGCTGCGCCGCTGGGCTCCGCTGACCCGTGCAGTTTGGGTCCTGCATTTCCCAAACCGCACGGACCGCTGCCACGCGCGGGGCTCAAAGGCTTTTGACCCTTCGGAGAACAGCAGCATCCGCGTCCCCGTCCTGCTGCGCTGGTCCCCGGGGCGGCCGGGCGGGCGCTGCGCTGCCGCGGAGGCAGCGGCGCCAGGGAAGGCGGTGGTACTGGGCCATGAACCAGCCTGTCCCCCAGCACCGCCTGCGGGACAGCGTGCGGCCCGGAACCCGCTTGCCTTGGCCTGGGTCACACCTGCTATGGGCGTGGTTGTCGCCCTGACCTTCCCAGGATTGGTATCCGACCCCGCTGTTATCTCCCAGTGATGCATCTTTAACAAGGCAAATAATAGACACAATAAATTACGAAGAAACTGAAATTCCCAGGGTGCACAGAAGGGGTGCTGATGGCGCTTCTGCACAATGCAGCCCCACCTTCCTGCAAGAGAGCAGGTCATCAAAGAGATTTGGAAGGTCTCTGCCTTTGTGACTGACATTTTGATGCTTTGTCCAAGAAAGGCGATGTGACTATTGTGACAAACCACATCCAGCATAGTGCAGGCTGATTACTGGCTTGGTGTGAGGAGCACATGCAGGTGCTTCGTACCAGACCACAAGATTAGCATGGTGAAGTGGTGCTCAGTATGATACTCAGCTTGATCAATTGTAACTTGCTTTTGGATCATACTTGGCCTTCCTGTGTTTCCACCAACAGAGTGGGCTTTTTTTTATTCTTTTTAGAAGAATGCTAGGGAAAAAGCCCTTTAGTTGCATAAAAGTTTTGAAAGAGAGAAAATAGTACTCTCTCAGTTTTAAATATAAAGTTCTTCCTAAACAGGCCAGAACTAAAATGTTCTGAAATTTAAAATTTTGCTTAAGAACCTTTTACAGTAAAATAATCTCTGTTTGGTTTGAAAAGTGCATGCTGGGTCTTAATAAAGGTTATTGGATTCTTGAAAAACTGCACAGAACTTGTTAGTAAAGCATTTACTTATGTATATAAGCACCACTGAGTATACAAAGTGCATACAAATACATGCAGATAATGAAATGGGCACTTCTGAAGAAGAAGGTAAGGCTGCCCTGGTGCAGCCAGTAAAACAAGGAACAAAAGCGAAACTGCCCTGGAAGTTGTTTCCTGGCAGCACAGATTCCATAGGTTTGGGGATGTCCAGTGGGAGTCTGTGGAGCAATCAAGCTCTGTGGTCACTGTGACCTCTGGGTAACAGCTGTGGGTCATTCTTCCGGCCATTGCGTTGTTGAAGGGTGGTGGGCATGGGCGCTGTTTCTGTTCTAGAGGAAAGCAGGTGCTTGTGTGTTTGGAGAGGATGGGCTGTCTTGTGTGCTTGGCTGTGCTCCATGGCTTTAAGGCATTTCTCACTGAGGATGTCTTGGCTGCTGGTGCTTACTGACCTATTTGTAACCTGTGTTTCGCAGAAGTTTTATTTTGAGTATGGTAAGTGGAGAGTTGCAGGGACATCTGAGCCCTCTCTTCCCCCTCCTGCAAAGCAGGCACCTTCAGTCAAGCTTTCAGCTGTCTGATGGTGCTGGATTATCCTCAGCTAATGTAATTGTGTCCTGCTGTAAGGGTAATAAACAAATCCCCTACTGACAGATATTTCAGCAGCTTTGTTAGGAATACCTGTCAGGTGTAAGTGACAAGGCTGCGGTCCTTGGCAGGACTTTAGGGTACTGTCCATGAGATACTGAGGTAATTCCTGGGAAAGAAGGATCTTATAGAGGGGTTATAGTTATTTGTTCACTTAAATGGGTTAGGGTACTGCTGCTTCTCATGTGTCTTTCTCAAAACATAGTATTAATATTGGGTTGCAGATGGCAGTCACTAGAAATATAAATTAGAAGAACTACTGTGTACAGCCAAGTGCAACCCTCTGCCGCCTTTGCTATCATCTTTTCCTCAGTGGCTGTCTTATTTACCAGATGATTCAGCCAGGGCTTATTTCTTTTATTTGTTTTCAAACAACTGTATGCAAGATGCAGTGAACAGTGATGTGCAGGGACAAAGAATTTGCACATTATACAGGGAGTAAATTTTTAGGTACCCATTCAAGCAGAAAAGTGAATATTTTGCAGAGTAGTTGGTAGGCAAAAACATCTCAGCTTGAATTTACTGGTCAGTTTAAACTAAGTTTTAAAACTTTCTTAAGAAGTAGAGATCAGATAGACTGGTATTTAGTTTTCTTTTGCAAAAAACATATTTTTTTTTTTATTTTATTAATGATTAAGCCAGAGCTTAGTGACTGCATGAGTCGGTCTTAGTGACACAGTTCATGGGATAATCATATTAAGGGGAATATTTCACATGTTTGGGCCAACCCAGAGACTCTGTGGTTAGGGAAGTAAAAATGATGTTGAATGAGTGCCACCAAGTGTCGTCTTTCTGTATACAAAAGCCCAGGTTTTAAGTGGTAGAAATACAACATTGCACCACAGTTCTGTAACTTTGAGAAGGAGACCACAGAGACAGCAAATTCTGTTAGAGTGACAGAACTTGTAATTAATATCCCACTGAGTAAACTCTGGAGTCCTGATAAAACTGAGATGTCTGTGGTAGGGGCAGAAATGCAGACACAACCGTGGTTACCCATCCACTTCATCTATCTGTTCCATTTTGTGTTTCCTTTGAGAGACTGGTACTGCTCGATGTTGACACTGCAGCTGTGGGTTGTGAGCACACATGGCTGTGCTGCTTTTGTCAGATGATGGTAGGGTACACCAGATCTTCCTTTATCAGGGCTGGTATGTGTCACAGGGCTTCCTAACAGGTAACATAAGTTACAGATTTGGCAATTAACATCTCCATTTTGGCCCTCCTCCTCCTGCTGTTGATTCCAGTGACAATTTTATGAATAGGTGCAGTGGGGAAAAGGCCGAAACTGGGTGTCTTGAGAACAGTGGAGTTTCAACAAACAAAAAAATTAAGCATTGACAGATGTCCTCCAAGAGGGTTTCACCCCAGCTTCCCTGTAGATTAAAAGGTTTTGATGGATCTTCAGATTTTCAGTTCATACACATTAGTATGATTAAGGAAGGAGCATTTATATTAGTATATTTCGAGTATTACAACTTGCTGATATTGGGATGATTCAAGCAATGGATACCCAAATGTGTCAAAACTCCAGTTGTGTTTCTCCTTGCTGGAAGCTGGGGCAAAAGAGAGATGCCAAAAAGCCATTTTATGTTGCATGCAATAATAAAATCCCCTTGTCATTTTGGAATTCACTGCCTGAAATTCCATACTGCAGCCAGAGATGTGTCTAAAGTACCTACACAAAGAGTATGGAGGAAATTTTTCCTGTGGGGGGTGGCAAACCAGTTATCTTTACTCAGCAATGTAAAGTGTCTTTTGTATTGGTAAAACAGCAGAAGAGGGCTAGGCTGGGACAAGTGGCTAGACAAAGAGACTAATTATTGCAGGGTTCTGATAATGTACTTATTTGGAGATGACAAATATTTTAGGTCTCAAAATATGCTGAACCATGCATGCAGAATTTAACATTTTTTCTGTAATATATTTAAATGTAGATAAACTGATCAGTCCCATGCTTTATGGCACACATTAAACTCAGAGGAATGCCAGGGAACAAAAAGGAGTACCGTACATTGCAAGGCCTCTGGGCAGCAAGTGAGCAGCAGACTTGTTCTGTTTAATCAGCAGCCCATTGTGTGACTCAGGGCCTTTTCATGGAAGTTAATGGGTGAACAGACTTCTGCTGGCACAAATTTTCCATTGTATCCTTCCCTGCCATACTCTGATTTACAGGTTTCACTATAAATTAACCTGAAAGAGTCTGGTTTACAGCTGTCTGAGCATGCTGTGAAAAACCTCACTTTTGAAAGAGCGTGTACCTTTTATTTGCATGATGAAGGGTAAAACTGGAAAACACAGAAGCAGGAATCAGTGTAGTGGTGAGCTATTTGGAAGAACTTCTACTTTTTGTATGGGTGATGTGTATTTTGTGGAAACAAATCCAGAGGGAGATGACAATGCTCATTTGATCACACAACATGTCAAATACATGCTATTGATTTGGGGGTGTTGGTCAATGAGAAAGCATTGTAGCCCTGAAAGTCAGCTGCATACTGGGCTGCATCAAAAGGAGTGTGACCAGCAGGTCAAAGGAGGTGATCCTGCCCCTCTACTCTGCTCTCGTGAGACCCTACTTGGATCACTGTGTGCAGTTCTGATGTCCTCAACATAAGAAGGACATGGAACTGTTGGAACAAGTCCAGAGGAGGGCCACGAGGATGATCAGGGGATTGGAGCACCTCCTGTATGAAGATAGGCTGAGAAAGTTGGGGCTGTTCAGCCTGGAGAAGAGAAGGCTGCGTGGAGACCTCATAGCAACCTTCCAGTATCTGAAGGGGGGCCTACAAGGATGCTGAAGAGGGACTCTTCATCAGGGACTGTAGCAATAGGTCAAGGGGTAACGGGTTTAAACTTAAACAGGGGAAGTTCAGGTTAGATACAAGATAGAAGTTCTTTACTATGAGGGTGGTGAGGCACTGGAATGGGTTGCTCAAAGAAGTGGCAAATACTCCATCCCCGGCAGTGTTCAAGGCCGGGCTGGGCAGAGCCTTGAGTGACATGGTTTAGTGTGAGGTGTCCCTGCCCATGGCAAGGGGACTGGAACTAGATGATCTTAAGGTCCTTTAAAACCCAAACTATTCTATGATTCTATGATTTTATGTTTCGGGCTTTCTAAGCACCAGTGTGGTGAGGTAGGTAACCTAACTGCCCTCTGGGTGTGGGTAGGTAAGGTAAGGTGCTAGAGGTATATAAGCAAGGTGAGAATACTTTTGTAGATTCAGATAAATGTCTAAGCTTTGGCTTAGACAAAATTAACCTTCTACACAGAGCAATCAGGAAATAGCTGTCCTTTTCCTCTTGTGTCTTTGCCAAGAACAATACATACAGTTATTAGTATTCTTGCCAGTAATTCACCTATTATCTCAGTTTAGAAGTATTTTATTGTTTCAAGGACAGTTTTTAATATACTGGAGAATATTCCTATCAGGCTGTGGTATCTGGGCACTATCTCACCATTCATACGAGAGAGAAAATAAAAGCTTCTTCTCTGAAATGGCCAACCTTACTACAGCTTTAGAAGCACTCTTTGGGGAGCTGAGTAGAAGGAAATCAGAAGGGAGTTGCTAAGAAACAATTTCAGATGCCTCTAGGTTTTATGGGCAGGAAAAAAAAAAGGACACCCCCACAAAATTGGACTAATAAATCATTTCCAAATGAAATTATCAGATAGCTATTTTCTATTAGCCACCAATACTAGCTTACTAAGTAAGGAAATAATAAGAAAATAGCAGCTTTGGGACCCCGTATAATTAATAGACATGAATAGGGAGGCTCTCCTGAGGAAAAGCTTCCCACAGGGCCTAAATTTCCAGTAAAGCTTCCACTTTAATAGCCTCAGTGGAGAATCACTTAAACAAATTGCACAGTTGATTGGACATGTTGCATTGGTGAGCATCAGGTGGAAAACCCACAGTAATGGTCTACTATTATGCAAGGAGAGTTCATGCTGTCATGACAACTGATGTGTGGTATTTGCAGACATGCCCTGCAAGGCAGTCCCACACTCCCAATCACTTACCCAAAGCTAAAGAGGTTCTCAGCTTCTGCTTTTCAGCTATTAAAAAGGTGTAAGAGAACAACCTCACATCTGTAGCTGGTCCCAGATACATCCTTAATGCACACAGCTTCAGGTCTGGTTTTTTGTGTTACTTACCATCATTCCTCCATGTTTCTGCTTGGCTTAGCTGATTATTGAGGTTTGGTTTTCTTTCGTTTCTTAGACTTTCAATCATGTGGGTTTTCTACTTCAAATACGAAGGACTATTTTAATATGTCTTAATGTCTGGCTACAAATGGTTAGAAAGGATATAAACTGGCTCATTAATAGGTGATGCTCAAGTAAGTACTTTTTTTTTTTTTTTTTTTTCTTAATATGAAATCTTGCACTCACCACAATTTGCTACCAGAAACATTTCGTGTGAACAAGTATATGGACCAAACTGCAGATCACTGGGCACAGTTTAGCAGAGTAAAAAGCCAAGAGATATCACTGTAGGTGAAATAACCAGTATGGTTCTGGTCCTGTATAAAAGCTATGCTTACTTTATGTTTTATTTAACTAAGTAACACAGGTATTGATACCATGACCCTATTTTCCCCTGTTCTACTTAATGCAATTATACTTTTATACATCTTTGTCTTCATCAAATCTTTTGGGTCTTTTTACAAACCCAAGTTCTGTATGTTGTATTTTTTTATTACACAGGATTATGTTTAAATGTAAAAATAATTTTAAATAATTATGTGACACAGAGTTTCCCTCCTCCAAAAATTAAAAAATTTCCACTTTTAACTAATAGCAACAACAAAAAATTGCAAAGTATGTTTATTTGGTTGAGGACAGCTTTACTAACACCATGTTAATTGATTCTTAATACAACTTCTGAAGTATTTCAGTTAAAGGCATTTGCAATGGACTCTGAAATACTTGTTCACATGTAGGAAGGTAGCTATTTTGACTTCTTTTTATTATAGAGTGGGTTGGACCTCCCTTTGGCTGTTGGGTGAGAAAAGGTGGCATTCTTCAGAGAGCAGTTTCCTTTTATTAAGATTTTCTGCAGTCAGAGAAACATACATTTTATTGTGCTTTATTCTGAGCCATGTGCTCAATGAATGACTGATAGATGCTTCGTCAAACCTGGACATGGTAAACTACA